>NC_142771.1:32122500-32780000 GCF_988280905.1 Pimephales promelas
GGGCCATAAACGTGTAACAACACAGCATCGCAAGAAGACGTAGCCTACATATAACAAAGGCAGCACTTTGGTCATCATCTTTCATTATTTCGGTAAATGCCTCCCACACTTACTCTTTCTATTTGTGTATTTGCGGAGCTTCCACTCCCCAGTCTTCACCTTTTCTCTTGCCGCCTCCATCTCTCTGCAGACTAGTGATCATAGACATGGCCGGTTCGTGAACGAATCGGTTCTTTTTAATGAACCGGTCGAACCAGTACGCTAAATCGAACTGAATCATTCGCATCAGTTCACGTCTTGCATCAGTGCTGCTGATCCACAAGTTACTACAGTTACTCACTTTCAGACATGCCTGACAGTCCCTCCGAGTTGAAATAAACCAATATCCCGAATTATATTTTACTCCAGTAACTCTAACAGTTCACTGAACTGAGACATGTTGTTGATACTGCTGATACTGCGCATCCGCGTATAGTAATGAACGCAGAGGTACAGCGGTTCTCGGATCACACCAGTACAGAACTGAGAACTGTTTAGACTGAGCTTGTGTGTCATCTTCGTGCCAGTTATTCAGCCAATAAATAAATTCGGCCTATATATTTCATAGAAAATTCTATCTAGTACTATATAAATGCAAAGGTTTAATTGGCATTTTTTTTCCAAACGACCTGACCGACCGCGACCCGAATATCATTAAAAATATTTTTGGATGACCCGTAACTGCGGGTAACCGCGGGTGACCGCGGCGCAGGCACCCGCTCATTTTGGATCAACCCGTGCATCACTGGTGTGGAACAATTTCAAAGTGAATGGCTTTGGATTAGGAGAATAAGTTTACTTGTAGTCGCCAAGTTACTTATAGTCAGTTGAATGTCTGTTGGGGGACCAAATAAATAAAGTGTTATCAGATATTAAGCTGATCGTACTAATAGGCTACTCTAGTCTACTAATACTCTAATGACAGTTAGTTGACATGTAATTGAAAAGTTACTTATAGTTAGTAAAGTGGACTATCGAAATAAAGTGTTACCCAAGTAATTTAATCAAGGACCTAAAAACCCGTATTTAAAAATATTTAAATCATGTTTTTTTTTATTTTTTATTAAGTACTTGGTATCGGTATCGGCGAGTACTGAAATGCAAGTACTCGTACTCGTACTCGTTTTCCAAAAAAGTGGTATCGGTGCATCCCTAAAAAATACTGTTTCTTTTGAATAGGTATGTCTCTATGGTGTTGAGGACTAGTGCATCTTTGAGCCATACTTTCAGTATGAGTAAAATACTTAAAGTTCCCCAGTGGTGAAAATCAAGCTTTTAATGTTGTTTATATGAGTTTTAAGAGATTCAATTAATGACTACAGGGGAACTTTAAATACTGTTAAAATCCGATACACTGTAAAAAAAAATATTTTCAAGATTTGTTATCACAACATTTTTTCTTTTGTCAAATCAACTTAAATAATTTATTTAGTTCAGCTAACATATAATTTTGAGTTTCTGATGATTAAATCATTCTCCTTCATTGTATTAACTCACTTTCTCCAGTTCAATGAACTTAAAATTTTAAGGCAAGGTTACTTACTTTTTTAAGTTAAACCAACAATATTTTTTTACAGTGTAGTCTTAAGACTTTTACTCAAGTTTTATTGGGACATGTAACAAAGTCATTTTTGCTGTAAGGTATCTTTACTTTTACTCATGTATGGTCTTCAGGTAGTCTTTACACCTCTGGCATTCAGTTCTCTTTTCCTCATAATTAGTACTTTCTAAACTTAGGCTGGATGAACTACTGTTTCAGGTGCAGTGATATGCAGTTAAACTCAATGGGGATTCCCTCTTTACTTTCAAGGTTGAAACATTTTCATCTGTTTTCACCCATTTAGATGTGTTATCCTTGTGTTCAATCTGCTACCTCTATAAAAGCAAATCTGATAATGAGAAGCAGTTTTATAGTGAAACTATGCAAATTGGTCATAGTCAGAAATAAACTTGTCAGTTATGAATATTTGTTTAGTATTTTGCTGAATTATGTCATGTAAAAAAAAAAAAAAAAAAAAAAAAAACAGCAAACCCCTAGCACATAAAATAACATTTTGATACTTGGGTACCAAATGGACCCCAAAACAACATAATTATCTGATGCACATATTTATACGTAAGTGGAAATTGACCTAAAACAACAATTAAAAAAAAAATTCCCTAAATATGAGTGCATTGTCTTATGAGAAGTAATGCACGGTTACAAGTTTCAGGTATTCTATTATTAATCTACAAATATAATACCTCATATCTCGCAGTCTCATTAATCATTCAATTTTGTCTCATGAAACACAAACAGCGATTGTATTAAATGAAATATTAATCTTATTAATGGGCCACACAAGCAGCCAGACCGACACTCTGCAACGTTGAGTGAACAATTTGACATCAGTAATGCATCTTGTGTGTGTAATCTCTACCATTCCTGCAAAGCATCGCACATAAACAACTGCACATATCAGTCATGAGCAGTCTTGACTGTCCAACTACCCAATGAAGGCATATCAGGTGACTCACACCAAATGATCTTAATAAGTATGCTAATAAGGCTCATGTCTTTAATTTATCGCATCCTACAATTCATAATTAGTTTAGATACGAGTAAATATTTAATGACTAAATAAATCATTTCGTTTTGTTACAGTCCAGTATGGACATAAGATAAAACTTCTGAAATAGGAAGATAGTTTTAAAATATCACTAATTAGGGTGGAATGGAAATGTATTTTGAAATACTGCCAAATAGTTTTAAAGGGACAGTTACAAAAAAAAAAAAAAAAAAGTGTTATTGTTATGAACTGCTCTGAGACACAAAGGAGGATGCAAATGCATTATTGAAAGATAATCCACAATCATAGTCAAAAACAGGCAAGAGGTCAGAGCAAATCAGTCCAATCAAACAATCAAATCCAGAGGGTGAGATAGGAACGGGAAAATGAGGACACAGGCAGATATCAAGAACCAGGAACATAGAAAACTGTGGAATTGACCCTTCACATGGAGTTTGATTGAGCGGCGATCTGACCAATCATAATCCTCCATCCGCCGAATCCGCCATTTTTGTCAGACAATGCAGCAATTAAAATTGGAGGTTCTGAACTTGAAAAACGGAGTGTACTGACGTATTACCATGTTTAAAACAACGATACCATGTTTAAATAATGACGCAAATACCATTGAATTGAAATGCGCAAACCCTAGTGAATCACCATGCGTGATTCATTTAAATAGTACTCTCCTCACATAAATTCGGCGTCTGAAAGGGAAACGCCTACAAAAATGGCTCAAAAATAACCCTGTCCACACCTTTTCAGTAAATCCTGACAGTAGTTTTAAACGCCAAAAGAGGGTTTGTTCTGGTGCAAGCTGTTAGTAAATCCGGTCCTGAGAATGACGTGATGACTAAATTTTCATTTTTGGCTGAGCTGCCCCTTTAAATCATTGTGAAGCAGAACGTCACACACTGAACAAGAGGAAATCCTGCAGGGCTTGACTGAAGGCTGAAGGAGAGGTGTCAAACATCCTTGACCTGAGCGTAGGAGGGGGGAAGCGTGATGATGGCCCGCCCAGGCTTGAGTGAAGGTCTTGTTAAGCGGCCCGGCCTCAAGTGCAGCACAACCAATTCTCCACTGGAAAATGGAACGAAAGAGGCCCTGTCAGTCCCACACCATTCCCCAGATCTTTCAGGGCAATCAGCGATACCTGATGCAAGGCAATCAAAAACAAAATGAAACCCCGATTGCGTGTATTTTCATCAATTTAAATCAGCAGATTTATTTTCCCTTTCCATTTGCTGAAGATGTGTGATTGAAAGACAACGGTCCTCCCCTCCCAACACGTGAGGTTAAATAGATTTTCGAGACAGTAGTCTGCGAGACTGGCTTTCTGGGTATGTTTGTATTCGATTAGCTGGATCCAGAGCCCTGTGTGTAGCGATTCCGGTTGCTAAAGTATCTGAGACAGCCTTAACCTCTTTCCTCACCTTTTCTCTATTATTCAAATGTGTCCAGGCCCTCTATGGATACGGAGTCTGATCAGGAAGTCATTTTCTCTGACCCTCTCCATCTAGTTTTTTTCATTGAAACAAATAGCCGTTGTTGCTGTAATGGAAAAACAGACAGTTGCATAATACTGTTGGAGATGCATCACTCACAATATCATATGTCAAGGGTTGTGAGGGTGTTTTTTCCTTCTTTCCCCCCCCATTCAGATGCCACAAGATGTTGTATGAAATGCTTAACCCTCTGTCATTGTCTTGGAAATGGTTTCTTATCTGCTCCGTAAGCACAATGCGGATGTACAATGCAATTCTCGGTCACAGGCACATGAATGTGCAATGACAAACACACTAGGCGCACAATGCAGCGTTCTCTTTAATAAAGTTAAGTGTGCTGTAACACTGGCAAAGGGGAAAAGAGCGGTGGAATAACAAAACCTAAGAAAGCGGCACAGACGGGGGCTTGATGTTTGATCTGGTGGATTTTCACATGACTGAAAATGCAAAAAGGCATTAAAGCATTCTGCAAGGTTGAGGAAAACAACTGTTGTCAACATCCCAGGGTTGCACATCTTTCCCCCTGGAGGAACAGCGGTGAGTGGAGATTTACCTGAAAGGCAAAAACAGAGAAGCTCATTTTATTCTAGTTAGGATCTTTCAACCGCAATCAATTTGGCCTGTCACCATAAATAATGGGGGTCGCAGAGAGTTGTGAGGTGTGTTGTATTCACTGTTGACACTGCGGTTTTGCCAACATTAGTTCGGACCACTAATTTTGCATTAGAAATGCATGGACATCAAATTGCCCATAGCCATTTTTCAAATCATCCCCTCTGATAAGCACAGAGATCCACCGCTTTATTATTTGAGAACTGTTTTGTGTAATTTGATTAAAATATACATTACCTAAAGGCCATGCTTGTCTAAGCTCTTTCCACTGGCTGGTCATCAGATATGTCACCGATTGCTCAGGGGTAAAATTTTGCCAATGGCACAACACATTGATGCTTCTTTCTCACATGCTCACTCGAGAGACCATGATTGTATCCTTGTATGAAATGGTATTTGAATGAAAAAAACGTTGGTAGATGACGATCCCGGGCCGTCATACAACTGGCGCTTTACCTTTAATGTCAATTAGGTGACGGGGTAAGTTTAGAGTTAGGCTTAGGTCTGGGGTAGTGTTAGGATCCGATAACGTCATCTATTGACGTTTAAGGGGGCCCTAAAAAAGGCGGATATTGACGTATGGTCAAAAGATGTCCCAAGGCGTCAGTTATGCCGCGTTCCAGGCAACCTGTAACTCGTGTTTTTCCAACCTTATACCCGTGAAAGTGCACTGGAACGGCAGTCAAACTCGTGACTTCCCACCCGTGAACTCGTACTAGATCGATGTACTCCCAGTTACGAGTTCTGACGTCACATAGCCCGCGAACCAATGACAGCCCCTACTGATGCAGTGTTTCTGCAGGCGGTACACGGTGAGAATACACTTTAGGACAATATAACGTCAACTAGTTTTCAGTCCATTGAGTGCAACGATAAATATATACCAAATACATTTCCAAATATACAAATAAAGTCAAATAAAGAGCTTATCTTGCCTCATGCGCTATTTTTCCTCCTCAGTTTCCCACAAATAAACAAGGAGTAGCACCTTTGGCGTTAGAAAATATTACAAACGCGCGTGAGCCCCGTAAGGTCCGCCATGCTGGTTTGTTTACATCTAGGTAGTTTGGCGTGAATGACCTGGAATGCTACAAAGTTGTAAGTCGTGGTTTGAAGTCGTGATTTACGTGTTCAAAAACCTGCCTGGAACGCAGCATTATATGACGTCTTGGGATGAGACTGCGCTGAAAGAGCAGCTTTAGCCTCTACGGCTAATTTCCAGGCTAATGGGCATACATCAATAAAATACATTACAATTATATTTACAGCAGGACAGACAAACTAAACAAGTGACACTCAATTCAAACAAATAAGCAAGCAGACGCAGATTGCAAAGGCACAATAACAATTCATGCAGTAAGACAATACAACACGACACAAACAATAATCATACAAAGGCCACATTAAGGCACATACTGGACATAACATTGAAGCAGGCAGCAGAAACCAAGTGGCAACAACAGTGGCCTGGACTTTAAGTTATGTTTTGTTTATGTTTTGAGCGGCGGTCGTCCATGAGGCGTTTTTCGTTTATTCATTTATTTTGGACATAAATTTATGTTGAATGGTAGACCGAGGGGACGGGGAGCTTGTAATGGAAGAGCCATCATTGAGCCTCCACTGAGGAACATCCAGTACCATCGCATGGCAAGAATTTTTTTTCCTCTCTCCCCTCTCTCCCCTCTGTCTGTCCTCATCGTTCTGTCTCCTTTTCTCTCGCCTCGTTCGTCCTTACCCTCCTTACCCTGTTGCTGCTCCGGAAGGCGGTTGGGAGTTGTAGAGTGCAGTTTTGAGGTTATCCCCCAGCCTGCGAGGGGCGATGGGGTTATGTGGCAAGCAATGTGGGGCTGAGAGCTTTGGGAATGGAGGGAGGACGGTAGCACGAGTGCTGATAAACCACACCGGCCGGCCTCAAGTCCCATGGAGGAGCTACGTTAAGATAAAAGGAGGAGTAACGACAGTAAAAAACGAGAGAGGACCAGGCCTGGACTTTATGTTTTGTTTATTTGTGTGTGAATAACACAGTCTCATCCCAAAAAGTCATATAACTGACGTCTTGGGAAGTCTTTTGACCATACGTCAATATCCGCCTTTTTAGGGTCCCCTTAAACGTCGGTAGATGGTGATCCCGGTCTGTCATACAACTGACGCTTTACCTTTAACGTCAGTTAGGTGACGGGTTAGGTTTAGGGTTAGGTTTAGTTCTGCGGTAGAGTTAGGATCCCATAACCTCATCTACCGACGTTTAAGGGGGCCCTAAAAAGGCGAATATTGACGTATGGTCAAAAGACGTCCCAAAACGTCAGTTATATGACGTCTTGGGATGAGACCGGGTTGGTGTGAACGGCTACTGCTTTTTTTAAAGCAGCACTCAGTAACCTTTTCAACCTTTATAATATTTTTCCAAAACCCTTGAGATGGTACATCGACTTGGTATCGCTTGTCCCTAGTGTAACCATGACACATTTTACGACAGTAGTAGAAGACAATACTGTTTCCCAACCGTAGGGGGACCCTGAGAGCAAAATTTCAAAAAATAACATAATGCTGCTTTAAGTTTTGTTATTTGTTTACCTTGGAATTAAAGATATGTTATACATTCACTTCCTTCTTCCCTGAGCTTTAACTTTGCTACAGGTTTTCAGAGTCCCATGTTCCCCATATTTACATGGCACACAATGAACACTTCATGAAGGGTTTTGTAATTAATGTGAATTATATCGCTAATGTCCTATATTAACAGTTCTAAAAGTGCAGTGTTAAAACGTGCCCCACCTGCATAACTGGGAATTAAACCTGACTAGTGTTTTTTTTGTTTGTTTGTTTTTTTTTGTTTTTCCTGCCAGTTAGCTGAGCATTAAATAACTATCTAAACTGGAAAATAACAGCCGGGAGATCAACATTATGCAGATTTGTGCTAAATAAACACTAAAAACAAAGATTAAATGTCATAACAGTATGGTAAGAAATGTACTTTTGCTTTGTTTTTTATGATGAACATTGTCAGATGTTTCTTTTTAAAATGTGGCTATCAATTTGGAGGCCTATTTTTTAAAATAGAACAATTTATTCTATAACACTTAGGCCTAGCCTATCTTTATTCTCATTTCTCTGTTGTACAACCAGAGCCTGCAACATTAAGTATTGTATGTATTTCGGTCTTGTATCTCTGTTTGTCCTTTGTCTATGTCTTGCTGCAAAACAAATCACTTTACAGAGACAAATAAAAGTTTATGTAAGTAAGTAAGTAAATGCATGCAATGGTGCTGAAAAGCAATGCGATTCATGCGGCTCCAAAATTGTTAGGAAATATTTACTTTGAAAAGGTATTTGCAGATGTGGTATACCCTGGAGTAAAACAATGCTGATCTAATCTGAGAAGCTAGCTGAAGTACTGTTGTATATTTTAACATATATACATACAAACTGTATATACATTCTGCTGTACCCTCTGCTATTTAACTTGCTATGCAAAGATTAGCTTGACATTTGTCTGGTAAAATATAACACTGCAACAGCAAGACGACTCTGAATTGTTTCATTTCTCAGTATACAGCAAGATATGTGATGTCACTGTAAAACAAACAAAAAAGTAATGTTAGATGCAGAATAAGAAAATCTATATTGTTTCCATATATGAGTATTGTGCTCTTTTTAACACCTAAAAGTGTGCACTTTTCAGCCTGTTTACATAGTCTAATAATAAGGCTATATTGAATCTAAATCAATATAATAAATGAACAGTATTATTGTGTTTAAAGGTCAGACGTTTTCAAAAGTTAAGATGAGTTACTGTATGAAGATTGTTTAAGATAGCTAGGTAAAAAAAAAAAGCCCTCAAAAAAATGTTGAGAGTTTTCATACAGACAAAATAAAGAGAAAATTCACAGATGTACAAAATATATGATCAAGGCTCAGAGCTCAGGGACAAACTTGCGACAGACAAAAGCTTCGAGTTGCAAAGTGAGAATTAAACATTTATATTTTAAACAAATAGCATACATGATGTGTCCTGAAAATTTATTTGCTTTGTTTGTACTAAAAAATGAATAAGGTATCCACTGTCCGCCCTGCACACACACTCTCTCTCTCTCTCTCTCTCTCTCTCTCTCTCTCTCTCTCTCTCTCTCTCTCTCTCTCTCTCTCTCTCTCTCTCTCTCTCTCTCTCTCTCTCTCTCACACACACACACACATACGTTAGTGCACCCTCATTATGAGGATAACATTCCATTCACGAAATGGTTTTTATACTGTACAAACTCTGTAAACTCCCTTTGTACTTTAAATTTTAAAGACTCATGAAATGTTCTCATAAACCACATTGATAGTGTAATGCCAGTGTAATACCCATGGCATTGTAAAAAAAGAAAAAAGAAAAAAGTGTCTTCTTGAATCATATAAACAAGCACACGCACGCACACACACACACACACACACACACACACACACACACACACACACACACACACACACACACACACACACACACACACACTTGAGATAAAGTGATATAATGGAAAAACAATGAAATAGAGACATGTGATCAACTGGGTTTGCAAGAACCAGGTGCTGGTTCAGAGCTAGAGCTAGTGCCAGTTTGGAGTTGGTTCGACTGAAGAGCTTTCAAAGAACCGGTTTGCCTTTCCACAGGCTAGAGAGCCATCACCGAGCCAGATCTTACATCACATCTCATGTTGCCCAGCAACGCTAGCACGGCACACACAAACACACCAGGCTTGTTCGAGATGGTTTGGCACTGCGAATCTCGGAACTGCGAGAGCGATCCAAAAACAGAAGCAGTCGTATGCCCTCCAAACACTCCCGCAGATCCGATCAGTCCACGCCGCTCCTATGCATCTCAAACAAGCCTTCCATCAACAATGGCGGTCGTTGCGTTACTATTTATGCTCATGGCTTTGCAAACCTACAAAACACGGCGAAGACAGCACGTCCGTGCAGCTCGCCGTAACTTGCATTAACAGAGATTACAATCGAGCTGCTATTTAAAAAATGGCGGTCACAACTAGTTTCTGTTCGTCATGTTGGTCACGGTAACCCCGCCCCCAGCCGCTGACGTAAGCGGTTCTTACGCATGCGCGAGAATTGCGATCTGCTTACACCAGCTTGCACTACTTCAGATCGCATCGTGGAAATCTAAGGAAGTCTCGTTCTGGCCTACAAGGAAGAAAAGAAATAGTCGAATAAACTCGTTATTTTTGTTTGTTTTTTCGCACAAAAAGTATTCGCGTCGCTTGATAAACATATAGTTGAGCCACGGTAGTCACTTGGGATATTTAAACATTTTCTTCATTGACTTTCTGGGCCGTCAAGAGGCAGTCCCTTAGGAGCCAATGTGGTAGTTATACAGCTCTCAAATTTAATCAAAAATATCTTCATTTGTGTTCTGAAGACGAACGAAGGTCTTACGGGGTTGGTACAGCATGGGGGTGAGTAATTAATGACTTAATTTTCATTTTTGGGTGAACTAACCCTTTAAGGGGTTAATGTATATTTACTTCGTTCAAGTAATAAAGTTTTCTCGTGAGTGTATAATATGCCATTGAAAATATGTACGGGTAAGGGGTTCTAATGTCGGTCAACATGTTGCCCCTCCATCTTGAAAGTACATTAGCTAAAGAGGGGCATACCCGTTAATTCAAGCTTCGCCTTTCGCGTTTATGTTTGAGTTAACACTCATGGACGAATTCGAACCGGAAGCCATATTAATCTTGGACTACACTGGCCACCGTAGAAGTTAAAACGAAATCGGAATTAAGAGGAACAGAAACTAATATTTACTGGATGGTCATATAGCTTTTCACCACTAGATGGGTGTGAAAATCACACAGTGTAGCTTTAAGTACCACTTTTACTGGTTCGGAGCTGGTGCTTTGGTGGTCGAAAAACAAAAAAAAACGATTTGAAACTAGGCTCTGGGTCCGAACCAGTACCAGCTCTGCCTTGGTGGAAAAAGGGTATTAGACTCTACGTATAGACCCCTTTTGCGCCGACGTCACAGTTACGTCACGGCGCTAGCTGGAGGCAAAACAAAGTGAAAACTGGAGGCGGTCAATGCAAAACAGCACAGATTCGGCTACATAATAAGGAGCTTAAATAATTGTTACTATTATTAAATGTCATCTTGTTGTGTTGTTTGGTGCAAGAATTGATGAAAAATGAATATGCTGTGTCTGGAACTTTTATTTCTAGAAAATATTCACATCATTAAAATCGCACTGTAATGTCACTCTTTACATTGTCGTGGTCTCGGCGTTGGCTCGGCAGAACTGCGGATCATACACACAAGTCTTGTACAGGACCATATAGGCATCTAAAGATATATATGCCTCAGTTTCTCTTTCAGTTAGGTTTCTCTATAAGGTAGGTGTAGAAGTCAGGCCACTCACCCGAGGTAACGTACGTTAATCCTGTCAGATCATCCATGCATTGAGTGAGCGTGTAGGCGGCTACAGGTCGGCCAATCTGGTTCTGTCCATTAAAAATAACTTTTGGAAATAACAATCACGGCCCTGGACACTGAGTGACCTTACACATTGAGATAATATCGGATTTTCTCCAGTCATTGTTAAAAAAACAAGCTAACAATCCTTGCTAACTCGCGTTAATGAAGTGGCCAGATGGATCTTTCTGCCTCCACCTAAGCTCCGCCCACAAAAAAAACGTCACCATGTTTACCAACTGTAAAAGGGTCTATAGATGTCATAACTACTCCATTATGGGTCCAAAAACGGCCTGTCTTCATTGACAGCCATTGAGAAATAGCTGTGTATTGTGATGAATTTAATATTCTTTTTTTTGTTGTTGTTGCTTGCAACGTATATGTTTTTAGACAACATAGATCAGAGATATTTTGGAGGACTTATAAAGCACAAAATGGTCTTATGTTTTTCTGTGTGTTGGGAACCTTTGCTTCGTTTTCTTGTTCTTGGACATATTTCACCAGGACAATGCACTTAGTGCTCGCTTACCTCGCTACTTTAATACCTTTGGTGGAAGTTTACTCTATTATTGATGTTTATGTTTTTGTTGTTTCATGGAGTAGCCGTCTCTCCTCTTACTGCTGGATTCTACAGTAAGGGAAAGCACAGGGTAAACACAGTTCACATAGCCTGTACAGACTACACAGATTCTTGCGTGTTGGAGCCATGCTAGTAATATAGGCAGTCAGAATCGCTGTAAAACTGCAGGGTCTGATATAGGTCTCTGTTACATAATGCCAACATATTTATGCAGCAATTCTGGTGAGGCAGCAATGTTGACAATCAATGGACAGACACATCTTAACACACACATAGCATTTAATAGCTTCTTGTCAGCCAACATAATTATAGTGGAAGGAAAAAGGATTGCATGCTGCACTGATAGATTTGAATTATCTTGAAAGTGTGGTGTTTTATAGGTCAGGTGTTTTCCCTCTGCAGCTCTAATTCAATTAAACTGAGACTGGGGTTCAATTACCCATGCTGTTACAAATGCAGGAAGATCTCATTATTGTGCAAAGACTGACCTGAGCCACTTCTCAAGATAACCCTAACAAATAACGCAAACGTCATTGTTTATTTGAAGCAAACACTTTTCCTTTTGAACTGTTTGCACCGTGCGTGTTGAAAATGTTGTATAATTGTATGTTAAACATTGTCATGCAACACTGCACTAGTCATTGTCAAAGTTGCCATGCAAGTTAACACTTGGATAGAGTGGATTAGTTGCTTAAAGAATAGCAAGTAAGTCATAGTATTTTATCCAGATAACGTTTTCCTATTTCACGTCTGAAATCCCAAGGCTGCTACTGAAGATTAGTGATTTCTTTGATATTTTTTTTTCCAGCTGAGCACAGATAACTTCACTTGCTCAACTTTTTTCAATCGCTTGCAGTTTAGTATCTGCAGTTACTGCAAATAGCAGGCTGTTAATAGTAGGAAGCACTCCTGAACAACATTATAACAGTATAATCTTGTTTTCAACAGAATGACCTTGACTTATGTCTGCGTTCTTGTTATTTTTGGAGTTGCTTCATTTTTGAAAAGCAGTGCACTTTAGAATTTAATGTAATGATTTCAGCCAATTAACATATTTTTAATTGTAAATCTATCTATAAATTACAGGAACGTCTGTCTGTCTGGCTGTCTGTTAATCAAATATCCCTCAAACTGTTAGTCCGATGGATTTCAAAGGTGTCTTGATTCTTTTTTTTTTTTTTAAAGTAATGATTCTTTTTGAAATAGGGAGCAATTGAAGCGTTCAGATGCAAAAGCCTCTAAATGCCATTTGAAATTTTCTTCTTTAATGATATTTTTTATCAAACTTGTATATTTAAGTTCAGTAATTTCACTTAAATGGCAATTATAATTACCTATTAATTGTTATTTAAGTGAAATTACTGAACTTAAATATACAAGTTTGATAAAAATCATCATTAAAGAAGAAAATTTCAAATGGCATTTAGAGGCTTTTGCATCTGAACTCTTCAATTCTTTTTGAAAAAGTAGTGTAGAAAATAATACATTTGTTGGTCTAATTATACATTTTTTACAATGTATTTAGCCTATAAACATTTATTACAGTGTCATTATATGTTTATTATAGTGTTATTATACATTTGTTACATTATTATTATTATTATAATACATTTTTTACATTATTATTTTGTTCCATTATTCTTTTTGGAAAAAAGTTTCGATTCTTAATGAATAAGTAGTGTAAAAATGTAATGCATTTGTTATATACATTTATTACAATGTAATTATATATTTGTTACAACGTAATTACACATTTATTAGTATTATTATACATTTATTACAGTATTATACGTTTATTAAAAGGTAATTATAATTTTAAGTACATACATTAGTGTTATTAAACATGTATTACAATGTAATTCTACATTTATTACAGTGTTATTATACATTTGTTTACATTATTTTCTTACATTATTCTTCTTGAAAAAAGTAGCAATTCTTTTTGAAATGTTATTGTTTTCTCAGATTTTATACTCCTGTGTAATAGTAGTCTAGGCTATACAGCAACTCAAACACACCAAACCAACAATTACTAAAAACACACAAAAACTGGTTTTGCACGGGCATTGCACTAGTATATGAAAATGTATTGTAGTTTAACTCTTTCCACCACCAGCATTTTTGAAAAAAGTTGCCAATTCGTTAATAAGAGTTTATTTTAGTTAATAGTAGTTACTAGATTGTTAATAAACTTTTTCAGTAGTTCTCTGGGAAGTATTAAAAAATAGTATTTATTGATTACTTAATAGTGAACTACCACTTTCGTCTGTGCGCTATTACTTACTAGATCGTTAATCAGAGTTTCTTGTTAGTTAATAATAGTTACTAGATTGTTAATATTGTGTTACTCATTAGTTCTTGTGTAGTTATTCATTAACGAAGGAACCGTATTCTAAAGTGTTACCCAATTTTTGGTTAACAAAAAAAAAAAATCTTTAGGGTCATTTCTATTGAAACTTGAATGTGATCTGCTTGTAATTTAAAGTAATTTGCACTTTTTAAAACTGTACTTAAGTAATAGTCATTAAAGTATACTTTAAAGTATACCCTTAATATTCTATTATCAGCGAGTACACTTCAAATGGGACCTTATTCATGCTCAAACAACAACATGACACTAAAGAAAGTTGCAAATGTAAAAAGCGAACGTCTTTTTCACAAGGCTTCCTATTTGTTTTTAAGTATTATTCACTTGCGTGTAATTGAGAGGAGATGAAACTACTGAAAAACAGGAATACATGAGATTGAAAACTTCCAGAATCATGGTTGTATAGTGGGCAAACAATGGTCTTTCCACCCTTACTGTTGATCATTGTCAAACATGTCAGCTATGGTGTCTGTCTTAAAATACCCTTGATACATTTTTTTCATGGAAGAGCAGAGAGTATGTCCAGCAGCGTCCAGCTATCTGTAGTCATTCTTGAAGGCCAGAGTCACACATCCAGATTGATTGTGGATAGCGCTATCATCTCCGTCCATCTAGAACTCAGGGGAAATCACAGCTTGTTCTATCAATCAGAGTGAGGAACCGTTTCAACTTGTTCTGTGCCTCGGCGGTATTTTAGGTTGGATTTTTCACTACTTGCCATTTATGCAGAGATTGGGTTGGAAGGGAAGTGCAATGCATGTTCATTTAAAACAATCCTGACATTTTTCAAGTCTCAGACATCCCGATTCTCTTAAATGCAAATCTTGCCACTTAACTTGATTTTTTTTTCAAGCTTTTATCATATTAATGCATCTCTTTGGATTCTAAGGGTTGTTTGTTGGATTGTAAAGGATGATAGAGATCAAACAGCAGTGTTTACTTCAGTGAGAGGCAAACAAAAAAGCAACACCAGAGTTATGCAGCAAATCCGGTCCATTAGGCCTGGACATGCAGTAGGGAATCTTTTGTGGCATGCATTAAAGGGGTAATTAGCTTGTGGTACTCAATGTTCAGATAGATTCTTTGACTTTTTTTTTCTGCAATGGATGAAATCCAATTTAATGACAGGGACTAACTCTCTGGGTTTTTATGAACCGCCTACATGCTCTTTGATGCATAAGCACAATGTTACAATGGAAGCCTGATTACAGGAAAATATATCACATTGTGCGCTGGGGAAAAGCAGGAGCCTAAATGACTAATACTGTGCGGAAAACCATCCTAAAAATTAACTGCAATAGGCAGTGAATGCTTTACTCAGTGAAGGATATTAATACCTTGACTGGAAAGGAACAGATTGATTTTGTTTTTCTGATGGTCAAATGAATGCATTAGGCTGCACTTAAAAAAAAAAAAGCATTTGTAATTTATAAGACACAAAATAAGCTGTGTCTATCTGTCTGTCTGTCTGTCTCTGTGTGTGAGAGTGAATGTGAATGCAATATTAGGCTTTTTTATTTAAAAAAAAAATAGTGATTAAAAGAGAATACTGACTTTTGCCAGAATATTTGCCACAATCTCATTCCACATGGACTTTACTTTTCAGTTATTACCGTTTTCCCATAGTTCTGAAAACTTATTAATTTTAGCTGTGGAACTATTATGAAAGTAAAAAAAAAAAAAAAAGTGTTTTTGAAAAAAAAAATGCATTGGATTGCATTGGATTTTTAGGGCTTGCATTTTTTGGCTGAAATTCACAAGCCGTGGCAGTATTATTATTAATAATATTTATATGGTCAAAATACAGTAAAACAGTAATATTGTGAAATATAATTACAATTCTATCGGAATATAAAACGTAATTTATTACTGTGATGCCTAAGCTGAATTTACATCATCATTACTCCAGTCTTCAGTGTCACACGATCCTTCAGAAATGATTATTGTATTTAGCTGCATGCTCAAAAATATGTGTGATTTTTTTATCAATGTTGAAAATAGTTATGCTGCTTTCGTAATGTTGTGCAAATACTTTACTTTCAGGTCTTTAGTCTCACTTTTCATCATTTTTATATTTTGCAGAATACAAGCATAACTAACAGTAGTCTTTTTTTTTTTTTTTTTGTGAGGACAGAAAGGCCATTTGCTATATTTGTAAGTTCAGAAATATTAATGAAAATGATGAATATTGTCAAAACTGTTTGGACCGAATCAGGCTTGAGAACACGATGTTCATTTTGTAGAGCAGGCTTAAATATTAACATCTACCTCCATGAAGTCAATATAGCTTAATTCATCCTCATGATTGAGTTTGTTTCATCATCTCCTTTGCTTAATCTTGTCACACAAGAATAGATTATCCTTGTTGAGGGGCATAAAATGTTAATTTCCTATCAGAATCACTTAATTACCTTTGGCCTCTGCTCTCACCGTAAACTAAGGGCAGTTCAACTTAGACACAGCTGATTGGTTTCTTTGTGGAGGGAGTAAATCATAATGAAAAAGGGATCGATGCAAATGAAAGTGCAGACTCTAAACATGCTATTGAATTCTATTAGCACTGCAAAATTGCTTCCAGGACAGTAAGTATTAGGGCTTTCCTTCACTACACGAAGCCTGTGCCACACTTCCCCTATTTGGTAAAAAACTTAAGAAAGCATACATTTTTAGTAGAGCTTGGCTATTGTGTTTTCTCTTAAAATAAAAAAAGTCCAAGAGTGTGATTGAAAGTCAGAGCATGTGCTGCTAATAGGGTTATGAACTATTTCATTATCTGTAATGATGTTATGCAAGTATGGTGTTTTTCTAATTATAAATTCTTTCACTGAAATGTTAATTATGTTATATAACAATAATAATCAAAGTATTATTTATCACTTACACATAAGACTTGCTTATAGAAAATCACTCAAGGATACTATTGTAGAAAACAAAAAGCATTGAAAAGACATTACAAAAGTGGTTTTATAGAATTCAATATATTGTTTTTATGTTCCATTTTCAAAACCTAAACTAACTTTTTTAGTTAATGATCTGTAAGAATGGGGCATTATTTAGTGCTGATCATTGAATCGAGTAACTTTTTTGACAACTTTTTTTGGTATAAAGTGTTTTAATTCTACAATATATGGTGTAAAAAAGTCTGAGTGCTGCCCTCTTCAGGTTGAACGGTGGCTACTGCAGTTGAATTTTTCTATTGTATGTTGGCGGTGCTTCGTGACGTAGACATGAGAGCTGACGTAAGAAGATTCCAGCTCACTACGCCCTTGGTACGAGCTATCACGCCCTCGGCAGTTTAAAAGTCATCTTGTTTTGTCAAAACCACTGCGAGTCAAGAGTTGGAATTACGAGTATTAAATATAGCTGCGAGCAGCGATGGCGGGCCCAAGCCGGTGGCACCGCAACCCCGGTTCCTTTAGTTACCTAAATGCACCCGGGTGGCGGTGCCGAAGGCTTTGGCCCTTTTATGATTAAATGTTAAAACGGCTTGCCATACTCTGTCATTTCGACTAGTCACAATTATGTTACAGATATCTTAAATGATAATACAAACTATCCAAAATGTAATTACGAATAGACAGAAAGACGTTGTTGATATCTACAATGTTAATTCCGGACAGGCAAACTTAGCTTTTAAATGTTAAAAGGGCTTGCCATACAGGGACGTAGGCTCAGAGAGAGGCTCACCATATTCAAACCAAAATATCTGACTTCCTCTTGGTCCGAGCTAATGACTATGTATTAGAAAGTTGTCCGGCTTGAGGAGTACAATGTATATAGCGATTTTTGTAACTGTAGATAAAACTAACAACCCCACTTTTGTCAAAAGGTGGCGCTATTTAGTCCTTGCACTATGCCCGTTTCTGAAACTTTGCACATGTCTACTGGCTAATAAATGTGATGTATCTGTTGAGTTTCAAGCAATTTCAATTTCAATTTCAATTTGACTGTTGAAAAGAAGTGCGCCGATTAGATACTCAGGATCGGTATCGGCTCTGACACTGCCATCTTTGACGAGGCTGATTCAAATTCTATATTGTGCATATATACTATTCTATGTTAGGCACAAAGGCACAAAAACTTTCTAAAGTACCATAAAGTTTTTGTGTACTGTATTATTAGTGTTCTGAAGCTATTATGTGATATAGAAATTAATATTTAAGTCATTAAATTCAAGAACACAAACTTTTCCCTCTCTGCGCCTGTCAGTCATTCTCCATTCAGCATTCAAACAGCACGTCACATTCGGTTACAGTCAATGATGAAACGATCTTCAAGATGATTGAATGTTAATCCTATTATACTGGATCTTTAAGATAAAGGTCTAAAGGTCTATATTTCGAATGAAGAAACTTTTTCTTGCTGGACTGTAACTTAACCGTGTTACTTTCTACCGGGTGTCGGACGCTGTCGGTTAGATCACAACACTAGAGTCAGAGCACTATAATTGTTCTTCACGCACACAGTAACTGAAATTTAAAACCTTTAAAAGAAAAGGCTCAATAAACTATTGCATAGATAGATAATGTATAATACACTGTTCATAAATATGTATTTCCTTTGTGCTTTGAACTTTTCAATACGGACTCACTGCGCTGTAACTTCATGTGGCTTCAAGCACATCATTCTCCGCTCGGGATGCACATAAGTGCTTTGTGCTGCACCGTATTGGAGCCGTAATATCATAATGCAGTGACGTAATGACAGATTATTAATTGCCTTTCAATTATATGTTGCTGCGTCATTAAACATCTGTCCTATGCATTTCAAACATTTATAGCAGCCATGGCTATATTTTTTTATGATTTTTGTTATCTTGTTTTTCATGAATGTATTTTTCAAAAATAAGAGCAATGTGTATTATCTATTATTAATATGGTTTATAATAGCATTTTTGTCATAGATTATGACAAAGTAATCATATGATCCACCAGCGAGGAACCAGCAGAACAGAGTGAACATTCTTTCTGTTTAGTTCAATCCTACTTAATAGGAATTTATTTAAAATGCTCGCTCTACTCCACACCATTAATGTCTTGTGCGGACATCCGTATTTCGACTTTCGGTTTTAAGTAAGCGATTTAAAAGCTCCCAAGTCCCAGCGGAGTCACACGTTGATTAACCGGTGGGAATATACACAATAGGCCTACCTGATATTGAACACAAGAGGGCAGTATAGCACTACGTATGACTCAGATTATTATTTTTTTATGAATTTTACAACAATTCTGGCTGTTTTTGAACGTAAACATAATTCTTAAATGAAAAAAGGAAAAATTGGGGAAGTTATAATATTTGTATAATTTAATTTAGAAACAAATGATGTATAATTACATTTTTAGAAGATATGAGGCTTTTAGTGTTTACTTTTTTGACATTACTTTAATCTTTTGCCATAGTTGCACATGTCTACTGGCTAATAAATGTGATGTATCTGTTGAGTTTCAAGCAATTTCAAGCATGCTAAGAGTCCCAAAAGCATCAAAAAAGAATGTTAAAGTTTGATTCGTTGCCACGGCAACAGTATCAAAGATATCAAAAATTCATTCACAGGTCTACATCTGCCGTGTATTTACATTATACAGATGAAGTTTGAAGCAAATCGGTTAAAAATAAGAGAGTGGTTTCAAAGCATTTTGAAAGTGACACACTTCCTGCTGCCAGTTGGTGGCGCTATAATTTTGACTCACAATAGTCACATCCATGTGATCGGTCTCTTACAGCGAAAACACTGCTGAAGTTTCATCAAGATCAGTTAATGTATGCTGAAGTTATAACACACATCCTGTTTCATGTTTTTCGCCATAATTTTGTTTCCTCGCCACGGCCAAACCGTTCGAGATATAAAAAATCCCTTGGCACCTTTTCATCCTTAATGTCTTGACTTCACGCTGATCGAGTTTTGTCGAATTTGGTTCAGTGCTCTAGGAGCAATACTTTAAATTCCATTGCATGTGTTTTAAACACAACCCTAAATAGCCGTCTTCCTGTTGGGCTGGGGTAAAAAGTAAGAGTGTGAAGTAGGCTATATATGAAACGATGAGATCTATATGTGTACCAAGTTTCATATTATTACATGCAAGTGTGTTTGATTTATGGACCAAATTTTCAGACCAAGTTTATTGACCAAGTTAATCTGATTAATAAACTAATTATATAAAACTATTGTCAATGCACTACAATTAAACTAGTTATATGTCTTTACTTATAAAAAACAAAAATAAAAACTTATTTAAAAAATACCAGGCTTGAGAAATGTATTTTCTTTATGCAGGTCATACACACAGCAGTGAAATGGTTAAGCCCCCTCCCCCTGCACACACACACACACAGGCACACACACACACACACACAGACAGCCAAAGA
The DNA here is from genome assembly GCF_988280905.1 of Pimephales promelas. Taxonomy (NCBI): domain Eukaryota; kingdom Metazoa; phylum Chordata; class Actinopteri; order Cypriniformes; family Leuciscidae; genus Pimephales; species Pimephales promelas. The sequence continues at coordinate 32,142,980 of NC_142771.1, forward strand.
CAGCCAAAGACAGCCAAAGACACAGAGACATGTAGGCTCAGAGTGACCATATTCAAACAAAAATATCTGAGTTTCTGTGGGTCCTAGCTAATAAGTGTAAATTAGAAAGTTGTCCGGCTCGAGGAGTACAATATACATACCAATTTTTGTAACTCTAGTTAAAACTAACAACCCCACTTTTGTCAAAAGGTGGCGCTACTGAGCCCTCACCACGCCCGTTTCTGAAACTTTGCACATGACTACTGGCTAATAAATGTGATGTGTCTGTCGAGTTTCATGCATTTTGAAGCATGCTAAGGGTCTCAAAAGCATCCTAAAAGCATCCTAAAAGAAGGGTAAAGTTTGATGGGTCGCCACGGCAACAGTTTCAAAGATATCAAGAATCCATTCACAGGTCTACATCTGCCGTATGTTTACATTATACATATGAAGTTTGAAGCAAATCGGGTAAAAATAAAAGGGTGATATCAAAGCATTTTGAAAGTGACACACTTCCTGCTGCCAGTTGGTGGCGCTATAACTTTGACTCACAATAGTCACATCCATGTGATCGTCCTCTTACAGCGAACACACTGCTGAAGTTTCATCAAGATCGGTTGATGTGTGCTGAAGTTATGATACACTTCCTGTTTCACGTTTCTCGCCATGATTTTGTTTCCTCGCCACGGCCAAACCGTTCGAGATATCAAAAATCCCCTCGCAAACTTTCATCCTCAATGTCTTGACTTCACGCTGACCGAGTTTCGTCGAATTTGGATCAAAGCTCTAGGAGGAGTATTAAAAATTCCATTGCGAGTGTTTTACGAACAACCCTAAATAGCCGACTTCCTGTTGGGCTGGGGTAAAAAGTAAAAGCACGAGGTATAGATGAAACGATGAGATCAACATGTGTACCGAGTTTCATATTATTACATGCAAGCGTGTTTGATTTATGGACCAAGTGTTCGGACCCCGTTCCAGGGGGCGCTGTCTAGCCCCCCTGCCACGCCCGGGTACCATCTTCAGCCCGGCCCTGATGGCCGCGGGTTCTGACCCGTGTGCAAAGTTTCAAGAGTTTTTGAGCATGTTAAGGGCCCCAAAAGTGCCCGAATAGTCGTATAAATAATAATAATAAATATAGCTGCGAGCAGCGATGGCGGGCCCAAGCCGGTGGCACCGCAATCCCGGCTCCTTTAGTTACCTAAAGGCACCGGGGTGGCGGTGCCAAAGGCTTTGGCCCTTTCATGATTAAATGTTAAAACGGCTTGCCATAGTCTGTCATTTTGACTAGTCACAATTATGTTACAGATATCTTAAATGATAATACAAACTATCCAAAATGTAATTACGACTAGACAGAAAGACATTGTTGATATCTACAATGTTAATTTCCGGATAGGCAAACTTAGCTTTTAAATGTTAAAAGGGCTTGCCATACACGGACGTAGGCTCAGAGAGAGTCTCACCATATTCAAACCAAAATATCTGACTTCCTCTTGGTCTGAGCTAATGACTATGAATTAGAAAGTTGTCTGGCTTGAGGAGTACAATGTATATAACGATTTTTGTAACTGTAGATAAAAATAACAACCCCACTTTTGTCAAAAGGTGGCGCTATTTAGTCCCTGCACCATGCCCGTTTCTGAAACTTTGCACATGTCTACTGGCTAATAAATGTGATGTGTCTGTTGAGTTTCATGCAATTTCAAGCATGCTAAGAGTCTCAAAAGCATCCTAAAATAATTTCAAAGTTTGAAGCTTTGCCACGGCAACAGTTTAAAAGATATCAAGAATCCATTCACAGGTCTACATCTACCGTATGTTTACATTATAGAGATGAAGTTTTTCATCTGTTTTTCATCATTATACAGATGAAGTTTTTCATCTGTTTACATTATACAGATGAAGTTTTTCATTCATATTATTACATTCAAGCGTGTTTGATTTATGGACCAAGTGTTCGGACCCCGTTCCAGGGGGCGCTGTCTAGCCCCCCTGCCACACCCAGGTACCATCTTCAGCCCGGCTCTGATGGCTGTGGGATCTGACCTGTGTGCAAAGTTTCAAGAGTTTTCAAACCCGTTAAGGGCCCCAAAAGCCGCTAAGAGTCTCAAAATCATCAAAAAAAAAGAATTTTAAAGTTTGATGTGTTGCCACGGCAACAGTATCAAAGATATCAAGAATCCATTCACAGGTCTTCATCTGCTATGTATTTACATTATACAGATTAAGTTTGAAGCAAATCGGGTAAAAATAAGAGGGTGATTTCAAAGCATTTTGAAAGTGACACACTTCCTGCTGCCAGTTGGTGGCGCTATAACTTTGACTCACAATATTCACATCCATGTGATCGTCCTCTTACAGCAAACAAACTGCTGAAGTTTCATCAAGATCAGTTAATGTATGCTGAAGTTCTGACACACTTCCTGTTTCACGATTCTCGCCATAATTTCGTTTCCTCGCCACGGCCAAACCGTTCGAGATATCAAAAATCCCCTCGCAAACTTTCATCCTCAATGTCTTGACTTCTTGCACACCGAGTTTGGTTGTGATTGGTAAACACATGCGTTGTAATTTGATGTATTTCTCCTAGGACAACTATTCAAACAACCCATAATTCTCAACTTCCATTTTAATTGTCGTAAAACTTAGAGCACGAAAGTTGTTTGGCCTGATGTGATCTATAATTGTACCGAGTTTCATATTAATTCACGCAAGTGTGTTTGATTTATGGACAAATGTTCGAATCCCAGTCCAGGGGGCGCTGTCGAGCCGCCCTGCCACGCCCGATGACCAGCTTCAGCCCGGCCCTGATGGCCATGGGTTCTGACCCGTGTGCAAAGTTTCAAGAGTTTTAGAGGATGTTAAGGTCCCCGAAAATGCCAGAGAAGTCGCACACAGCAAATAAAGGGTTAAAATAAACCTGACAGGCGCCCCTCCTCTCACTCACACAGAGAGACACTGAGAGACTGGCAAAATTCTAAGATTTTCTCTACATTCAAACAAAGATATCTGACTTTCTGTGGGTCCTAGCTAATGAGTGTCAATTAGAAAGTTGTCCGGCTCGAGGAGTACAATATACATACAGATTTTTGTAACTCTAGTTAAAACCAACAACCCCACTTTTGTCAAAAGGTGGCGCTACTGAGCCCTCACCACGCCCGTTTCTGAAACTTTGCACATGTCTACTGGCTAATAAATGTGATGTGTCTGTCGAGTTTCATGCGATTTGAAGCATGCTAAGGGTCTCAAAAGCATCCTAAAAGAATGGTAAAGTTTGATGCGTTGCCACGGCAACAGTTTAAAAGATATCAAGAATCCATTCACAGGTCTACATCTGCCGTATATTTACATTATACAGATTAAGTTTAAAGCAAATCGGGTAAAAATTAAAGGGTGATTTCAAAGCATTTTGAAAGTGACACACTTCCTGCTGCCAGTTGGTGGCGCTATAACTTTGACTCACAATAGTCACATCCATGTGATCGTCCTCTTACAGCGAACACACTGCTGAAGTTTCATCAAGATCAGTTAATGTATGCTGAAGTTATAACACACTTCCTGTTTCACGTTTCTCGCCATAATTTCATTTCCTCGCCACGGCCAAACCGTTCGAGATATCAAAAATCCCCTCGCAAACTTTCATCCTCAATGCCTTGACTTCATGCTGACCGAGTTTCGTGCCGTGTGTTTGAATTCTCTAGGAGGAGTATTGCACATTCCATTGCGAGCGTTTTACAAACAAACCTCAATAGCCGACTTCCTGTTGGGCTGGGGTAAAAAGTAAGAGTGTGAGGTATAGATGAAACGATGAGATCAACATGTGTACCGAGTTTCATATTATTACATTCAAGCGTGTTTGATTTATGGACCAAGTGTTTGGACCCCGTTCCAGGGGGCGCTGTCTAGCCCCCCTGCCACACCCAGGTACCATCTTCAGCCGGCTCTGATGGCTGTGGGATCTGACCTGTGTGCAAAGTTTCAAGAGTTTTCAAACCCGTTAAGGGCCCAAAAAGCCGCTAAGAGTCTCAAAATCATCAAAAAAAAGAATTTTAAAGTTTGATGCGTTGCCACGGCAACAGTATCAAAGATATCAAGAATCCATTCACAGGTCTTCATCTGCTATGTATTTGCATTATACAGATGAAGTTTGAAGCAAATCGAGTTAAAATTAGAGGGTGATTTCAAAGCATTTTGAAAATGACACACTTCCTGCTGCCAGTTGGTGGCGCTATAACTTTGACTCACAATAGTCACATCCATGTGATCGTCCTCTTACAGCGAACACACTGCTGAAGTTTCATCAAGATCGGTTGATGTGTGCTGAAGTTATGATACACTTCCTGTTTCACGTTTCTCGCCATAATTTTGTTTCCTCGCCACGGCCAAACCGTTCGAGATATCAAAAATCCCCTCGCAAACTTTCATCCTCAATGTCTTGACTTCACGCTGACCGAGTTTCGTCGAATTTGGATCAAAGCTCTAGGAGGAGTATTAAAAATTCCATTGCGAGTGTTTTACGAACAACCCTAAATAGCCGACTTCCTGTTGGGCTGGGGTAAAAAGTAAAAGCACGAGGTATAGATGAAACGATGAGATCAACATGTGTACCGAGTTTCATATTATTACATGCAAGCGTGTTTGATTTATGGACCAAGTGTTCGGACCCCGTTCCAGGGGGCGCTGTCTAGCCCCCCTGCCACGCCCGGGTACCATCTTCAGCCCGGCCCTGATGGCCGCGGGTTCTGACCCGTGTGCAAAGTTTCAAGAGTTTTTGAGCATGTTAAGGGCCCCAAAAGTGCCCGAATAGTCGTATAAATAATAATAATAATAATAAATATAGCTGCGAGCAGCGATGAAGGGCCCAAGCCGGTGGCACCGCAACCCCGGTTCCTTAGTTACCTAAAAGCACCAGGGTGGCCATGCCACTGGCTTTGGCCCTTCATCGCGGATCACAGCTATATATATATATATATATATATATATATATATATATATACTGTATATATACATATATATATGAAGCCGGTGGCACCGCCACCCTGGTGCCTTTAGGTTTATTGTGCACGACATGCAAAATGTAACCCTGCTTTGACTGATGCAAGCTCTACAGCACAGTTTATAGTAAGAAAGAATATAGTAAGAAAGAAAAGTAAGCTGTTACTCTGAGATGGTTTGGGAAACAAACATTCATCATGTCGCATTGGTTTTAGTTACTTGTCCTCGAACAGAGCCCTAATCTGTTTATATTTCAGTTACACATTCTACATTGATTAAAAAAGAAAAATCAAATGTGTTTTTAATTCATACAGAAATAAAATATTTATAATTCAGCTGAGAATAAAGTTAGTTCAAATTTGAAGAAAAACAAATATATGATCTGAAATATAGCACATTCATTTTTAAATTCATTCAGGTTCAATTACCAAAAATACAATCTTAATTTAATTTAAAGCAAATAAATCTAAAATATATGGGTTATATGCATATTTTGTAAAAAAAAAAAAGAAAAAAAAAGAAAGAAAGATATATATCCAAAAACACAAGGCCTTAAACTTTAACAAGGGTGCAACTCTTATCACTACAACAAACATAGTCACACACACAAGTCAAGTCACTTACATTTTAGATGCAATATTGACTTTTTAGATGCAATATTGACTTTTTTCTGTTTCAGAAGAGAAAATAGTTAAACAAAGATCACAGCGACCCATCGCGCATCTCAAAGCAATGTGTTTTCTCATTACTGAATGATTCAGCATTTTGAATCCATGACTCGTTCATTAAGACGGTCATCTGGCGACACCTTATGGTGATTTAGGGTTATGTTTAAAAGTATCGTTCTTTACAGCGATTTTTAATTGACTCCTGTTAAACCAATCTCGTAACATTATTGTGTAACCGATTTAATTTGATCAGCCTTACCTAGGGTAAAAGCCCTATAGTGTCTTATTATTCTAAATTATTGAATTTATTGATCAAATTTACTAATGAAAAATGAAGCATACATTTATTAAGACTAGGCTGCCCTGCAGATATTAGGCTACAATATGCAGATTTAAATATACCATTTATCAAATAATCTGTTTATTTTTAGGTTACACATTACATTGTTTAAAAAATAAAAATCAAATGTGACCCGCTCTGGCGAAATGAGTCGGAAGTTGCAACCTTCCATTTTAAGATATGGGCCGATTATGTGGAAAAACCATGAAATAACAAAAAATATATATATATATATATATATATATATATTTTTTTTTTTTTTTTTTTTGCTAATTTCAAAGAACAGACATTCAAAAATAATCTCACAGGGTTTCGTAGTCGAGATAATTGAGTAAAGGTATTTAAATAACGATTAAAGTTGTCAAAGCTTTAAATTCGCTGAAATAAACATTGCTCTTCTCAACTCCCCTCGTCACCTCTGAGCATTTCCCGGGTATCCCCTGAAACGTTGAACTCACTGGAGGCTTCTAACCTAAACTGCGTGAGTATATTTATCTGCAAGAAGAATATAGCCTATGTAAGGCTGTAACGATCGCGACACTCAGATCCACGAACCTGTGTCGCGGTGTGAGAAGACAGAATCACAACACCGACACGTCCCTTCAACTCCCAAAGTTATCCTTCACGTCCAGACCCAATGCTAGCTACAACATCTTTAAATTACTATTAGTATTATTTGAAGTTAACATTATAAAATACGTAGACTTACACCACAAAACTTAAATTATTACTAATTTTTTTAAAATTGGGCAATTTCAGCATTATGGAGGAGATCCAATTCCCAGATAATTAAATATTTTAATAAATTGGCCTATGTGAACCACACTGCACAAACCAAAAGTAATACTCACCGGATGAAGAAGGGTTGACTCTCTCCAGAACATAAAATCTTTATTTTATTTTCCGTGTTCGCATTGAGGAAAAACAATCCGAACGTGACCGTTCTCTGGAAGCAGCACTAAAACTTTCACATAGCTTAAACATGCAAGCACAAAGCCTTTCTTTAAAGTAAATTTCGTTTTAAAATAATTATCTTAATTTAAATCAATGTTTCATCAACCAATTACTAGGATTTAATAATAAGAAATAAATTGCAGACAATAGGCTAGGCCTAATCACGACGCGGAGACGCGCGGCACGTGAACTGAAGCTTGTCTCATGAACCGAAAGTCAGCGTATAAGGTATCCTCACAGACATATATATTGAAATGTCTACTTTTAAACACAACCATTCAAAATGAAAGAAAACAGACTGCTCTCTGCTTATGTGGGCTAATCCGTATGAAAACTGAATTTCTCTCTGACTCCTCTTTAATCTTTCTGATTTTAGAACATTTTTGTAAAAGTGACTTTTTAATTATTTATTTCAAAAAAATTAAAAATAAGTTGAGTTTCAGCCTCGTTAAATTGCATTTATATATGTTAATCTATTTGGTCAAATTAAGCTATATAAAATAAATAGTTTATCCCTTAAAATGCTATGGATTTTGAAAGATATCAAAAAAAAAAAAAAAAAAAACGGGCAAAAAAACTTTAAAAGCGATTTTCTTAGGTTTTCAATTGGAAAAAAAGGGCAGACGACCAGAATTCAAATCTGTATATCTTTACAACCATTCAAGGTATGACCAAGGTATCATTTGAAAGCTTACAGTGTCCTCTTTCCATTAATATCAAAATCTCAATTTTTAAATTTGGGTCACTGTGACTAATTTTGCTGGATCAGGTCGGTCACAAATTTGTTTTTTATTGTAGTATTATTTTATACAGATAATACATTATAATTATATATAATATACAAAATATAACCGTGGGCGCGATTAAACAGTGTTACAATAAAACTCAACATTGTGTTTTTTAAAAATAAATTCAAATAATACAAATCCCGAAATTGCGCTAATTTTAAAATTAAACTAAAACTCATGGCTGCACAAGCATTCATAACTGTGCGCGCCAACAGCGAGGAACCAGCAGAACAGAGTGAACGTTCATTCTGTTTAGTTCAATCCTACTTAATAGGAATTTACTTAAAATGCTTGCTCTACTCCACAACATTAATGTCTTGTGCGGATATCTGTATTTTGACTTTCGGTTTTAAGTAAGCGATTTAAAAGTTCCCGAGTCCCAGCGGAGTCACACGTTGATTAACCGGTGGGAATATACACAATAGGCCTAACTGATATTGAACACAAGAGGGCAGTATAGCACTACGTATGACTCAGATTATTTTTTCTTCCTCTGAATTTTAAAACCATTCTGGCTGTTTTTGAACGTAAACATAATTCTTAAATGAAAAAAGGGGAAAAACTGGTTTAATTATAATATTTGTATAATTTAATTTAGAAACAAATGATGTATAATTACATTTTTAGAAGATATGAGGCTTTTAGTGTTTACTGTTTACTTTTTTGACATTACTTTAATCTTTTGCCAAAGTTGCACATGCCTACTGGCTAATAAATGTGATTTATCTGTCGAGCTATCTGTATCTATCTGTTTCAAGCAATTTCAAGCATAGTCCCAAAAGTATCAAAAAAGAATGTTAAAGTTTGATTTGTTGCCACAGCAACAGTATCAAAGATATCAAGAATCCATCCACAGGTCTACATCTGCTGTATTTTTACATTATACAGATGAAGTTTGAAGCAAATCGGGTAAAAATAAAAGGGTGATTTCAAAGCATTTTGAAAGTGACACACTTCCTGCTGCCAGTTGGTGGCGCTATAACTTTGACTCACAATAGTCACATCCATGTGATCGTCCTCTTACAGCGAACACACTGCTGAAGTTTTATCAAGATCAGTTAATGTATGCTGAAGTTATAACACACTTCCTGTTTCACGTTTCTCGCCATAATTTCGTTTCCTCGCCATGGCCAAACCGTTCGAGATATCAAAAATCCCCTCGCAAACTTTCATCCTCAATGCCTTGACTTCATGCTGACCGAGTTTCGTGCCGTGTGTTTGAATTCTCTAGGAGGAGTATTGCACATTCCATTGCGAGCGTTTTACAAACAAACCTCAATAGCCGACTTCCTGTTTGGCTGGAGTAAAAAGTAAGAGCGTGAGGTATAGATGAAACGATGAGATCAACATGTGTACCGAGTTTCATATTATTACATGCAAGCGTGTTTGATTTATGGACCAAGTGTTCGGACCCCGTTCCAGGGGGCGCTGTCTAGCCCCCCTGCCACACCCAGGTACCATCTTCAGCCCGGCTCTGATGGCTGTGGGATCTGACCTGTGTGCAAAGTTTCAAGAGTTTTCAAACCCGTTAAGGGCCCCAAAAGCCGCTAAGAGTCTCAAAATCATAAAAAAAAGAATTTTAAAGTTTGATGCGTTGCCACGGCAACAGTATCAAAGATATCAAGAATCCATTCACAGGTCTTCATCTGCTATGTATTTACATTATACAGATTAAGTTTGAAGCACATCGGGTAAAAAGAAAAGGGTGAGTTCAAAGCATTTTGAAAGTGACACACTTCCTGCTACCAGTTGGTGGCGCTATAACTTTGACTCACAATAGTCACATCCATGTGATCGTCCTCTTACAGCGAGCACACTGCTGAAGTTTCATCAAGATCAGTTAATGTATGCTGAAGTTATAACACACTTCCTGTTTCACGTTTCTCGCCATAATTTCGTTTCCTCGCCATGGCCAAACCGTTTGAGATATCAAAAATCCCCTCGCAAACTTTCATCGTCAATGCCTTGACTTTATGCTGACCGAGTTTCGTGCCGTGTGTTTGAATTCTCTAGGAGTAGTACTTCAAATTCCATTGCGAGTGTTTTATGAACAACCCTAAATAACCGACTTCCTGTTGGGCTGGGGTAAAAAGTAATAGTATGAGGTATATATGAACGATGAGATCTATATGTGCACCGAGTTTCATATTATTACATGCAAGCGTGTTTGATTTATGGACCAAGTTTTCGGACCCCGTTCCAGGGGGCGCTGTCTAGCCCCCCTGCCACGCCCGGGTACCATCTTCAGCCCGGCCCTGATGGCCGCGGATTCTGACCCGTGTGCTAAGTTTCAAGAGTTTTTGAGCATGTTAAGGGCCCCAAAAGTGCCCGAATAGTCGTATAAATAATAATAATAATAATAATAATAATAATAATAATCCTAAGGAAAACAATAGGGCCTTCGCCCTTTCAGGGCTTGGGCCCTAATAATAATAATAATCCTAAGGAAAACAATAGGGCCTTCGCCCTTTCAGGGCTTGGGCCCTAATAAATATAGCTGCGAGCAGCGATGGTGGGCCCAAGCCGGTGGCACCGCAACCCCGGCTCCTTTAGTTACCTAAAGGCACCGGGGTGGCGGTGCCGAAGGCTTTGGCTCTTTCATGATTAAATGTTAAAACGGCTTGCCATAGTCTGTCATTTTGACTAGTCACAATTATGTTACAGATATCTTAAATGATAATACAAACTATCCAAAATGTAATTACGACTAGACAGAAAGACATTGTTGATATCTACAATGTTAATTTCCGGATAGGCAAACTTAGCTTTTAAATGTTAAAAGGGCTTGCCATACACGGACGTAGGCTCAGAGAGAGTCTCACCATATTCAAACCAAAATATCTGACTTCCTCTTGGTCTGAGCTAATGACTATGAATTAGAAAGTTGTCTGGCTTGAGGAGTACAATGTATATAACGATTTTTGTAACTGTAGATAAAAATAACAACCCCACTTTTGTCAGAAGGTGGCGCTATTTAGTCCCTTCACCATGCCCGTTTCTGAAACTTTGCACATGTCTACTGGCTAATAAATGTGATGTGTCTGTTGAGTTTCATGCAATTTCAAGCATGCTAAGAGTCTCAAAAGCATCCTAAAATAATTTCAAAGTTTGAAGCTTTGCCACGGCAACAGTTTAAAAGATATCAAGAATCCATTCACAGGTCTACATCTACCGTATGTTTACATTATACAGATGAAGTTTTTCATCTGTTTTTCATCATTATACAGATGAAGTTTTTCATCTGTTTACATTATACAGATGAAGTTTTTCATTCATATTATTACATGCAAGCGTGTTTGATTTATGGACCAAGTTTTCGGACCCCGTTCCAGGGGGCGCTGTCTAGCTCCCCTACCACGCCTAGGTACCATCTTCAGCCCGGGCCTGATGGCTGTGGGATATGACCTGTGTGCAAAGTTTCAAGAGTTTTCAAACCCGTTAAGGGCCTCAAAAGCCATTAAGAGTCTCAAAATCATCAAAAAAAAAGAATTTTAAAGTTTGATGCGTTGCCACGGCAACAGTATCAAAGATATCAAGAATCCATTCACAGGTCTTCATCTGCCATGTATTTACATTATACAGATGAAGTTTGAAGCAAATCGGGTAAAAATAAGAGGTTGATTTCAAAGCATTTTGAAAGTGACACACTTCCTGCTGCCAGTTGGTGGCGCTATAACTTTGACTCGAAATAGTCACATCCATGTGATCGTCCTCTTACAGCGAACACACTGATGAAGTTTCATTAAGATATGTTAATGTATGCTGAAGTTATAACACACTTCCTGTTTCACGTTTCTCGCCATAATTTCGTTTCCTCGCCACGGCCAAACCGTTTGAGATATCAAAAATCCCCTCACAAACTTTCATCCTCAATGTCTTGACTTCTTGCACACCGAGTTTGGTTGTGATTGGTAAACACATGCGTTGTAATTTGATGTATTTCTCCTAGGACAACTATTCAAACAACCCATAATTCTCAACTTCCATTTTAATTGTCGTAAAACTTAGAGCACGAAAGTTGTTTGGCCTGATGTGATCTATAATTGTACCAAGTTTCATATTAATTCACGCAAGTGTGTTTGATTTATGGACAAATGTTCGAATCCCAGTCCAGGGGGCGCTGTCGAGCCGCCCTGCCACGCCCGATGACCAGCTTCAGCCCGGCCCTGATGGCCATGGGTTCTGACCCGTGTGCAAAGTTTCAAGAGTTTTAGAGGATGTTAAGGCCCCCGAAAATGCCAGAGAAGTCGCACACAGCAAATAAAGGGTTAAAATTAACCTGACAGGCGCCCCTCCTCTCACTCACACAGAGAGACACTGAGAGACTGGCAAAATTCTAAGATTTTCTCTACATTCAAACAAAGATATCTGACTTTCTGTGGGTCCTAGCTAATGAGTGTCAATTAGAAAGTTGTCCGGCTCGAGGAGTACAATATACATACCGATTTTTGTAACTCTAGTTAAAACTAACAACCCCACTTTTGTCAAAAGGTGGTGCTACTGAGCCCTCACCACGCCCGTTTCTGAAACTTTGCACATGTCTACTGGCTAATAAATGTGATGTGTCTGTCGAGTTTCATGCGATTTGAAGCATGCTAAGGGTCTCAAAAGCATCCTAAAAGAATGGTAAAGTTTGATGCGTTGCCACGGCAACAGTTTAAAAGATATCAAGAATCCATTCACAGGTCTACATCTGCCGTATGTTTACATTATACAGATTAAGTTTGAAGCAAATCGGGTAAAAATAAAAGGGTGATTTCAAAGCATTTTGAAAGTGACACACTTCCTGCTGCCAGTTGGTGGCGCTATAACTTTGACTCACAATAGTCACATCCATGTGATCGTCCTCTTACAGCGAACACACTGCTGAAGTTTCATCAAGATCAGTTAATGTATGCTGAAGTTATAACACACTTCCTGTTTCACGTTTCTCGCCATAATTTCGTTTCCTCGCCACGGCCAAACCGTTCGAGATATCAAAAATCCCCTCGCAAACTTTCATCCTCAATGCCTTGACTTCATGCTGACCGAGTTTCGTGCCGTGTGTTTGAATTCTCTAGGAGGAGTATTGCACATTCCATTGCGAGCGTTTTACAAACAAACCTCAATAGCCGACTTCCTGTTGGGCTGGGGTAAAAAGTAATAGTATGAGGTATATATGAACGATGAGATCAACATGTGTACCAAGTTTCATATTATTACATACAAGCGTGTTTGAGTTATGGACCAAGTTTTCGGACCCCGTTCCAGGGGGCGCTGTCTAGCCCCCCTGCCACGCCCGGGTACCATCTTCAGCCCGGCCCTGATGGCCGCGGGTTCTGACCCGTGTGCAAAGTTTCAAGAGTTTTTGAGCATGTTAAGGGCCCCAAAAGTGCCTGAATAGTCGTATAAATAATAATAATAATAATAATAATAATAATCCTAAGGAAAACAATAGGGCCTTCGCCCTTTCAGGGCTTGGGCCCTAATAATCGTTAGGAAAACAATAGGGCCTTCGCCCTTTCAGGGCTTGGGCCCTAAAAATGATCAGGATAGAGTATTGTTGCATCTATTTAGCATAGCATTTAGATAGTTATTTAGATTATTTTGTGTAGCCTAGTTAGTAGCATAGTATAGTTAGGATAGCATCAAGTTAGCGTAGAATTTTCTGTATTTAGTACAGTGGTCAGGATGGTAACGGAAAGAGGTGGAAAAAGGCTTCTCCACACAACTCGCGCTGAAAAGAGACGCAGTGCCAAACTCTGCTCCTCCTGCATGGACTACATGTGAGTGATCATGTATATTTTAATCAGAATTTATGGTTAGCCTGAAGTTAATCCTCTGGGGTCAACAAACACGCCGCGTTTTGCTGTATTTATTCACATGACACTTGACATCACCTCGACAAAACTCATCAGATGCCGATCACGATGCGGGAGTTAAGACCGCAGTTTGAGCCAGCGGCTCGAATTGATACGGCCCTGTGTCCACAGACAATTCACCCTCCTCGTTGACTTCAAAGTCATTGACTTCAAATGACCGCTCTGTTGCAAAGCTACTTGAGTCACTCTCCATTAGAGTCTGACAGCAGCTGTCATTGCGGGTCTCAGGTGCACTTTTTTATTTATTTATTTTTTTTACAATCACTAACACCCTTTTCTTAAAAATCAAGTCACTTTTTCAAAACTATTCACTCTGTGAGCACAACAGCAGTCTATGGACTAAACTGTGGATTATTGACACAAAATATATTAAATGACTGCATCTCATGTCAACAATTTGTTTAAAACAAACACAATATATCATCAATCCTCGCAGGTGTTTATATTTTAGAGCTGACGGGATGGGGAGCGTCGCAGGAAATTGCGTACATGTCTGTGCATGTCTCGTCATGACAGTAAGAGAAAAGCTCCAGCCACTTTGACGTGTGGGAGTGGCAGATGTTAGTTGTTACAATGAGTGAGAAAGGTTGACATGAAGCATGCTAAATCTCAAACCTCTGGGGAATCACCCGTTTAAATAAACACCAAATAGGGGAGAATCTGCAGGCGAAAAGAGAAGCTACAGAGCTCGTAATAAAACAAGAATCAACATCGGCTTGGCTTTTCAGAGATAGCAAGAACTGAAGGATTTGGAAACAAAGACATTTCTTATTGCTCAAGGGGTGAGTCATTTTATTGAACAGATCAACTGACATATGTATCTCTCTAACAGAGTTTTAGTGCATTGAATGTTTTGTTGCGCTGAAAGATGTTTTAAAAATTTAGAAAATGTGACCTATGTTTTTATAAATGTGTCCTAATGACTGTAACACACACAGTCACACACACACACACACACACACACACATACACACACACACAAAAATAAAAATCACATGTTATATATTAACATTTGCATCTATCCTCTTCTGTAAATCTGTGATCTCGGAACAATGTTAATTACCAAAGAGAAATCATAATGTGTTGGTTGGAAATTAAAGCTCAAGTGTCTTTATAAAATATCAACGCATTCTCACCCCAAGGCGTCACCTTTGACCATGCTTCAATATTTGACGTTTTAGGCGCCCTTTATAGCGTCTAAAGGAAAGCGTCAGTTAGAGGACGCGGTTAGGTTTAGGTCTGGGGTGGGGGTAGGGTACACGCGATCCTAGGGCGTCATCTAACTGATGCTAAAGGCCGCCTAAAGCGTCAAATATTGAAGCATGGTCAAAATGTCAGTTAGGTGACGCCTTGGGGGTGAGAATGGGCTGCAAACCGTTAGTCCGATGGATTTCAAACTTGACAGGTGTCTTGCTACGGGCACGAGTAAGTGCAGTGCCGAGTTGACGTTTGACGTTGTTTGGATTAGAAATGCAAAATATATTGTTAAATATATCTGTAAAGAAGCACACTTTGAAGTTTTTAAAAATAAACATTTTTACATTGGAGAGGGTTGTGGTTTAAAGGTTGTATCAGCGATTGTGACGTCACTTCTGTTTGTGTTTGAAGCGAGATCCCAAACAAACCAAGTTAGCTCGCCAATCCCTTTAGTCTTTAGTTTAGTCGAGCTTCACTCATATTTTTTAAAGAATTACAGTATATTTTCACTCAGTTCACATACAAAAAAAGTCAGCACTAGAAGCTACTCACCTGTCCAGAAGAAACAGTGCAACCTCGACATTCGATTTAAATTTTCTCAATTCTTTGAATTCTCTCCACCGTTCAAAAGCCTTCCCGATTATTATTCGTTTCTTTGACGAAAAAACAACGTGGTTCCCTTGCCCTAATCCTCCTTTTATTCTTAGGGATTCCCTCTTCCATGTTAAATGTATCTGGTCCGTTGATAGCATAGGGTTGATAGACGCTGGCTTGTGCTTCAGCTCCGACTTTGCGTGCAGGCACCGTGCACGAGCGCAAAAACAAACAACCCTGTCGGTGATTGGTTAGAACACCTTTTATTTTGATTTTAAATGATGGGTTGTACCCATTTGTTTTTGTGTGCAGATCTCAGAGCCTAGGCTGCCTACAGAGATGCGTTTTTTGTTTTTTTGACAGCCTGCTTATGGGGTGGGCAGCTAGCGGATCGATAGGACATATTAGATGAATGTGATCATTTTTGTTTGGACCTGAAATCGCTGATACAAACTTTAAAATGGTGGTTTAAAAATAAACATTAAACATTCAGCTAAACATTAAGTCAGCTACACTGTTTACTTTTGAAGTAAACAGAAATGAGAAATGTAGCGATTCTTTTCAAGGTTGTTATTATCCATTTATTACAATACAATTATTACAATGTAACTATAAATGTATTACAGTGTTATTATCCATTTATTATAATGTAAGTATACATTTATTACATTGTTATCATACATTTGATACATTATATTTGTATTTTTTTTAATCTAGCGTGCCATTATTAAGCAGAATATTGATATCTTGGTATGGTATAGCAGGGATAAAATACACAAATAAATGCATTTTTCTGATACTTAATCACACTAAATGAACACATTTAATTGACAGCCCTAGTTTCAAGGTTCCCATTATTTGGAGATGATCCGTATGGACAAGGTAGCTACAACATGTATTTTAATTCAAAAGCAAATGACAAAAAGGACTAAGATCATTGTTGATAAGTAGTGTCATTTAACAGACGCCTATCCTTATTACCTCTACTTTTTTCTCTCTCTTTCACAGCTCTTCCCCTGTTGAGAGGTAGACCACCATGTTGTCAGTGTTTCATGTTGAGCATGGTGCTTTCCCTTGTGTGAACTCTGATTTTCTTTTAAGTGGTTTTTCCAATCCTTTTATACCTCACCCCTCCATACATGTCCCTCTAGATGGCTCTGAATTAAATAGTTCATTAGCATTTCATACATCAACGCAACCTGCCCCGTGAGGACACATGGTAGTACAGAGGCAATATTACAACACAGGCTTTTATATTATTCTCTGATTGAGGGTTCATTAGAAAAAAAACTAATTACTGGTTTTAATTATAGTCCTTTCTTTATTAATGCTTGTCTGCTTGTTAGAATGACTTGACTTTTTTTTTTACCACATTGTATTAATGGCGGCACTGGCATAACAATAACCATTTATCATAGTTTATTTTTGTTTTGTTTTTGTAACCAGAAGGTCCCTTTACTGTTTATTATGTGGATTTATTATCTCTAATATGGATCATTATATTGTGTTTATATGATATTCATGTTATAATTGAATGCAATGTTTGGTTATTTTCTAATTGTACCCTCAGGTGTTACTGATGCTGTAACATTGCTGGCCTTGCAACTATTTAATATACCGTATATGCTGTCTGTAGAATGGTCAGGGACAAGAATATGTAAATTTGTTTAAAAATAAAGCCATAAATATTTTCAGATAGAGCACTGCAGAGCGCCAGTGACAAGTCATTAGTTCCTGTTTTTTAATTAACAGGTTTGTTGAGGAACTTCAGCTTCTCACTTCTGAATGTAATTTGTATTTTATTTGTGCTAATAAGATGTGTCTTTAATTACCTCACGATTGTGTCGCTTCTGCTCCTGTGAGAAACTACAGCACTGTAACTCTCGCATCAGTGGATGAGAGAAGCTGTTTGATCCTCTTTGTTCAAACATGATCAGTCAATCATGAAGGTGTAATCAGCCTTGTGTTTATAGATGAAGATCTAAGTTTTGTTCTGGAATTTCCAGACACGGATCTTGATGGATCTTTTTTTTTACGTTCTATCTCATGGAATCGTGTATCTTATCATAAACAGTGTTCAGCCTTTTACTAAGTCAGGGATAACGTAAATCCAGTCAGTTGAATAAACTCCGACAGGGTGATCAGGACCCCGACGCAATGTATATGTAGAGCTACATGATGCTGGTTATTACATGGCTTTTTCCCACATAAGTAAATAATTGGACAAAAAAATATTAGCTTTTAGCGAGGACGACTGAACAACAATCATACCACTCACACTGCTTTTCAGCACATAAATAATTAAGGGGACAAGAGATATTGATCTGAGATTTAACTGTTTCCAAATCTTATTATTATCTTATAATCCATTACGGTGTACTACACAATCGTTCTGGCAAAAAGATGAACACAGCAACAATATTATGCCTACTATTATTACTGCAGTTTTCATCCGATTTCAATATCAAAATAACCAATAAACAACCAGCAGTGTTGCGTGAAACAAGCGTGAGCGAGTCCGCATATGAGAGACATGTAAGACACTTCAGATACCCGGATGGGTGATATGTTATTCATCATTATTATTGAGTAGCCATGCAATATCACTCTATATATGCACATCTGTGATTCGGCTATGTTATTACAACCATGTTGATAGAGCAATACCACACTTCTACTCTTGACTAACTTCCTTCAGCCACATTCAAATCTCAAGCCCAAATCTCTGTTCCTAATTCTAAAATGTCACTTTAAATGACATGACGAAGTAACGCTATGTATAGTTGCGTATTTAAATTCTAAAAAAAAAAACATTCTTGCATAAAAACTCTTAAAACTGCATTCTGTGACACAAAAAAGGTAGAATTTGTTTGTTTGTCCAATGACACTCGCTGTGAGAGAAATGCTGCAAGCGGAGGGATACAAATGGTGATACTGGTAGATTATAACATGGCTTGAAAAGTCTCTCAGCCAATTTGAATCAAGAACCAGGGAGAACTGTTGTATAAAAGGAAATAAAAATGGTGAAGATATAGTTTGAAAAATCGTTATAAATCTAAAAGACAAGCTGAGTCTCACTACAACTTTAATGGCACAGAGTACGATTTTTTCCCCAGCTGATAAACTAAAAAAAAAAATAATAATGATGGCCAATCAGAATCCACCAGAATGCGCAGAGTCACTTCAAGTCAAACACACCTAAACATGTAAGTGCAGTGTTATTTCTCTGGAGGTGGGGTTATTAATTTGACTCACCTGCTATTTTATTTATTTATTTTAACAGCACAGAGCCTCGCACATGATGTGGACAAAAACATATATTGTGGCAATGAATAAAGAATTCATATCCACAATTTATTGATTCAGTCTCTCATTTTACATTACATTAAATTTCAGCCCATTCTCTGAGATACAAGCAGCTACCATTGGATCATCAGGCTGGAATGAGAGGTAGAGTTGTGTGTCATCATTGTAGAAATGATAGGAAAAGCCATGTTTCTGAATCACAGATCCTAGTTATGCCATGTAGATGGAGAAGAGGAGTGGTCCAAGCACTGAGCCCTGAGGCACCCCATAGCTAGATGTTGGGTCTGAGATGCCACACTTCTTTACGACACCCTAAAGGACCTACCTGAGAGGTAAGACTTGAACCATTGGAGTGCAGTTCCCGGGATTCCCTTCATCTTTTGGATTGACAGTAGGATTTGCTGGTTAACTGTGTCAAAGTCAGCAGACAGATCCAGCAGGATGAGAACTGAGGATTTGGAAGCTGCTCTTGCCAGTCTCAGAGCTTCAATTACTAAAGGTAATTACAAGGCAGTCTCAGTTGAGTTTCCACTTTTGAAACCAGACTGATTGTTGTCCAATAGGTTGTTCTGTTTAAGAAAGGAGGAGATTTTAGTGAATCGTGGCCACATTGAACTAACATAATTTGTTTTCTCATTTTGATTTAACTAAAGCAAGGGAACAAATTATTAAAACATGCCCATGACTTAGTAAATTGAGGGAACAAATGATAATATAGTGCTCACAATTTACTTAAAACGAGGGAACAAATGATTAAAATGCACTGATGTATTAGTAAGTCATGGAAACAAACTGTTAATTTGTGGATATTAACAGTTTTTTTACAGTGTATGTCTTAATTAAAGCAAAAGTTCAGAATATAATGTTTGATATTCGTTGACCTTTTGAAAGCACTGGGAAACAATTGTGGTTAACCCATTTAAATCTGAGAATGAGCTTCGCATTTGTAGGATGGTAAAGCATCTACAGCTTAAATTTTATCCTCCTTTAGAGGATTACCGGAATTCTGTAAATTGGTCAGGGTGGATTTGCAATTTTTGCTTGGTAATCAGTCCCAGTTTCTCTGATGGCTTCTATGTCCCTTCTTGTTCATGTAAATGAAAATAGCTGTTGGAAGTTATCTATTTATGAAGCCGGCTGTGGTTTTGTAATAACAGTGTTTGTTCTTTATGTTCCAGTGTGCTGCTCTTCTCCAGACAGAAAACTATTGTCACTCCAGAAATGTACTCTGAGAGGAATAAAAGGTGAAATAAATGGTTCCTCACTCAAGGGAAATGCAGACAGAATTGTATAATGTCACCGTGTGATAAAAACAGGAGAAAATGTTGCAGAAAAGCTTTTCCAAACCCACAAAATAAAAGCACTTCAGGGGGTGTCATGTGAGTCAGTATGTTCACAGACAGTACCGTACCCCATGCATATGTGTCACACTCTTAACAGGCATTTATTTATATAACTCACTGCATGTTTCTGCTGCTTTTGGTCCTTTTATAATGTTTTGCTCTTGTACAAATTAGGTCTGGGAAAAAGGCTTTTATTATATCACAAAAGAGATTCCTAAAATTAATATTTTATAGAGAATATGAGAGAACTGAACCCCTCCCCCCTTCTGCAATCCTTCTACAACAGGGGTGCAAAAATGTATCGTTAGAATTGAGAAATCCCGGGCTGTCTATTTGAGGAACAAACACTCCCGAGAAGACAAAGGACCTTCCTGGAAATTAAACTTGACTCTGTCTCGAAATACTAGAGTCAATCAGCTCCCCCCATGGTTGCTGAGATCACCAGATGTTCACCCACAAATCTGGTTTAGTGTGAATAATTATCATACAGTCTTATATATGTTTAGTATTATTTGAAATGTGTCAGTGCAACTGCTGTCTCATTCCCAAAGAGGTAAATCAAAAGGTAATACAGTTCTTGAGAGTTAAGAAAAATCAATAGGCCTGCTTTTATTCAGCAAAGTGTTTATTGAGCGTTAAAGTGATTATAAGGCCATGTTTTCAACATTGATAATAAGAAATGTTTCAGCACTTTGGAATGATTTCTGAGGAATCATTTGGCCCTTAAGACTGGAGTAATGATGTTGAAAATGCAGATTTTCCATGACAGGAATAAATGACTTTTTAAAATACATGAAATTAAAATACAGTTATTTTAATTGTTCATAATATTTCACAATATTGCAAGTTTTTACTGTATTTTGAATCAATGCAACCTTGGGGAGCATAATGCTTACTTCAAAAATACGTAAAAATTACCCCAAATTTATTATAATATTATATGTAATATTAAATATATATTATTATATATTCTATTCTGCTTATTTTATGTCTGGGCTTTTTTAGTTTTTTTTTTTTTCTCCACTGGACATATCAATTGCACAAACACAGTAAATTAAACAAAAAACAAATATTTTTTACATTGTGTACCTGTGTATGTACAATATACACTGTATTAAAAAAATGATATTTGTTATATATAGATAGGGCTTAAATTTCATATTTGATAGCCATGTTTTTTCATCGTTGCATTGGATTTTCCGTGGCACTACCACAAACAAATTTCACATTGTGCTAATCTTTATGAATCAAAGCCTGAATTAGTGTTGATTACACAGATTCACATTATATGCAACTGGGAACTACGACGAGACTGAGCCTAAGTTATTATTATTAGTCATTCGGCATTAGTGAAAGTGAAAGATTGTGTTTCCCCCTTGGAGTGAGCTGCTGCTAAGTGCTTTGCTCAAGGGCATGAGGGTGGTAGAGGATCCCAGTGACTATCAAGGTCATGCATGAATCATCCCTACTGGGGTTTGAACAAGCAACCTTTGAATTACCATCCCAGATCACCAATTACAGAGCCACTACCACTTTCACAGGTTTTCACGAACACAATTAGATCATATAAGGACTAACATTTAAAGGCAACTGCTGAAGTTGTCATATATCGAAGGCAGGGGCAATGACAGGCAAAAGAGACATTCTCTCTTTTTTTTTTTTTCATATTAAAGGAGCTTGTGCAGATGAATGTTGCAGTACAGAGGCTGACAGCCCAGGGTCTGTATCTCCACAGCACCAGCTGAGGTGAAATATTTAATTGAACACCCCTTCCTGCTTCACTGATCACAGCTACTGCTCAAATTTAACTTGTCGTGATCATGCCTCCCTCACACTCACCTTATTCCTACACCATGTGAAGGCTGGAATTGAGAAGCTCTTGCTCTCTTCACTCTTTTTTCGTTGCCTGTTTTGAGAGATGAGAACACAGATTTTTAATGAATGGCAAGCATTCAAATGAAGGGCTCTCTATATTCACACAGTAGTTGTTACGCAGAGTAAGGCCGGATTTTTATTTTATTTTTAGAAATGCAGAAAACGATTTGTTCATTATAGTCTATATTTACACTTTTTAGTTTTATTTCTTTTCACTAAGTTTAAAAGAACAGTTCCCTAAAAATTAACATCCTGGTATCATTTACACATTGCTGCATTCCTCAATGACTGTCATTCTACTATGAAACACAAAAGAAGAAATTTCAAATTTTAAACGGATCGTTCTTTTCAATTGCAACTAGAGATTTTAAGCTTCTAAAGGGATAAGAAAGGAATCCATATGAATCATTCAAACACAATAATCCAAGTCTTCTGAAGTTTTTATTCATTAATCTTCCCTCCAATCACTGAACTGAACTGAATCATATTGTTAATGCGTTGGGTTTTGTGAACCGGATCAGTTGATTCACTACAAAAATATAAAGTAAGCAAATAAGCAAAAATTTGCTCGAAGATTTGCTTGAAAACTTAGCAAAAACTTTAGCAGATCAAGATTTTCTTTGAATCGTGGATTACATTTTTTTGTCTTTATCACACAAGGTTGAAATGGATAGTTTGTCACATATGCATATATCTGAATGAACAGATTAATTGAAATACAAACACAGATGACACTGATTAAAATAACACAGGTGATACAGATTAACTGATAAGGACAGTGAAGACGACACTTGACGTGATGACTGGCAGACAAGTCCAATGAAAACAGACTAAATATGTCACAACTGTGACAATATGGACCTCAATTTTGAACCTTTTAAAGTGTTTTTTCTTTGTCATTTTGGAGCCCTAGTTCACTTTCATTATATTGAAAATACTAGTGGTAATGTCTGTCATAGGTGCTTAAAAATCTGACGATGTAGTCTTAGAGTTTCTGGTGGATTCACAATTATGTTACCATATTTCATTTGGATTTCAAAAGCAGTTTGCATACTTCATTTAACTTTATTCTGAAAATCAGTAATAAAACGAAAATCAAAAGAAAAGAACGTTTCACCTAAATTCTTTATTATATACGATTAGCTCATTACCCTTAAAACGATAAGATGTAACTGAAACCATTTAAATTAACATTTAACATTATTTTATCAAGGCATTGAGTTTTGAATGTTATCAGATAACTAATTCACTACACCCAAGGGTGCAGTCATTTCATCATTTTGCTGATGCATTGTGTTTAAGGCTAATAAATTAGCTATAAATGGATGTCACTTTACCAAATGATGCTATAAATATGTCATAACTGTGCAGTCTTTGGTGGTCGAGCTGCAGGAGAGTTTCAACATAATGGAAAGGCCAAAGCCCAAGAAATACTCGTCATATATCATTTAATCAACAGTGAGATAGAAACTGCCTCTGAAGAGAGTGGCTTAGTGGTACTTGCATATAGTGTGTTAAATCAGTTTAAATTATGGGTCTTGGAGTTTATAGACTTTGCTATTTTTAATATCCTAGTTTATATCTTGCTGTACCAACATTTTATTCTGTTTCAGTTGTCTGGGTTTTTAATTGAAATATTTTAAGCACATTCCTTTAAGGGTTGGTTCACCAAAAAAAAAAAAAAATTCTTGCTGCACAAAATATAATTTTGAGATTTCACAGGGTTCATTTTCACACAACGTCATCTGTAAACTTGGATGTTAATTTTAACTTAAATTACATTAAACTGAATTAAAAAAAGTTGAATCTTGTAAGATAAAAAGTTGTTTTGATGAGTTCAATCAATCTTAAAACATATGTTGCCATAACTTCATGATCATATTACTTTTTGCAGTGTAAACTGAGAGAGCTTTGGTGAGATCTTGACATGAAGGAATAAAATGTTTTTCTGGTTTTCCTTCTGATGCAGTGAGAACCAGGCAGATGAGCAATGATTATGCAGAGATCAAGTTTGAATAAGGATTAACACATTTCATTCAAATGTCACATTATAGAGACAAACAAATGCATCAAGTAAATATTTGAATTGTAATATCAAACAAGTTTCAAGATAAAATAGAAAATTAAATCTAATTATTAATATCTAAATTATTGTACCTAACAGTTTAAGTTTGTGAGATCGGATTATAGAGAAAGAAAGGCATAAGGAAAGGAAAAAAGAGAAGAAGCCCTGGCTCTTCTGAAACAAAACCTTTAATATGCTCTACCTATGTAACGGGAAGGGACTAGAAAAGGGACCTTTTGAGTTCTTTGTAAATCTTTAAATGATGCACTCAAGACAAAATGTACCCTAGGACGTCTTATTAGATCACCATAGTCCTTGTAAAAGGCACACAGAATTACTTGATAAGCAATAGTGGTTTTAAAATATTTAATACATTAAAAAATATATAAATTGCTAAAGTATATACAAAGAAATACATATCACAAAATCAATTCTGATTTTAAACACACCCGGTCAACAAGATTAACCCCTCAATTAGTCCCTCTGAAGATTGGCCGCCAGGCATATAGATGTGAAACCTCCAACATTGGCCAGTGTTTCAGTTTCATTGTCCAACCCCTGTGGCTGCCTTCAACTAGTGCATGCATCCACTTCCGTATTTATACCCGCCGCGGCGGGCGGAGCATGTGATATCATCACACACACCAATTCCCATTGGCTCGTTCAATAGTACTCGAAGATGATTGGCTCCCTAGTGTGATCCCCATTCAGTGGACGTCGACTGCGTCCTCTGTTCCCTCGTTCAGGTAACGGTGGGTTGCATACGCAACCAGGATGTTGTTTTATGGTGGCGGATACAAAACATATAGTTTACAAAGCTTGTTTCCTGCTGGGGTGGTTCTTTAGAAATACACAATTACACCAAATTAGATGCAATATTCTTTGAAACATGGCTAAATTACAAGTAAATAGCCGCATATTGACGTTTCAGACATAATTAGTAAATTGCATGTCCGCTCTTTTGTAAGATGAGCCAAATTGCAGAGAATCCTTAGGTGGAGCAATTTAGAGAGTATACGATTTGATCTATTTTTCTCATGAGAAGTGACAAAAGGTGATGTTGACAAATGCTGTCGTAATTGAGGGTTTCTAGTGCTGCAGCAATCATTTGAGATCATAAATGCTATCAGGCTGTCAATCTGCTGGTCTTCGAGGAAAGAAGGAAATGATGCAGCATGGACATGTTTGGTTGTATAAAAAAGGCCTGTTTTTCTCCTAAGCACATCTAATGGGGATGCTTTCAACTCTACTTTCCCGTAATGAGCGCTGACAGTTCCTGATAGGATTATTGCAAGAGTGATATGCACAGCCTTACCAAAAATAACCCAGTACATTTATAGAAGCAGTCATTACTATATGAATCAGTGGCATAATCTTCCCGAGTTTCTCTGAGCTGTCATCTTTTAACAAATGGAACTTGTTTTGGCAGCGCTATTACAAAAACACATGATCCTCAATATTCCTCTTTGTCTCCTTCAATAACGTCCCGCCACTTGCCGCGTAAATGACACTACCGCCCCACAACACAGGCTTCTACGTTTCCAGGGTCTCTGCTACTGAGGCTGTTGATACAGCTGAGCGTGTTAAAATGTAATGAATCACAAAAAGACAAAGACTTGTTGGAATTGCAGGCACAAGCCAAGATCGTGGCCTTCAAGCACTGGGACCTTTGACAGCACACAGAGTAGGGATTGTATGCTACATGTGTGATTCTGCATTCCCTGTCTCTCACGACCCAGACGCCCACACTAAAGATTCAGATACCTTCAGGCAGAAAGACGAGGTGTCAGTGCCACAAAATGAAAGCCTGATAAAACTCCAAGGGCACACGCTTTCTCTGTTAATCTGAATCTAATGTTAGTTTCCAACAGAAGCACACAATGGAGCTGTTTGTTGTGTATTGAATCATCTTTTGAAACAGCTCAACAAGTACACATTATACTATTTAACCTTATTTTTGGCGTGATTCTTTCATGCGATAACATAATTTTCCTTTGTTTTCTTGATATTCAGAAAGAAAAATATTGCAGTATGGGATAATGCAGTCTTATCAATAATTTGTTTTTTTCGACTTTTTTTTGTTTGCTAGATTTTCACAAAGTACAATAAATAGACATGGACTAACATACTGTAGTTTTACAGTAAATTAAGAAAATTCGCATTTTTATTGTACCAAACTGAAAAAAAAAAAAACCTGAAAAAAACCCCAAAACAAAACAGTATTTATGGAGATGTAATGAATAAACACAGCTGTGGAAATGCCAATAAGTAGTACAGCGTTTGCTTTACCAATGATGTGATGAATGATTCAATTCAATCAGTTAGAAGAATATATAGGGGTAGTCAATTATGATTTCAATTTTTTAACTTAAGTTAGTGTGTAATGAGCATAAACAACATCTGAATTGACTACAACAAACGACTGGTAGGGACTACAATTAGCTTCTTAATGGGTTAGTGACATTACATAAACCCCGCCCCCGGGGACACGATTTATGGATTATTATTCATAGAA
Source organism: Pimephales promelas (assembly GCF_988280905.1). Classification (NCBI taxonomy): domain Eukaryota; kingdom Metazoa; phylum Chordata; class Actinopteri; order Cypriniformes; family Leuciscidae; genus Pimephales; species Pimephales promelas. The sequence continues at coordinate 32,169,463 of NC_142771.1, forward strand.
ATGTCCTGTTGCATTTTACATGTTATCACTTCTTCTTGAGTCTCTCCAACTTTGTCTGACTTTGGTTTGAACATAAAAAGCTCAAAGTTTAGGAAATTTTAAGTGCGTGTCTGTGTGAGGTATTCGAAGATGCTAACACAGGAAGTAGTTCTACATTTGCTTTACCAATGATAACATTACTGATAATGATTCAGCCAGTAGTAGCATAAGTCTATATAATTTTTCATTTATTAAAAGAGACACTATATTTTAGATGACCTAACCATTTGATACAATTTACGTACACACATGTTGGTGTGTTGTAATTATATTTAAAGTACTATTTCATTAACATTTCTTGTTACTTTGTTAACTTTACTCCTAACTGTAACCCAAACCATTACCCGAAAACCTAATGCTATATAAACCTACCTCAAACACATTAGTAATAATAAATCTAGGAATTTTCCAGAATAACAGTAAATCTGTGCATTCAATGTTATCGCAGTGTAAAAAACCTAATGCAAAGTGCAATGGAAAGATTTTTTTTCTCCAATGTTGTCATGTAAATGTCCCTTAAATTAACAAGAATTGATTATAATTTATAAAAATGTTCCATGGTGGTACAGTACAAGTATGTATTTTTATATATATTTTATGTCAAAACATTATTTAAAAAAATATTTGTGAATCTGTTGTTGTAGTTTGTCGCCATAAATGTCATTGCCCTGTTATTGATGTTTTTGAGATTGCACTACCTGATAAAAAACAGTCCATAAACTCTTAGAACAGCTTGTGCACCTCTGCTGCATTTGTATTCCAGGCACAGTTGTCAAGTGCAGTAGAATGCAGGAAGCACTCATTACCAGCTGTCATCATTTCTTGCAATAATGCACACTATTCTGCTTCTTAAAGAGAGCTTTTATTTGCCAAATCATTTTTTTTTTTCTTTCAGCCTCAGGTTAGTCTAATCATCCCTGCCGGCCCGGGATGTTTCTGCTATTGTTGCTTTCAAGGCAAGACTTGAAATAAAATGTTCAAAGAAATTCTAGCATAACATTACAATATGTTTATAGTATATTATTTATAATTTAACAAAAACTGCTTCATTTGCTACTAATAAATATTTTCTTTAGTGCTCACTAACCATGTGTTGTTTCTGACAGTTGGCAAAAATATAGGAGTCTTAACACAGTCTCATCCCAAGAAGTCATATAACTGACGTCTTGGGAAGTCTTTTGACCATACGTCAACATCCGCCGTTTTTAACGTCGGTTATATGACGATCCTGGGACGTCATACAACTGACGCTTTACCTTTAGGTTTAGGTCTGGGATAGGTTTAGGATCCGATAACGTCATCTAACCGACGTTAAAGGGTACTTTAACGCTCTGCTTAAATTTAAGACTGGACTAACAAGCACATATTATCTGTCAAGGGTGGTTGAACAGATGAGGAAGATGGATACGATTAAGTATAAAGATTTATTTACAATAGTTCCAACAGAATGGCAAACGGAGCGCAACACACACTTAACATTGATGACACCGGCCAATGAACAGAAACAGAACTGAACATATATGCAGGTGTTAATGATGGTGACTGCAAGTGCACAGCTGAATGTGATTAGTGTCCATGACAACCAACGAGAGATGAAGGCAGGCGATGACAAAACATAAGGAATCACAAATTTGTATGATATATGGTTGGTACTCTACATACAAAATTTTTAAGTAAAAAAAAAAAAATACAAATAAATAAATAAATAAATACCGTAAAAATGTAAACTGCATTCTATTGTAATATATTTTAAAATGTAATTCATTCCTCTGTCAAGGCTGCATTTTTGATTATTATTGTCATTATCCATTGAAGGCAAGTTATTAAAAATATTATGTAATACTTGATTTTTTTTTTCCACAAAAATTTGCTTGAGATCAAACTAAACTTGTGGAAGCCCTGCAGCACCATTGTCTAAATAGACAATCTAAAGAAATGTTCAGACTAATGCACATTAGCTTCATGCATCACCTCTTTTCATCTATCTCAAACACTAATTTCACCAAAGACAATTATCATATGTGTTGATTTACAAATCAGAGAACCTGGAATATAAATCAAGCTATTTGCAAACATCAAAAGGTAACTCTGTATTTTCTCTGCAGGGCTAATTATCCTGTCCTAGAGTCTTAATCAAGAATCACACCAATTCAAGATGTTTGACTAGTAATCCAGTGACTGAAGAAGGGCATGTTTGTTTTGCAGATTCTCTAGCGTAGCCATTATGAGCAATCTACACTGTCAGGATGGATTAGCCAGAGCAAAATGGGCTTAAAACAGAGACACGGATTCCTCCTCCACTGCACAGACGCAATGTGACAGCACCCCATCACAGATGTTTGTCTAGGTGCCTTGCCAGTGTTTTTGTGAGATTTGCATTCTCTTGTTGTGCCTCTGGCTATCCTGCATTTATCTAAACAGCTGCTTGTGTTTCGACAGTAAGACTCTTGGCTCGGAGATGTTTGGAAGGATTGAAAACCATCTTAGAAATGTATGGTTTTACAAGGTGATGAGTTTGGAATGTTTTTTTTTTTTTGCCCTTGGTTTATTTGGACATATTACTTAAAACACATTCTTATGTAAATTAACATCCCGACAAGATGTAAGCCTCTTGAGGGACAAATTAAAACGATTGGTGCTTTAAAAAAAAGAAAAAAAGATGGATAATAAATACAATATATAACATTTAAAACAGCGGAAACAACCAGACTTTGGAAATCCATGCTTGTCTACATGGTGGACTACTGTAGATGCTAGGGATGGGACGTTATGAAAATTTCATATCACGATTATAGTGTCCAAAATAATCGTGATTATCAATATTATCACGGTTTTGTTAAAAATTTATGAAAGTGCTCAAAAAGAACTGATGCTCACACTGAAAACATTTCAACAAGTTTTATAATTGAAAATCAACAAACGACAAATAAAACAAGCCTCTCTATGCAGTTTTTTTTAAGCAAGTTTCTATTCTATGGCATTTGCTTCTTTATAATGGCCGTTGTCAATAGCAACACATTATTACACAGCTCACATCTATATCACAACGGACGCACGCTCTTGTTTCATTAAAATTCAACTTGTCGTCTTGCGTCTCCGGTTTTTGATTGTATTGCAAAAATGAAATCAGAGTTGATTTATTGCTTACAGAGTTTGATAATATTGGTGTGATATATTGACAAAATGAATTCATAAACAGGTAAGATTTAAAACATTAGCTAATCTCCTTATCAATTCAATATGGTAAAAATAAAATCGGTTTAATACGTGATGTATCTATACTTAGCTATCCCTTAAAATATCACTCTTAATAATAGTCTTGTTTGAAGTTGTTCGTTCGTCTTTGGCTCAAATCCACTTGCTACGAACTTTTCTTCGCGGAAGCCTCACATCTATTTCAAGTGAGTGACATAAAATGTTTCAACTCAAAACAACATTTCGTGCCCAATTGTTTCCCAGGCGTAGTTTTGGTATTAAGGTCAAAGTTAACATTCCTTGCGTTCGGGTGATGATCACACAAGACGACTCGCAGATTTGAAGTGTTTCTATTGCAGTGACTTTTTGTTCGGCAGACAAGGTGACCATCCTCGATCAAGTTTCCCTCAGGACTTTTGTAAAACCCAAAATATGACCACACCTCAGATTTGGTCCTCTAAAAAGGCTGAAAAATCTCCTGAGCACGGTCACTGCCTTTCACCATTCCTTCTCGAATAGTAATTAAAAAAAATATTGCGTGCTGCGCGCCTGCGTCAGACTGGCCGACAGGATTCAGTGAGTTATAAAAATCGCGATAATCAAACACGGTTTTAATGATAATTAAATTTTAAACGATAATACTAACCGTCAGTACATTTTATCACGGTTTATCGTGAAACCGGTTATCGTCCCATCCCTAGTAGATGCTCAACCAGGGGTGCATTTCAACGTACAACAACGTAACTAGTCATGAAAACGTATTCATCTGAAGCATTTAGAGTAATGCTGAGGATGAATGAATGGCCCAACACCAACATACAGTAGGTAAAATAACTGCAGTAATCTTACTCAGACTAGTGAAAGAGCTATATATTTAAAAGCTGAGGTTTATCATGCAAGACCCTTCTTTGTGCTAACTTTAGTGTGGCGGTTGTTCTAAATTGGCTTCAAATGGACCTTTTTTTTGAGTAAGGGACAATTGGGTTCATCTCATAAATATGCATCGATACTGTGTGTGTTTCCTCAACTGAGAAGCAAGTTCCTGCAGAACTATTTTATGATCATTTAAATGCAGGAAACTTTTTTTTTTTGCAGAAAAATCATGAACTATTGCAGTACATCTGCTCAGAGTTGAGCACTGTCTGCATCTTTAACAGAAGTTCTCTTGGTTTCATTTGTGAGAGAGTGCTGTGACATATTTGTGAAGGCCAACCCGTAAATTAACATCACCCTGGTTCCCTCGACAAAAACTCAATAGGACTTTTCCACTGGCTTTTGGATTATTACAGAAAATAAGCACTGTGAAACAAGAAAAGTTTATGATTCTTTCTTGTACACTTTGTTCGTCATGATAATCTTCATAAACTTTTATGAATTTTGACATCTAAAGACAACAGAAGCTAAACATAGACTATAAACAGACTACATCACGGGTGCAAAGCTTCAACATCACCAACATTATGCTTCCAACAACTCTTTCAATCTTTATTAAAAAAACCAAAAAAACAAAAAAAAAAACAACAACTGCCCTTTCAAAGACAAGTAAAAGCTTTATAAAATCACAATGTGGGTTTTACTGTTGTATTTTATATCGTAGAATGAAATGACATTACGACTTGAGCTTTTGGTAAACACAAATGTATTTCAGGGATTTAATCAAAAACAGAACGGGAAATGCTAAAATGCTTTGGCCCTGCAGCAGTGCTACCATTTTAAATTTTTTGTCAGGAAAAATCCAAGTCAGATTCGCCAATAATGGCTCTCTAATTTAGACAGCAGGTATACACTGTCCATAAATGTTTCTCATCACCACTGTGGTTTAAAGTTAGCCTCGATTTTGCTGTGAGTTCAGTAATGATGCCTGCTGACATCCTGTGATTTTTTTTTTTTCAACAAACAGTATTATAATCAAATCACCCTCCCTTAAATATACATTTGAAAAAAGAGGGATAATACTGGGTAAATTTAATTCAAAAGCCGTCTTTTCTGAGATATGTTTACCTGATTTAATATGCTAAAAAAAAAGCTCTTTGTTGAATGAAACATTACACTTTGTAGAGGAATTCTATAGTCTGTGAAGTAACACCCATCTTGTTAGATGACTTGTTAGAAACAGACTTATTTTTGTTTTCGTGAAGAGGTAAGCTGTCGATCTATCTATTCCTGTCGATCACGTTTTAAGTAGGCTTTATATGAATTAGCAAACTTGTAAAATGCAGATAGCTGCCTGACTGCCGACAGTGTAAAATATAAAAATGAAAAATGTTTAAGGTCCCTAGACAGATTTTGTTTTCCACAGTGTAACATGCACCTCAGGCTCCATCAGTTCTAGCATTGGTTGGCGAAGGGGATCATTACTGGATACCATTGCATTGGTCGTCTTTGCACTGTTTAAATCAGCAGAAGGGCTCCTGACTAAATCTGGCATATGTCAGCACCCATCAGAGCCTTTATCTATGACTGTGCACTAACAACCACATCAGTGCTACTGTGTAGGTAGATCCACAGGGCCCTGAGAAGCTCATCAGCTGGGTTTGGCTGTGCTCCAACTGAACCAATGCAAAGTCACTGCTGCTGATAAGAGGAAAGTAGTGTTTTCTCTGCGAAGGATGGTTCTTCTGAGCATTCCAGGGATGTAATGTTCAGTCCAGAACTGCATAAATCCAGGAGCTACATGTAGCGTTAAGACTGCTTCATCTGGTGGAATGCCATAAATATGGATTGTTATGTTCAAGGCCCTGATCTGCCAGAAGACATCTTTCCAGGATTCCCCTTCAAGTCTATATTGTACCATTCTCCAATATTGAGGAAAGCCAGCTGCTACCTCTTAAAAAGGAATCACGTTTCCCTTTAACAGCCAGAAGATTCAACTAAAGCTCCCTTCATCTAGCCTGGTAATACCAGACTTTGCTACTTCACTTTGCTTCGTAGACAGAGTCTGGAATGGCATAATAGAGAAGTGTTTTCTTTTTCGCTAGGGGGCGCTTCTCTAAAGTTTAAAATCATTCGTTACCGTAAGCCTATCAGATACATTTATTTAAGACGTATGTTATGCGCCGACACATCCGCATCGAACCACAGACATCATGCATCAAACCCAAATCTATGATCAAACTTCCACAAAAGCTTCTGGCGTTTGCCGCTGGCTCTGATGTGTAGTGGTTAAACATGATATATAATTCGTCTTTTGTATATCTAACGGGCGATCTTTGGTCTCATTAATCTGTAATATGTTCCTAGGCAAATCGTTTTTTGGCTGAGGGCACAACCCTGTATCACACGAAATACGTTCTGAGGAAACTATTTTGCAAATCGCAATTACGTTACATGCCAACATATAAGCAGTGCTATTACGTTGGTCCTTAACGTAATATGTCTAATTGTTAATACGTAGATTTAATACGTTATTTTCAAAGATATGTAACGTACGTTTTTGTACGTTTGGATAGATGCTAAAACGTATAATTTGGACGTATTTGCAACATTTAAACGTAACCTTATTACGTTTTTACAGCTACAAAACGTTAACTATTTACATATGTTTCATATTATAACGATATCTGTATACTTTCACTTTTAAAGATAAATGTAACAAGACTCCTTAATCCTACTCCAAAAAAACATATTTATTTTATACAGAATATAAAAAGGATAAAACGTAATGAACAGAGATGTGTAGTTAAATGAGTTTTAGCATTAAAATATATTTTGAGCCACTAATCCCACTCCTATCCCTAAACCTAACCATAACCATTCCTTAAAACTACGTGGGTAACACAATTAAGAAAAAAAAAACATAACAGACATATACATTTCACAATAATTTATTTATTTATTATTAACATTACCAAAAGTCATTCACATGATGATGCGTTGCAGTCGCAGTCCTCTGGCAGTATTATTGTGTATGAGATACAGATCAGAATTAAAGTTATTAACGTTAATCCAAAATGTTAATCTGATTTCGGTTCGCTCTGAAGGCGCTCGCTCTTCTCCATTTCAAATGTGAATGTACTACACCGACTGAAACACAGCATGTTGCAATCTGTGACGAAGCAGGCGAGAGCCAATGAGCGTTTGATATCACTGCCGTAAAACATGTCGTAACGCTTCTTGAAGGCGCATTATTTGAATTTGAATTAATCACCAGCGCGGATTTGACGTTTGCGGTCGCTGCTGAGAAATGAAGATAAAGATCACTGGATAAAAGGCTGGATTTGGATCTGTTTCTTGCAAACAACGTATGGATTAGGATTTGGTTTACATCAAGCTAATAAAATGTATGTCTTTTGTGAATGTATCAGTATGTTGTGTTTTATTGGAGAAAATGCTTTTTATATATTTATGAGTAACGTTGGTCTATTATATTAATAAATGCGAAGGAAAACTTAATTGATATGACAGTTGAATGCAAAAGAGTCCAAATTTTAATGCCACGATTATGCAAAAATAGTAAAGAAACCTGCTTGGATGTATTATGTTCAGAAAAAACATAATAGCACTGCAATAGTATTACGTTAAGGACCAATAGCACTGCTTATATGTTGGCATGTAACGTAATTACGATTTGCAAAATAGTTTCCTCAGAACGTATTTCGTGTGATACACAGTTGTGAGGGCAAAGTAAAGTTTCACAACTTTATAATTTAGGCTATTTCCACGTTGTATCCTGCTGTAGATGTCTATGGTTTTTATGATTTTGATGTGTGTCCAAGCAATACTATGGATCAAATGTGTGAAATCAGAATGGTAACTCATATTTGTTACCCTCAAATCTGATAACACTTTTTACCCTCTGGGGTCAATTTGACCCCAGTAATTTAAACCTCCACAATATGTTTATTTTTTTTTTACAAAGGTTTGTCTCAGTTAATTTATGTCTTTGTTGACTACTTACGTAACGTTTTAAGTTGACATCCACCCACCACCCCCCTCCCCACCCCACCTAACCCCTTATACATCCAGAAATACCCATTGCACGACTGTGAACAAATTCACAAATCAACATAAAATCTTACTGATTTGATCTAAAATTGGAAAAGAATAAATACATCTGGTGTTTTATTTGTTTTATAATATTTCTAAGTATAGATTTATGTAATATATGACATTTGGGAAGAAAAACTATTTATTTTATCAAGGATAGTAACACGAGTTGTGTTTGGGGTCAATCTCACAAAAATTATGTTTTCTCCTCCCCCATGGCATGGGAAACATCAAATTTCTCACAAAAATGAAGATTCCCCATCCCCAATGCACAGGAAAGAATTATTAGTTATCTTGAGAATTATGAGAACTACTAGTCATGTGAACTACTAGTAGTTCTCGCAATACTACAGATATGGTTATGTTTGGTTAGAGCCCTAAAACAGAGGGACGTTTTTTGAAAATGATATTGAATATGTACAATTACAAAGAACATTATAAATTCAAATTATAACATGTTATAATGACCTCAATATAACAACCAAAACAAATGTGTGTGAAATTTTAATATTTCTTCTGTTTTATTATACATCTAAAAGAGCCTGGGGTCAAGTTGACCCCAAGGAACACCGATGTTACAAAATTTGTACAAGACTTTGAAAAAATATTAGCAGGTTAATTTTATGTTTACAGAGTTGTCCCCATTAAATTAGGAAAAGTCATTAAATTTGAAGCAAAAAAAAATATATATATATATATGTTTTTACAGACGTTAAACATTGAATGGGGTCAAATTGACCCCAAGGATAATAGGAGGGTTAAAGATTACAACGAAATGACAGGACACGTCTGAAAACACGCAATCTCCCCTCGGCCCACCGTCTATATAAACATTTGAACATGGCTGTAAACAACTTTTGGAGATTATGCGAAGTTAATGTACGCATCCACGGTACAATCACGGCCTCTAAACTTATTTTTGCCAGAGTGAAACAAGAAAATATTTGTAGCCAACTCTCAAATTTAGGATTAGATATTTTAAACACAGCTCTTTGTTCCTCACGAGTCTGTCGGAAATGCTGCAGGTTAATTTCAAGATTACAGCATGACATGAAAATATTCAGGACTGGAAAAGAAAGGTGCATGCATTCCGTGTCTAGTGTCCCATTTCTGCGGTCGTTTCGGTTTTCGATTTCTCTAACCTACAATTTAAAACTCGGCGCTTAGCGGCTACGTCACGGCTCTCAGCCCGCCCTCTGTTCGTTGATTGGCCGGCCGTTTGAAGGCCGGTGGAAAACTGAAAAAATAGGCCGCTGTCTCAGACTGACTACAGGAGCGAAATTAAATTAGCGGAAGTAGGAAGTCTGACGTAGTCAGGCCACCCTCCATCACCAATCAGGGGTGTTTATCCCAGAAAGTATTGTTACGCAACCATAGTCGCAAATTTTGTCGCTTACAACATAGGTCAACGAGTTGGCTTTTCAGGAAACCATAGTTCCAACATACATTCAAACAGCATCACAAACTTACGTGGTTGTAACTACAGCTCTCGACCTGTGGTTAGAAGCATTGATTCTTGTTAAAATAACATGTGGATGTAATTAGATCATACTTTTAGGCCACAGGCTCAATAAGCAATTTAACATTCAGTACATTCTTCGCATATATATATATATATATATATATATATATATATATATGAAGAGTTCAGATGCAAAAGCCTCTAAGTGCCATTTGAAATTTTCTTCTGGAATGATCATTTTTATCAAGCTTGTATATTTAAGTTCAGTGATTTCACTTAAATGGCAATGATAATTACGTTTTAAATGTTATTTAAGTGAAATTACTGAACTTAAATATACAAGTTTGATAAAAATCATCATTAAAGAAGAAAATTTCAAATAGCATTTAGAGGCTTTTGCATCTGAACTCTTCATATATATATATATATATATATATGATTAAATCTGAGAGCTGGATCACTCATCCATAGGCTTCTTAAGGGATCGAAACTTTCCGGCCCACAAAAGTTAAACACATCATTCAAATAGTTTTTACGTAAACATTTCACATTTCACAATCATTCAAGGGGCAGGTGTGATCACTGGAGACAGATTTTACATTTATATCACGAAGGCAAAATCCCACAGATAACCACTGAAGGTCATCTGAGGATGATCTGTTAAAACAGGCCCATGAAAACAGTTTTCAGAAAGTGTTTGCTGTTCAGGACCATCAACAGACCCTGAAGATTAGAGCTGCTCACATGCATAAGCATTTTGCGTGTCTAAAAACAGCCTATTTTTTTTCCAGTTGTGCCACAATAATAGTCAGTTATTTCATCTATTCACATGGTATCTCTAGCTTCAAAGCACTTGTCTTAGACAAAAAAATAATAGCTTTGCTGGTTCTCTGTTAATTATAGAAGCTCTGCCGCCTCAGCATCTTCACATATGCATGTCCCATTGCCGAGAGAAATTCTTTTCTCCACTTTACCATGGCAAGATTTTCAATGGCTCTTTTCGTCATACATTATATATAGTAAGTTGCTTAGTGTTCAGATGCAGGTTAACGCTACAACATGATCACAGGACACTTAATGCACAGTATCATTTCATAAATAATGTATTTTGAAGCATAAAAGCAGGCTTGGGGATATAAACAACCAAATCTCCCACATATGGAGATAATGCATATTGCAGTAGACATATACTGAACCTCTCTCTGGCTCTCCTTTAGTAAAATACAGCGATGTGTAGACCTCTAGTTATTGCTTTGTGTACATGGCCCAGACAACCAAGTATAAACACTCCAGCTAAGCGTTGCCGTTAAATGTTCCAAAGGCTGATACGTGACATGTTTCAGCAGATTTAAAACACGACAAACCTGGGAACCCTCTCTGCCCTCATTCACTGTATAAAAATATCAGACTTGTTAAAGGTTGCTGCAAACACATCAGTGCCAGTATTCAAACATATCAGATCTCACACATGTCACATGTGCAAGCAACTAAGAAAGACAAGAAGGTTATGATTTCTCTCGACAACACTACGTTTCCATCACATTTGGTAACATGGAATAATTGTTCCTTAATTGGCAGACCAGAGTGATGAGCTACACTTTATATGGGGAGAGTTGTGAAATGTGTCTACCTTCACATTTGCAACTTATGTGATTTGTTCGAGAGATGTGAGTGAGGATATGGGAAGAGAAATGAGAGATTCGAAGTGCAGTCCAGTGGAAAAACATTTTTTTTTTCCTAAAAATTGAGTGTCCAGATCACAAAACCGCAGTGTCTATTTTTTCTTTCTTTTTTTCACAATGCGAGAGCAGAATGCAAAGAAAAAGCCAAGAAACTACAACACAGTATTTGATAGGACTGAAAGAGCTCCTGCCACAGGGGTTACCTTAGGTTCGTTGTAAATATGTGCCTACATATTCACCTACATACAATTCACTGAAGTTTCTAGCTGAAATGAACTCTAGAGGCAGTGAAAGACTGACAACTTTCATGCCTTTTCATACAAATGATGTTTACGGGGGCCATTTGTTGATTAACTCTTTCCCTGCCAGCGTTTTTGAAAAAAGTTGCCAACATTTTCTCAAAACTTTTCTGGCCCCCAGAATATTTCGTTAAGTGAATATCTGAAGAACAGACCGTCTGCTTTAAATTTAATAAAGTGTTTTATCCTCGCTTCGAGATTTATTTTATTTTATCAGCACATGAATGTTGGTAAGTTACATAAAAAAAGTGACATTTTGGGAAAAAAAGCTGAGAAAGACTACAACTAGCAAATAAGCAATGATTTTATCGTTTGTTTCTGCTCCCTTTTTTTCCTTTTTTTTCCTGATCTGGAGTTTCTCTTTTCTTTCAGAATTTGCCTGAATGTATAACCAACGCATTCTCATCCTTTAGCGTCATATAGAACGCTATATGACAAAACGGCGCTATACTACGCACATGGCATCCGTTATCGTTAATATAACACGCGCTGTGAGGGCTAAGTTTAGGTGTGGGGAAGGGTGTGCGTGTCATATTCACGCTAAAGGATTTATTACGTCTTGGGTTCGCGTGTTATATTAACGATAAAGGGTGCCATGTGCGTAGTATAGCGCCGTTTTAGCGTTTTATGTTACGCTAAAGGATGAGAACGGGCTGGTATAACCGTAAAATACCAAATATTGAGGGGAAAGAGTTATTAAAGACTTATTTTAAGTTTTAAATGCTGTTCCTTTCACAATATTTAGTTAAGACCTCAAAACAAATTTATCATGATTTGTAAACTACTATATTTTGACGTACCTCACCTAATCAGCTCTGAATGGCTTTTTTTTTTATGTAGTATTCTTGCTCGGTAGCTCCAGCCCGTTCTCATCCTTTGGCGTCATATAGGTGACGCCATATGACGTTTCAGCCCGTTCTCATCCTTTAACGTCATATAGAACGCTATATGCAAAAATGGCGCTATACTACGCACATGGCACCCTTTATCGTTAATATAACACGTGAACCCAAGACGTTATAAATCCTTTAGCGTGAATATGACACGCACACCCTACCCCACACCTAAACTTAGCCCTCACAGCACGTGTTATATTAACGATAACGGGTGCCATGTGTGTAGTATAGCGCCGTTTTGTCATATAGCGTTCTATATGACGTTAAAGGATGAGAACGCGATGGACGTTTCATTGAAATACTACATGCATGGCACCCTTTAGCGTCAATATAACATGCAGAACCCAAGGCGTCATACAGGTGAGTGGCATCCTTTAGCGTCAATGTGATACGCAGACCCTACCCCAGACCTAAACCTACCATAATAATGCGTGTTATATTGACGCTAAAGGGTGCCATGTGCGTTGTATATCGACGAAATGTCATATGGCGTCAGCTATATGACGCCAAAGGATGAGAATGTGTTGGTAGCTCACCACTCACTGGAAATTTTACTTTGAAAGTGTCTCAAAGCATTCAAGAAGCAACATAATACCCTTTCGCAGCGAAGTAGCAACAGGCACGTCTGTATAGTTATTTGTAGCACCCTCTACATAACATAATCTCTACATAGTTGATAATGAAAATACAGGTGCAATTAATCAAATATCCCAATTTTTCCCTGACCACCTCTAAGTTTGGTTTCAGTGATCTGATCACATTAAATAAAGGGGGCCTATGAGAAGAAGAAATTAAAGGATTGATTTGCACAGCAACATGGAATCTCATAAACATTCAGTATATCGGCATTCAAATAACTTGGTTGATTACTTGACTTTGGTGATAATATGCTGCTAACCAGCACTCATTTATGTAGATCAGGTCTCATTTCAACTCTATGCCTTAAAGGCATTTTTAGATGTCTGCAGTCTGAGATGAATTCCCATTGCGTGTCAAAAGTCCATCCTTTCTCAGGAGGTCAACGTGAAGAGAATCCACCCCAAGATTTATCCTCCCTAATCCACCCCAACATTTCTCAGCTGTCACCTGCAACCTGACTCAATACCTGTGAGTGATTGGCTCAGACAAGGTCAGTTCTTTTAGATACTGCATCATGGCTCTCTTCAGCACAGCACAGCACGCTGATTTCACAGGAATCTTCAATCAACTAACAAGAAGGCAGAGATTATCAAACAATATATACCCTGCTGGGTCTTCCTCTTCGATGGCCCTTCGATCTGGCTTCTAGCGTAAATCTTAACAATATTGCAATTTTATAATAAATATCAGATCTTGCATGTAAAAAAAAATGCATTAAGGAGACATTTCTATATCTACAGAATAAAGACAAAATTTGTGGCACAGAAGATAACTTCTTCATACTGTCAGATATATTGTTTATTCCATTTTTATTTTCAGTTTGTTTAGTTGCCCTGAGCGAGGCCTTGAACAGAACACAAATTCAAACATTTTCAGTCGAACATGTTAAAACCTTCACGAATAGAATTTAAGCGACACTTCCAACTGAAAAATAAAGAAATCACTTAACCAAAATAAAAAAAAGCCTTGCATGTGCTGATTACTTTAGAACTTATACTTTTAAAAGGAACGACCTTTGTCATTGGTTAATGTGCTTCTATGACATCCTTTATGGACTATTTTCTGTTTTTTTTTTTTTTTTTTTTTTTTTTTCCAAGGTGGAGGTAAAACTAGAATAATTTAGACAGTTAAGACAGGGCATTCTCACGTCCAAAAAAGTGTACTAGTTGCTAGGATACAGAGAAGGTGCTAAGATGTGAAGTATGATAAAAAGAAATGAAAGCCAGAATAAAGCCCCCCAACAGACAAACTAGTGAGAAAGAGCATTTTACTGTACGAGTACTGTAAAACAGTGCTAACATGATCATTTCCATCAGATGTACAGTAGCAGTGTGACCAGAAATCTGAACAATAGGACATTTGATGTATTTTTCATGCTGTACAACGCAGGATAAACATCTGTAAAAATACAAACTACTTGCTTTTATGTTAACCTGTCCCTGTAAGACTAACACTTTCAATAACGCATATCTCTATTCTAAAACCTGCTGCCTACATAGGCCGCTGGCTTCTAAGATACGATCCTAAACATCATTGAACCTCGTAAGTAAACAATCGTGAACACTACATAGAAGGCAAGTCTGTGCACCACACAAATCAGCTGCACTGTAAAAAAAATAAAAATATCGCAATTTTAACGTTAAAAGACTGTAAAAATGCTAGTGCAAAACTGTTAATTGGTTAACAGAAAGTTTTATTTTACTGTAAAATACTATTAAATTTACAGTTTTTGAAAGTGAAAAAGAACAACTCCTTGTATAATTTACAGTAAAAAAAAAATGTGAATTGACATTCCCACAATTCCCTGCGTCACACTGTGTACGCACTGTTGAAATAACTGCTCATAATTTTCTTGTTCCCCGAATCAGTTATGTACATTAGGGTTTTGATTGCATGTAACTCACATGCAATCAAACTGCTGAAAAATGCATCACTACTGTAATGA
This sequence comes from Pimephales promelas, assembly GCF_988280905.1. Lineage (NCBI taxonomy): Eukaryota > Metazoa > Chordata > Actinopteri > Cypriniformes > Leuciscidae > Pimephales > Pimephales promelas. The sequence goes on from NC_142771.1 coordinate 32,184,606, forward strand.
TTGATGGTTGTCAGTGTATTACAATGATACAAAACAGAAATCAATTTTTCAAAAGGTTGGCATATCAACAGATTTCAGAAAATGAAATATGGTTTATTACTGTAAATTTTAAGTTAAGTCTGTAAAACCATTTACGTCCTACCATATTTTTAACGGTAAAGTTCTGGCAACCACAGTTGCCGTTTTTTTTTTTTTTTTACCGTAGAAATGACGGTTTTATTTTTTACAGTGTGTTTTTTGTTTGTTTGTTTGCTTTTTTTGTATTAAATTGACCAGGGTGGATGATTTATGCTTAGAACGCAAATTTATAAAAACATTATTGTCGTATTTTATTCCCTAGTTTATTTAAAGGAAAATTTGACAACTAAATGAATAAAAGGATGTATTTTTTTGTTGATTGGACAGAGGTATTGTTATTGATAGTTGTTGTTTTTTATGCAATGCATTTTGGGATTGGCTTCTCCTTGAAAGGATATATTCTATAATTGGCAGCATAATTAATTTGCCTGCTTTCGGAACAGCCTTTGCGTCTGGAGTGCGTCTATGATGCCTTAAAATGCTCCCCATGTCTCTGTAGGCAGCTCAGGTTTTGTAATCAGATTACATCAGTCACCAATGTCATCATGTCCTCTGCTATTTAAAAAAAAAAAAAAGAAGAAGAAGAAACATATCACAAATGATTGATCATCATTATGCTTAGATGGAGGTCTGTTTATTGACTAAATTAAAAGATCTGCCCATCCCTCCCTTTCTGATATTGTGGGCTGTAAACCATTCTCAGATCTGTCTTTGTGCCACCTCTCATTCATGTGTTTTCCAGCAGCGTCGAAAAACTGGATGGAAGTCATCGCTTGCCTAATTTGTTGCTTGGAAATCCGTCAAGAAGGCTATGCCATATGGCATCATTTAGAAATGTGCATTGTATAAACTCAAATTATCGCTCAGTGACAGAGAGAGGTATCTGCAGAAAATTCATAATACTATTTATAGAGTATAATAAATAAATAAATAATAGTCTATACAAGGCTCTTTTTTTGTGAGCTGTATTTTATCCTCTGGGAGTGTGAATAGTTTGATCCGCCCCTTTACAATCGTTCTTTTTAACATCAAGTAAATCTAAAAGGCATTTTGAATAAGTATTACAGGCGCCTCTGTGTTTGCTGTTGTATCATTATTCCAGACACACTCAGCATGCTCTTTTCAACATGGTTATTTGTAGTTACAGACTCTGAAAGGAATAAGCAATACAAACCCGAGGATTATATTTCTCTTTCTGTTGAATGGTTTCATGTTTCTCAAAGCAAGATTCATTAATTCTGAACATTTGTTAGGAACTAATTGTGCAAAGTTCTTAACATTCACAGCCATTAAATCTCATTGTTTTTGTCAGACATTTCACCATGATAAATATCTACATATTAACACCAACACTGCATATTTCTACCTTATTATTATTCATATTTATAAACGTAATGCGTTACATTACTAGTTACTTCAAAAAGAGTTACTTTTCATGTAACTAGTAATGTAATGCATTAATTTTAAATTCATAACAAAATATCAATCAGTGAAGTGAAATGCAAAATCAGAAGACTATGCAAATAATGAAATGTTAAATAAAGCAAATAATTTTAATATTCAATTCGCCTATGTATACTGCGCCCTTAAATTATATTAACTCTTCCTCTGTTTGTGAAGAAAAAGTATACTTTTGAGTCTGTAGCAGAAGAGTAGACAAGCTTTGGGACATACAGTACTATCACGTCAATACAATTGCTCTCTGTTGCATCCTGTCACCGTAAACTGGCCTGTCAATCATCTTGTCACAGTCGAAACCTGCCTATTTCATGCAGAGACTCTACATAATGATGCATTTAAAAGTCAATGGCCAAACGGATCTTTATAAATGTCCACATTGGTATTGCAGATGAAATAAATCTTCTAAGTCAATATTGTAATGTATTACTTTTAAAAGTAACTTTCCTAACACTGCATATAAGGTCTGACTTCAACCTTCAAACAATACAAAATGGTGGATTTTTGAACTATTGATACGTATGAACATATGAGCTTAAAATAAATTAGTTGTCTGATTTTGTTCCTTTCTAGCAAAGCATGGAATACAAATTCTAAATGAATAAAAAACTAGTCTTGCAGATTTAGCCTAAATTGAGTTGTCACTCAGTTCAGGCTAGATAATATATTATACTACTCTTGAGTGTCAGAAAAAAAGGGGGGGCATTTTTGGTAATTAAAATGAGTTAAATGACTAAACAACAACTTGAGTGCAAGCACAGCACAACAACAACAAAACGCATATATGCATTTTGTAGATGATTTTAAACAAAGCAACAGTGTATGGATACATTTTGGTCAAGGCATGCATTCCCTGGGAACCACGAGCTATATATGGGGGACTTACAGTGCAACAGAAACATTATCATTATAAAATGCCCATTGAGAATATTATCCGTTCAAGTTTTTCAGTTTATGATTGTGCTCTCTCAGACTCCTTAATAACAAGTAATACAATTTGAATGATTCGACAATTTTCACAAATATTTTTTTTTTTTCATTTATAATGTATATAATAATGCGGTCTGGACAGGCCCTTCCAAAAATCTCATCAGTCTTTTTCTCAATAGTTGTCACCAAACATAAACTTATGGTATTATAGTGCTCTCCCTGATTTATGCCATTCAAAAGTATAATTTGATATATGTATATATCACTGTGTTCTTGTCAGAATTTTAAAATGTGTTTCTTTTTTTTTCTTTTCAAATCTTCAGCAAGAGAATAATATGACAGATGTGACGTGCAAACTGCCATTCCTCGTAATAGTTTGGTCTCTGGAGCTCAGCAATACATCAGGGTAAATCCTCTTCTGTAAATCTGTGATCTCGGAACAATGTTAATTACCAAAGAGAAATCATAATGCCTTGGTTGGAAATTAAAGCTCAAGTGTCTTTATAAAATATACACTCACAACTCTGCAACCCATTAGACATGCTGACTTTGAAAGATTCAGTCCGGATTACTTTCTTTACATTGATTTTTATGGTTGCTGAGAATACTTGAAGCAATATGTTGATTTTGTTGGTGCTTTTTTTCTAACCCTTTGTATGAGGGCAAGACTGATATTTAAGTCATTGAACAATGGAAATCTTTCCCTTCACACATGCAAAACTTGCCGCTTCAAAACGCTTTGTGTCTCTCTAACCTTATTAAACTAGTATATTTTTGATGTAAACATAGTAAAACTTTTTTGTGTGGTTGTAAGTATTCAAATATATGTTAAAATCCAGTGCAATTTTAAGCCCCCTTAGAAAACCAAAGCACTCTCTCATTTTATCCCATAAAGTGGGTCAAACATCTTTTTTTTTTTTTTTGACATTTAACACTCAAGTCCAGATGACTCTATAAACAATCCATTAGAGGAGTTTCAGTATCTTTGTGTTGGCCGGTGACTGACTGAAAGCACTCTTAGGGAGAGCAGCAACATACTGCCAGATTTTTTTTATTTTTTTTTTTTTTTTTGAGCTGACACTGTGGGCAAAACGCAGGTGCATTCATTATCCTGTAATTACCCCGCTGTTAGTCCTCTGGTATATTATTCATTACATTCTCCACACAGTGCAGTGACAGGGTGGGGAGAGTCCACACTGCAAATGGATGAGCACAGCACAGCACAGCACAGCACACCGCACTAACTATATCATCCCACACCATCATCATTAATACTTCAGTAAAGGTGAAAAGTAAATCATCACAGTTCAAGGCCAACTGTGAATGACCTGTCTTTTTTTTTTTTTTTTTTTTTTGCTAGAGGTGAAATTGTCCTCTCCTTGTCATTTGTATTTTGTTTAATGGAGAGTATCACCTTTAAATGCAAGCTTAACAATTAAATGTCCCATTTTACACTTTTTAAATTAAATACATGCGAAATGTAGTTTTATAAGACCATTTTCCATGCCCTCTTTGAAGCTTTGAATTAAACAGACTTTTTTGCATCTATACACTATAAAGGCTGGGTTAAAAACAACCCAATTTGGGTTTTTATGGTAACCCAACACTGGGTGAAAAAGGGGTGTACCAAGTTGGGTCAAATGTTTGACCCAGCATGATGGGTTGCCATTTTAAGCCAATTGAGGGTTCTTTTTTTTTTTTTTTTTTTTACAGGGCTGGGTTAATGTAAAAGCAATCCTCAATTAATTGATATGTATAAAGAAAGTAAATTTACAATAAGTTAATATCAAGTAACTTATTTTAGACACAATATTTGTAGTTAATTTGTCTGTTTTTGCTCCGTGGACAAAAAATTCGTTCAAATCAGAATTGTTGGGCCCAACTTGCAATTGGCGCAAATGACTTTATACACTAACGCATGAATGCATGTATCATTCCTATTAGGTCTCTGACTTTCGTGTGTGCCTACGGGCCAAACGGCAGTGCAGAGTACCCAGCCTTCTTAGGGTCTCTAGGAGGAGTGCTGGTGTGCTCAGACTGGGGACTCCGTCGTTCTACTGGGGGACTTCAACGCTCACGTGGGCAATGAAAGTGACACCTGGAGGGTGACACCGGGAGTTATAGTTTGTCCATTATGAACACCATGTACAAGCATAAGGGTGTCCACCAGTGCACGTGGCACCAGGACACCCTAGGTCGTAGGTAGATGATGGACTTTGTGGTTGTTTCGACTCAGATCTCCTGTCAGAGAGATCTTCAACTCCCACCTCCGGCGGAGCCACGACCGGATCCCAAGGGAGGCTGGAGATACTGAGTCTGAGTGGACCATGTTCTCCACCTCCATTGTCAAAGCAGCTGCCCAGAGGTGTGGCCGTAAGGTCTCCGGTGCCTTTCGAGGCAGAAATCCCCGAACCCGGTGCTGGACACCGAAAGTAAAGGATGCCGTCAAGCTGTAGAGGGAGTCCTGACGGGCCTGGTTGGCTTGTGGAACTCCTGAGCCAGCTGACAGGTACAGACAGGCCAAGCAGGCTGCAGCCCGGGTGATTATGGAGGCAAAAACTCGGGCCTGGGAGGAGTTCGGTGATGCCATGGAGAAGGACTATCGGCTGGCCAGATTCTGGCAAACTGTCTGGCACCTCAGGAGAGGAAAACAGTGCCCTACCAATGCTGTTTACAGTGGAGGTGGGTGGTTGTTGACCTCATCTGGGGATGTCGTAGGACGTTGGAAGGAATACTTTAAGGATCTCCTCAATCCCGCCGTCACGTCTCCTATTGAGGAAGCAGAGGCTGGGGCTACGGCCGATAGTGGAACCTCAGATTCAGGAGTACCAGTGCGCTTTTTGTCCAGGCCGTGGAACACTGGGCCAGCTCTGTACTCTCTACAGGGTGTTGGAGGTTCCATGTGAGTTTGTCCAACCAGTCCACATGTGCTCTGGGGATTTGGAGAAGGCATTCAACTGTGTCTCCCAAGGCGGTGGAGTGAGTATGGGGTCCGGGGTCCTCTGCTAAGGGCTGTCCGGTCCCTGTATGACTGAAGCAGCAGCTTGGTTCGCATTGCCAGTAGTAAGTAAGACTTCTTCCTGGTGCATGTTGGACTCCGGAAGGGCTGCCCTTTGTCGCCGGTTCTGTTCATAATTTTTATGGACAGAATTTCTAGGCACAGCCAGGGGCCGGAGGGTGTCAGGTTTGGGGACCACGTGATTTTGTCTCTGCTTTTTGCGGATGAGGTTTTCGTGTTGGCCCCTTCACACCAGGACCTTCAGCATGCACTGGGACGGTTTGCAGCCAAGGGTGAAGCAGCTGGGATGAGTATCAGCATCTCCAAATCCGAGGCCATGGTCCTCAGTCGGAAAAGGGTGGCTTGCTCACTTCAGGTTGGTGGAGAGATCCTTCCTTAAGTGGAGGAGTTTAAGTATCTTGGGGTTTTGTTCATGAATGAGGGAAGGATGGAACGGGAGATTGACAGACGGATCGGTGCAGCTTCAGCAGTAATGCGGTCGATTTACCGGTCTGTTGTGGTGAAGAAGGAGCTGAGCCGTAAGGCAAAGCTCTCGATTTACCTGCCAATCTACGTTCCTACTCTCACCCATGGTCATGAGCTTTGGATCATGACCGAAAGGTCAAGATCCCGGATACAGGTGGCCAAAATGAGCTTTTTCCGCAGGATGGCTGGGCGATCCCTTAGAGATAGGGTGAGAAGCTTGGTCACTCGGCTCAGAGTAGAGCCGCTGCTTCTCCACATCTTCCGGATGCCTCTTGGATGCCTCACCGGGGAGGTGTTCCGGGCACGTCCCACTGGAAGGAGACCCCAGGGAAGACCTAGGACACGCTGGAGAGACAACTGTATGTCTCCCAGCTGGCCTGGGAATACTTCGGTGTCCCCCTGACTAAGTCTGGGCATCTCTGCTTAGTCTGCTGCCCCCGCGACCCGGCCCCAGATAAGCGGAAGAAGATGGATGGATGCTTCAGGTCACCAAAGCAACTGCTCTTTTTACATCAGAGGCCTGGCCCGAGAGGCTGGTTCACTTAGTAGATTTTCTGGCAGAGTGTATGAGTGGAATGAATCTGTTGAGTGAGCGATTCAATGACTCACTCATAAAGACGTGTCGCTTGTCGCCACCTACTGGTGCATCGTAACCTGCAGAAACAATCACTGAAATATCCTCACCACTTATAAACAGACTCACTGCCTGTCTGTCTGACTGTAACACACAAAGAAAAACAAGCGGAGAGATGCAGTACAAACAGTAAAAAAACTCCCAGTGCTGTTGGGCTGGTTCTTCGAATGTGTTCATTGTTCTTGGAAAGACACTCTTAGCCAGTTAAATTAAAGGACTGGCATTATCTGTTGTACAATTTTCAATTTTACTTCAGAAGATTAAAAAAAAAATCCTATTTTTCATAACATGTCTTCGAAGAACTAAGGGGAATAAAATATTTTTAAAACCTTTAAAGGTGCAGTATGTAATATTAACAGTTAGTGGTTGAACTGGGTACTGTAAGTTGATCAGCTAATGTATCCATGTTGTAATATGCCCGTGGTCATAGACCTTTTTTGATGGATGCTAGGCTTTTTAGGTCATAAAATCTATAATCATTGACCCAGTTCATGTACTGGCTTCCATTACTGCAGTACGCTGTATATTCCACCAACTGCCAACACGGGTGTTGAAATAATATTGGATAAATTGGCAGTGGGCAGGGTCACACACAGATCAAAACAAACTCAGATATTTTTGACATGTAACGCACATTTAAAAGTAGAATAACTGTCTGTATTTTTTTTTTTTTTTTTGAGAAACAAGTATTTGACCTTAGCATGTTTCTTAAATCTCTGCAAACATATTATGGTATTTTTATTCTGTAGTACAGTCAAATACATTTTGTTGATGGTGATAAATTACTATCTGTCCAACCAAACATGTTGATGGCTGGTAATAATGTCAGTCACAATGTTCACGCAAACTGTATGTAATAGGAGGCTTTAATAGAATCGCCATTTACCTGCAGGAAATTGGTGGGTGTCTGTAACTATGATATGTCAACATAAATTATAGTTTCATGAGCATTTTACATGCAACCTAGCTTTAGTGACTAACAGGAGAGCATAATGAAACACTCTGGGGGATCATGTAACAAGAGTAGTCCTCACTCACTGAGCAGCACGGAAAACAAGGGACACTAGTTAGATCCACCCGACCTAAAGGAGAATAAATTGAGGATGTATCGATCTCCAAGGCAAGCGCAGCAAGGACCAGACACTGCAGCTCGGATAAGGAGCTCAACAACCACATAGATGTTACACTACATGGGAGGAAAATGACATGCTTGAAGTAAAGAGATCAAATAAACTCCTTAATTGGGTTGCCTACAAGTCTTGCACTAGAAAAGCCAATGACGCTTTTCATACAGAGAGAGTAAAATAATGTTATTTATTATGCAGATAAACATGACATTCAGTTTGACCTATCAATTTTTGGAAAATATTTCATAAGATGATGTTTGATCAAGTAATTTTCAACATTATTTTACTCGAGTAGCTCCTGGGTATTTTGCACTTGAGGGCAAACAAAATTGAGAAGTTAACCATCATTTTATATGATTTTATCAAGTCATACCTTCACACGGCCTTTTGAACAATGCCTTTAGATGGCTGTATGACTAACATATGTACTGAGGATCTGAAATTATCTTGTATGGACAATTTTTCAAGAGCAGCAATTTTATTAGATTTTTTTATGCCATTTGGAATATATACTAAACCTAAATGTATAATATCCATTCAAATATCAGCATCTAAGAAATAATATTTATAGTCTATTCATGTTAGAACTCACATCAAAATACATATTCACCCTATTCTTTATTCTGGAGGGATTTTAAAAATGTATGTGGTCTCGTACAATTGACCAAGATTAAATCAAAGTCCTTTCTGTGTGATTCTATTTATGCAAAATCAACCAGTTAAGTTCCATGAATTTTATTCAGATTTAAATATTGTATAAAGAAACCCATTGTCCTCATGAAACAAATTAGTCATTAATCAAAATTAATCAAAATGTGGTACAAAAAGACTGCTTGCATCTGATTTCCATTAAACACGAGAGTAGATGTTAAAACTTCATGCTGATTCACACTCGGCTTTCGCCAAAATAAGCACAAACTAAGATGTAGCTTTACAGTAACCTATGCTTCTCCATCCATTTTTCCATATGGTGATGTGAATCTCCTTCGGTCCGGCGTTAATGGCTCTGCAGTGTACTTGGCGCGTCAGCACACACACAATGGCTGCAACCACAGTGTGGTCTCCCCATTGGACCAGCACTACAACTGTCTGGATTGAGCCGAGTAGGGGACATAGGATCTTCAAGTGGGCACCTTCTGTCCTCAGTGTTTCGTCGACTAGCCCACGACACCTCAAGAGGGCTCAACAGTGACTCTGGGGTCCAGGGCCAGAAAATCGGCCCACTTTTTCCATGGTGGTGGAAATTGGATAAATGAAACAACAGTTCAGCTCTTACTGTTGTATAGTTTTTATAAATACCATGGTTCAACAGTAATATAAAGGTTAAATAATAATTCACTTCAGCTGAGAAGCAAAAAATGTCATGGTCATAATCATTTTTCTGCTTGGGTATCAAATTGTGATAATTTACTCCTGTACACCCACTTCTGAACAAACAATATTTTTTTTTGTTTATCATGTTCTTTACTTAAAGTTACAGAGGAATTTATGGAAATATACTTTTGTTATCCTGTAAATCAGAATATACTGGTCACAGTGTGGTGCAGGCAGAAGAGCAGACAGAGTCCAGATTACAACGAAGAGAACTTTTACTATCAATATAAATCACAAGAATACAGGTAGGAGCAACACAAGGTAACATGCAACATCGACCGACAAAGACTGACTAAAACAGAGGGAACTAAATACAAGGAGAAATCAAACATAATGGGGTGAAAACAGGTGATACTGATGAACGAGACGATGAACAGGAGGCTGATGAGCGAGTGAGTTCAGGTGTGGGTGACAAGAGGATCTTGGGAAGTGTAGTGCTGGAGACGCAGACAGAACAGTGCAGACGCAGACTGTGACAATACTGTCAATGGGCTATATGCACGCATAAGTTCCGCATTTGACGTAGGGATGCTCGTCCATTTCCGGTTGTGTAGATTAAAGCGGAGGAAAACCGGAGAAAACGGGATTTTGGCGGAGTCTTCAATATTTACTGTCCTCCCGTCTTTGAAACGAAACGTACATACGTTTAGATGTAATTTTATATATAGTTATGTTTATTTAATATAATTTTAAAAATAAGCATAAACACAACGAGGGGTGTCTGTTTTATCTGTTTTTGTGACTAACGTTTCATTAGTATAACCATGGAGTATAAAATTCAATATAAATTCTCGGTATTGCATTGGACTCTATGATCGGCGGAAGTTATCGAGCATCCTTAATCCTTCACCGGAAATAACACCGTGCATAGAGCCCATAGCCTTAAAAATGATTTTCGAATAAAAATGTTATATAAATCAGGCTACGGATAATATATTTACAAATCCCTCTGTAAATGTCTAAATAATATACAAGACTGAAAAGTTTGGTATATATAGATACTCAATTGGATATTTCAGACTTGGAGTATGAGAGAAGTCATTTTGAGTATTTGCCAAATAATTACGTTGCAGCGTTGCGAATATTAATCATTACCAGGTCTATCTCTCTTTACCTGTTGCCACTTATGTTGTTTGTCCTCTTGAAAATAAATCTGTAAGCTTGGCACATTTGACAGCATCCTCCTCCAATGCCTTTCTTTTTTTCAACATGGCCTTTTCATCCCATCCTGACCTCTTCCTTCTTCAGATCCATCCTCGCTAACGCGTACAGTGACGGTAGGGCTGGCCCAGCTATCGGTAGCCTCCTACCTGAGAAAACTCTTTTGAAAAAGATATGCTATGGACCCAACCAACTCTATTTGGAGGAGGGGAGAACTCCCTTACATGGTACAACCCATGCAGAGGCTGTGCGCTGCGGTGTTATGCGCAACGTGTGTAGCCTTTAAGAGAAGATAGACAACGTTACAAATGTAAAAAAAAAAAAAAAATAATAATAATAAATTCTCAACCAGCCCAAAAGCGAAGCGGCCCACCAGGAATTCTCCCGATTCTCCCGATTACCCACCTGCTGGGGTCCCAGAGTCACTCCCTCCATCCTCAACTCAGCCCAGCTTACGGACCTTGTCATCCCTCCTGGTGCTGAGGTTGCTCCTTCCTCGTAGTTCACATCTGACCTAACCACAATCTCACAATTTCCCGTCAACCCAACCATATGCGACAACCCATTTGACTAAGGCTGTCGAGCCCCACTGTCGTCGTTAAAGAAGGTTCAGTGGCAACGGTGGCAACTTATTGGTCATGTTATGCTTGCCTTCCAATGCCAAAGCCAAACATTGCAGTACTTGGTCATGGCGCCAAGTAAACCGAAGGTGGCTAAGAGTCACCTTACAACCTTTCAAAATGTGCCTTTGTGTGGCAAGTGATGAACACAAAGGACAAGAGGGATCCTCTCCTACCCAGAGGTTTAGGTTCTGTGGTGATGGGAGAACATCATATGTTGAACTAAGGAAACTGATCCTACTCTCTTCCATTGACCAAAGACCTTGTCAGCCCATCTTGCGTTGTTCCACACTCTCCCTGCTTGGCCTGGGAAATGCCCTTCATACACCTCATCCTCTCCTCCTGCTTTCACACCTCGTTGACTACAAGCTAAGCTGGGCCTGCCTTGTGCCATTTAGGAGGAACTAAACTGAGCCCCCCTCTTCCATGCTGTACCTGTCCCACAATATCACCAATTTGAAAGGCAGCCTTTGCCTCTACCACATATTTTTGGCTGTCATTGCTGGCCACTTTGTACCAGTTTTGATCACGGTTGCTGCCTCCCTTATATATTTGTGAAGTGAAGAAGCATAAATGTAATTGTAAAGATGCTGTGTTCTTTTCAGAGCATGCTGACATGTCATCCATGCGTAAGTATCACAGAAGCTGTTTTGCTCTGATTAGACTCCCATCCATTTGCATTTAGCAGTCAGCATTTCACGTTATGCCTTTTGAGAAAATGACATGTTGTTAAAAAGTTGGATTCCTGGTTTAAAACTTCAAAAATGAAGGCTTGAGAGTTGTTTATTCTGTTACTAAGATTATCAAAAGCACAAGTTTAAATGTATTTCTGGACTCTGCAATTACACTGATGCATCAAAGACATACAGTATAGATAAAAGGATGTGAGTGAGTGGGAATGCATGACCTCTTTTCAAAATGTGAGAGATGGGCAAGTGAACTGAACATGCATATTTTTTAGCCCTAATGGGTGCTTCCATGGCTCTTGCCTGCTGAAAATAATTATGCACCAAAAAGTAGCCAGTATTTCTTGTTATTTGTTCATATAGCTGTTGTAAGGCTAGTGTTAATATAACATTTCCCTCAGTTCATTAGTCATCAGATTCTCAGCAAACACCCGGTATTTTTAAGGCTGCAGGTGCGGAGGTCCAACTTTCATTTACCTGAATTGAGTGCTCTCTAAAAACCACCACACTCACAGATCATCATTTCAAGTCAAGTTAGGCCTTGTCCACATGGACATGGGTATTTTTATGAACAGAGTTTTTCCCCCTGCGTTTAAAAAAAAAAATCTCGTCGACATGAAAATGCAAAACCCCGCTATCAAGCGCTGTCAAGAGCATGCCACACCAGCAGGTGGCAATATAACCCTAACCGTAAAGCCACGTTGGCCAATCAGAAGCCTAACAAATAGTTATTACAAGTTCCAGTAGGCGGATAATGGCGAAAGATATCCTGACATCAAGGCAAAAACCGTGGTTTTACTGTCTACACAACAACACTGTAACCGCCATTTCTGAAAATCCTCACCCTGGCAGGGGTTTTCAAAAATGTTCGTTTTCAGTGTCCTGATACTGCTTTTCTGTGTGGCCGAACGGCTGAACCGCGTAAAAAAGTCAAGGTTAAAAAAAACACTGTGTCAATGTGGACATGACCTTAGATTCAGAGGAAACCGACCGCAAGATAAAAAGGCAGGCACTATTGCAGTGACAATTATATTAATGAAGAAAACTGGACAGGCACACAATGTTACATTAACATGGAATCTGTTTTTAAAAATTATAATTTCAAGAGTCCACCACATACATTGTTAGCCCGCAATATGTTTCTAATAGCTACTAAAATAGCCATACTATTTGAATTGGTTCCATAACAAATTGTACGGTTACGTAAGTTTTACTCCCTAACTCAGAGGGAACTTATGTTTGTTATTTTGACTGTACCCGCTCCTGAAGTTTGCTTTGTTTCCTTTTGTTTTACTTTGTCAATTATACATGTTTTGTTAATACATTTTTTGGGTTGAAATTTAATGTGTCTGGTGTGCAGGGCAGGGGATGCAACACATTCTCATCATAGGGCATCATCTAACTGACACTTTTGACCATGCGTCTAAATTTGACGCACATGGCAACCTTTAGCATCAGTTAGATGACGCTGGTAGGTTTAGGTCTGGGGTAGGTTTAGGGTTAGACCACTAGGAGGCGCGTCTCATATTGACGCTAAAGGGTGTCATGTGCTCAAAAGCGTCAGTTATATGACACTTTGGGATTAGAACGGGCTGGGGGATGGGAACAGGCACACTTACTCACCCCAAACCTTTTCCTTTTTCCACTGTTTACTCCCTTACCCTAGACAACTTTACCCCTGGGATGTAACAATATATACATGCACTGTATGTATATAAATAAAGAAAAATAACTAATATACATATTTAAAAATACATTACAACTACGTCCTGACAAAGGATGTTCATTTTAGTCAATTTCACAGTTTAAAGGTTACGATTTAATTTCATTTATATATAAAAAAATGTATGAATGGAAAAAAAAGTATAGCTATGTTGATTAGCATTTGTGATTCATTTCTGACACTTTTGTTATAGCAAGGGAAAATGTATTTTGAGAAAATGGAAGCAGGTGACTGATGATTTTGTTTGCAGTTCTGTGTTGTCAAAAACGATTTGTAGTACATACCTGAATGAGAAATGAGAAAAAAAAGCTACACACTGTATACTTCATTGGGACTATATTCAACATAACAATTGATGGGAGTGAAAACCCTTTCAGTTACTCAGTCCAGTGTAAAGAGAAAAGTTAATATGTGCATGATTCAATCATTTCATTCCTACGGGAAAGCCTGTCTCCATCTGTCAGCATATCCAGCCATCTCTGCTCAATATTCTTCCTGTTTTGACTCTTTCACCCATATGTGACATATGCAGCTCCAACACAGAGAGCTTTTTTATAATCTATATTTTCAAATGAGTGACTAAATGAGTGACTAGCTGATGAAGCTTTCCTTGCAGTTGTCTTTGGTCTCTATTCAAAATTGATGACTTATGGCAAACAAGAACTTCCAACACAGCCCTCCATGTGGATTCGTACTCTGGGCGAATAAAAAAGAAGAAAAAAAAAAAACGGACCAAACATGATGGACTCACTGCAGAAGAGTTTATGAGGCTCCAGTCTTTGAGAGCTCCAGCAACACAGCTCCATTTATATTTCAACGGCCCAATATGAATAATGCACAGAAACCCGTAAGAAGGAATTTAATGATGCCTTTTTGGTTGGGGCTGCCTCTCAGAACAGACACATCTCCTCTTCCTAGTCACCTACTCTAGTTTAGCGTTGGTGTGAACAAACCTTGACCTAACCTGTCTTATACGTGTGGAGGAGTGTGTGAGGTGAGGGCTGGATCTCTTCAGCATCTCGGCCCATTAATCTGACAGCTCATGATGTCTATTCTGTAAAGAAATGACTGGAAACTGTGCTGTATCAAACTGGTTTAATTTAAACCCCTTGAAAAAAAAGCCTGGTGGTGCATGAACAGTCTCTGCAAAGTTGCAGCGCTGAAAGTTCAATGTAAGCAGAGATATCGTCTTTAAAAAATCAGGAAGTTTAATGCCTACAAAATGACTTGAATGGGACTACAACGGGTTTTAGACGTCACTAACTCACAAATTTGCGTCAACCCTCCATCCGGAATATGCAAAAAAGGGCATGGCCATATTTCTGCGGCTTGTTGAAAGTATGTTATTTTCAACCAGCTGTCAGGTCTTCTGTGTTCGGGCTTCCCACGGACACTGTACTTTGTCAACAAATGGATACAATTTATGTTTGATTATGTTCCTGAAAATGACATAGCTCTCTGTGCTGCGCATTTTAAGAAAAACAGCTTCCAGAATCTCCACAAATTCAACACCGGATTCAACAAGAAACTGTTCCTAAAACATGAAGCAGTTCCAACTTTAAAACCAGAGGCAGCAGTTGTTGGGACACAACCTGTAAGTAGGCTAAGACTTCATCATTTTAAATTTACGGGCGGACAGACACCACCCTTAACATAGAGGGGAGACGCACACAGGTTAGCTTGTGTCAAAAATAGGGGTGTTTTATTTAGTAGGCTGGTCAACAGATGCCGGATAGCTTCACAAACACAGGCAGGTTAGTTTTTAAGACGGAACGCTTCGGATTCCCGGGTGGACAGCAAACTCCAAACAGCACGGCAGTCAACTGCTCTCTAAGGCTCTGTGTGCGCCCACAGGTGTGGTTCCAGAAAGCTTTTGTAGCTGCAGCACAGGTGTAGCTCATCTGCAATTAAGAGCAAGGAAAACTCAGACTCTCAAACACGTGTAGAAATACACAGCGGGCTGGGGAACGTAACACCCCCACCCCGAAATGGTGACTTGTCGCCATACTCTAAACATGAGAACTATTTATTTTTACTCGAGCCTTCTATGTTCAGCTTCCAGGTATCTGTATAGGCCTATAAAAGAAGAAAACAAAAATTACACAGGAATGTACTTGGTGTGTATGGTCAACTCATAAGCAATACACAATTATGTGTAAGAGAGGACAAAAAAATCTTTATACGTTTCATTTATTTTAGATTAGCAAACTCAATAAATTAAATCTGGAAAACAACGGTTTTATATATACGAATATATATATATTTACATATTTCTTTTATTTTTATTATCACTCTTAAGTATTCACCCTAGACAACGCATCTGCGATAATATTGTCTACTCCACGGATATGCACAATTTGGAGGTTAAACGGTTGAAGCAACAGACTCCAGCGCATTAACCGACGGTTGGAATTGTACATGCGACTGAGGAACTTGAGTGGATCATGGTCAGTATAGACCTTAACTGGATGTACGGTAGAACTCAAGTACACTTCGAAGTGTTTAATAGCTAATACTAAGGCCAAGGTCTCCTGTTCGATAGTGGAGTACCTTCGCTGGGAAAGATTAAATTTCTTAGAGAAGAAACTCACGGGATGGTTTACATGGTCTGCACCTGTCTGCAACAGTACGGCACCGGCGCCTACGCTGCTAGCGTCCACAGCAAGCTGAAACGGTCTATTAAAATCTGCCGCAGGGAGCACGGGAATAGTCAGTAAGAGAGATTTGACGTTTTCGAACGCTCGGTTACAGGATTCCGTCCATTCAAACCTAGTTTTGGGGCTCAATAGGTGAGTGAGAGGACAAACCACAGTCGAAAAGTTCTTACAAAAACTGCGATAGTAGCCTACCATTCCTAAAAATCGCCGTAGCGCACGCCGGTCGCAGGGCACCGGGAACTCCTGGATAGCGGCTACCTTAGCCATTACTGGCAAAACATGTCCTCTACCAACTACACGCCCTAAGTAAGTGACAGTGGCTTTTCCGAATTCACATTTGGCTAAATTAATTGTGAGCTTCGCATTGGACAGTCTACGGAAAAGCTCTTTAAGTTGTGTCATGTGTTCGGACCAATGTGTACTATATAGGACTATGTCGTCCAGGTACGCCTCGCAATTCGACATTCCAGCTAAAACAATATTTACCAAACGCTGGAATGTGGCAGGTGCATTCCGCATTCCGAAAGCCATAAACTTATAGTCCATAAACGCATCAGGAGTCACAAAGGCTGAGATCTGTTTTGCTCTTGGTGTGAGGGGTACCTGCCAGTAACCTTTTAGGAGGTCTATTTTAGTGACAAATGTAGCCGAGCCAACACGGTCCACACAGTCATCCATCCGCGGTAATGGATAGCAGTCTGGTACAGTGATGGCATTAACACGCCGGTAGTCCTTGCAAAACCTATAAGTGCCATCGGGTTTTCCAACTAAAAGGCACGGGGAACTCCACGGACTAGAGCTAGGTTCAGCAATGTTATTCTTTATCATGTACTCAACTTCCCGTTTCAGGATAGCTCGCTTTTCTGGATTTACTCTATACGGGTGCTGTTTAATTGGCCCTTGGCACCCGCGTCTATGTCGTGTTCGAGAACGGTGGTCACAGTCGGAACATCTCCAAATAATTCAGGAAAATCACCTATCACACACGATACATCAGCTGCTTGAGAGGGTGTTAAATGTGGCAAATGATTTACAATAGCGGCCAACATAGTGGAGTTTTTCAATCGACCTTCAACCACGCATCGCGACGGAGGAATCACCTCATCATCATCGTCTACCAGTGAAGACGGCAATACGGGGACCTCGACTGGACCAGGTACGTTAAGGTCACACAAGCTAGTTTTAACCCCCTGACGTGTAAAATACGGTTTAAGCATATTTACATGACAGACGCGAGACAGACTTCGCCTGTCTGGGGTTGCAATTACATAGTTCAGATCTGATATTTTTTTTCAACAGTATCCACAAGTTTCCGAGGGGCGCTCATGTAAAAAATAAAGTGGGTGAAACTTCCGGTGAGGCGGCGGAAGTAGCATTCCAATGGTATTTTGTGTGTTAGTTAGCGAAGAGGCTAGCTGTTTTTCGGACAATTAGTTTACTATTTAAAGACGCCAATCTTTATGAGAGATGTCGTTACGGAGCTCAGGGACAACATGCGCTGTTCGCGGTTGTATGTATAACCGGACTAAACTAATTCAGTGGCTTAAACGTGATTGTTTTGAACATAAGCTGAAAACGAAATCACAGTGATCCTGCCAACGACTGAAGTTTCCATCACCTCCCAAAAGACAACGAATCTTCCTGTGTACATTTGTTTAAATTCTTAATATTCTATAAACTCTATCAGCATGTGTTTGGCTGTTCTCTACTGATGTTACACCTAAACTCAGGATCAAAGCCTGTGTTGACAGAATACCAAATGTGCCAGTTAATGTATTCAAGCAGCACATTCATTTATAATTTTGAATAAACTCCAAAGCACAATGACTAAGTGTGTATTTTTTATTTTAATTGTTTGTCAGCTCGTACAACTGTCTGTCACCATGCCTTGGTGAGTATTGATTATTAATAATGTTATAATACTCCCAACCAACTACTGCGGAGGGTAAAGGTACTGTTATTTCACCCTTTTTAATTTCGTTGAGGTTGTGTTCCCACATCGTTAGCTAGTTTGGATCGCTATAACTTGAATGACTGTCAACTGTTGAATGAACGAGTGTCAAGCATGTCAAGTAGCGCTTTGTTTACTTCAAACCGGAAGTCGCGCCCACTTTTGACGCAAGGCCTCATGGGGCGTAGGAAACTTGTGGATATGGTCCATTGAATCGCGCCTGAAACACAGAACCGGGCACGGGTAAGAGAACCAACAATCGGTCTCCAGGTTTAAATGACCGGGCTCTGGCCTTACGATCATACCACGTTTTCATACTAGATTGATTTTTCCCTAAATTCTCTCGAGCCAGTTCACGCGCTCTGTGTAGACGGGAGCGAACGTCGCTGATAAATTGTACTGCGCTACGAGAGGAAGGCTTGCTCATCCATTGATCTTTAAGAACGCTTAAAGGCGTACGAACATCATGAGCAAACACTAGTTCTGCAGGGCTGAAACCAAGCGACTCTTGCACGACTTCTCTAGAGGCCATTAGCATCCAAGGAATCGCATCTTCCCAGTTCGTACCCACCTCCAAACAATATGCACGCAGCATTGATTTAAGTGTTTGATGGTAGCGCTCGAGAGCCCCCTGACTCTCCGGATGGTACGCGCTAGAAATACTGTGCTTAACTTGGAGAGACTTTAGGACCCGGGAGAAGACACGCGAAGTAAAATTTGTTCCTTGGTCCGTTTGAACGATTTTTGGTAACCCCACAAATGCAAAGAATTTTAATAGAGCCCTGGACACAATTCTAGCAGTAATTTTCCTCAGAGGCACCACCTCTGGGAAGCGAGTAGCAGTACACATTATTGTTAATAGATACTGATATCCACTTTTCGACCGTGGAAGAGGACCAACACAGTCAATGATTATTCTCTCAAAAGGCTCACCCACGGCAGGTATTGGGTACAATGGTGCAGGTGGAATTATCTGATTTGGTTTACCAGTAACCTGGCAGACATGGCACGTTTTGCAATACTGCCGCACATCACGCTTTAGCCCCGGCCAAAAAAAAAAATGACGAAGAATGCGGTTGAATGTTTTAGTCACACCTAAATGACCAGAAACACTCAGAATTTCCCGTCTATTTTCAGTCGGCATAACAATTTGCTCAGTGTTATTCCATTCATTACCTTTGTGAGGCACCCACCTCCGCATAAGCAAGCCGTCTCGAACAAAAAACACTGAACTCTCTCCGGCACGGTCTGAAACAGATTTAATTGCATTAAAACTTGAAACAAGAGTAGGGTCTTTTTGTTGAGCACTAATAAGCTTCTCTAAAGACAACGATATCTCTGGTTCCACTAATTTTTCCTTATTCTTCCTCACATGTACAGGACTACTGCACGACGGGCTGGACGTGAGTTCCAAGAGCCTCTCACACTCCGCTGGGTGAGCAACGAAACTGTCACTTATGTCGACATCAAGAGGAGGTACCGCATCCCTCATCCCTCGAGTCTGCGACCTAGTGACAACACTGGCGGGAAAAACCTTAGGAAATTTTTGTGCGCACTCATCGGGACACTCTTGACTGAGCGGCACAGACACAACCTCAGGAGGAACATCACCACGGCCCCACACATTTCCACCTGCTAAATCGTTGCCAAGGAGAAACGTGACACCGGGGATTGGCAAAAAGTCTTGAACGCCAACAACCACATCACCGGACACCAAATCTGAATCAAGATACACGTGATGCAAAGGAACATCGAGAAAACCCATCTCGATCCCTCGAACCAGGACACTACTACCTGTTGCAGTCTTCTCAGATAACGGCAACAAACCACGGAGGAGGAGCGACTGCGCAGCGCCCGTATCCCGCAAGATGCCTACAGCGACAGCTCCCTCGCCAGGCACAGATACGGTTCCATTCGTCAGAAAGGGCTCGTACATGGACTGGGCTTTCTCTGATTTTAACTCATTTAACTCATGGAGGACAGGTGACACCTTCGGAGAAGAGTTAACAAGATCCATTGGCTTCGTGGCTTGTTTTTTCTTTAATACTAAACAGTCTGCGATGATATGCCCAGGTTTTTTACAATAAAAACAGTGTCTATCCTCTTGTTTTATTGCACTCTTTTTCATGTCTATTTCAGAGGAGGTCACAGGGGAATTAACTTTTAAGCGAAAACGTTCTCTGCCAACGTTATGCGTCAAAACGTATTCATCAGCAAGGATAGCAGCTTCAGATATCGACTCCGCCTTCTGCTCAGTTAGATAAGTGGCGACTGCGGTTGGCAGGCACTTCTTAAATTCTTCCAAAATAATTAATTCCCGTAACTTCTCCCGACTATCAACCTGTTGCGATGAGCACCAACGATCAAAAAGGGCCTCTTTATCTCGACCAAATTCAACAAAAGTTTGACGCTCAGTTTTTTTTAAGTTCCTGAACTTCTGTCGGTATGCTTCAGGGATCAGCTGATAGCACCTCAGAACTGACGCTTTCACTACATCGTAGTCACTGCTTTGTTCTACTGTTAACGACGAGTATGCTTCCTGCGCCTTTACCACGAAAACGCATTGCAGGAGGAATGCCCACGCAGTTCTCGGCCAGTTTAAGTTGGTCGCGACTCGCTCAAAGTGGGGAAAATATTTTTCCACATCTCTTTCCACAAAAGGTGGCACAAGACGGATGTGGCGAGCAATATCAAATGAATTAGGGTCAGATGGAGCGACACCTTCCCTCTGGGCCTCAAGTTCTAACTTCCTCAACGCTAATCGATTTTCAAGTTCATGCTCACGGACTTGTGCTTGCATGCGCTCACGCTCATACTCAATTTCTTTCTCCTTAATATCCAACTCCCTCAAACGAAGCTGCAGCTGTAACGTTTCCACCACCACGGGAGATGGTTTCTCTGTAGGAAAAATGCCCTTACTTTGTAAAGCAGTTTGTAGAGCGGTTCTAACGGTCTCTTTGCTACGTTTCTCAGCAGAAGTGAGCTCAACCTCATAAGTTGCAGCCAAATTTAGCAACTGCTCTTTAGAAAATTTTAGAAGTAACTCCGTAGAGGGTTCCTTAACAAATGCTTCCTCTGTTGCCATTCTAAACGCAACAAAAAGGCACTTAAATCAAAACAAAATGTAGCAATAAATAAATAAATAACTCACCAAAGCAGGTTAAACTGCGACTAAACTACAGTGTAGTAGTTGTATGAAGTGGTCAAAGAAAAAAGCACAATACAGGCTACAAACGACCACAAATTGTAATGTCCACCCCTAAATTTACTACTCAATACGCTAGTACAACCTTAATAGGCTACACCAGCGCTCATTCAAATAGGCGATATGCCAATAGATAACACAAGCTATACAACTTAACTATTCTGAGTATTCTGATAAGCAAAAATGTTGTCCAGCTACTCTAACTAACTACATACAAAACAACAAAAAAAAATCCTAAATATCTACGAATCTTCAGTGGCGTACTCCGCTCGAGGCTTCCCACCGAGCCCCCTCCTGAGATATCCACCAAAAAAAAACAAAAAACAGCTGACTAATCAAATAAACAGACAATCATAATTGCATACCAGAACACTCACCAAAATGTTGTAGCTTTCAAAAGTTCCGTAAGTAACACTAACTTATACACTAAAGTCCGATTTAAAAGTATTTATCCCGGACGAGCCCCCAATATGTTATGGGCGGACGGACACCACCCTTAACATAGAGGGGAGACGCACACAGGTTAGCTCGTGTCAAAAATAGGGGTGTTTTATTTAGGAGGCTGGTCAACAGATGCCGGATAGCTTCACAAACACAGGCAGGTTAGTTTCTAAGACGGAACGCTTCGGATTCCCGGGTGGACAGCAAACTCCAAACAGCACGGCAGTCAACTGCTCTCTAAGGCTCTGTGTGCGCCCACAGGTGTGGTTCCAGAAAGCTTTTGTAGCTCAAGGATGCGGCTGCAGCACAGGTGTAGCTCATCTGCAATTAAGAGCAAGGAAAACTCAGACTCTCAAACACGTGTAGAAATACACAGCGGGCTGGGGAACGTAACAATTTGTATAATTTCAGACGTAATGTTTTAGTTTTATCAAATGCCAGCGCTGGCTTTATAGCCACTAGGCTACTAGTTATGCTATTTTGTATCTACGACAAATGCGTACAAAATTTTGGACCTGACTTTTGTATATGGACTAATGTTGTAAATGTATTTTTCATGTATATATACTTAATGACGTTATTTTTCGATTTGATCAAGAACGTAAACCAGTGCCAACGCTGTTTGTGTATATAGTAGCCAATTAGTTCGATGCTATTTTGTGTAGCCTAACACAAACGTGTATAAAGTAAAAAAAAAAAATATAGGCAAATTATCATTCAGAAATGTTTTGTAAGAGCCGTGTGTGGTGAGGTTCTGCTTGACTCTCTTCATCGCCGCTTTCTGGGTCTGATTCTGGTTCATAATGATATCGCAGTATCGACACCATTATTTACATTTGACAGGAACACACATGCAACTTCGCCCGTAAAGGTAATGGGCGTGAAGTATCCGGACAATGTGCACTACAGTTTAGCCAATCACAACACACTGGCCTAAACTAACCAATCTGAGGCCACTGCCTGTTTCTGAGGGAGTGGTTTCATAGACTCAGGAAGTCAACCGCTCGTTCAGGGGACAGAGGAGAAAGCGGCTTACAATAAAGGTGAAATTTATGAAAAATAAGACTTAAACACACATGCACACACACACACACAGAAATACATGTTATATTGCAACCCAAACACAATTATACAAAGAAAAAAAAAACAGTAAACCACCCCTTTAATATAAGGCTTTGTCAAGCCAACTTCACAGTATGACAACACTCATATAGCTTTAGATAACTAAAGTCATGAACAATGTCAGGCCATTCCTATTGATTTTGTCTTTGCAGGCTTTCAAGACTTTGCACCTAACGCAAGCTTTCTCACTTGTACCAAACAGGCAAGATCCGACACTGATGGCCACTTTTGTAGATTTGAGGACTAAATCCAATATTTTCAGAATAATTGGAGGCAAGTTTGGCTATATATGACATTTTCTTCCTTGCAATGTAAGGAGTGAATTGACATTTCCAGGCAATACACAGGACCTGTGCTCTAAAATCAATGTTTGGACCACCGAGTACAGCTCTTAATAGACACTTTACACAGTTGTTGTCCTTTTTAACAGTCCAGGTGCGACATTATTTTGAAAGGAAACTGTACAAATATATCTACTGCAATTTCACTGCAGTCATTGGTTAATGTGCAGTTTTATGTAAGTGTATGATTATTTTACCTAGTGCATTGGACTGTATATGTCTTACTATGTAATTACCTCTAAAACTGTTGAAGTGAAAATAAAAGCCACAAGCTTTTGTTTAATGTGCAATACAACTTCACTCTTCTGCTGGGTCTTTGCATTTTGTTGTTTAAAGGGATAGGATTTTGTCATGAGTTGTGTATGAGTTTATTTCTTCTGTTGAACACAAAAGAAGATATTTTGAAGAATGTTGGTAACTAATTGACGTTAGCTATTGACAAATGACTAGAATATACAAACCTGCTTAAATGGCTGCATAATTTTAATAGTGGACATGGTTAGTTGGGAAAAAAAAAATATAAAAATAATACTATAATCCATTTTTTTTTGAATATATGTTGAATTTCTTTGCAATTAAAATGTTTCCTATTACTGTCACTGCACTTCACTTTCAACATTCTGCAGAACTTGTAAGGAAATCCAAAAGTGAACCAATACTTAAAGTCCTTGCTCTAAGAATTAGTGTTGTTTCCTCTAAAATCTGATCAATGGCTTTATTACCGCAACCCATGTATTTACATTATAATTGGAGGGAGAACACCGCCTTAGTGAACACAATCTGTGTTCTGCTCAACCTCAGCCCGGTGATTAATGATGTTACTGGAACATCACACACAAACAGAGAAAGAGACACAGGGAGAGAGTTTTATTATTGCTATTTTTCTGTTACTATATGGTCATAAAACTTTTATGCACCCCTAAGGTTTGCTCAAGGTTTTTTGAAACTTCAAAATCTGAGTACACATTTTGATGGCTTGCTCTTGTTTTCAGTAGAATACATTCGAATGGATTTTAGGATTTCTGTTTCTGCATGTCAAACCCACAATCTCTAGTGATTTCCTCCGCTGACTGTTTTCTATGCAATTAAGTGATAAGCACTCTTCCACACCATCCATATACGATGTAGGAATTCTCTGAATTCATGAATATAACATAGCGGTCTCGAAATACAGCAGACAACAATTCTTTTGCTCGACTCCCTTTTTTCAAGTGAATGCATCTCTTATTCCTTTTGAGAGACATCTGTTTGTTCAAAACAAACAGACATAGACACATCCTGACGGCAGCTGCAAACTCCCACCCTGAGGCTGGTGTGAATCCGAAATATTATAGTAATTGAGAGAATAATGTGTTGCTCTGAAAAAAACATTACTTCCTCAAACACTAAAAGAAAACATCAGATTATAACTCTAACAGTGATAATGTGTTATATTTTATAGCTCAAGGACCAAGAGCACACAAAACAGAAAATTTCAAGTTGAAATATAATAAAAAAACGAATATAACCTCCCATAACAACAATTCCCTAAGTTTGCTATTGCATTTGGATTTGATTGAATTCATTGATCACAATGGTCTTGGCAGCTGGACACAAGAACCCATCCAAATCACACTTAGAATTTTTTTTTTGTTTCTTTGTCTTTTTTTGCTATTTTATTAAAATGTGCTTATTTAAAATCCTTAAAATGGTGGCACCTTTAAATGCATCAACTTTTGTTTAGTTCCCAGCGTGATTTGCACTGGATTGTACGGAAGGGTTTTGCATTCACTTGAGGAAAAAAAAAACGAATTAACCAGTTAATTATCTCATAATTATGAGATACATTTTTTCTTGAAAAACAAATCACTCAGTTTTTTTATGAATTAATGAGCTACTCATACATTTGAGATAATTAACTTGTTAATTCAGAAAAACAGAGCAAAAACTCTTTTTCCATGAAAAATGATCTTGTAACTCTGAGATAATTAACTTGTTAATTCCGAAAAAGTCGATTTTGTTTCCTCAAGTAAATGCGATACGCTTCCGTAGGATTGGACTGCGAGAGTAAATGTTGAACATTTTGTCCCAGTTTCACAAACAGGGCTTAGATAAAGCAAGGATTAGGTCTTAGTTAAATTTAAGTCTCTTTTATAATTGTGCCGTAAAAATAAATAAATAAGTAAATAAAATAAACACACACACACACACACACACACATTACTGTTGTACATCTTGAGACATAATGCCACTGATATATTTTACGATATGTCAGTCCATGTTGCTCTCAGTTAAAACAGCTCAAACATGCATTTTGGTCTGGAACTAGTTCAAGCCTTGTCTGTGAAACCAGAGGTTAGTGGATTTTTATTTTGTGTGTAGTGATATAAATTATTAATTTACAATGGATGCCAAAGATTGCTAATGTCAATGAATATTATACTGTATAATTCTTTAGTTAGGAAGTCTCTTTTTTCTTTAGCTTCCAGCGGAGCATTCATATGGTTGTTTTTGACCCTCAGTCGGGTCATGGGGTCTATACGACCCCAATTGACTTTTACTTAATAAAAAAAGGTTCCCTTCATCTCAGTGGAATAATATTTTGTGACTTTTCAATCATTGTCTATCTATACACACACAAAAAAAAAAAAACTGGGCTTGATTCAGTTGTTCTGAAGGTATGTAAAAAAAAAAAATGTTTACACTTCTAGTCTTCTGAGTCAATATGACACCACATTGAAATGAATGGGAAATGTGTCAAAAAAAAAAAATAACGAAAAAAATAAAAATATTTTCTTCATGTGTCAAAAAAAAATCCATCATAACTGATTTTTTTTACACAGAAATGAAGGCCTAGTACCATAGCTGTCAACCCTCCCGTTTTTTCCGGGTTTCTCACGTATTTTAGCTCTTTTCCCGCTGTCTTCCCGTTTGAGTATTTTCCCGTAAAATATACCGTATTTTTACTCTCTGATTGTGTGAGACGTACGGGCTCGGACAGATTCGGCTTGAAGTCGTTTATCCTCGGATGCGGTGCCGCGCGCGCTGGCCGGAGACACACTGGCTGCGTGGTGTGTCCGTTTTTTGCACGCTGCCTGCGTGACACGCGCGTCTCCAGAAAACGCGTGCATGCTAGAGAACTGACGCCTATTTTTCACGCGACAGGCAGGCGTGTATCTTTGCCTGGAATTTCTTTGCGTTTCCAGGCAAAAAAATAAATAAAAAATAGGAAACGATGTTTAGGCTAGCTGAATGTAATTTTGTACTCGAATACATATTAATACATTACATTTTGATGTTTGAAAGTCTAGGTTTTTACATAAATTCAGATATCAATGTAATTTAAACAAATAATAATTATTATAAATAGATTTTCAAATATATGAATAAAATATATTTTCTTTTTTTCCATTTGTTTCTTAAGCTCTTAACAATGTGATTACATGAAGAAGAAAAAAAAACTTGAAAAAAAAAACGTTCTGGGCCTCAGGAGGATATAAAGATAGTGTGTCTTCTGAGTGATGGTCCACCATCAGGCTAAATAGGCTCTTTAAAGCGACACAAAATGTGTAAATGTAATTAAAATAAACACAGCCCACTTCCCTATTTTGCGGATTTTGGAAGATGTGTGATAGGCTAAATGTTGAAATTGTTGTCCAAATGCTAGAGCAACACACGCTAATCCAAATGTAGATTTTTTTCCCTTTAAATGACACTGTCTCTTTCTCTCTCACACATAGGCTAGTTATGAACACCTTAGACTTTTAAGGATTGTGCTTTATTTTTAAAGTTTGTGGGTGAGAATCGTGCAAAAAAAAAAATCCCTTATTTTGGGGATGGATTCCGGGAAAACTCCCTTATTTTCAATGTTCAATGTTGACAGCTATGACTAGTACTAGAGAATAAATGCAATCTATCATAAAAAATAACAATATTTCATATGCAAGCTATAATGGTGTAGTTGAGGAATTGTGTGGTATATGGATACAAAAGTACTTTATATCTCCAAAAACACAGCATTAATGAATAGATGAGAAGTAAACAAAGAAAAAAAATATATTTTATTTGTATGATTAAAAATGTTAATTTTTGTACAATTACTCAATAAATTGTTGGGGTTGTAAGGGTAAGTGTGATGTTGCTAGCTAGGAATAGAAGTTACTCAGTGGACAGTTGGGCATATCTACAGTTTTGGGTTCTAGTCAATTCGGTGAGTGCATGTATTTATGCTTGTTTTCAGTTTTCTATCTTTCAAAATAATTTGTACTATGACAAATCCTCATAACACCACTGACCAATTTGTTGTATGCATCAACATATATCAGACAAATAACACTCAGTCTTGGCTGGGAAGTAATCCCACAAAGTTTCATTACTGTCGCACAGTAAGATCTTACAGTTTGAATGTAAAGTAGAGAATATTGTTAGACTGCTAATGATACGCTGCAGTTGAAACAAGGAGGAAGCAGGATCCAAATGCAGCTGTGATTTTAATAAATAAACTAGAAAATAAACTTATATAGGCATGGTAACAAGATTTGGGAATAGGACAGCCAACATAACACGTTACGCGGAGGCAATCTTGGGGGAGGGATGAAGGACCAGAGATGTGCAGGGGAACAGGGCCGGGACATTGCCATGGCTGGCCTTCGGTTTTTATAAAGTGTTACCGAAATATCTTGCAACGAAAAACCAAGCTCTGTAGAAAAGATCCATGAGCTTTTTGGCATTACACATAGGGTATGTGTTCATGCTTTCACACAGACAAAATCAATAAACCACCTCATTAAATGTCTTCAGAGACTCAAGGACATTCATGATATGATCTGCTGGATAAAATATTAATACTAATAAAGGGGGAAAAAAATATGAAAAGAAAATAATTTATACCTAGACTCAGAACCCCTCAGAAGCATTTTATTTATAAGAATAAAAGTTTCCACTCATCTTACATCTCAAACGAACTGAAACAAAACAGAGACTGTGTAATACTAGGGCATGTAAATCTCTATTAAACAACTTATTAAAATTCCTCCTTTGGGTGCAGGCACACATACCAATCAGATCTGGCGTCTCTTTGTCTTGCATCATTTATGTGTTGCTAGGGCAAGATACAACAGAGATGCACAGCCCATTGGCAAAGACCTCTGCTGTGTTTGGAGGAATCATGGCTGCTGTGGATTTCTTGGCTATTTAATCAGGGTGGGAAAGTCTGTGCTCCTGAGGTGGAATATATTTGCATAAAGAAAACTCTACCATGACTGGACTCTCTTGTACCAGACTCTTCTGAGAGTTCATTTCTCAAATTGTACATATGTGAACAGAATCAGTGATGTGTGGTTTTCTCTAATTTAGTTCATTTTAAATGCTTTCAAAATCGGGTTTATGCTGATATTTGACATTATTATGAATCTAAAACAAAAAAGCAATGCAAACAACTTCTAAGAACAACTTTAAAGTACCATAACAAATATCACACAACATAACAACATGTAACATAATTATAATTTGTTACATTTATAGAGCGCTTTTCTTGGTACTCAAAGCGCTTTACATGGAAGGAGGAATGTCTTCAACGTGCAGCATTCACCTGGATGATGCAACGGCAGCCATATTGCGCCAGAACAACCACCACACACCAGCTTATTGGTGGAGAGGAGACCAATGGTTACAAAGCCATGATGGACAGAAGCCAAAGGGAAAATTTGGCCAGGATACCAGTGTTGCACCCCTACTCTTTTCCAGAAGGACATCCTGGGATTTTTAATGACCACAGAGAGTCAGAACCTCGGTTTAACATCTCATCCGAAGAACGGTGGTCTTTGACAGTATAAGCTGCGTCCCAATGTGAAGGCTGCATCCAAGGATGCTTGGCCGTATTTGAAGGCCGATTGCGTCACAGCGGCGTGATGAAGGACGTCCCAATTCAAAGGCGGCACCCTCTGAAGGTCGCTTTTGAAGTCATTGCAGGGTGACGAAGGCTTCCCTGATTCAAAAGCGACACCAAATGCACCCTTCTTTCCCCGTGAAAGAGAGGATACATAAATGGATCGTAAGCAGCCTATCCTATCCTATGTCATTGCGTGGGTGACGACAGAATTTTTATTTTTAAAAAAGGGGCGGCCAAGAGTTCGGT
Organism: Pimephales promelas; assembly: GCF_988280905.1. Classification (NCBI taxonomy): domain Eukaryota; kingdom Metazoa; phylum Chordata; class Actinopteri; order Cypriniformes; family Leuciscidae; genus Pimephales; species Pimephales promelas. The sequence goes on from NC_142771.1 coordinate 32,213,713, forward strand.
GGTGGACGACAAATTTACATTTAAATGTAAAAGTATTATGTTTTCATTTACTCAAATTGGCAGAGAAACCAGTGTTAAAGCCACACTTTTTTCAGTTTTTATTTTAATTTTATTATTCTTCTTAACTCATTCGTCACCATTGCGTGCTTCATTTGTCATGTGGAAATGCAAAACCGACAGCCTACATTGTATATTATTTCTTTATTATTCATTATTTCATGCAACTTTAAATGTGTACACAAAATAGAATTCATGGCTCTGGATATTTGTTTATTTTTGTGTAATGGTGTCTGATTGTTTGCAAGGTTGATACATTTAAGCTATATACTTTTGTGTAGTTTAATGTAAAATGCGTATGTTGCTGTCCTGTGAGGGAAAAAGTAGGCTACTTCACATTTGTACATGAATACAAACACAGTATGAAGTTCCTTACATTCTCCCACTGGTTATTTTGAAATTTAAACTAACAAAATGTTGGTCCATTGTCACAATATTAACAACTACGTCCAATATCAAAGTGCGCACCTGAAGCGCTCTGAATGGTCTAGCCTGCGGAGGATCGTTCTTGTCACCTAGCAACAGTGACTGACAGCTGCCGACGACGAGCGGGAGTAACGACGTTTGCACTGGACTTTTTATATCCAACTGATTTCAAATATTCAAATAGGATTGACAACCTGTATAAATATATTCACCATGATCCATTGCTGTACACAATAAAAAAGAATACCATACAAAATAGCCCACAAAATTACATCAAGGTACGATTAACTTGCCACCAGGAGTGGTAATTGGGAAAAGTGGAAAGTGGTGCAATTAGGAAATCCCACGAAGGCTACATGGTGCGTCCTTTGAAGGACGAATAGACTGCCGCCTTCACATTGGGACACAGCTATAGTGTCCCCATCATACTAGGACGTTACCCACACAGACCACAGGGTGAGCGCCCCCTACTGGCCTCACTAACACCTCTTCCAACAGTAACCTGGTTTTCTCAGGAGGTCTCCCATCTAACCTGACTCAACCCTGCTTAGCTTCAGTGGGCAACAAGTCTCAGGCTACAAGGTGATATGACTGCTGACCACGTAGCATAGCATAACATATAACATAGCATACATAACTTCACATAAAACAACTTTTCATACCATAAAACAACTTTATAGATCGTAAATTGACATGACATAACAAAAACGTAACGAAACAACTTTACATAACATAACGATGACTTTCAGAATATAACTTGACATAGCAAAAACATAATGAAACAACTTTACATAACATAACTATAACTTTCAGAACATAACTTGAAATAACAGAAAACATAACAAAATAACTTTACACAACACAACATACAACAGTTATTTAGTTATACTGCTAAAACTATAATAATCCACAGCTAAATTAAATGCAGAATTAAAAATGCTATAAATAAAACAAACAAATGAATAATAAATGTGGGATTTTTGGAGTCCTGGGAAAAAACTTTAAGGACATTACACAAAGACTGTAAACATAAAAGCAGTAAAAGCAACTGGTTAAATATTAAAGTAATACTTCGGGCAATTTAAAGTGGAAGTTTAACATTTCCGATATCAGTCTTTATTTCAAGCTACACATAGAACAACAGAGATGTATGCTATTTAATAATTGAGGCTTCTAAAATCATTGAAAAGGCATTATCCACGCTTGTTAAGTTTCCTTTTGAGTACAGGCTGACCGACCTGAGAAATGCTGCATTATAGCAGATGCTTCTAATGCACAAGGGATAATGACTATGCTTAATATTACATATAAATGTTTCACTTTGTGCACTTGTTGAAATGTGTAAAAAGCTTTGTCCATCAGGCAAAGCAATGAAAGGGAATAATGCAACCACTTCTCATAAAGCACTGTCTTGCCTGAAGTGTTTATGGGCATACGCACCTAAATTAATCTCGTTTCTATATTTAAAATGAAAGGAAAAATGAGCACGACTGAAAACCATGGTGGACAATGGTCAACAATTCTCGTTGCTGTGATTTCATGTGCAACAGCACTAAAAAAAAAAACAGTTCTGTTTCATGTTTAGAGAAAAACTACAGGAAAACAGTAAGAAAAAACTTTACTTGTTATGGGTGTGTAAGCAACCCTAATGCAAATTTGGACCCATTAAAGCCTAGTGAAAATGTATTGAGGGCAAATTAGCAATCCAAAAAAGATTAAAATGATCAGGACCGGAGCAAAACAAAATCCAATGCCATGTGAATAAAGTACAATAAAGCATTGTGCTGTTGAGCAGCCTTGATCTGAATGTGCACTGTTGTACTGCAATCGATGTCTCTATATGAGAACTATATGTTCATGCTTGAAATAAAAATATATATTTTGTTTAGGGGTAATATTTTTTTTTCCATGTATGGATCCGCAATTACAGTTTGAAGGAAAAATTTAAATGTTCACACAAGCAGCAACATTATAGTAAAATGTAATTTTGTAAAGGCTAATATTGACATTGAACATACATTTTCTAAAAAAAAAAAAAAAAAAAAAAGGTAAAGGTTATGTATTTTATAATCAACCCCACAAAGTAAATACTGTTAATTGTGTTTGTGGTTTTCTGTGTTTGTGTGTTTTTTTTATTTGTTTTTTTTTTTATGTTATTGATAAAAGAAGATACATGATAAGAATGACAAGATCAGGACATAACACTAGTCCAATTTGAAACTGTGTCTCTTGCATGATCATCTTGTTTCAATTTGTCTGGACCTCATGTGCTTCAAGCCACAGCACATAGTCTAATTTAATTGCACTTTTCTGCAGAATATGCACTTTTAAATAAGTTGATACAAAATGTTCCAGGGGCAAAAGCAACTGAATCAATTTCCGCTGTATTGCTGCATTGTGCTGCAAAATGAAGGTCTTTAACAAGAGAAGCTCTGCGTCGGAAAGTTTCTTGGGGCTGTGGTGTGAAATCCTCCCAAGTGCCATTTGGTATTCTAGTGTTACACTCTAACAGAACGCACCTCTCACAAACATAATGAATGTTTACTGGCAAAAGGTTAATATCCACTCGGCAGAAAATGAATCAACACTCTATTAATGAGACTATTACCAATAATGATGGATAGAGAAACTAGACACCTCCACAGCCAAGATCATTTTGGAGGTATTGATTAGTGAGATGATGCATTTTTAAACATCGCTGTCTAGATGGCCTGAGGGGGGGAGTTCGAGGCATTGTAGCCCAGCAAAAACCTTTAAACCATGCTGTAACTGCAACCTGTTGTCTTTTCTTAGCCATACATTGCACAAAACTTTTTACAGCTGGCATATTATGCATATAGGTTTACCCAAAAAATATCCAAATTTATTCTTTATTTGCAGTATATTTGGATATTTCTTTTTATAGTTCTGTTTTGTCAAAGCACATCACAGCACAAACAGTGAATCTAAGTTTTCACTTCAATTTATTACACTGCAGTGTCAATGCCACCAACCAGAAACTACACAGATTGATTGTCTTTGCTTTACCAGTGCAACACAAAACAATGTAGTTGTTTTTTCAGCTTGTGATAACAGGCCAACTGCAGTGGTTCTGATAGGAGTGAATGACTCCGCCTGTAGTCTAGCAGAGATCAGTCCGTCTCAAAACCACACGCCATAAACCCCCCATTGGGACAGGCAATTCGAGGACAGCTTTGCATGTCTTTCATGCAACAGATCTCTGGTAGGGTGTATCAAAGAGGTATTTCTCTGAAAACTGGCCCTGCATACCTGAGGGGTTGAGCAGAAGAAACAGTTCAAATTAGGACTGTAGAGTTTCCTTTTTGATTTTTTTTTTTTCTTAGAGACTTTTTGGAAAGATATCTTGCTTAGTATTGAAGTAAAAGCAATTTACTGTTAAATAAATTTGTTATTAAGGGTGCATTTAGTAGTCGCTTTAACATCTCTGTTCTTCGTGTACTTGCAGCACTGATACCAAATTGGTTTGTATGTAAATGAGTTGTATGTAAATTGCACTAATACCAGTGAGTTTTAGACAGCGATCAATGCAATAAATTCCTTACCTGTCCAGTAAAAAGCAAGCTAACTCATACACTTATACACTTTTTATCTTAAAATTGTCATGCAATCTCAACCTAAATATCTTTAATAGTGAAAATTCAGCTTAAACTAGCTAATTCAGTAAATGACAACTTGTTAATTGTTAACACAATGATTTAATAGTATTAGCATGATAACTGCTGAATGAATATGGCAACATAGAGAGCATTTTACATTCCTGCAGCTAAACATTAAACGCTAAATCTTCTACTTAACATTAATCTTGCACAAAAAACATCGCAAGTCAGCGCAAACTTTTGCCATTAAAAAAATATTTTGTTTTTAAAAAACTACTGTCATGATTTAATAAAGTCACACAGTGAAATTTAAATGATAAGAGTTATTTTCAAAAATGATGGGAGGAGAGTATTTAAAATGAATGTGCTGTCGATTCATTTTTCAACAGACGCGACAGCGGAATCTATACATCTTAATTCTCCAGCTGCAGTCATCTTTGACGGAAACCAGTTAAACGCTCTTTGATAACGTGATGATTACGTCCCTGCAGATCATCTGTCCATCATCGTATAAAGCCCGCCCTGGCAATCTGATTGGCTTGATCATTTTTTGACGGATCATAATTTCTCCTCAATGGATCGAGTCCAGACCGAACTTCCCCGACCAAAAAATGTTGTGGGCAGGGTTCGGGCTGGCATCAGGCTCCTCTCTCCAGCCGGTTTATTTGGTGACGCAGTGTACTCCGTTATCGATAAGTTTCAGGAAGAGAAGAAGCAGGCAGCAGCTTTTAATTAAAAAAAAAGACGCTGCGTCTTTGTGCCATTATACTCCCAGCATGCCTGTTAGCACTTCCTTCAGACCTATCAGAAGCTGTTGTGCTTGTTTTTTTGGGATGCTTTATAGTTTCTTGGTCGATGACGTCACCCGCATATGACGTTCCTTCTCTCCATTAGACTGATTCCATATGTGCTTCATGACGCACACACGCAGGGGCGTTCCCACAGTCTTTGATGCAGCATCTCATTCCCTATCAGGGAACTAGGGTTACATATGTAACCGAGACGTTATTATGTCATAATTACAAGATATTAAGTCGAAATAACAACTTAGTAAGTCGAAATAATGAGATATTATGTCGAAATAACGACTTATTAAGTCGAAATACCGAGATAAGTTGTGTTTCTTTTTTTTTCTCACCTTGCGGTTTAGGGCTTTTGAAATTGTTCTCTCGCCCTAATTTGCCATGTTTAGGAAATCTCCATCTTAGTTTTAGCATTTATCCAATTTAACATTTGTTATGGAAAATCATGCTGGAAAATAGAAATCCCAGCCCGATATCAGTTAAATTTATGTTTGTCTAAATTAAAAGAAACAAGTTTATAAAACTGAAAACAGTGAAGCAATTCAGACTTAAAAAGTGTTAGTTTTGGGAACTTAAAGGGAAAATAAAGTTCTATATACTCTATACTATATATGAAGTTCACTTGATTGGACTAATTTGTTTATTCAAAGTTTACCCTGCTCAAACCAATCAATTCTTTTATAACCGTGTATGCCATCCCAGCTAACACACAATAAACCAGCTGGGCTGGTGATGACGCAGTGGATAAGACACATGCCTTTGGTGTGAGAGATCCGGGTTCAAATCCACTGTGAGACGCCAATGTGACCCTGAGCAAAACACTCAAACCCTAGTTGCCCTTAACCCTCTGACATATATAACAATTGTAAGTCGCTTTGGATAAAAGCGCCAGCTAACGCCAAGTTCACACTACATGATTTTAAGCCCGATTTATGCCCGATTTGCAAATCGTTGAGTCGCCGACAGGTCAGGGTGTTATCGCGTGCAAATCGCGGGGGATTAGCGGACGATGAACGCTTGCCAATCTGTTAGTATGAAAGAGCCAACAACGCAGCGAAAACGCTCGCAGACGCCTCACAGACTTGTCGCCGAGCCCAGAAAAATATCTAGCCTGCTAGATATCCAGAGCCGTCGCGCGACTCAAACTCAGTGACGTCATGGGTACAGCCGATCATAGGTTGAGGACACCAGGTAAATCTTCTCTTTTTTTTTTTTTTGCATTTTTTTCCTCAGAGAAGATCGTAGTGCAAACAGTGTGCAGCACTAGTTTCTGTCTTACGTCCATATTCACGTGTTGTGTTCTCTTCTTCGCTGGGTATAATTGGCACAATATTTATTTATTTACTGCGTGTTTTTTCGTGACAAAACGTGGTTTGTAGACAAGATAAAATCGTTGAGTGACAGAGTTGTTGTCAACTCGTTATTTATTTGATTATTTTCAGGATTTAGACCGTAGCATAGTACTAGCTCTCATTGAGTCACAAATGATTTGCTCTTATCATCCGATCGTGGTTGTATCTCTATGTAGTGCGTTGTCAACTCGTGTAGTGACATACCTCCTGTTGTGGATCAATCACGTTGTGTTGTGTGGTGTGAACAGCTAAAAACTTGAGCACTCTTGATTTCACTGAGAGCAAGTTTTGTAGTGTCATGTAGTCGTGTAGTCGAGAGGCCAGAGAGAAGTTAGATAGACTCAGTACAGGGGAATGGATTTTCCAACATGCCAGTGGTGATTTATTTTCAGCAGCAGGAGCTCACACAGTGCAGTTCACATGCAGTAAAAGAAAAACAAAGAAACCAAAAAAAAAAAAAAAAAAACTTATGAAACATATACTGGTGCTAAAACAAAAAGAAAGATGCTGTGAGCAGCAAAAACTGGCACTAAACAATGCCCAGTGGTACATCCACCGAATCATCAGCATGTCTCACTTCAAACATTTTTTTGCACAGTACTCACAGGAGGCAACCTCCTCAAACAAGTTCAAACAATGGTTTAAATACTCAAGTTTCCCGCCAAACACTAGTGGGATGTACCATTGTCACGGGGTGGAACCTTTCCCCATGACCCTCACTGAATTTCACAGCAACTCATTTTCATACAACTACAACTAATGTTCACAAACTCATTAATCATACTACAAACATAAGTCAATAAATCATAATACAAACATGCATAACATAAATGACAAACTCAAACATTTAACACCTCACACAGCGCTCATGTCTCCCTCCATATTGGAACATGGTATGTTCTGGCTATGCGCACTACCAGAACCCCAAGTCCTAAACACTGGCTCAGACAGGTTGCTCTAACATGTACGGTCATATGCAAACGTCTATCAATAAAGAAAGTTGACTCGGTTATCATTTGAAACATTTATACCTTAAACACTCAATGTTGAAATTGTCCATTCATCAAAATAGCACTAGGTTGGCACACTAGTGATGATGTCCTTGACCTGGTTCATCATCACAGAACAGCACAGTTCAGCCCAACGTTTTAAAATCATGTAGTGTGAACTAGGCTTTAATGAATAAATGTAGATGTAAATGTACGTAAATTGTTCAGCACGATCTCCTATGTTAAGATAATCGACAACATTCCAAATATATCCGCATGCTTTTCTCTCTCTTCTGTCTTCAGATCTTTTCTGCTTCTTCAGCCATGCAGGTTCTGATTCTTCCCTTGTGTCCAATGGTAAAGCACGATATGTTCCATTGTATTATTTTCCATCTGTGCATAACCAAACAGCACTGCACTACAAGCGTATATAGATGCGACAATGAGTAAACCGATTCTCTTCGATGTTTAGTGAAACAGTGGGTAATGTCTTTTCAGCAAGCTGAAAGAGAGTGACCTAATTAAAACAAATCATGAATACATTCTTCATCCCCAATGTTACTGTTTGAGCATGGACAAGGTCTGCAGAGTTAAAAAGCACCAAGACACTCCAAAGGAGTTATTCTCTATATCAGTGCGCACTGTTTTCGAACTCCCTTTTGAAAGCCGTCTCGAGTTTGCAGTCTTGAGTTTTTTTTTGTTTTTTGTTTTTTTTCTTATTTAGCACCAAAACTCTGGAACAATCTTCCTAATATTGTCAAGGAAGCAGACTGTAAGTTCAAATCTAGACTAAAAACACATCTCTTTGGCCTAGCATAGACATAACACACTATAGACTTCCTTAATTCAATTAGTCTCTCTGTTTATCCCGAGGGACCCTCTATGGTGGACCTGCGCCTGGACCCATCCCAACTCATGCTTAAGTGTCGGCCTCATCGAAACGACAGCCATCGGCACTGATCCTTAACAACTCGTCTCCATACCGGCGTGATTACTTCGACTTTCAAGCAGATAGAAATGGACAAATTCTCTTAATGTTTCAATCCAATTTGACTTGTAATGCTGCCCGAATCACATGTTCCTTCGTTGGTCAGAGGAGAACTGGCCCCCGACTGAGCCTGGTTTCTCCCAACGTTTTTTTTTTGTTTTTTTTGTTTTTCTCTATTCTGTCACCTGATGGAGTTTGGGTTCCTTGCCACTGTTGCCTTGGCTTTTGGCTTGCTTAGTTGTGGACATTTAATATTCAACAATATTATTGATCTGTGTCGTATTATTTTCATGTTATCACTGTGAAGCTGCTTTGGTACAATCTTTATTGTAAAAAGCGCTATATAAATAAAGATGACTTGACTTGACTTTCACGTCACAGTATTCCAGTCCAATGCATTCAAGTTAGTGAGTTGCGTTACGAGTTGCGTTAGTGTGTTGAAATTCATGGTTATGTTAAGGGTCATGACATTACCAAAACATTCAAGAAGTGGTTGACCAATCACAACACACTGATCCAGCTGACCAATCAGTGCACATTGAGCTTCATAGGAACTAACAAGACCGTTACTGACAGACTGGGAAGAGAGGTGCTGCAAAAATGTTAAATATGTGAAAAAATTATGTTTTTTTTCTAGACTCTAGTAGACCCTAAAGACAAAATAAAGAATGATTTTGAAAAAGGGCATAATATGTTCACTTTATAATACGTGAAACAATCCTAATCCAAACCATACAGTACTGTATACTGTAGGACATGGGGTTGTGCTCTTTTGAAGTTCGTCAGTAAGCAACCACCCATAACACCATAGCATTCTGTCAATGAGAGAGAGAGAGAGAGAGAGAGAGAGAGAGAGAGAGAGAAAGCAATGAATACTCCCTGCTGTTTGATATTTAACAATATCACAAAACTGATTTAAATGTAAACCTCAGGTTTAGCTCAGAATAACTGTGCCAAAAGCGGGTAGGATTTGTATTATCACTCTTTTAAAATCTTACTGAAGCACTGAAGAAACATCTCTTGTCGGAGCACAGAAATGAAAGACTGTAACGTAATCGAAATTTAATTCCTTTCAAGTTTCACTTTTTTTCCTCTGGACTCTCAGAGGTTCGGGTTTCTTTTCTCACTGCACCCACCGAGTCTTCAAAGCTCTTGTTTCTATTTTTTTGCTCACACAGTCAGCAAAAGCATTGCCAGTACATTACATTACAGCCGCTCTCACACACACACACACACACAGGAGGGCCGAGACCTGGTGGCTCTCGTTTCACTTTTATTTTCTGTTTGAAAAAGAATCGTAGCTGCATATGTACATTATACACTTCTGATATTTACATCATAGCAGATTTTTTTTCTTTCTTGATCAATGTTTTCTTAATCAGTGTGCAAATACATAGAATATTCATGAAGCTGTACATTCCAAAATATCTGCAAGAATCTATTCACTGCTGCAGCTTATTCAAACCTTGAGTATGTTCACACCAAATACTCATCTCTTCATTTTTTTTTTCTTCACAGTGTGTTGATTGCAGTCTCCTTCTGGTGAATAATTCTCCTCATGAAACTATGGTTTATACCATATCCTAACCAGTATATAAACTGATATGCATTGTGATGTATTATTTGATGGCGCAGGGATGACATATTTTTGTCGGCCATCTCGGAAGTTCACACCACTTTGGTTCCCTCACAAAAAAAAAAGTCAATGGGATTTTGCAGGACTGTTGGAGAAAATAAGCTCTATGAAGAAAAAACGATTATGATTCTTTACATGAGCCCCTTTCACACAACGCGTTGATCCCGGGAAATTGCCGTGAAATTGCCAGAACGCCTTCTGTGTGAACGCAATTGGTTGTTTTAACCCAATTTTGGGTCAAATATGGACAAACCCAGCCATTGGGTAACATTTTTAAATGACATTTTTAACCCAATGTTTGAGTTTGTCCATATTTGACCCAAAATTGGGTTAAAACAACTCAGCATTTTTAGAGTGCAGGATTGATACCGGTATCTTTCCAGGGTTGGGGACCTAGTAACATTGCCGGGATCAGTCCCGGAACGCGAACTGTGTGAACGAAAGCAAGGACCAATGCCGTAAGGGGTGTGTCATAGTGATGACGTTTGTGCCATTGCGCGACTCTGTTGCTCTTAGAAGAAAGTTTGTGTTCGTCATCAACAAAGAAAGGACGAACAAATGTTTGCAAACTGGAACGAAGCAGAGACCAGGAGCTCCTCACTATCCGCACTGAAGCTGAGATCGTTCACCAGCTTTGTGGAACAGTACATGTTTTTGACGCGTACGTTAAACGTCACATCCTAACGTCATGTGTCTTTCCGGGATCTTTAAGGGTTGTGTGTGAATGCACTCACAGATCCCGGCAAATCACTGGCAGTGTGAATGAACCGTAATCAAACAAGCCCGGGACAAATGCCGGGTCACATTATCCGTGTATTTTCCGGAATCTCTGTGTGAAAGGGGCTATGGTTTGTTCATCATGATAAACTTCACTAATGAACACAACTTTTATGAATTGTATCTAAATACAATCCCCAGAACTAAAAAAAAAAAAATCGACTATAACCGAACAAAACCACGGTCGCACAACTTCAAGATTAGCACGACTTTAAGGAAGTTTCCAGTGACTCTTTCTATTTTTCTTTATAATGCACAAGTTAGAAAGCTTGAGTTATAATAGTTTGCAAGAGGCTGTAAAAACGGACCTGTGAGTACACTGTAAAAAAAATATTGTTGGTTTAACGTAAAAAATTCAATAACTTAAAATTGCCTTAAATTTTAAGTTGATTGAACTGGAAAAGGTGAGTTAATACAATGAAGGAGACTGATTTAATCATCGGAAACTCAAAATAATAAGTTATCCGAATTAAATAAATTATTTAAGTTGATTTGACAAGAGAAAAATTGTTGCGATAACAAATCTTGAAAATATATATATTTTACAGCGTAGATGATTTTATCTCTCTGGCGTGATAATGTTAAATGCACCTCTGTAGACCCATTTAGACACTTACCACCTTTTACTAATTTATTATTCATACTGATAGAATAAAAAGTGAAATTATCTTCAGCTCGTGTTAAACAGATTTATTTCAAGCAAAGAAAAAACATAATAATTCCATTGACTTTAAAAATGATGGAACCAAAAGGCCAAACCTCGTTTCCAGGTTTTAGGACTAATTCCTTCCTCAAAATGTCACTTGTTGTGATAAAGCGAGCGGATACAGTTTACCGCATCATGCCTGGTTAGGACATAGTGTTTGGGAAACCATCATTTCAAGTTAGCACTGCTTGGCTTGCACAAACCATAAAAAAAGAACAAAAGATAAAGAAAAAGCAGCCAGTCGGGTCCCACCTGTCTTAATCCACAGATCCGTCGTTGAATGGAGGTGTGTTTGGAAGAGAGAAAGTTGAAATCAGAGCACTTTTCAGCAGAGCACCAGGGGGATAGATGCACGGCTGAGGCTCAAAGCAGAAAGGGTGACCTGGGATAGTGTGGTTCAGGCTTCAGTGTTCAGTCAGGGGGGTATAAAAGGGCAGCACATCGCTTACTCTGATTGAACCAATTGCTCTGTGTAACTATCTCTCAGGTCTGCCATTCCCCCCGGGCAAAATAAAAAAAAAAAAAAACCCTCAGCACTGAGAACATACAACAAGCCAGAGAGGTGTGCGGAGGGAGGGGCCGATACACTGAGGGAAGTGTATTAAGACTGTGTTTATTGATTTATTGGCTGCATTGATTGTCGAAGTTGTTAAATAGTTCAGAGACATGGCAAAAAGACTGGATGGAGAGGGAATTCGAAAGCAATGTTGAATGGAGAGTAACACCCTGTTATTTGTCTTATCAAACAAGCCAGATTCAAGTAAACCACATTTCTACATTTTTTTTTGTACAAATAAATTCTGCTGCTAGAATATGTAAACTTGCAAAGTGAATTAAGTTCATTATAGCCTGAATGTTTGTAATCAATAAATTTCTAAATGTGAGGCCAATGAGATTGACTTGAGATTTTTTTTTTGTATCCTGAGGGTTTACTTTAAATGTCACAGCACAAATGTAATTAATGTTTTTCTTAAAATTATCCAAATGGCTGTTTCATTTAATCGCTGCTTGCTATTCAAGTAACACTCTTTTTTTTTTTTCCAGTTGAGACTTGGAAACGTGTGGTTTAATAAGCATATAGCATAACGCATGGTTAGATTGCTAAATAAAAAAGTATCCAGTGAAATTAAAAAGTAGTCTTCGGCACGAACAGGTCATGCAACAGTGCTTTGCATAATATTTAAATGTATGATAACACCATCTGAGATGAGGGCAATTGAGCAACATAGCTTTGAGTTACAGTATGAATGATTAAGATTTACACATTGCCGCATTTACACTGAAGGACTTTTGTCTCTCCCAATCAAGTGCTCAATAAATATATCAAAATCCACTATATTGTCAGTACATTTGTGAGAAAAACATGGCTTTTTTTTGGAAAAAAAACGGAATCAAGATAAATGCAGCGAGCGATCCCAGAGAGAAATCATACATTTTTTTTTTTTTTTTTTTAAACATGAACCTGAAATGTATCAATCAGGTAAGTTGCACATTTAAAAATCTTACTTCCTTGATGATTTTCACAGAAATCTATTTTAATGTCCCATTTGTCTATAATGACAGGGCTTTGTTATAGCAGATGTTTGGTAACTCCCTGCTGCTCCCTCTGCAAGCATTGGTGCTACACTCATTATCATGTTGCTGTTTCACTATGCCAGCGGCTGCGTAAACAAAAAAAAAAAAACAAAAAAAAAAAAAACAGGAATGTGGCATATGTGCGACACTAGATTTTTCTGAAATAAGCAGCGAGTGTGATAATGACAGTTTTAGTGGCTGTGATCATCTCACATGAGATATGGCATGAAGTTGTGATTAATGACACACACAATGTTCCACAGTGTCAGAAATTATATAAAAAATACTAGATTCAGGAACTCTTTGCTATCACTCACATATCACTGTGACCTGGCATCCATTAAATCCACACTCATACAATGAAAATAATTCTGCAGTTCTGGTTTAGTAATGTTATGCATATAACCTCAATACTGTTTACCATGGTACTGAATGATTACCATTTTAATAGACCAAAGTAAGAATAATACTGCATTAGCAAGGTCAATTTCTATTTTTTTTTGTACCATGGATACTGTCCCGTTCAAAAGATAGAAATGACTATTTTTATTCAGCAAGGACACATTAAATTGATCGAATTTAACAGTAAAGTTATTCTAAATATTACAAAAATATTTGTATTTTGAATAAATGCTGTTCACTGTTTCCACAAAAATATGAAGCAGCACAATTGCTTTCAACATTGATAATAATACATGTTTCTTGAGCAGCAAATCAGCATATTAGAATGATTTCTGATCACGTGACACTGAAGACTGGAGGAATGATGCTGATATTTTACAATAATATTACATAAAATGGTGTTTACTGTAATCTTCTATCAAAGAAATGCAGCCTTGCTGAGATTAATGCACTTCTTCCCAAAAACAACACAAAATCTTCCCGATCCTAAACTTTCGAATGTCAGTAAGTGAGCAATTAATCAAATTTAGGGAATACTGCATGTAGCTAATTTATTAAATACACAGAGTGGTCCAAAAGCATGATATCTAAAAAAAAAAAAAAATGGCAATAGAGAGTTTTAAGATTTGAAAATGTAAAATATATGCAGTAAAATTGTCATTCCGATATTGCATAATATAAAAAATGTAAAATGACGGAATTGAAAATAATTGCATACGCTTTTGGACCAAGCTGTCTGAATTATTAGTAGCCCCAAAAATAAATGGTATGCATAACATTGGGCAGAAATAGCTGAAACATTCTCATTCGAGAGGATAGCTGTGTTTATAAGATCTGCATTTGATTGTATTTTTTAGTTTTCAGAATCCACAAAGATCCTCGGTTATCAGAGTCAATTGTACTGCACTCACTGCTGGTGTGCGAGAGAGAGAGAGAGAGAGAGAGAGAGAGAGAGAGAGAGGGTGATGCTGGGTAAGGACACTTAACTCATCGCATGCATCGTCATCATAGAACACATGATTCGTAGAGCAACAAAAATGAATAAAATCCTCTTCTCTTGACAAATATAAATATATTTATGTAAGGGATAATATCTACAATAACATTTGTCATCATAAACACCAGTGGTATTGTGGGTTGACAGAGCAGATTAGCACTCTTGCAATGGGTACACACACTTTCTCAGAGACGGCAACGATGAGGGACGGGGAGGGTTCGGCTATGAGAAGGCTGGTGGTGCGGAGAGCAGCATGGGGTTTAGTCCCGAAAGCCAGGCGAATTGCCATCCTCCTCCAGTTCCCACTGAAAGTTTTGCCCTGTCATTTGGTAGAACATCATGTTAAAGGGCTTGTAGAATTTATGCAGTCTGCGAATGACCTCGGGCTCTATTTTGGGGTGAGTTCTGCCCTTGGACTTGCCGAGGCACCGAGGGGTACTGCTGTCCTCGGGCTTCTTCAAGCACGGGAATCCCTTGGTTTTATTAAAATAGAAATGTTTGTCGGTAACAATGCGCTTGAGTCCCAGGAAATCCTGCACCTTTGCCATCTCGCCGGCCGGATCAACGATAAGCCGCTCTCCACTGACAAAGTGCATCTGCGAGAGGGGGAAATACTGCATCCAGCTCTCCAGGTGAAGTGCGTAGATCCCTATTCGCAGCGCGCTCCAAGATGCGTCGATCAGGCCCAGCGTTCGGTTCTTGAACGCCAGCACTTCGAAGGTGGGGATCTCCGGCCTTTTGGAGAGCGTCTGAGTATAGTCCGAAATGGCTCTGGTCACTGGATTGCGGACGACTATGATTAGTTTAATGTCCCTCGCCATCGTGTGGATCCGCTTCGGCGCGCTGTTTGTCACAAAATAGCTGGGCGTCTTCTCCATCGTGATCTGTCCCTCCAGAGTAGACGGCATCAGCTCCCTGCAAAAACACCAGAGGCGAGGAGAGTAAATTAGTGCGAAGCAGTAATTCGCACCGTCTTTGTCATTATACGCAATACCCAAGGACACAACAAAAATTGATTCAATAGTAAGTGCTAAATTAGGCTATATGAAATCACACATGGAGATAACTGGTATTATCTGTAGACATAATATTGCAAGTAGAAGTGTACAGCTAATTACGGCCATGGAATAACATACTAGAGATAAAAGACCAAAGATGAAACATGTACGTGTGTGAGCGCGTTCGTTGTTTAATTGACTCCATCTGTGTTACTCCTGGCACTGTTTTGGAACTTTAATAACAAGCGCACTGCATATCATTAATACTGCTGAGCCTGGGGTGTTGTTTTATCATACATTTACTCAGTGTTACACTCTATCCTAGCAGGCACAAATGTTTTTTACATTTTTTTTTTTAATGATTATTATTTATTTTTTTTATGTTTCATTGTGGTCGCAGTTAGGTCATGTTGCATTATAACATTCTTAAGTTTATTTGAAATCTTGAGTGAATACCAGACATGACTTCTTTTCACGCACACACACAACACACAAAGATTGCATATATTGATACAGTTGGATTTTAAAAAAAATATATAAATTCGTTTTTTTTTTTTTTTTTTGAAGACAAATAAAAAAAATAGCTGGTAACACTTTATTTGAAGGGGTGTGCATAAGACTGTCATGACACTGTCATAAATATGACATAACACCTGCCATGAACATGAAGGAGTCTTTATGAATGTTCATGACTGTTGTCATTAAGTGTCATTCGGTAAGTTTTGACACGCAAAGTTGACATTGTTTCAAATGTCTTTGTTATGACAACTTGATATTAACAAAGACAGAAAGGTGTTCCACAATGTGTTCCACTTTACTTGAGGACAAGTAAAATATTCATGTCACAGTTATAATGGTGTCATGACAACCAAAGTTAAAACCAACCATAACATATGACAGGGTAATGTAATGTTAACACAAAGCTAAATAAGTTTGATAATTAGACCTGTTATGACATATTTATGACAGGTTGACAGGTTATGGTTAATGTCAAGTTGTCATAACAGACTTTTTTTTGTCTTTGTTAATGTCAAGTTGTCATAA
Source organism: Pimephales promelas (assembly GCF_988280905.1). NCBI lineage: Eukaryota > Metazoa > Chordata > Actinopteri > Cypriniformes > Leuciscidae > Pimephales > Pimephales promelas. The sequence continues at coordinate 32,230,080 of NC_142771.1, forward strand.
CAAAGGCATTTTAAACAATGTCAACTTTGCATTTAAAGTGTCATAATTTATCGAATGACACTTAATGACAACAGTCATAAACATTCATAAAGACTCCTTCATGTTCATGATAGGTGTTATATGTCATGACAGTCTTCTGCACACCCCTTCAAATAAAGTGTTACCAAATGGGTTAGTTCAAATGCAAATCTCTGCCATAAAATATATCTAAACAAATATTTCAACAACGTAAATTTACATAAACGTAAAGTTGCAGTTTTTACAATCACTTTGTTACTATTTTCAGAACCTTGATGTCATTTTTCACAACTCTAGACACAAAATTCACATTTTTCAAAACTCTAACCCTTTTCTCAATTGCTTTGATACAATTCACAGAAAACTTAGATCATTTGTTCATTCAACAAAAATCACCTTTTCAATATGACACAACTTAACATCAAAGTACTACTATTTCAAAGGGCAATAGGCACATTACATTTCAAATGAGTGTGTATTCATTTCCTTACAATGATCTAACTATCAATGGATACAACTGCTCAAAATGATACGTAACTGCCGCGGTACTCTTAAAGAATAGTTGTATGTAAACTGACACACAATCTTCCATGTTTACAGTAAATCATGAAAGTTTCTAGATAACGAGATTCATTGCCAATTAGCATTGAGCATGAACCAATTAGACTACAATATCCATGGATGTGGCATAATATTTTATATTTTTGTTTTGATTCCAATAAACCTATGTTGTGATTGTACTGTTTTGCATCAATATATGACAAACTTTGTTCAATGATTCCACTATGTCTGTATTCTCTATACAGAGATGTATATACTGTACATGTATCATATTGAAACATCTATCACCTATTTTGTTCTGCAATATTTAATCATTGTATGAACAAGGACACAGTAAACTATCAGTTGCTTGTGTGTGGGTGATTTATAGTTATGTTACCATGGTATTTCACAGTAAATTTATTATTATTATTATTATTTTGAACCAATGATTGTGCAAGTGATAGATTTCAAAGATGTGAATGCACAATGCAATGTTCTGAACATCAGACAGCCTGTGTTACAAGTGATAAAGGTTTTGTAGATGACATTGTAGATGCAAATTACTAATCTGTATAATGGGAAAAGTATTTGGTTAGACTTTTTTTCAATAGTCCACTGAATTTTGCAACTACAGTACATGTCAGCTCTCATTTGAGTATTAGTAGACTGTTGTAGACTGTTAGGTTAGGGTTAGGTCTTTGGGTTCGGGTTCGGGTTAGTAAAATAAGTTGTCATGTACTGTTGGCGCAAAGTTACTTACAGTCAGAATGTCTGTTATGGAGCGTCAAAATAAGGTGTTAACAGATATTAAACAGATAGTCTTACTCTGAGACACTCTAATGAGAGTTATTAACATGTACAGTAAGTAGTTGTGAAGTTACTTAGTAGAATGTCGTAAGTGTTACCGTTTAAAAAAAATGCTTTATGATTTTTATTTGGAAATACGTGAATCAAATAATCTTTCATGTAATTTGTATTCAGAATGTAATTTCTAAATATTATTGAAGAAAAGTAAAAATTTAACACTGGAATATAACTAATACTGTATTTTGTTTTTGGTAAACACTTTCATTTGTAAGATTTAAAGACATTCTGATGATATAAGTAGTACCAGGCAGGACATGGTAATGAAATGTTGGTAAAATAATGATTTTAGTTTCCGTAAAGGTTGCAAAGAAGCCATTACAAAAATAGAAGTTTATTCAAGCGTGCTATTATTATTTCGGTTTCAGCTAAAAAATAAGAAAGCATACTTCCAGTCTGCTTTTCATGTACTTCATAGAAATATACTTAAAATGACTCAAATGAAACATACTTGACTTAAACTGACAGAAAGTGTAAGTATATTTGGGCTGTCCTCAATTTTTTGACCTACAGTAGATACACTTAAAAGTATAAATAAGTATTCTAAGTATACTTGGCTTGTAGTTGTGTTTACACTTAATTTGTTAGCATATCTTGTTTCAAAATATTGATTTATAAAGAAAACTTCAAGTATACTTACAGTATAAAACTTCTAGGCTAGTAGTTTACTGAGAGTAAACTTCAAATTGTATTTCCATTAACTAAAAAAGTGTCCAAGTATTTAATTAGTAGTTGCAGTAACAACTATACATTGATATTGGTATACGTATTACATTAAGTATTTTTAAAAATAGATTTGAACTTTACTTTAGTATACTTATGCCTCCCGCATTAAGCTATCTTCCACAAAACACATCAAACATTTAAAAAAAAAAAAAAAAAAAAAAGACTTTACTGTCTTACCTGAATGAGTAGTCAGGAAGACTACTCATAGTTTTCACATAGTTTTGGAGCAAATACTCGAGGCTATGTGATACAATTTTCAAAAGTCTTGTGAATAAATAATCAGCATGGGTTTTTTGACCTTATTTCAGTGACATTTTTTTTTTTCACAAACCACACATAAATGTCATTATCTCAAAACTACAAAATTTGACATACATGCTGCTGACATATTATTGTAGCAGAGTTTGTGCTGAATACAGTGTAATAATACTTTAGTCATGAAAATGTCAAAAGAAACAGGAAAAAGCACAGATGTCAGAGCATGTCAGAACACCTCCAGGACCAAGAAGAACACCTCAGACCCCTAAGGGTTAATAAATAAATGAATATATTTCTTTTTTGCATGTAGGAATGTACTAACAACAACATACAATGTTGCTGCAACACTGTTTAAATGTGTTTTAATACATTTTAAACCTGTGCATCATTTCATAAAGTAAAAACATCTCCACTGCTTAAAAAAAGGCATCCAATGACCTTTCTCCTATTCTTGCTCTGATTAAGTGTTCAAATGCCTCACTGGAAAGAAAACATTAATTATGACACTTTCTGTCAGAAGAGATGTTTGTGCTTTGAGCGATATATCTGAGTGATTACAGTCAGCTGTTTGTCACTGTGTGAAGAATTGTGTTCAACTTTTTATCATCAAGATCAAACTGGGAGATGAATCAGTGCAGTTGGAAAGAGTCATTCAGAAGTGAAGGAAATTAAATAAATATTTATCTCTCTTTTGAGTTTATATTGCAATGTGATCCGTGCCTCAGGAGTGCAAACTGCAAAACAAATGAATATTTAGCATGCTCTCTGCTCTATGATCTATTCATACTGATCTAGTCAGTATGATCCCTCATTAAATCTCACAACAAAATTTGACCTAAATTTAGGACTACATAATTAATTTGCCTTCAGTTCTACGTAATTGAGACAATATGAGGCCTATCATTACATTCAGAACCCCCTCCCCCTATATCACATTCATAATAACATATTCATATCCAATTATATGTATAGTCACTAAAAGAAGATGATTTTATTCAATAGCCTAGTAAAAAAAATACATATTTCACAGAATGAATGCTAACGGAATACAATAACATATTATAATGTAATGGCAATGTTGGAATCTAACTTCATTGAAGCTTTTTAAGGACAAGCTATTAATAAAATTGAACTATCAAATAATATAGTTTATAATTTAATTCGATAATTGATCATTTAACAGTTTGTCACTGGTTTAAAATAATGAGGGTTTTTTAACCAAGATTAGGGTGATGGCATTAAAATTCAATACATTGAATGCCAACATTTCTAAAGAATGCTTTCAGCACCTTGTTGAATCAATGCCATGTAGAATTAAGGCAGTTCTGAATGTGAAAGGGGTTCAAACACAGTATTAGTATGGTGTTCCTAATAATCCTTTAGGTGAGCGTCCGTCTGTCCGTCTGAAAAGTTGGACTAACATAAGAAAATGAACGCCTGGTTCCACAAACAGGGCTAAGGTTAAGCCAGGAATTAGGCCTTAATTAAATTAGGACAAACTTGCCCACACTGTAAAAAAATATTGATGGTTTAACTTAAAAAAATAAGTAACCTGGTTGCCTTAAAATTTTAAGTTCATTGAACTGGAAAAAGTGAGTTAATACCATGAAGGAGAATGATTAAACCATCAGAAACTCAAAATTATATGTTATCTGAACTAAATAAATTATTTAAGTTGATTTGACAAAAGAAAAAAAATGTTGTGATTACTATAGTAAAAAAAAAAAACCTGTAAAACTGTTAATACAATGAAGGAGATTAATTTAATCATCAGAAACTCAAAATAATAAGTTATCCCAAATAAATAAATTATTATAAAGTTGATTTGACAAAATCTTGAAAATATTTTTACAGTGCAATAGAGAAAAAAAACATTAATGGTGTTCACCTTGAGACAAAACAATTGCAGTGACATACAAATGTAGTCAGTTAAGTTGTGTGTTGACCCAACTAAAAACTGATTTGATTATAATTAAATCAATTAATAAATTAAATTAAGTAAGGGTAATGTTTTTTTTTTTTTTTTTTTTTTGCATGACTATTGCTGATCAAATTTCAATCTAAATTTCGGGAATGTCTTCTGAAGTGACAGCTGTCGCTCTCGAACAAATATGCTGATAGCATCAGCCAATCAATCATTGCACGTTGGACACATTTTAAATGAGCATTCGAATTCTCCTTGTGGAACACATCAAATAGAGTACATATATCCTCCATGCCCCTTCAGCACATGCATGCACATACTCGCTCACAAGTGCCACTGTAATTTCATTTCTGTAACAGTATTGCACTTCTGATGGGTAATTTCCCAATGGATTATGCTTTTCTCAACAAGCTATAGAGCTGTGGCCCCTTCTAGAGCAGTAATGGGATATAAAACACATCTGTAGATAGCACAGTGGCTAGAAAGAGTATTAGTTTTCATTACATTCCATCAATGTTCTACACTTCCTCAGTGTGGTAATGAATGACTAAAGATTTTTTTGCCCTCTCAAGGTCTTCAGGAGCTGGCTATTTAAAGTCCACGATAAAGCACACGAGATGCCCAGGACGGGGGTTTGTTTGCTCGCAAGTTGAATCAAGTAATAAAACTTGCTGAGAGCAACCAAAACGGGGGAAAAAGCCCATAATGAATCACCTTGGATTCCCCTATGTATATCGCATCTAAAGTACACGCGCAACGAACAGCAGACCTCTGCGTTTAATAACAACACGCCACGCTTCTCCGGAAGAAGTGTTCCGTCAACAGGACAGATGACTGACGCTCAAGGTAACCCTCTTCATTTAAGACGAGCACATAACCGGCCATTGTCCTCATCAAGCTCGATGCAACTCATTATATGTGTAATTGCAAAAATATGGAGATTATGGAGGCGCGATACCTTCATTTGTGATTGAGGTCGAACTCATTTTGATTGTGAGTGAATCAGTCATGGACGGTCTACATTTAAAATGTCAGAGGGAGGGAGAGGTGCAAAAGAAAACACAATGCTGATAAACAAGCTAATTTCCCTATGACTCGGCTGGCCTCGCGCTCAGCTGGAACCGTGAAAAACTGATACAAATGGTTAACAATTGCTTCTGCCTGCATGAGGAGTGCAGCATGACACGGGTCATTCGGGTGGGCAGGTAAATACAGCGCGAGGGGCCGAAAAGGCTTCCCTAGCCATCTGCTGTTTACCTACTCGTGCAAATCGCATAATATACAGGAGCTATTTGTCTATAGGCCTTGTCGTGCTTGCATAACGCTTGGATAAACATGCTTAGGACGACTAGACTTAAACAAGACAAATTCCTTTCCTTAGCTTTGTGGATCATTTGATGTGGAGGGATTTTTTTTTTTCTGCTGTGAATGAAAAAAAATGCATGATGCTCAGATGATTGTGAAATTCAAGTTGGCCATGTTTTTCTTCTCTTTTTTCTATTTCTTTGTTTATATTTTACAGGCATTCTGCAAATGGCAGGTGAGCACACTTAAGAATAAGGACTAGCAGTCTAATGAACGTCATTTTTACGAGAATGATGCTTTTAGAGCGCAAAACTATATTGCCTCTTTTGTGCTTTGAAGTTAAAAGCATTCTAATTGGCACTTGCTGTGATCTACTGCTTAGGAATTATTTCTCAAGTTTATCTCCAAATGCATCTTCTAAGCCACTTCTCTGTCTTCAAGGCAGATATGGAAGAAAAAAAAAGACAACTCACCATTGGGGATAGAATTTCTAAGGGTCATGTTGTTCACTTTTATTATACATTTATTTATTTTTGTAAAATGTAAAGGACATTTAATGCAAATGTTATTCGTTGAATTCTGAATAGCTGTTGGTATGTAAATAGATGCTAAATTAAAGTTTGGATTGCAATAACAATAAAACTTTTGTGGTGTCCCACTTAACAAAAATGAACATCAAAATCAATCAACATCATAATTAAAGAAGTAGATCACTTTTCAAAAAAGTTTTTCTGATCGTTTACACAAGATGTCCATGTTTTTCTTTCTTCAGTCGAAAATAAATTAAGGTTTTTGATGAAAACATTCCAGCATTTTCTCCATATAATGGACTTCAATGGGAACCAAATGGTTCAAGGTCCAAATGAGAGTTTCAGTGCAGCTTCAACGGGCTTTAAACGACACCAGACAATGAATAAGGGTCTTAACAAGCGAAACGATTGCTCATTTTAAAAATAAATAACAAAGTTTAAGTTTTATACGCTCAAATGGTCGCCTTGCTCTGTATTGCGATTGACGTTCGTGACTCTCCTGTTTGAACTTGTTCATCAAAATGAACGAATCTTTTTCCGAGTTCATTTGTTCGTTTTGTTGGTTGAATGAACCAAATGATTTGGAAAAAGATACATGAAAGTTTCTTTTGGACCTTGAACCGTTTGGTTCCCATTGAAGTCCATTATATGGAAACAAATGCTGGAAAGTTTTCATCAAAAACCTTAATTTCTTTTCGACTGAAGAAAGAGTGACATGGACATATTGGATGACATGAGGGTGAGTAAATTATCAGCAAAAGTTTTTTCAAAAGTGAACTACTCCTTTAATTTGAAGTTTTTAGCATTCCTCGAACAATAGTTTTTCATTAAAAAAGTTTTTTTTTTCAATGAAATATATACAGTATATATATATATATAAATTATAATTTCAAACACCAATTACTACTATCCATTGCTAAATACCCCATTTACTGTGTCTATGATATTATATTAAGTATTTCTTACAAAAATGACATTCCCAACAGCACTGGTTGTGAGATAACCTTACATTGTTAACGTCCTTTTATAACTCTGAATAGTTTGATACACAATGTTTCCCACCACAGCTCTGCCTCAGTTGTTTATCAAGAGAATGTAATGGCAGAATTGCCTGTTTGTTTCAAGAGGAGGGAGGGGCTCGTGGCGGAGATTGAGGAAGAAGTCAATAACAAGAGCAAGACTTTTCCAAAAATAACTCAATGAGTGCAATGATGAAATACTCCGACACATAAAACTTTGTTGTAATTAAGGCTTCAAGCAATATCAGAAGCATTTCTTCATGATATATATGCGAGTCAATCAAACGCTGAAAGTAAAATGTGTCATTTCTGTTTCAATTGACAAATTTATCTGATCTACTACTTGTAATGCAAACAGATAGCTCCGCTTCAAACTCATGCCATTGGTTGAACCTGCCATGTCAGGATGCCCAAACAAACAGAGCAATTTTTTGATAGCATCAAAGAGACACAGGGTTTACACCTTTGGTGGAATCAACCAACGGATGGTTTATTTATAGTCATCTCTTCATATTAGTCTCAGATTGCATGAAGTATTTTAGCACTGAAATATTATACACATCAACTCTGAAGGGTTAGTTCACCCAAAACTGAAAATGATGTCCTCATTTACTCACCCTCGTTTTTCTTCTGTGGAAAACAAAAAAAATATATATATTGAAAAATGTGTTTTGCTGTTAATGTTGTTTTGAACACAGCTGACATTCATAGTCTAAACAACAACGACAACAACAAAACATCTTATTTTGTGTTCTGCAGAAGAAAATAAATTCATACAGGTTTGGAACAACATCAGGCCAAGCCAATTATGACAAAATCATTATATATATACGTTCATATGCATCTAAAACATGGTCCTACCACAGACACACACACACAAGTTTTGCCAGCATCTAAAATCTAACACATATGTATGAACAACTTTACAGACGTACACACTGTAAAAAATATTTTCATGATTTTGTAATCACAACATTTTTTCTTTTGTGAAATCAACTTAATTTATTTATGTGGTTCAGATAACATAATATTTTGAGTTTCTAATGATTAAATAAATCTCTTCATTGTAGTCAGTCGATTTTTCCATTTCAATGAACTTAAAATTTTAAGGCAGCCAGGTTACTTCATTTTTAAGCTACATCAACAATATTTTTTACAGTGCAAATGTTTACAAATAGTATTTAATATTGCTTTTATTTGTGTGTGTGCCATTTTTGCAATACATTTTTGTTTTTGCACTTTCGTTTGGGGTTATACAGTTTTTTTTACATACTATATTTTAAAGAAATAGACTAGACTCACAAATATCATTGTAAAAAAATGTTGTTGGTTTAACTTTAAAAAAAAAATGAAGTAACCTGGTTGCCTTAAAATTTTAAGTTCATTGAAAATCATCAGAAACTCAAAATATTATGTTATCTGAACCACAATTATTTAAGTTGATTTAACAAAAGAAAAAATGTTGTGATAACAAATCATGAACATGTTTTTTTAAAAAAGTGATAATGGTATAATTATTCTTTTATATTGTTGAGACAGCGAAGTCTCATCCCAAGACGTCATAAAACTGACGCGTTTGACCATACGTCAACATCCACGTAAATGTGCCAGATTTAGCCATACAGGCTAATTTTCATCTGCAGTCCCTAGCAGGTTAAAAATTAAAACAATAAATACACTATTACAATACAATAAAGATAAAGTTTTAGGGTACCCTTTAACATCGGTTGGATGACGTTATCTAATCCTAACCTACCCCGTCACCTAACTGACGTTAAAGGTAAAGCGTCAGTTGGATGACTTCCCAGGATCGTCATCTAACCGACGTTTAAGGGTACCCTAAAACGGCTGATGTTGATGTACGATCAAAAGCATCAGTTGTATGACGTCTTAGGATGAGACTGTGTTAGTTGAGAAGGTTTGTTGTTTAGGTTTTGAGGTAGAGTCAAGGGATCTAAAATTAATGGTACACATTCAACTATATATATTAGGGGTGGCACGGTACATGGAAAAACACCCGAACCGTTCGGTTCGCTTGTCTCGGTTCGGAGCGTGTGTGCGTCTCACGGTTCGACGCATGCGCCTCGTGCCCGTATGTGACGTGTGTTTTCTTTCGCGCGACATAAGCTTGTTCGACTTGGACTGGCGCTGCACAGAGCGACCGGTGAATAACATCAAACTAGCCCGAGAGCGACGGCTCCGTCACTCACTTTTGCGGTATTTGATGTCATTACCGATCGCTCTGGTTCAAGTTAGTAAACAAGCCAGTAAAAGTGGAGTATGGAGCGCTGCAGGTCACGGCACGCGGAGAAATGGCAAGTGGGAGAGATGAGGGAGTTGGAGGATGCGCCAGCGTCGTATAAGTCTATGGTATAAGTCCGGTGTGTGGAAACATTTTGGATTCCATGTTATGATAATTTAATATAACGCTACAGTGGCACTTTATGTTTAGATAAGAGCTTCAGTCAAATTTTTCCAAATCCTGCACTTTAATTTCAAGTGAAAAAAAAGTAGCCTACCCTCACTCTCTGGGAATAGAAGCATTGTTGATACTGTCTTTTGTGTTGAGGTTGAACTTATGTTTCACTTTATGTTTATGGCCTTTGCTATTGCTATAGCCTAATTATAGGCAATGAGGTTTTATGTATATTGACTTATAAAAGACAGTGTTTTAATAGTTCCTCTTTTTTTCTTTTAAAAGATAGAATTTTTGTAAGAGCTACAAAAGTTGGCAGTTGATAAATGCAAGTTAATTTCTTGTGTAAATAAGATTTGTGTGATAAAAATGCACAAGTTCTTGTAGATATAGTGATACACATTCTCCTTTTTTTTTTTTGCCAAATAAACGAAAAGCATGTTAATGTCTTCTCTCTTGCTGTATCAAAATCTCACCTATAGCTTTCCTCTGAGATAGTCCCAAAATGTGCTTAAAGTCAAAGAGTCAAATTCAGTTTGTGCATGATTGCATGAATATCATTTTTTTATACTGTATGTATCCTAAAGTGTGGATAATTAAGCTATATATCACATGCTGAAGTACATTTCTGGAGTGTTAAAGATTAAAAGAAAAAAATAACAAGAACCGTACAGAACCGAAAACCGTGACCCTAAAACCGTGATACAAACCGAACCGTCGGTTTCGTGAACCGTGCCACCCCTAATATATATACATATTCACGATTTAAAGGAATTGTAAATATTTTTAGTACCTAATGGATCTGAAAAACCTCTTTCATAAAAAAAAAAACAGTACATACAAATAAATATGCATAAACAATGAAACCAGGCTGAACATAAAGTGCGCTGAAATCACGAGCATTTACCAGACAAGCCAATGCAGCCGAACTTTAAGCGCTCAAACACATCTAGACTTTGATATGAAGAGGGCCAAAACACACAGGGAACTGTTTTTCTTCTCTAATGGGGTGAATAGAAAGGCTTTCTGAGAACAATGCAAAGAGACTTGACAGGATGAAGCACCTCCGACAGTTCCCCAGACAGTTGTGCCTCTGTTTCCTTTGCGCTCTCACCCGCCTGACTGATGTTGTGCTAAGAGAGCTGTAGAACAGTCAGTTTATAAGTTACATGGAGAGAGGTGCGAGTAATTAAGACAACAACACGTTCTCCTCACTGCAAGTAAAACCCCTTCCGCTTCCCTGAGAACTGTTCACTTCAATGAAACCGTTTAGGAGAGAACTGACAGCCGGACTTGATCAAAAAACCTTTTCTGTTCTCTCCTCCTGCGATCCCCAGAAGGCCATTCTACGTCCAACAGAGAGGCATGCATCACTACCCGTCCTGCCAGCCTGCTGCACTTAGAAATAAAGCTATGTTTATGAGCCTCTCGGACATGCTGAGCGTGATGAAATGAACCAGAGGACGGGCTTTATGGATCTTTGGAATATCACCATAAAGCTGATAATTGCTCCATGAAACCAGCCTGTATATCACCCTGCAAATGAGCTTGTTTTTCCCTCGCAACATCATTTTAACAAGAAATTGCAGAGGAAGGAGCCACACCTCCGAGCGAGCGTCGGGCTCTATTTATGAATTCGTTCCTGAGGGGAGAGGAGCCGCAAATTTAGTTTTCCCTTTTCATCACTCACAAGGCATGGACGGCTCTAGAAACCTGCCATTCACTGGAATATTATGTACACAGGCTCTTTCAGAACTTGCGTTTGTTTACGTTCCTTTCGATGGGGTGAGAAGAGCGCTTCGGGCTACGCGCATACAATTTCCTCACAATCGCCACAAATATCGTATGATTGGTGAGGCAATTACAAAAACAAGTAGATGCAATATTTGGCTCCCTGCTATAGAGCACTGGAGAATACACAAGTGCACTGATCACTCATTTAATATTTTACCAAGATGCAATTGAAAAATTATTGCCATCTGAAAAAAAAAAAAAGAATAAAATAAAAGCAAGGTAGAAGTCGCACCTGGGTGCGATAGTGGCATAATTTCTTTCCAGAAAATCTAGCTGATTTGGTTCAGTTAAGCAGAACTGATTAATATGACGGATTGGATGTGATAGATTGTATTGGCAAAAAGAACCAGCGATGAGCACTCATCCAGGTACTGAGAGAGATTGCACCGCTGCTCGTGAATGATAACGCCAGCTGCATGAGTGACAGGAGTTGCATGCGTCCATTAGTGATATGATAACCGTGTAGACCCACACATTAAAATCAGGCTTTTCCATATGGCTCCCATCCTTGATAACAGACTGATATCAGAGATGGTGCAGAAATGCACCATGAATCAACCATGACATTTCTTCCACCTGTCCACACAAGTAATACACTATGATCCGATGTGTAGGAGACATATTTAACAATTACAGCTGCCAATTGATTAAAGATTTGAATCAAATTAAGAGCATGACATGCCAATTAAATCATCCAAATGACGACAATGCATCTCATATATCAGCATTTGCTGAGGAAAAAGTTCTCAAATTCAGTTCATTTTGCAACGTTTAAGTTTTCCAATTGATGTATCTGCCAAAAGGCTGTTTTCTCTTGCAGTTTACACACAAGTCAGAAGCTGATTAATTACATTTTATTGTATTTTTTTTATTGCATTACCTACATTTTGGCATCTGTTGTTTCAGCAAAAATTCTGTTGTTCAGCAAGGATGTATTATATTGATCAAAAGTTACAGTAACAACTTTTATAATTTTACAAAAGATGTCAAACAAATGCTATTCTTTTGAACTTTCTATTCATCAAAGAACCCTGGGGAAAAAAAAAAATATATATATATATATATATATATATTACAGTTTCCACAGGCATATCAGGCAAGTGTTTTCAACATTGATGAAAACATGAAATATTTCTTGAGTGGAAAACCAGCTTATTATAATGAATTTCTGAAAGAAGAAGAAGACTGGAGTAATGATGCTGAAAAATATAAAATATAATAAAATACATGTTATTTTACATGTTAACAATATTTCACAATAGTTTTGTTTTCAGTATTGTATTTTAATTTGACAATTTTTGGTAACACTTTACTTAATACTTTAACACTTTGCATAAGACTGACATGACACCTTCATAATCATGATACGTCATGAATATGAAGGAAGTTTTATGCATGTTTATGACAACTGTCATTAAGTGTCATCCGCCCACTTATGACATTTTTAATGCAAATAGGCTATGACATTGTTTGAGATGTCTTTGTTATGACACGTTGACATAAACCGATACATCATAACCTGTGACAAACATGACATAGCGGATTAATTATCAAACTTAAGAAACCACTTAACATTAAACTGGGTTAACATTACATTAAACTGTAATGCGGTTGGTTTTGACATTGGCTGTCATGAAGCCATTATAACTGCGTCAAGGATACTTTTCTTGACCTCAAACAATGGTACATTTTTTTATTTATCTTTAAACTGTCATATAAGTTTAATTTTCTTAACTACTGAAGCTAAGTAGTTTCTTAAGTTTGATCTTTAATTTTGATAATTAATCTGCTGTGTCATGTTTATGACATATTTATGACAGGTTGTGTTGTCTTGGGAATATCAAGTTATGACACTGACATGTTATGATGTAATGGTTTCATAACATGTCATATTTGCATTAAACATGTCATAAGTGAGCGAATGACACATGACAGATGTCACAAACATGCATAAACCTCCTTCAAATTCATGACAAGTGTCATGTCATGATTATGAAGGTGTCAGATCAGTCTTACAGTACACCTTCAAGTAAAGTATAATTTTTTTTCCCATAATTTTGATTGTGTTCGTTTTTAAAGTACTTCTTCACATTAAATGCTTTAAAACGACAACAACAGTAAAGAAAGACAGTCTGTGGCGTAGCAGTAATCCACATGCTTGTGACACACTGGAGCTCTCACTGAGGCACAGGTTCAAGCTTGACCTGTTTTCTCTCTTCCCAATAATTTCCTTCTCTCTGTCTATATTGTATTTTTTTTTGTAAAAGGCAAAACGCTCATAAATAAAAAAGGAGGACGCAGCCAGCCTCTACAAGCAAAATAAGACCTAAGTAGACTGTCTTATGTCGTTGTTTGCCTGATGTGCTGAAGTCCTCTGAAGCACAACAGTACTTTTAGAGTGCTGTTAGTCTGCAGGCACTCCATCGAGTCAGATATTTGCTTGAGTCAGCATCACAGGACCCCATTTGTCCAGTGCACTTACTTATAATAGCTTTGTGCAAAGCAACATCTGGGAGCAGCTACGGCTGCGCTCATTCCACGAATGACACTTCACTGCTCTAACATCACATACTACGGAACATTTCTCTCTTGATACAGTCAAACGTGATGCATTTTCTCAATTTCCCTGCTCGGACTCAGTAGACTGGGAATTACTAGGCTTTGAGAAAATCGTGGCGCAGTGGATTCATGTAGTCACTAACAATGCACTGTGGGCGAGCCATTCAGATTTCATTGTAGAAGTCATTGTTGAAATAATATCAAAGTTATCTGATATTGTTTCAAGTAATAATTAATAATAACCTCCCCTCATGCTCTCTCTCCCTCCCGCTCTCTCTTCCTCTCTCGAGCCAGTTTAGCTAAATCCCTTAAATAGGTATATCTAAGATTCAATTTATTTCTCTTTCTGTGTGAAAGGCTCAGGCTTGCAGCAGCCTCCTGAACGAGAGGCTGGATGAGCTCTTTGATATATGGAGAACCTGGAGGGGGTTTTATTCATTTAAATCATTTATTTGTATTCAAGAAAATATTTTGTTACGTACATCAAATCAATTGATTTTTATACAGATCGTTCTGTATTTTTAACACTGGGAAAGATACTCTTTTTATTATTATTATTTTTTTTTTAGAAAACTTCAACTGGCATGTGGTTAAAAAAAAAAAAACTGTACAAATACAACAACAAAACTGTGTGTTGATTACTCTTAGTCAGAAATAATTACCCACAATGTATATCACGTCTAACCAGTTTCTGAAAGTTTATTTTTTTCTCATTGTATATGGCACCCTGTCACTGTGATTTTGCCAAGTAAGACTTGTTCTTCCGTCAACATATTTTGTTGATCCTGGAACAACAATCCTATATGAAAACATAGGGTAACATTTTATATTATGACCCACAAACAACTGCGTAAGTAAGCTGAAATTACGGTGTACGCTTCTGTAATTATAGCGTACTTCTGTGTAGGTATGACGGAACAAATTATGTTAAGTTTCGGGTAATATAAAGGGGTACCAAGCAGATATACGATCTGCAAAGAACTTTGTAAGTAAACCGAAATTACTGTGTACAGTGTTTCTGTAATTATGGTGTAGCCTACTTCTGTGTAAGTATAATATGTTAAGTTTTGGAATAATATGTTAAGTTTTGGGTGATAAAGGGGTACAACCAGATATGGTTAATTTACAACCCGCAGATGTCAAAATTACCCTGTAACTACATTGCACAAGAACATATTTTGCCAGAAATGTGATGATAACTTTTATATACAAAAAGGAATATATTAACACAATGGTACCTGTTAGTTTTTAAATAATTATATAGTTATAGTAACATATAGTATAAATTAAGTTACCCCTTTATTACCCAAAACTTAACATATTGTTCCCTTATATCTACATGGAAGTACTCTATAATTGCATAAACGTACACCATAATTTCGGTTTACAAATTTGTTTGAGGGTCGTAATGTAAAGTGTTACCAAACATAGACACCATCCCTATCCCTGATCAGAGGGAAATGATGGTGAACAACACTGATGTAGAAACTCTTAACCCTGTTATAAAGCCGTTATCTTCTGCAATAAGAAGAAGGCAAGAACTTTTGAGTTAAATGTAACTTGCAGACTAGGGCTTCATTTTGGCCTAGTTGTTACAAAATGTTTTTTCTCAGTAGCTATAAGGTTTGGAGTCCAAATTTTTTTTTCTACTTTAAATTTTTTTTTCATAAATTCCTTCCAACAAAATAAAGTTTCAAGACAATCATGACAGTTATGAACACAATAAAACAAACTTGTATGCATTCAGGTGAGATTCAACCAAATAATGAAGGCAAATTTGAGCTCAAATGTTCTCATTTCAAGTTGTCACATAAATACAACATTTGATGGCTAAAACAATGAAATTATATATATATATATATATATATATATATATATATATATTTTAATTTTATTTATTTATTTATTTATTTTGCATATTACAGTAGTTTTCACATTTTTGTGCAGTTCCATGAATTGGTTAACTGTTGTAATTTAGCTGAAAAGCCTAAAATAGTTTCAATTCAAATCAATTTCTATTGTGACAACTTACCCCATATAGTGTGACAACAGAAATGACAATGTGCATTCAATGAACTGTATATTTTCTCCTGTGCAATAACAGTAGAAAACATCCATTAGCTTTTTTGCAGCCAAGACATTAATATGTGTCTATAACCGAAAATAACTTTCAAAGATAAACCCACATTGAGAAATTGTCTAGAATAAATAGTGTCAACTCTTGTTTTCTCTTGGCTTGTTTCCATAATCACTGTTCATGGATAAATGCCACTCAATTTGCACACAGTTTGAAACAAGCGTGCCGCACAAGTCCTCAAAAGTGAAGCCAAAACGTCTCGATCGCCAAACCCCCCCCAGTGACCGGTCCTAGTATAGGTCATAAACCCCGCCTCCCCATGTTATTCAACGGGACGTGAGACCAACTAAACAATTGAATTACACTTCACATATCCTTTATCCAAAGATAGTTTCTGTCATTTATTGCAGTTTCTATCACTTTGAATTAATTTCAACTGTTTTTTTTTGAATAAGTTTTTTTTTTTTTAAATAAATTTTTAGTTAGTTATGTGTTGCTATAAAAACGGTGCTGTGACATCATGATTGACAGCTGTGATTGACACGTTCTCTGTGCGAAGTAGACACTGAAGCACCAACAGACTTTTTTTCATAATGTTGACTATGTGGTTAGTAGTTGTATTTAGCTTATTTTAACGAGGTATTGCAATCAGCAGACATCATTGGAGAAGATCGGAGCAGACAGAGGCCAATTAATCAAATTGCGGGGCGTGTGCTTGCGTTTGATTCTGCAAGAATGAGGGCGGGGCCTTGATTTTGCGGCTTTACTTCCTGATCACGACCAGTGTTGGTCAAGTTACTTGGAAATAGTAATTAGTTACTGATTACTGATTACTTCTCCAAGAAAGTAATCCAATTACTTTACTGATTACTTATTTTCAAAAGTAATTAGTTACTTTACTAGTTACTTTACTAAGTTACTTTTCAAAAACATGATGCACGACCTGAATACGCTAAAGCATAGACCTTTCAGCCTAATTCTATTCTTTCTGCATATTCCATCATCTAAAATGTAATCAAATTAAACATTTTCTTTTTTTTAAAACTTGTTTTATTTCTTTCAATATTTTAACTTCATGCACATTGCATCGAGCAAAAATTAAATTAAATGCAACAGTCTCAGACTAGAAGAAAATTGTTGAATATTTAAACCCATTTTCTGCACATTCCACCATATTTGAATGAAATAAAGACAGCCCTTCTTCTGTTAATATAAATTTCTACATATTCCAGCATATAAAATAAATATATTTTGTAAAATCATTCATTTGAATAGATGTAAAAATACAGCAACAAAATCATGAAAGTCGCTCCTGACTATATTACAAATTATTAAACAGTACTTTTAACAGTAAAGTGCAGAGAGGAGCAAAAATTAGTTGATCAAAACAGAAAATGCTGTTGCATGCCGTATTTTTTTTTTTTCTGTTTTTTTTCTTTCTTTCGGAGTTAAACAGTGGTTATGTCCCATCAGCATGTAGCCGCAGCGGTCATGTCAGACGGGGGTTCAGGGTTTTTTTCAGTAGCCTAAGTTTCACATTCCTGTACCGGCTTGCTGCTTTAGTTAACCGTGTGAGGCTGTCTCGTGACATGCTTGCTCAGTCAGATTTGAGGTAGAATTTTGACATTCTCCAACGGGGGTCCAGTTTCTAGATCAGGATGCTTTCTGCATAGTACGCAAGTCTCTCTCTTGCTCTCCTCGTAGTGCGTATGATACGAAGTTTGGACTTTGGAACACAGTCTCGCATGCGCGCTCGCTCTAGATTCCGGAAGATTTTAACTAAATTGCGGTATAACTAGTCAATCACAAATGTGGCTCAACGGTTAGATTTATAGATATACTCATCTTTCAGGCATTTGGCTGACGGGATTGACACTTCAGCGCGGGAAATCAGGGGTGTGTCGTGTGAGCGTGTGTGAGAGTTGGCAGCTCGGCTGCTCTCTCCCGCGCTCTAGTCGTCTCTCACTGACGTCGCGGCGGCTCATACATCATTTTTATTCACGCACGACTCATGTCACGAGACGGTCTGACTAAACAAAATCACGGTTAACTAACGCAGTAACCCAGGCTGTTTACGGGGAAGTAACGGTAATCTAATTACTGTTTTTTCAATTGTAATCCCTTACTTTACTCGTTACTAGAAAAAAATATTAATTGGATTACAGTAACGCGTTACTGCCCATCAGTGATCACGACTGCGCATGTCTGGTCACGAAAACGGAAGTGCGCAGACTCAGACTCAGGTCCCAAGATGACAGCGCAATATCGGGACATTGGCCGTTTCAGTTCACTCCGATGGAAAAGAGTAAAGGGGCGTCGTCCATCTTTTTTACAGTCTATGGTTTGAAAGTTGTTGTTGTTTTTTTGTATCACTGACAAAGGTAAAGGCAAAGGTAAATATTTTCCTTCAGATTGATGGCCAACCCAAAATGGGCAAAGTACACTTTTACATAAAGTTAGCTGCTAAATAAAGCTAAAAAATAACCCAAAGACAGCCATCTATATTCTAAATCAAAAGAGTGAAGTGTTAATATAATCCTTACTCCAACAAGAGTGACACAAGAGAGAACAGAGCCAAGTCAGAAAAATGTTCTTGGACTTTACTAATCCATCAAAGCTCTGCATACTTTTCCCAGGCTCTGATACTCAATGCGTTGACCTTTGATATGTTTTAAGGCAGAAAAATATTAAAGCATTGAAAATGGAGCAAAAGCACCAATGCTTACAGCTAATGTGCATGCAGGGTTGTCATTCAACTTTTAAATGTCACCATTTCTTTTTATCTTATGTGTACTGCAGCTTCAAGATTCACTGTCTGAGGGTTTTTTAACATTAATATTAGTTCCCCTAGCCTGTATTTGGTCCTCTTGTGTCTAGAATTTTCAATCGGTTTAAACCGAGCTTTGGCTATTTTTCTCTTCTCTGCAGCTCAGACGCACTGATCTTGAATCTCCTCTTTATTACGTCATAACGAGGAAAGGTTACCTCCCCTTTGTCTGCTTTGCCCACATGGAAAATTTGGCCTGCCCATGAGAAAACGAGCTACAGGAATAGGAAGTACGAACACGCAAGAGCGATTTGAGTTTTTCCTCGAAAGATATCATGTCTTGCAAATGAGTGTTCGGATGTACAAATGAACACAAACATATTTTTTTTTTTGTTCCTTCGTCCGAGCCTCTGAAGAAATAATGGGTTCATTTTATGTTCTCTGGAAATGAGCCAACACAACTTCCAAAAGTTTTGTATGGTCCAAACATTTCACCGACGACTGTTTCCTCAACTCGATGAACGTCTGAAAATAAATCGATCGGGCGACCAAGGAACAATTTCTGATGTGTTGCCTAATTGTTCAATTTCAGACAAGTAATCTTTCTCTCAAAATCGTTCAATGGACCATATGCACGCATAAGTTCCGCATTTGACGCAAGGATACTCCAGTTGGGGAGATTAAAGTGGAGGAAAACCGAGGAAAAGTCTTCAAAATTTACTGTCCTCCCGTCTTTGAAACAAAACTTTCATAATGTTTAGATGTAATTCTTTATATAGTTATGTTTATTTTCAATATAATTTTAAAAATAAGCATAAACACAATGAGGGGTGTCTGTTTTATCTGTTTTTGTGACTAACATTTCTTTACCATGGAGTATAAAATTCAATATATATTCTCGGTATTGCATTGAAATACTTTTCAATGAATCACCTGAAATACTGCCGTGCCCATCCATAAGTCAAGCCAGTGACTAAATATCAACTTCACATCATTTCCTTTAGTAGGATTGAACTAATCTTATTTAAATTGTGATCAAAATATACAAAAAAGCAATCAAAGAACAATCTTTCCACACAGCGCAAGTTTATCTGGACAACTTGTTATGAAATCAATGACAAACGTTACACTGCACAAGCTCTTACTGTATGTACATCATCGTGTTTGCATTGGTGAAAGCATTAGAGAGAGTGCAGAAACTGCATTGCAATGATAAGATCTTCATTCTCGCGATCGACAGACTGTCCTCTGCTTGCTCAATGCTCATCACGGCAACATTTTATGTAATGGGAATAGATCTAAATACTTTAAAAAACTTCTCATGATTCGTTAATCTCGATCGCTGTAATTGTAAAAACCTATAATAGCTGTAGTAGAAGTATTCGAGAGAGTTTCACATGTAATACATAGCTATTTCATATGCAAGCATGTCAGCCAATCACAGAAGTGGGCGGTTACACTGAATCCCACAGCAGACACGCCCCTTCAAACAAAGCTTTCAAATCAGAGGCTAAAAACAGGCTAGAAAAAATGCCTTTTGATACTAAATTCTAAAAAAAACAACAACATAACACTTTAAGGGCAAACCAGGAAACATTGTAAAATAATAAAATAACCCCATGTCAGGGGACCTTTAACATAATTTCTATCGAGACTTGTAATAATGACACATTTGTAATGACGGAGTTGCAATATAGTACATTATCTTTAACTTATACCATGGTCTGGGTGAATACTCGATTCTGATTGGCTGCAGGGTGTCCGTTAAAAAGTGATAGAGGACACCTAGTAAAGTAGTTCTGGTAAAACTGCCTGTTTACCATTCGAAATGAATAAATAAATGCGCTGCCCACAACAGCTGTGAGTAACCATAGCAACAGGCAGTCAAAGTATCCGTTAACAATTTGCTCTATCAAAACAACATCTAACGTCAGTTCGATATTACATACTAATACAACAATGAGGGACTTCGTTATTTCTTTTAACATTTATGGAGAATATGACAACTTTGACGACTGGGATGCTGCTGAAGAAAGAAAAAAAGGTAAATAAAACGGAGAAACGTCGCAAAGAAAATGACACCGCTGCTGCTCTGAATGAGACCCTGCGGGAGTTTTACGCAGCAGTCCAGACAACCAAGGCAGGAGGAGAGTACAGCGTTTCAAGCCTAAGAAGCCTGTTTGATTAATTGTTTTATGTGTAATTAAAAAAAAAATAAATAACTATGCCTACCTTTGTGTTTCATGAGAAAAAAAAATGCATTTTTGAACCTGAAGGGTTTTACAAGCTGAGCGGACTATATCTCCGGTTGCTAAATAAACCAGGCGAGTTATTATTTGTAAAAACTAGATTTAGCCTAATTAAAATATAAACTAGCTGCTAATGTTTTAAAAATGTTTTATTTGGCAAGTGACCATGGTATAAGCGGGTTAATGCCCTTCGAGGTGTCAATTGTCAGGTTTTAATGGACTTCGGCGGAGGCAACCGTCCTCCGCTGCGCGTCGGCCGGTTCACGCCTCGCCGTCGTCCATTAAAACCTGACAATGGACACCTCGTCGGGCATTAACCCTTACATATTGAAGCACCTTGCAATTTTAACAGTAGTGTGTTATTTGATATTTGACATTATATGTCAAAATTAATTAAATTTGACATTTAATCGACACACTAAAATGTGTACTTCTTAAAAAGCTCAACAAAACTTTACTTTACGGTGTTCTTTATGCTCGTTTAACACACTCAATAGGCCGTTTGTATTTAATATTTTCTGCAAGTAGGCTACACTTTTTTTTAATTAAGATTGGAAGTACACTCGATAATTAAGCACTCCTTTTTTCTTTGCATAAGTGAGGAGTGAGTTTTGACATTTTCTCCAAAAAGTAGCATTTCCCCAGCAGAGCAGGTTAAGATGAACCTTACCTAATTAAAGAGCTCCTTGCCATTGTAAGCGTCTTTATTTTAAGACCAAAATTATGCGGGTCACCAAAAGCCAAACTAGAACCGCATTAGCTGTAATGGAGACATGATCGCACGGTGGCGTTTATTCTGGAACATCTGGCTTCATGGAAAGAGCCTGCTAAGAACGTTATAATCACGTACTGAAAGGACTAAGCTGCTCCATTAAAGGCTAAGCTGAACTATTACTGGAACATTTGGTAATTCAAATTGTGCTTTTACTGCCACAAATAACGCAGTGAGAGAAAAAAAAAAAAACGACTTAAAAGAAGACTCCAAAAGCAGGTTTTCTGTTACCTGAGGATATGTTTGAGATGAAATCTCTTCTGGGTATTCTGGGTAATCAAAGCTGCATCAGTTGTCTAGCAGGCTCCTACGTAAGTGTTAAAGGAACGCAATGGATATTCAAGCAACACACGTGTCATGTGCTCTGCCACAGCATATGGAGAGGAACGTCTGTTTACTCGCTGCCGCCAAATGTCCATCATTTCTCTCTACCTACATAGGCAATATATAGAGCACACTGGCATAGAGCTTTGGATGATGCAGCATTTCCATTTGAAATGACTGTAAACAATAAACAAAGATCCTGCCAAAAGTTCTTATTGACATAAAACACATGCCAACGGATTCGATCACAATGTTTTCCAGCAATCATTAATGACCGGACAGCTTCTCCATTTTAACCCTCCTTCCACACTGGAACTAAACTCTAAGATGGGCTAATAATGCTTCAGCCCTCTTTTTAGTTTTGGTTTTCATGCATATTTGATGACGCTGCGGATCAAAGCACGAGACGTACAATTCAATTTCACTACGTCACATGCAACCCTGTTATGTGCAATGTTGCACCGCTGTTGCTCGATGGTTTCAAGCCATGTACTCTCCTGTCAAATTCCTGCAAAATATCTCCTAGCAGCATGCTGTGTCGGCTCAATAAACGAGAAAAATCATTCTTTATCTTCAGAGGGAGCGACGTAGAGCATGCCAGCTGTGAAATGACTGTCCCAAGTCATTGAGCACCTCGCAGGCTTGCGCTTCGAGAGATGGGTCTCGATATATGGGTAATCCTAGAATGGATCTCGGCACAGCTCTCGGAAAACCTTGGGGCAACGGAAAGCATGTTTAAGCACTTCCAATAAACCACTGTACATATCTGTAATCTCTTCATCAGAGGTGGAGAACTGCACATAGCGAACGCACCATAATGTTTCACAGATATACAGATTAACTTGTGTAATCTGCATGGCTGAAAGGAAGATCTTAAACGGGATGTGTCATCGTTTACGGATTACTTAAAACCTGAGTATTAAATCCTTGTCGCCAGGGTTTCTGTCGTCTGGATAATCTCTAAGATTGCTCTCTTCTTCCGGTAGCTGTTTGAAGACATTTACACAACATTTTAAATTGTCCAATCACATTCGGACAAAAAAAAAAAAAAAATCAATCAATGATGTTCAGTGTCATATGTATAAATTTGATAAATCTGAATGCAGCTAAACTAACCTATTTCTACTAAAGAAGAAAAAGGGAACAAACAGCAGAAAAAATATCCTCAAAGCTCCAAACCATGTACGCATAGCATCTCACAATTAATATTAAATACATCAGTCAACAACACCAGCCAAATCATAAATTTCAGCATTTAGCGGCCCTTTGAAGTCAATGTGAATCATTGATTAGTGAATGTGAGCCGCCCTTGTGGATTGTGGGACAATCGGTGGGCTAAGGTTTGGGGGGGTGTCGAATGAGGAAGGGCTTCGGTACTGAATATTCTCTAACCAGAAACAAGATCCTGCAGGCGCAGATCTCCAGACGCTGATGGAAGATCCTGTCCTTCGATCCCCAGCTGCACATCCAACCTTGAAAAAGCTTAATTTAGGCAGCAGAGAGAGGAGGATGAAAAATTACGCTTTCAAGCAACTTTGCCATTATCACATCGCACATGTAAACAGGGGCCAGAGAGAGAGACACAGAGAGAAAACCACTAACATTGCTAAGCCTTTTTTTAGTAAATATGTTTGTTTTGGTTTTTTTTTATTTATTTTTTTGATCTGGAATGTTTCTAAACATGTCCATTTTTAATTTGTGTACTTTTTTCTATTATTTTCATGAACGGCTTTGTGTTTTTATCGAAAGATAATATATATGTAAAGTTTGTATAAGTGGTTGCTGTCTGGCGGAAACCTAGTATCTCCATATTTTGTCTTAAAAAAATACTATTGGTCACCCTTTACATCTATTTGTTTTGCAAATGTTTAACCAATGAAACCTTGTGGCTAAACCTCATAACTTTATTAGGCCTATATTATCAAACTGTCTCCAAACGTCTCAATTGTGAATGCACACATTTTGTGCAACACTCTATCTATCTATCAGTGTTGTAGGCAAGACCACTTTACTCGAGTCCGAGTCGACACCGAGACCAGAGAGAGTCGAGTCCGAGTCAAGAACGAGTCCATAGAGATTCGAGTCCGAGTCGAGTCCGAGTCAAGACCGAGTCCATAGAGATTCGAGTCCGAGTCGAGTCCGAGTCAAGACCGAGTCCATAGAGATTCGAGTCCGAGTCGAGTCCGAGACCAGAGACGGTCGAGTCCGAGACGAGACCGAGACCAGTGAGGTTACCTAATTTACTTTTATTTACTTAGAGAAATACTTTCTTTCTTTTTTTTTTTTTTACTGAATTTACTTAGAGTTTAAAAAACATGATCAGTTTAGGGTAAAAAGGCCACATAGTAGGTGGTGTTAAAAGTAATTTTATTACAATTTGTCATGCGCAGTTGCGCACTAGAAAATCACCAATCACTGGGCGTGTCAATCAGAAATATTTTATTAAAATACATTAATAATCATGAAAAATATTTTTAATTGAACTCGAGTGGACTCGGGAATAATTCCGAGTCCTAAAAAAAAAATGTTCGAGTACGAGTCAATTCCGAGTCCAAATGCACACGAGTCCATGACAAGACCAAGACTAATAAAATATGGTCTCGAGACCGAGTCCGAGACGAGTCTATAGACGAGTCTATAGACGATCTATAGACGAGTATCTATCTACTATCTATCTATCTATAGATAGTAGATAGATACTATCTATCTATCTATCTATCTATCTATCTATCTATCTATCTATCTATCTATCTATCAGGGCTGTCAAACGATTAATTGCGATTAATCGATCCCAAAATAAAAGTTTATGTGCACTGTGTATAATTAATTGTATATATATATATATATATATATATATATATATATATACACAGATGCATGTATATTTAAGGAAAAAAAAATATATAAAATATTTATATTTATAAATCATTTAAATTATATATAAATCTATATACAGTATATACATGAAAATATTTCTTAAATGTATACTATTTCTATAATATATAATATTTTTTTCTTAAATATACATGCATTTGTGTGTATTTATACATGGGGATGCACCCACATAAACACAAACTTTTATTTTGGATATATATATTAGGGCTGTCAAATATACTGTAATTATATACTCTATATGTACTGTAATTGTACTGTATATTTGGTTATAAAACCAAATCAGACACAACATCTCAAGAGTCACAGGGCTAAGTATACAAACAAAGGTTGTCGTGGCATTTACTCTTGTAAATGTTAGAAGTGTCGCAATTCTACAACATTTGTTTTCCTCAGTTTCATTCATGAAAGCTTTCCCATGTGTGCATTTGCTGTCAAATACTTGAAATAATAAGGGAAATATGAGAACAAATTATTGCTAGAAGCGAGCAGTAATCTCACTTGGTAATCAAAATATGCCTTCAGCTATGTTTTATTCGGGAGTGATTCTGCTCTGTCAGTGCATGCGGTATATTCAGTGTCATGGAATAGTGGCGCTCGTTTTTGATTCGACCCTTAAATAACTTCATCATGACCCACTTCGGGTAACTTCAGCCACTTTCTTTGTGTATGGCTTTTTAATAGAGCACAATGAAATTAACCTGAATGTTAGCATTGGTGATTTATACGGTGCTATTATTGTGGCAATACTATTTGCCTTAATTAGAAACAAAAACATTTCGAGTTTTTAGTATCAGATCATAGCTTTATTTTTACTACTTTCCCTTTCATTTCAGCTTTTGCAGGGATATTCTAGCAAGCAGATACTATTCTGTAGCTGCTGGTTTAAGATAAACAATTTTTCCAAGCGCTTTAAAATTATGAGATTACGGTTCGGTCAACACTACTTCTTATACTCTACGTGAGAAGTGCAAATAGACTGTGGCGTCAGCCCACAAGAGTGTCTCTGCAGGCTGTTATAATCATTGCTGTAAAGTGAGTTACAGGACACCAGTGGATAAACCCCCACTGCTGTTTCTGAATGAGCCTCAAACAGACCCTTAAACTGCCTTATTTAAGAGCAGCTTTTATTAGTCTGCTCATCACCAGACATTACATAGGCTATATAAAAAGTATGTTATATGTTACACGCTCATGGCCAGTCTGATAAAAAAATACTCTGAAAGAGACGCTACAATCTAACTCGAATGCCTGCAGAGCTGTAAGATGAACTCCGGGTCTAGAAATCTGGCCTCATAATGTGTTCATGAATGATGAAGACCTTTATTACTTTTTTAAAAGACCTTCAGTTTAAAAGGGACTAAATCAGATTAGCTAACCTCATTCCCTCAAGTCTTTGAGCACAGCAATCAATGAGTTTCAAAATAGCTAGGTGTTTGTCAGATATTTTCTTATTCTGGTTAAAAGGCCCGCTTACACCCGCATGAATTTCCATGCGGGTCCAGTACAGATTGTTGTGGTGAGGCTGAACGATTTTTTTTTTTTTTTTGAATAATTGATACATTGTGAAAACAAATTCTTAACTCTTTCCTTGCCAGTGTTTTTGTTGTTGTTGTTGTTGTTGTTATTGCCTGCCACTGCCAGCATTTTTGATCATTTTCACAAAAGTTTCATGGCCCCCAGAATATTTTGTTTTATGAATATCAGAACACCTAATATATTCAAAGAAAAAACAGCCCGTTCTCATCCCAAGGTGTCATATCCTGATACTTTTGACATTTCGTCTACATCCAACGCACATGGCACCCTTTTATGGAAGCTTGTTTTCGCCACTGAATTAAAAAAAATAAATAAATAAATAATTGCGACTTTTTATCTCACAATTGAGAAATTGAGAAATAAAGTCAAAATTGTGAGAAATAAAGTCGCAATTGCGAGATATAAAGTCAGAATTGCGTGATATAAGGTCAGAATTGCGAGATATAAAGTCAGAATTGCGTGATATAAAGTCAGAATTGCATAATATAAAGTCAGAATTGCGAGATATAAAGTCAGAATTGCGTGATATAAAGTCAGAATTGCGAGATATAAAGTCAGAATTGCGTGACAAAGTCATAATTGCGAGATATAAAGTCCGAATTGCGTGATATAAAACCAGAATTGCGAGATATAAAGTCAGAATTGCGTGATATAAAGTCAGAATTGCGACATATAAAGTCAGAATTGCGTAATATAAAGTCAGAATTGCGTAATATAAAGTCAGAATTGTGAGATATAAAGTCAGAATTGCGTGATATAAAGTCATAATTGCGAGATATAAAGTCAGAATTGTGTGATATAAAGTCAGAATTGCGAGATATAAAGTCAGAATTGCGTGATATAAAGTCAGAATTGCATAATATAAAGTCAGAATTGCGAGATATAAAGTCAGAATTGCATAATATAAAGTCAGAATTGCGAGATATAAAGTCAGAATTGCGTGATATAAAGTCAGAATTGCGAGATATAAAGTCAGAATTGCATGACATAAAGTCATAATTGCGAGATATAAAGTCAGAATTGCGTGATATAAAACAAGAATTGCGAGATATAAAGTCAGAATTGCGTGATATAAAGTCAGAATTGCGAGATATAAAGTCAGAATTGCGTGATATAAAGTCAGAATTGCGTAATATAAAGTCAGAATTGTGAGATATAAAGTCATAATTGCGTGATATAAAGTCATAATTGCGAGATATAAAGTCATAATTGCGTGATATAAAGTCATAATTGCGAGATATAAAGTCAGAATTGCGAGATATAAAACCAGAATTGCGAGATATAAAGTCAGAATTGCGTAATATAAAGTCAGAATTGCGAGATATAAAGTCAGAATTGCGTGATATAGTCATAATTGCGAGATATAAAGTCCGAATTGCGTGATATAAAACCAGAATTGCGAGATATAAAGTCAGAATTGCGTGATATAAATTTAGAAGTGCGAGATATAAAGTCAGAATTGTGTGATATAAAGTCGCAATTCTGAGAAAAAAAGACAGAAGTGCGACTTTTTATCTCAAAATTCTGACTTTTTTTCTCACAATCGTAAACTCGCAATTCTGACTTTATGACACATAATTGCGAGTTTATATCTCGAAATTCTGACATCTTTTCTCAGAATTGTGAGATATAAACCTCGCCATTCCGAGTTATCAGGCCAATTCTAAGGGGAAAAAAAGACTAACTTTATCCCCCCTCAGAATAGTTTAAATCTCACAATTCTGACTTTATATCATGCATTTCTGACGTTATAACACGCAATTGTTTTCTCACAAATTCAATGGCGGGGAAAGAGTTATAAATCTTAACAAACCCAACCTTTTGAATGGTAGTGTTCGTACTATGTTCTTGGGTTGATCTTTTGCTGTCTGCTATTTTACCAACATTCAATTAAACCCTGCGATCTGATGATTTGACACAGAAAACGGCAGCTTCTTCTGTGCTTCCCCTACCGCGAGAAACAATAAACAGATGTCATTTCAAAGCCAAGCTTTTGAATGCCGAGGAAAAATGAGGAATGGGATTTAACCCAGATTATAGACACGTTTAAAGCATACCACTGACTGTGAGCTTGCAAACGGCAAAACTCACACAAATACAAACATCACGCATCATTAGACATACAAAATTGTCTCTAATTTTGGCAGTGTTTCCATGTATCAAGAAGGAGGGGGAATCCATTCTTGACTGGTTGATTTTACGTTGATTAGATTTACAATGACTCATACATGGCTTAAAATGCACCAAACAACAGCTTGTATACGCTGCCTTGTGAAACGCTGCAGTTTCAGTGTTCACAAAGAAGGTAGTGCGGTGTGGAGGAGACATGCTGACCGGTACTTGAACCCCAAATTGCTTGGAACAGACAGAGTAGACAAGCCTTAGAAGGAATATTCTCAACTGATAATTTACAATGCCACGTCTACACCAGTACACTGATCTGACCCTCTTAGAGATTGAGATTTGTGATTTAAGTGAGATTTAACCCTCTTAGACTAATGGTGTTTTCACACCAGGCTCATTTGGAGTGTTTGTTTGGTAACCTGGTGCATTCTCTCTCTTAGTTTGGTTCGTTTAGGCATGTATGAGAACGGCAATCGGGCTCCACACCAAAACAATCGCACCAAGATCGTCTGAACGAGTTGGTCTCGGTCCAACTCCGACCAAACGGACCAACGCAATAAGTGGTATCATAATTAACAATGAGAAATCTGTTATGTAAAAAGCAGCAGTGTCTGATTATGTGAGTGAGCATATTAGTTGTCACAGTTCAAAACCACCCTCTTCATCTTAAAATGTTGCGTTGCTTTGATCCGTCCATTTCAATAATAATATTGTCCCGACACAGCCTTGATAATTAAATATATATAATTTATCAGTCAGAGCGAGAATGACGCCTACATTCGTACACTCTAAAACATACAGGGTTGTTTCAACCCAGATGTGGGTCAAAAATGGGCAAACACAAACGTTGGGTTAAAAATGTAATTAAAAAAATGTAACCCAATGGCAGGGTTTGTCCATATTTGACCCAAAGTTAGGGTGAAACAACCCAGCATGTTTTAGGGTGTAAAAGTGTTTGTGTTACAGAAACAGTTACAAAACTTGTCAGTCCATCTTGATGGACGACTCAGAAGAAACTCTGACCAATAAGAGGACAGCTTTACTCACATGTGACTCGTAAAAACACATTTTTGGCATGCTTTAAAATGTTGCCTTGTTAAAGCGAACCAAACCAAGAAGAAAATGATCTACAGGTCTGAAAAACGTAGATTATTCAGACCGTGATCTGTATGAGCATTCAAATATTTATCTTAATTAAAATATGTTGTATATTCAATACAAATGGTTAGTGTTTATCACAATTTCACCTGAATGAATAAATTAGTCGTAAGCCTAAAGGCAATGTTTCATATGTTTGACACATAATCGAATTATTTACAGAACTTTGTCCTTTTTAATGTGATTTATTTCTCAGTCCATTAACATGCGTTAAAAAGAAGCAAAAAAAATCCCACAAGCTGAAGGTGTTTGAAATGACAGTCAAGAACTGGATTCATCTTGTGCTATTTTAGACAGGCATGCTGATTAATAGCTATTTAAATGCAATGATGCGTGAATCAAAAACACATTTCCAGGGCATTACACATATTTGCTGGTGGGCAGCATTCGTAAATGTTGATAACGTCTTTTAATTATTCCAAATGATCATCCCTGGAAGATACAAACAGATCTATTCAGAAAATCTGCCTTTCATGATTCCCACAAACCTAAAGGCATGGTGAAAATGTCATCTTTGTTTGTTTACCTGAGGTTTGTTTACACATAGAGTAAGGTGAAGCATATGAGCCATGCAGAGCCTTGGACGCTTGCTGAGCGCGTGCTGAACGCAGCGAGAGGAAAGCTCTCGACTACGAATGAAGAAAGGCCCAGCTGATGACGGACACATTATTAATGGATTTTCTGGCTTGGAGCTAATCTGCAGTGATCACTGCTCCCTAAAAGGTTCATCATTTCTGGAAGCAATTGATGCAAGCACCTCACACAAACCTCCTTCTGAGAGTCCACTGGGTCCTTCCTTTCTTTAAAGCAAAATAAACAAGAGAAGCTCACCGTGCTCATTATACAATTCACTTCAACCTCAAAACTCAGCAGCTCTGCCCATAAACTTTTATTGGTCAGAGGATGTCCTTTCATAGCTCAGAAGACCCAGTGGTGACCTTATTATATTTTATTTAAGTTTCAACATAACTTTCTTTTGAAAATGTCATTGGATACATATTGAGCCAGATGAGGCCTTTTGGTATGAAGAACTTGGAGCTACTTAATGGAAATCATCAGGGCCCGGTTCGCCGATAACGTTCACTCTTAGAAGACTCAAAAAGATATATCTATGTTCCTAAGTGTGTTCCCCGAAGTGTCCCTTATGCCTGGTTCAGATTACACGATTTTTTTTTGTCTGTTACGATAGTCACTGCGTCAGATTACGCGATTTTGAAAAAATCCTAAAATCTTGTGTCGTGGACAAGACACTTGTCAGACTACACGTTGCTTCCTGACCATCGCATGCCATCTTTAACGGCGCGCGTGATGTCATCGAGAAGGCGAAACTAGTAGCGACTGACTTCCGGAAACGAATCTAAACAAACAATGAATGAAGCGGTGAGTGTTGTATTGGCTGTCCTGTGTTCAGAAAAAAAGTAAAGAAGGAAAGAAAGAAAACCCGACAATGGACACGTTCCTGGATTGCTCGGCATTGCCTATTCAGCGTGAGAAATACACAGCGTGGCGTGTGAGTGTGAGAACTGGTTGAATTGCGTGTTTCACGGCCATTGCGTGAGACTTGAGAACCCTGCTCGAAGAGGACAGTATGGGCTGTCAATCCTCCAAAGAGCTTGAGGTAAAATATTGCTTTCTGATAACGTTTTAGTTTTAACGTTAGCACCATCGTCCGTCTTTCGTTTCACCATTTTTTAAAAGTTGTGTACGGAAAAGCTTGTGCTCCTATTGGTCAACCGCATACATGTGATGGAACCATCGTGGATGACCGTTAAAAAATTTAAACATGCTAGTCTTTTTGTCGTGATGTCTTGAAGCATCGCAGACGCGATGTAGGTTGTCCCACTATGACACACTATACGAGATGATGCGATCAAATCTTGCGTCCCACCGCCCGTTGTCGTTTACGAATCCCCACAAAACCCAACGTCAAACGGATCATGCCAAAATCGTGTAATCTGAACCAGGCATTAAGAAGCTTCTTAACACGCTGCCACTTACGTTCGACGTTACAAAGGGGCTGTCCCAAGTGAATGTGCTGAATTAGCTGGCATCGATTGCTCATGAATCGATTTTCCACTTAACGTTAGCGTTAAGAAAGACAACACGTTTTATGCATATGAAACATTCCTCAAATTATTCCAGTAACATTTATTTTAACATAGTTTAAGCTATCAGCAAAATGTAGATTATTAATTAAATTATCAAATTGTCAGTAAAATGTTCGCACAATATATTGTGACGGGTAGATGAACCGGGTATCCCTCGCTAATCATCCACCCTCCTTATCCCGTTGTGCCACTTGTGCCGCTTCTTGACATGGGTTTGACGAAATGTCAAAAGGGCTTAAGTTTTGCCGAATAAAAAAACTGACCCGGCGCCATCTTTGATGCAATACAAGGACACGCTGGATCGCTGCCAGAGTTGGTTGCTTACTGGACACCACCATGCTTACCCATTTATAGATCATTTTAAGGCCATTTAGAGCCAGTTTGTTTGCCAGATTTTAATTATGAAAAGTGATTGCCAATTTAAACGCTTTAATGACATTACGAAATAGCCTAAAGGCTAATTATCACCATATACGTTCTGATACCAAATAAAGTCAACTTCATAAATAGGCCTGTATCCATTGCGAACATATTTTATTATTAGTCTTAAAATGTCCATAACATAAAATCATTGTTGAGCCACAACATTGTCAACATACCATAGTTTGACTTCCTGCCCTGCACTGATACCTAAAGACTGCTGCACAGTGGCGGCGACTAGCTCAAACAACGTTACGAGAGAGCTTACAAATGGACCTAACCTTACGAAAGTGTGACTAACAGAAGATATACTTAGTGGATCGAACGTGTCGGGAATCGTGCCATAAGGTTACGAGAGAGGTTAAGGAATAGATTTAGAACTACTTAGCGATAAGAATGTTTTTGGGAACCGGGACCAGATCATTTATGCTGAATTATTTATTTATTTATCTTTTAATCCTGTTGGTGAATTTCTTGGTTTTCTTATATGGGTTTATTATAAACTATTACAGGATTTGGTAATATTTTGAAATGGCTATTTCAGTTTAAGATTTAGTAATTTTGTTAAATGGTTTTCTCGTTTTATTCGATTTTTATAGCTTTAAGTAATTGTTGTGTGAGATTTAGTAATTTCTTTTCAATTATTTATATATTTATTTTTATCCTGGAAAAAAAAAAATATATATATATATATATTTTTTTTTTTCCAGGAAAATGTCAATTTATTGTAAGTGATGTTATTGTAGGAGAAAGATTAGATATGATACACTCTCAGAAAAAAAAAAAAAAAAAAAAAAAAACGTACGAAAGCTGTCACTGGGGCGGTACCTTTTCAAAAGGTACACTTTTGTACCTAAAGGGTGCATATTGGTACCTTCATGGTACACTTTTGTACCTAAAGGGTGCATATTGGTATCATAATTGTACAAAGGTACCAACATGCACCCTTTAGGTACAAAAGTGTACCTTTTTGAAAAGGTACCGCCCCAGTGACAGCTTTTGTACCTTTTTTTCTGACAGTGTATATCACATATTGTATGAGATTAGAAAAAAAAAAAATATTGCTTTATTTCCCTTTAATATAGTAATTTCAGTACTTCACTTTTAATTTTAGTACTTATTTTTTTCATGTAATTGAACTGGAAAGTAATCTAACCTAGATTTCTATTAAAAAATTACATTTCATTTTATTTCAGCTTTATTCCAATTACCAAAATCATTTTCAATAGTGTTCATTTCAGTTAATAATAACAACACTTCTCGGAGTGACGTTTGAACTGGTCAACTAACACATCCCCCACTCACATCCCGAGTCCTTATGAGGCTTCAGAGATACATACGCCACAGCTTCTCTGACTGTTGCTCTAGCAGATATTACGAGGCCAGTGAGATTCAACCTCGGTGGGGGGGGGGGGGGGTTCTGAATATGTCTTTCATTATTAATAAAGATGTGACTACAGTCCCTGCCTGACAGCCCTCAAGTCCCACACTGCCTTAATGTGCAGCCGGTGACAAGCCGAGAGCGGGAGCACCCACGCACACTCGAGCCAGGCTGTTGTCACACCATCCCACTATAACCTGTAATTATTCATGCTGCCTAAGACTCATTTGTTAGGTGAGTCGAGTTTCAGAGCGAGAGAAAGAGGGAGAGCAAGCAAAAGAGTGAATGTGCGAAAGGGTATAATCCAAGCTATGCTGTATTGAAAGTGCCTTTCTTCTCCTTTCAGCACCAGGGCTTGATTGATTTGAAATTACTACCTGAGATGTGAACCATGGACTGAAACACTAATTTAGAACATCTCATCTCTGGTAATTTCAAAATCCTGTTTTCTCAAACACGCCACTCAAGAGAGACTGGCAGCGGTCGGGCTCAATATTCCTGCTTTAATTCTTCATCACACAAACGTAGTCACAGGGACAGTTTGGGAAACAATTCCTCTGTCACTTAAAAGTCAGGGATGCTTTTTCTGCAACAAATCTTGTGGAAGTGGTATTGTAAATATTCAAATGTCCCAAAGGAGGGAGATTGCGCTGCATTTTGCAGAAGCGTCAGACCCATTCAATCTGAGCATTTCTAAAATTATGAGAGAGTAAATAAATAAATTAATGAAGAAATACATAAAATATCATCTTTTCAGAGCATGTTCCTCTTTCAGTGCATATTCCCCTTTCTTGTGAAAAAAGAAGACATTCTAAGTGCTGTAATTCTAGGGGGGGAAACATTCAAAATGAGATTTTTAATAACAACTACAAACAAGGTAGTGATTTCAGTGACACATTCAAACTAAAATGAACTCCCTAAAATAAATAAATAAATGCAATGATTACAATGAAATGCAATGAAATTCTGTCATTATCATCTCACCCAAACTTTTTCCCTAAATGGAAATGTCAAATCTGTACATTTCCAAGGAAAACTACATGGTGATTAATGGCTATCAAGCCTCCATTTTACTTTGTTTATGAAAAAAAAAAAAAAAAGTTAGGTTTGAAATGTTACAAATATTCTGTTTTGGAATTACTAGACACCATATCTTTCAAAAGTGTATATGAAGAGTTCAGATGCAAAAGCCTCTAAGTGCCATTTTAAATTTTCTTCTAAAATGACCATTTTTATCAAGCCTGTATATTTAAGTTCAGTAATTTCACTTTAATGGCAATGAATATTACCTATTAAGTGTCATTTAAGTGAAATTACTGAACTTAAATATACAAGCTTGATAAAAATCATCATTAAAGATGAAAATTTAAAATGGCATTTAGAGGCTTTTGCATCTGAACTCTTCATATAGAGCACCAAGTGTGGAGGACTGACACTAATGCACCCTAAAATAAATACATATAAAAAGACAAATAGGTGGATGGCACCCCTATACAGTATTTTTGGTCCAAAGAAACATGCAAGGTTCACCCCATGCACTTCAATTAATGTCTCAACAAATCAGAGTCGAATCCCCTGTGTGAAATAACACATTTGAAGGGGGGGATTCAATGTGTCGTTGTGATGGCCTCTCTCTGTCAGCTGAGTCAGACAAAATCAGCTTCTGTCAGTCTGTCAGAGCCACTGATGATGACGGAGTGACACGGCTGCAGGTCCCTCTATCGCTCCGCACACAATCTGCTTTTTCCATGTGTTTTTAAAGGGACACTTCACCCAAAAATGAAAATTCAGTCATATTTACCTCAACCTCATGCCATAGCTGTATAAGCATTTCAAACATCACACAGGACACACACGCACTGTAAAAGTATCAGAAAAGTGGCCCATACAACTCATATATTGCTATATTTCAATTCTTTTGAAGCCATTTAATAGCTTTGTGTAAGGACTGAAATGTAAGTAATTCAATAGTGACATCAGAGGGATAAGTTTATAATACCTTTGTGTCTTTTTTTGAAGCTTGAAAGCCTCTCATTCTTTTTATTATAATTGCAGAGAAACCTTATGTTCCAGGAAAGAAAGAGTCACACAGGTTTAAAACTCACAGGGTGAGTCAATTATGACAGAATTGATATTTTTGAGTGAACTGTGGCTTTAAGAAGGGGGGGGGGGGCAGCATAAGGCATCCATTTCAGCAGTGAGACACCTACTCTCAGATGGGATGAGCTCAGTCTGAAAGCCCTGAGATTTCCCCATGGCTGACTCAAATGGATAACGCCACCGCAAAACTGCCAGACAGGATCCTGGAGAGCAGCCTGACAATTTAGTGCAGAGGTTAAAAGGAGACACTTTAAACACAAATTACAAACACGTTAGGTAGCTGTAAATAAAGAGCAGTGATATGAACTAGACGGTGTTGTGATATAAGAGATCAGCATTTTTGCAGCTATAAGGAATAAATAAATAATTCACCAATGCATTTTTAAGAACACAAGTTATTTTGTGTTTTAATTCAGGATGCTTTTACTTTTTAATGAAGCCAAAATGGATCTATTAAGCTTCAAAAAAAAAAAAAAAAAAAATATTTTTATAAATATGTATTTACCATCAATTATGCATTAAGATCGCCACCTTGGAAATTTAACTGTTCTATCATTCTGAGCGGTTTTGAGATATTGAGCTTCAAAGTTTTCGCATTCAACCCAGAGCCGATCCTGAGCTCCCTGGGGCCCTAAGCAAAACTCTGTTAAGGGGCCCTCCTACCTGACCCATGAGCCATGCAAACCATTGGCCATTGCCACACAGTCACACTACAATCCTCCCTCGTTTAGTTAGTACTAATGAAAATGTAATTCCTGATATCAGAAATAGACATGTTTTATATTAATAGCAATAATTCACATTTTAAGTAGTACAAATGTAATTAAAAAATGCATCATGTGAATTAATAAAACCTAAAATGGCTTGCCATTGTGCGTCACTGTTTTAAATGATAAAATCAATAATTGATACTTGATGGTTATTATTTACTGAGACATGAATAAATGAATGAATGAATAATTTGATTTCTTTTCATTTCCTTTTCCTCTTCAGAACATGGTCATTGATAACAGAGCATATTTAAACAAAAAATAATAAAAACAAAATCTCAGCATGTTCAAAAGAGAAGAAAAAGAATATAGAAAAAAAAGGAGAAGGAAGAAGCTAACTTAATCTAGATTTGAAACGGCTACTGTTTTCTCTTTACAAAATATCATAATTTATCCTTTTTGAGAAACAAAAAAAGCAAAAAACTTAATCATTTGCAGTACATTTTATCTAAAAATAAGTCACACAATACAATTATAATGTGAAAAAGAAAAAGAAAAATAATAAATGAAAAGAAAAAAAAAAACACAAAATGTAATACTGACATGTGCATCCATATTGACCAGTATGTCCAGCAAATTAACATTATAATGCTATACAGTCAATTTCAATAGATTGATTTCCATCTTGCTTTATTGCAGAGTTGTAACTAAACTCACTTGGAGACTAGATAATCGTTATCTTGTTTTAAAAGTATGAGCGCCTAATGAGAAGTGCCATCACGCCCATATTGTAATGGTATCTGCTCCCCATAGATGTTTTCCTGGAAAGTGCGCGTTTCATTTACGTTTACTTCACATATCTTTTACGAGTTGCAGTTCATAAACAAACACTATTGCCCTTTTTTTATCAAATGTAATCTGAAAGTCCATATCTATACCACAAATTTAATTTCTCAAGCTATAAATATGCCAAAAATGTTTTTTTTTTTTTTTGTTTTTTTGTATGGATATGCTACACACTGTCAATCTCTTGGGTAGGATGAGGGGTGTGGAATGCGTGCATATTCAGCCCGTTCTCATCCCAAGGTGTCATATATTGAGGATTTTGACATTTCGTCTACATCCAAAGCACATGGCACCCTTTTAGCGTCAATATGAGACGCAGATCTAACACTAAACCTACCCCAGAACTAAACCTACCATAAACAAAGCTCTGTACATGTTAGATTGATGCTAAAGGGTGCCATGTGCGTTGGATTTAGACAAAATTTCCAAAAGTGTCACTATAAGACGCTCTAGGATGAGAACGCATTGGCTTATTACACATTAAAAAGTGCGTATTATATGCATGCGAAAACTGCATAGGCCCATAATATCACACAAAAACTATTTTTGGCATATAAATGGTACGATAAATCAAATTCGTGGTATAGATGTGCGCTTTGATGAGATCGGGCTTGTTAGAAATACAGATA
This sequence comes from Pimephales promelas, assembly GCF_988280905.1. Classification (NCBI taxonomy): domain Eukaryota; kingdom Metazoa; phylum Chordata; class Actinopteri; order Cypriniformes; family Leuciscidae; genus Pimephales; species Pimephales promelas. Next base: position 32,268,132 of record NC_142771.1, read on the forward strand.
GAGAGAGATGCACATCAGCTTAACTTCACTGTTCTAAGCTGACATCAAACTTGGAGAGGAGAGAACACAAGTCTGCCTGATCACTGTTCCCGCAATTCACTTTTCATGTTTTTTTCTCTCAGTCTCTATTTTCGTCACCAGAAGGATAGTTCCACTTAATTATCTCATCGACGCTGTAAACTTTGATTGACATGCTTTTGACAAGAAGGGGATGCGGGGCCTTGAGTAATAGTGTCTATAAAGGGAGGATCAGCTCTGATTAAACCTTTTTGTTTTCTAAATAAAAAGTCTCAAAAATTATACAACACATATAATGTAAATACGTTATCACAGAATAAGTTATCGTGAATAACTCAATTTTGACCAAAAAATGTCAGATCAAACCTTATAATTCCAAGCTGGTTATTTAAAGGTCACAATAAAAAATAAAAAAAAAATCAATGTTGTTTCTTTGATATATATTTTATCTTTGATTTTATCACGTTTCCACCAAAATATTAATCAGCACAACTGTTAGGTAACAGAAATGTTTTTTGAGCAGCAAATCATCATTTTGAAATATATTCAAACAGAAAATTCAAATGATGTTTCACAATACTATTATATTTAATCTATTTTAGATCAAATCATTTCAATCAAGAGATTTCTTTCAAAAGCATTAAAAATCATATACATCCTCAAACATTTGCACGGCAGAGTAGCTCCATGTGAACTGACTGGAATTTGAAGTCATTATTCACAGAAAACCTGTGGCTTTCAAATCATATCTTTTCGTGAAGTTTAAAATTCAGCCCATTTCTCACACAAAACTATCATATGGCTTTAGAATAGTGCATACATTGGAGGGGCATTTCAAACTCCATAAACGCACACTCTTATTTTTATTGTATAGATAAACAAAAGTGTCCAGGATATTCTCACCAAAAAAAAAAAAAAAAAAAACTCTTTTATATCCAGCACACAGATTTGGAATGACATGAGGGTGAGAAAATCATGACAGAAATGTAATATTTGGGTGAGCAATGCCTTTATGTGTCAATCCAGTCCTAGTTAGCTGAAAAAAAAATGCCTGAAGCTCAGTATCAGACTGATATGAGCTATGATCTTGACTAATGGCACTTGCATCTCACCAGTGCACCGACACACAGAGACTACTGTGTGTGTGGCCTGGTGTCTGAAGGCATGATTGAAGGACTGCAGAGGCTGAAGATAATATGAATGCCGGTGAGCACTACCAATTGGCAGGAAGAGGAAGGTGCTGCGATTTGCCTGACAAAATCAGCCCAATGAGAAGAGCTCGACGTTAATGAGGCTTTTCATATCAAACCATGAGCAAGAACCCTGGGGAAACGGGGTAATTAACAGGCGTGCCGACGAAAAACTCGGATACTTTTCAGAAGCACTTGCTGTTTTCATTATCCAACTCAAAACATGTTTTGCTGTTTTTCGGTTTGATGATTCTCTGGTGTGGGGACAATAACAGGCCTCTGAGGTCCTCGAAACATGGCGGATGTCATTACGAACAGTTATTTCGACAGACATGACGTAAAGGTCAAATGTACAGAGGGTAATTACGGCGAGCACGACCGATCTGTGTCTGTCAGTGGTAATTATGGAAGGGCATTAAACAATCTTGATGGTGGAAGGGAAAAAAAAATACAGTACGTGTTCTTTCCTTTGTGACAAATTCTGCTTTGTCGCGAAATCGCTTGAATCCCTACAGATGACTCCCCGGCTTGAAAAGAAACATATTGGTTTGCTTTTATCATTTCAGGACCATGCTATCTTTGCCTAATGTCTGTTGAAAATGACCGTCATTCAATCAAAAGTGCAGGCATTTCAAAAGGTCGCACAGAAATGGGGGACGTCGGAAAGAAGGCTATTACCCGCAAAGGCAGACGAGTTCTGATGGGCACATTGATATGACAAAAACTGGCGGAATTTGTGTGCGGAGAAAGTGAATAAAATGCCAGTCAAGGCAAGCAAATGTCATCTGGAAAAATGGGACAGATCAGAGCTCTAAAAACCTTTGCAAGACCAATTAAAGTTAAATACGACAAAGATTGATAGAGGAAGCATCAGGTTATCGGGGCACTTTCATTTTGGAGCAATTAGCAACCAGGCCGATGAGGAACACAGAGGAGCGAGAGAAGACCAGAGACGAGGAACATGACATCATTCTGCTGGAATCAATGCGTGTGACCTTTGCAGCCTGAAAGATCGCTGGGTTTTTTTTGCCGGAGTACTTGATAGAATTACAGTGAACACGAGTCATGGACAGGGGGATGAACCGCTGACCTTCTGGGCCAGATGACCATCACGACCCGCCGTGCTCTCAACCTCTGATACATGGCCTTTCTGATTTCGCAGACATAACCTTTATGAACCCTTGCAGAACACGCTGGAGAAATTGACCCATACACACCAGATTGATCAGTTTTCCTTTCTCTCACGTCCACAAAATTCCAGCGTGATTGTTTTGTAGCAAAGCAAATATTCTGGGTGGAAAATGGTGCGTCCAGGGGGAGCCGCGGTAGAAAGCAGAATTCGCTCACGTGAAGAGAATCTCACAGATTGCCCCATGAAAAATGCACTTAACATTGGAAGTGGTGCCAGTTGAATGCTGGTTGAGTGGGAATGGGACTCGGGAGAACAAAGGATGAGACAAACAAACGATATCATCAAATATAGATGATTTTCTTCCTCTCCCAAAACGATGCATTTGACCATGTAAATGGTTCCTTTTTTATTGTAATCCGGTGAGACTCTTAGAATATGCAGTGAAAAACAACGCAATATAGAGTCTACAAAAACATATATAACCTGCAAAGGTTTAGCATACTACAGCTTCAAACTTTTTTTTATAATAAAATTAAATATGCAGTAAACACGGCTGCATTATAAATAATAAAAAACGTGCGTGGTAAACGTGATAAACGTTTTTTTTCTTCTTTAAAGAATAGAAAGTTCAAAAGAACAGGATTCATTTGAAATTGTACATTTTTTGCTGAAAAATATATTACTTTCTTTTCAATCAATCAATCAATCAATCAATCAATCAATCAATCAATCAATCCAACCCCAAACTAAACTTAGACTAAACTTACTGACCAAACTTTATAGAATCACAACTTAAGTTCTGATGGCATGCGTTTCCTTCAATAGCCATTCTGGATACATGCATGATAATCCAAATATACATAATGTATAGTGCTACTAAATAATTGTATGCTATTAATTTTATAATAAACATCCAGCAGCAAAAACGTATAAAATGGCAAAATCCAAACCGTAAACATGGTATTCTGAGCACACCACATACCCCAAAGCCACCTCACCCGAACACACCAAATAGCCAATACATTAAAAATCTCTTATATTAGCTTAGGTTATTTGAAAAGCCACATTATGGAGGTCAGAATTCAATTTTCCTGCTTTGAGCAAGTAAATGCATGAACGATTAATCAATTACAGTTGCATAAACTCTGATTCACTCTGCATAATGCCCAAACGGCCGTGACACTTCTCAAACTACCAGCCTCGGCTATCCCAAATCTTCAATTTTAGTCACCGAAATGAAGTGTTTATAGAGACTTCAGTTTAAACTTGGCCTGGACCAGCAACAATTATACAACGCTACGGAAAATAAATTGACTTAGATCAGTACTTCTCAATCCTGCTACTGCTACAATTAAGGTGTCTCGCTAATCTGACACCCAAATCAGGTCTAGGAGCTTCTAATGAGCTGATGAGTTGAATCACGTGTATAGATGAGGGACGCGTCCCAATAGTACAAGTGCTGGGAGGCTCCTGGGAGCAGGATTGAGAAATATGGAGTTTTACACCATTAATGGATCAAAGCAATCTAAATCAAACTTTTACATTTTGGGATGTAATATCAGTACTATATAAACCAGTACTTAACAGAACACCCGACCCGTTATCTGTTATTAGAACATTCAGTGCATCACGTGATCAACTGCTAAATTCAAACAGTGTTGTCAACTTAGCGACTTTTATTCCTACAAAAAAAGGGCCTAGCAACAAATCTAGCGACTATTTGGAGACACCTCAGTTACGGCCAATTTATACTTCTGCGTCGAGGCGTAGTGTGCGGCGTAGGCTACGCACATAGGCAAAATGCTAGTTGGCGGCGGAGGGTTTTAATGTTCCACTGTGTTTAGATTCCTCTGGGCTAGGTTACTACAAGCAATGGCGACTGAAAGAGAGTGGATCATGTTGGAGTTGGAGCTTCTTGAGGTGAAAAAACAGTTAATTTTAGTGAAATTACTAAAACTAAAAGGCAGAAACGAGAGAAGACGTCGTGCGGAAGTGCGTGAGATGATACATGTGGAAATGCGTAGGAGGAAATGCGATGCTACGAAGCGGACCAATCACAGATCTTGCGGTCCGCGTCTTCGCGACGTGTAGCTACATTTTTGAGGAGGTGCACGTCAGGCCACGGCGAAGGGTACGCGGTATGGTACGTGTCTATGCGTATGCTACGCCGTACCTACTGCGCCCTACACCATATGCAGAAGCATAAATTGGCCTTAACTTTCCAAATGTCGACAATACTGTCCTGCGAGCGCGATGTCTTACTTTCCCATCTGTTGGACCAGCCGTCATTTTGAAATGGCTCCGGTGGGAAGAAAACCAGAAGTGTCACTTTAAATCATAGGAGAGTCGCGAATACGATGGCGTATTGTTGTGTTTAATTAAGAATTGTGTTATTCTAAAAATGTACATACATTTCTTTCATAGTTTAGAATATATACAGTGAAATTTATAAATGTATAAATACATTTTTTTAAATATATATTCAGAACATAAAAAAAAAATAATTAGGAGCAAACTATATACATCCTATATTAGATATTAACATCTAATAGTTTAAATCGCGGCAGCAGCTTCAGATTGGTAGTCCAAGACATTGTTGTCTTTCTGTACATCCGATCAAAGCCTCGCTTTAGATTTCAAAATGGCAGCTGCGTGAAATCAGCGTATTATTAATAAAATATTCATTATGAGCATGGATTAGGAGAGAAAACACGTGTTGTCTTATAAATAAGACCGATCTGATTCTCTGAATTGTGACACTAACATGTTGGCGCCCATCGTGCGTCATGGATCAGATAACACGATCATTATAAAGGACATACAAAATGACAAAACACTTACACGTACTGTATTTGAAAAACAGAATCTCAGGTAGTTGATGACATAGCCAACAAGTTTGTGAATATTTGGAAATAAAATTACCCATACCCGCACCGCAAATGACCACGTAAATATTATTCCACCTGTTAAATCAAATATTAGCGGGTTTACCCGTCAGGTACCCTCTAAACATATTTCTATCATTTGCACCTACTGATTTCCCAACTAACATGTTATAAATTTTAATATGACAACATAAAATAATTCCCAGGTGTAATCCATTCTCATTCTTTTCATCTCCAGAAAGAGCTTCCATCAAACCACAATCCTGCATGCTTTCAGACACAGTCTGAAGTATATACCGAGCCGTGTCGCTTATTTACTTCTCGCAGGCATCATCTTCATGTCAAAACCACTTTTAAACTCTTATCACTTAATCTGCAGGAAGAGGAATGAAACAGCATGGCAAAATGAAAAATGTGCTTTATAATGATAGTGGCACGGCGCGTGATGAAAAGCGAAACGGCACAATGACACTTCCTCTGACAAGTACAGGCCGGCATCAACAAATACCTGCAAAGCACAATATAGGTGTGTTATTTATTTATTTATTTGTTCTTAAATTTCATGTCTCATTTTGAGCCGAAGCAACAGACATTTGTGGGAGACACGTTTGCAGCAAACTTTCATCGGCTCACAGCGGTTTCCACGGTAACGATCAGGGGGGCATATATCAGAGAATCCTCGGTACTGGCACAAATCGCGGCTGGTGGCTTATTGGAGTAAACTAATAAAAGGGAGTCGCATGACCAGCAAATACATGAGAAAACACATTGAAGTCTTCAGATGATCAACAGTTACAATGTCAAAATGGAGAACACACCAAGTGTCAATCAGGTGACTTAATTTCTACATGCGTGTCCCCAGTGCAAATGATTACAGTGGCATCGTTCGCCAATTTCAACGTGACAGTTTAGAGGCTCTAGCAATGAATGCTGACAAAAGCTTCTCATTAGAGACCTTTGATGCAGGCGGGGACAGGAGAAAGCGAAGTCTCTGGGCTTCTAACCAAATCATAAAAATCACCAAAACCCAACCCTGGCAAATCGAATTGCCTGGGAACAAAATAGATTTGAGCTCTGGTATAAAACAAAAACAACAACAAGACAGATATTGCAAACATTGACACGCACATGCATTAACAAAACGGTTGTGGATTTCACATCCCCTCACCAATATAAAAAGAGTGATGGTATATTAATTTCGCCGTAATGTTATTACGACAAACTGCAGCGCAAACTGCGTCCAACTAGCGTCCTCTCATGCAGCCTTGAATATTAATGGGATTTTATATGTGAGTTTTTACTTGCTAATTGTTGCCGTCTCATAAATAGAGCATCTGGCTGTTTATGCTTTAAGGAGAGCAACAAATGTAAATGAGATTACTTATCTCCTCTGCCTCGTTTGGATGCTTTATCTGGGCTGCACAAACCAAATGACTAATGTGTCAAAAGGCATACGCTTACAGGAATTGAGGAGCACTTTTTTTGACAAGCGCTCCTCTGTTTTCACACATGGCTGATAACAGGCTGGGAGCAGAGGCCGTGTTGAAGACGCCGTCCCCCTCGGCTCTGCTCCGATTGGCCACAAAGGGTTGGCAGCAGGGGAGTGTAACGTCTGTCTGTGCATTGTAAATAAATAACGCAAGTTGGGGCCTAATTAGCCCAGCATGTAATATGGGTTTGTTTTGCTTATTTTGCCAAGCTGATGCTGGCTGAGAGATAACTGATTATTTGTGGTTCCCTTTTAACTCATTGTACTGCACATTCACAAAAAACAACAGGAAGAGCTTCTGGATCATTTGCGTTATCTCTTGTGAAGACTCGCTGTCAAAAACAACCAAGGTGTCCGTAGAATGAGAAATGGAGGATACAGATTGCATGATTCCTTTTGAGTTCATTTCACTTTACTCCAGGAAGTCTTGGTTACACTTCGATTGTCCAATTTGATTGTCCACTTCAGAGATTCTAGTAACTACAAGTAACTTTGCACCTACATGTTAACTAACTCTCATTAGAGTATTAGTAGACTGCTTAATATCTGCTAACTCCTTATTTTGATACTTCACAACAGACATTAACTTTGCACCTACAACGCATTCTCATCGTAGGGCGTCATCTAACTGACACTTTTGACCAGTGTCTAAATCCGACGCACATGGTAACCTTTAGCGTCAGTTAGATGACGCGGGTAGGTTTAGGTCTGGGGTAGGGTTAGGGTAAGACCACTAGGAGGCACATCTCATATTGACGCTAAAGGGTGTCATGTGCGTCGGATGTTGACGCATGGTCAAAAGCGTCAGTTAGATGATGCCTTGGGATGAGAACGGGCTGGCACCTACTGTAAAAGTCAATTGATTATATTGTCCTGAAACCTAACCCTAACCAAATTTTCTAACAGTCTAATACTACTACTAAAAGTTAGTTGACAAGTTACCTATGGTTAGTAGAATGTCTAAAGTGTCAGATAAGTTGCATCACTTTAAACAGGGAAAATAGCATCCCTCCTGACAAAGAAAAAAAAAACTTTCAACTGGTAAGGCTGGGTGTCCATCTTTTAAGGAGAGGTCACTTTATGGTTAATATAAATAGTATATATACTATTATAAATATAAATAAATACAATGATTGTCCATTGGATGTTCGCTGACAGAATCCATTCATTCCAATAGAAATCCACACCATCCAATTTGGTGTAAGGGCAAAAGTTTTCCCTATAAAGATTTCACAACGGGTTCAATTTGGTCACATGCATTCTCCACATCGACCAACAAAAAAAACTGCTTGGTTTTAAAGTACTTCTGCGTGAGCTGTTCTTCATACATCACTCCGCTATTGACAACAATGGACCTTTTTTGTTTGTTTTTGTTTTTTTGAAATCTGACTGCAACTAAAGAGACTGCCACTATAGACATCACCACACAAGAGCACTTTTGAAGTTAAATTTCCACATACCGCAACACTTAGGTACATACAGTACAACATGGGAAGGTTAACATAAATATCAACAATGAAAGTATTAAGAAGTCAGAGGATCTGAACCACAAAACATTTTGTTTCAGTGTAGGCCAAAAATAAATCTAAATCAAAATTTAGGCATTTTATTTCTTCTTTACTGTGACACTTCATCTGATTACCAACATTTGTGTTATGTAGGCGATCTAAACATTTTTGAGGTTAATTGATTGTCTCTAGAATGACACACAATGTTGAATATCAAAGTTTTTGTGTGTAATGAGAGATTTTAGATTCATATAACCAAGAGTGAAATGTAATTTGCACACTCTGAAATGTTACATTATGTGCTAAATTATTAGATGTTTTATTTACTGATGCTCTATCATCCTGTACTGTAAATGCTGAACATGTATCCAATAACAGTATGTTACAATTAAATGCACATTGTTTTTTATGGGAGGCTCCTTCCCCATTTCACCATACAGTACCTGAGTGATTATTACTGTGTTTGACCCCCTTTCGCAGTTCAGAACTGCCTGAATTCTACGTGGCATTGATTCAACAAGGTGCTGAAAGCATACTTTAGAAATGTTGGTCCATATTGCTAGGATAGCATCTTGCAGTTGATGCAGATTTGTGGGATGCACATCCAGGGCACGAAGCTCTCGTTCCAACACATCGCAAAGATGCTCTATTGGGTTGAGATCTGGTAACTGTGGGGGCCATTTTAGTACAGTGAACTCATTGTCCTGTACAAGAAACCAATTTGAAATGCTTCGAATTTTATGACATGGTTCATTATCGTGCTAGAAGTCGCCATCAGAGGATGGGTACATGGTGGCCATAAAGGGATGGACATGTTCAGAAACAATGCTCACGTAGGCCGATGCCCAAATGGCACTAAGGGGTCTAAAGTGTGCCAAGAAAACATCCCCCACACCATTACACCACCACCACCAGCCTGCACAGTGGTAACAAGGCATGATGAATTCATGTTCTCATTCTGTTTACGCCAAATTCTGACTCTACCATCTGAATGTCTCAACAGAAATCGAGACTCATCAGACCAGGCAACATTTTTCAATCAGTCTTCAACTGTCCAATTTTGGTGAGCTCTTGCAAATTGTAGCCACTTTTTCCTATTTGTAGTGGAGTTGGGTGGTACCCGGTGGGCTCTTCTGCTGTTGTAGCCCATCCGCCTCAAGGTTGTGCGTGTTGTGGCTTACCTCAAAATGCTTTGCTGCATACCTCGGTTGTAACGAGTGGTTATTTCAGTCAAAGTTGCTCTAGAATCAGTCGACCTCTAGCATCAACAAGGTATTTTCGCCCACAGGACTGCCACATACTGGATGTTCTTCCCTTTTCACACCATTCTTTGTAAACCCTAGAAATGGTTGTGCGTGAAAATCCCAGTAACTGAGCAGATTGTGAAATACTCTGGCACACACAACCATGCCACACTCAAAATTGCTTTAATCACCTTTCTTTCCCATTCTGACATTCAGTTTGGAGCTCAGGAGATTGTCTTGACCAGGACCACACCCCTAAATGCATTGAAGCAACTACCATGTAATTGGTTGATTAGATAATTGCATTGATGAGAAATTGAACCGGTGTTCCTAATAATCCTTTAGGTGAGTATATATCTAATAATAAAAGCTGTACTGATATGCTTTACTGCAGTGTCTTCAAAGAACTGAAATAATCAAGTAAATTATTAACTTGAGCTAAGCATCATTTTGTTTTTAAAGTGCTCTGCGATTCATGAAATGCCTGCACGGGTCTTCTTAAAAAGATGTGATTTACCACTCTCCACAATGATTGTCAAAGAGAATTGAGGAATGCTGAGCAAGTAGAAAAGTAATTTGGTGTGTAAGTGTCACAAGGCCATTTCTTCTTTTCATCTTGTGTCTTAATAGTGTGTGAATTTCTTCCCTTGGTTATGGCAAACTGAATGCAAGGATTACTTATGGTAATCTTTTATCAGCAGTGTGGTGGAGGATTATAGCAAGTTCAACATTCAGTAGAGCTGGTTATTGCTTGTATTTTTGCTTCAGAATCCAAATGGAACGGCTGTAATCCTCTTTGGAAACCATGTTTGTGAGGTTTAAACCGTGGATCTATGATCGTTTGGCAGCCATATTAAATAATAGAACACTCTCCTGTCATGAAAATCGTGATCCAGTCAGGAATTTCTCAGCTGGATTTGAAAACCCTCCTCACATTGGGTTGCTATCTTGTCTACACTGACTGCTCCCATTTCAGTGAAGAAAATGAATTCAGCTCACAAACTATTGTGGAACTGTAGATCTGCCTGCATTGCACTATGTATCGAACGCTTTGCTCTAATTGCAAAATAAAACAACAAAAGAATCACAGGTTACTTCAACGATATACAAGGAAAACGATATCCGTCAATGGCATTCAGTTTTCCGTGATAGATCTTCTTCATAAATAGATCAAAATAAAAAAATAAAAACCACCCACCAACGATGAGGCAGTAAACATCAATCACAGCTGCAGCAACATCTGGAGTTGGCAGGCCTCTGCAGAGTTCTACATGTCCCATTAATCCCTTCAAATTCCCCCAAATTCAGGGTATTTGGGAGAATAATGGAGTTTCATGAGCACTTTGATATTTTAGAGCATATTTGTACAGATATAACACGGAGTTTTGGCCAACAAAGGATTGAAAGCGCCTTTGCATGCGTGTTCCAGAGAAAAGGTTTTGGATGGCATGTTCCTATTAAATTTAAGAGACTATTAATAATCCCATACCAATATTTCTTGCGAATGCAGTTGTAAATGTAATAGTGTTCCATGTATTCTTCTGTAAAAATAAAACGATTATTGTCCTTCAGAAATATAATCAGTTCTTAGGGACTCTCTGTCTAGCAAGCAGGTCTTTGCTTATAATAAGCCTCTTTTTGTTCTGGAGTGAACGGATGGTGCTCGCATCAGTACTTTACATGCTCTGTGTTGCATCGGAAACCACAGGCACCAAAAATATCAGGTAAAGAAGCAAAAATAAAATAAAAAATGTTGGGATAATACATTAACATTCACATTCTCCCTTTATTCAAGAATAATGGCTAACACCACATCACGTATCATTGAGAATGAAACATGGTCTGGAAACAACGTTCAATTTCTCGTATTTGAGGCGTGGTTCACGAATGCCCAGAACCGTATTATTGGGTGCTACTAATGTCTATCAAATGCAATAAAGAATAAATGGAGCTGATTTAATGTCAAATATCATAGTGTTTCTCATAAACCACTTACAGAGAGTGTGTGTTATGTTGAAGTTTGTGCAGCAGAGTAGATGACATGAAGGTAAACATTACATTAACTGCATTAGTGCCAGTGACAAGTACTATCTTACTCGTTCATTAAATGCACAAGCTAAAAAAGTTACATTTAGCATGTGACAAGTGCTATACTAGCTGTGGATTTTAACTGAAGTGTATTATATTATATGAATTGGTTCCAACTCAAGTAGTTGGAGCAACAAAATTAGTGTTTATGTTACATATTATTGAGTTGCCCTAACTCAGTGTAGTTTATTGTTTATTCACAATTCATTCAAAGTTGCAATAACTCATAAAGATTAAAGCAAACTGTTGCATTTTTTTTTTTACAATATTTTTAGTGTACTCAAATATCTTAATGCATCATGTTGCCTTTTTTATTATGCTATTCTTAACAATTACCAATACAGTGTAACTCTAAGCTGTTTTTACAGTTTTTAATTTTATGAAATTAATTTTTATTTAAACATGTTAGGAAAAATAATCATGTCAGCTAATCAAAACAGCTTGGAAATGTCAAATTCAAATCCTTCCACATTGCAGTTTCTGAGATATTAGATACAAGCCACTTATATGCTGGCCAAGAAAACCTTGAATGCATAAAGACTGCAATTAAGCGTCTGTATTCATGTCTGTATACCTGTAAAGACTACCAATAATCAGCGGCCTTGCTTTCAACAAAATAAAAGCAGATGTATTTACAGTAAACACAAATTCTGCAGTAATTATTTAATTTGAGCATAAAACTCTATAATTATTATTAAAAGGAATGACAAGAAAAACACAGAGTACCTAATTGAGCGTGATGAGTTTTCTCAGTCTAAATGAGGTATGACTAAACGTCTCCTTGGATATACAAAAGCGGCATTTGCCGAAGCTCGTAGAAGATAAAAAGCATGACGTTGTGCAGCGTGCCAGTTACATAAACACACTAATCAGTAAAAAAGAGGGTGCCAAAAGAAAATCTATGATGCTTTGACATGCTGTGACTAAAATGGATCTCTTAAATGAGGTGAGTGTTTCACAAGCTCATCCTCTTCATCATTGCAAATAAAGGCTGATGTTTGATTTCAACAAGTCAATGCCAAATCACACGGGATCAATCAAGACTAACGGGCAAATGAGAACCCATTTGTAAGTCGTTCAAAGCTCTTCGCCATCTGAAATTCTCGAGAAGTAAGGGACGCATCCCATGCGCCCCGAAGCTCAGATGTAGCAAAACCGCCTCCGCTGTGCTCTCTCTTTCATGGCAACAAAAGATAACAAAAATAGACACGGTGATCAAAGGCACATCTGGAACTGGGAAAGGGATATAGAAATCAACATTGTATGATAAAGAAAAGAGGGGAAAAGACAGCCATTTTGTTGTTTGTACAAGCGGAGCACACGTCAAAAACACGTCTATCCCAAAGATGATCACCTAGGGTCGCTTACGCTGCCCCCACATGGGCTTCAGGACAGGCTCCATCAACGTTTAAAACCCGCCCGGTTTGTATGTATGGCAGAGAGGGAGTAGTGGAGGGAGGGATACATGTGAATGGGGATTTTTTGACAGAGACGGCGAGAAAGTGGGATTCAAAGAAGGTGTCCAAACAGAGTCCATCCCTCCTCCGCCACCCACTTCCCGAGCTTTAAAGTAGGTCACACGTTTCGCCACACTTTGTGCTGGAAAATCTAACAAAATCAGCATGCAATGTCCCCTCTGCCGTTAAAAGCAGAGTATGACGATGGCTTTAAAAATTAATGGAAATACAGAGTTTTCTGAATGTCAATTAAGCCAAGAGATCTGTCCTCAGAGACCCTCAAAACAATACACAAAATTATTGTGGATGAAACAGATTTGCATGGCATACGAACACTTACATGTGTTGCATTAGTCACCTGGAGCTTTAGTGCAGAGCGAATCTGGTTATATGTAAAGGTCTCAGACATTTCTTTTTTTAAAATGTATTTCCCCCAAAGGTCCACTTAAGTTTTTCCATACTCTCCCACCCTCTCAATAACCCTTACATATTAAACAGAGTTTTTTGTTTGTTTTTTGCTGCTGTGCCTTTAAAACGCTGATGTAAACACTCTCTTTGCATGTGAAGTGAGACGTGGAAGTGCTTTTCTGAACTTACTAACACACTGAAGGGTTTCTGTTGAGTCCAACAAGCATTTAAGTGCTCCATGCTGTAATAACATGTCCGAATTGCACTCTGACATATTCACAAAACCATCTGCACAAAAATGAACCACACAAACCGTTCAGGTCAGACTGAAGCTATCGGGGATCTTGTCAAAAAGAAACTTTAGAGACTTGCTACTTTAATGCTCTGAAAGTATTAGGAAGAATATGCAGAATGGTAGGTGCTACACAGCCAGGAATTTTGTCATATTTGTATTGCTATATATATATATATATATATATATATATATATATATATATATATATATACAGTATATATATATATATATATATATATATATATATAATTTATCTGTTTGTTTAAATTAAATAATTAGCTTTGATTGAACCTCATATCACTCCTTATATATTTTAATGTGACAACAAAGTTCATCGATGTGTCTGCCTCACAGAGAGACTGGGTTTGAGCTGTAATTGAGAGCCAGATTCCTGTTGTGTTTGTCATGCCAATCACAACCATCTGCTGGAAGCTGGCTGGGAGGGACACCCATTACTGCAGACACTTGTGCAAATCACAAAGTGCTCTGCAATCCAGCTGAACGCCACCGGAGAATGAACAGAGCATGGCAACTGTTTAGCTGGGTAGTGCAACACACAGTAATGTACCACACAGGTGTCGTGGAACATTTTAAAACTAAAATCTCTCCAAAAAGCACATTTCCTAAAAAAAAAAAAAAAAAAAAAAAAAAAAAACATTTGCAGAAACATAAAAAACAATGCTTATATCTATTTTTGTGTTTAGAGCGGGTATAAGTCAGATTTGTGTGTATAGCCTGCCGAGACGTTGCTATAGGAGCGACGGAGTCTCATCAAACCTGGTCTCATTACTCATGGCATCATTATCTGAGCACACACACCAAGACAATCAGCCTTATGACAACCCAACCAGAGATATGTGACTCTATGTAATGACAAATTTGCATGATAAAACACTGTGGCCTTTCTAGCGATGTGCTATCTATCTATCTATCTATCTATCTATCTATCTATCTATCTATCTATCTATCTATCTATCTATCTATCTATCTATCTATCTATCTATCTATCAGTGTTGTAGTCGAGACCACCTCACTCGAGTCCAAGTCGAGACCGAGACCAGAGAGAGTCGAGTCCAAGACCAGAGATGGTCGAGTCCGAGTCGAGACCGAGACCAGTGAGGGTTGATTACCTAATTTACTTTTATTTACTTAGAGAAATCCTTTTTTTATTTTACTGAATTTACTTAGAGTTTAAAAAATATGATCAGTTTAGGGTAAAAAGGCCACATAGTAGGTGGTGTTAAAAGTAATTTTATTACAATTTGTCATGCGCAGTTGTGCACTAGAAAATCACCAATCACTGGGCGTGTCAATCAATTTAAAAAAATATTTTATTAACATACATTAATAATCATGAAAAATATTTTGAATTGAACTCGAGTGGACTCGGGAATAAAAAATAAAATTTTTTTCAAGTACGAGTCAATTCCGAGTCCGAGACGAGTCCGAGTCTCGAGTACTACAACACTGCTATCTATCGATCTATCTATCGATCTATCTATCGATCTATCTATCTATCTATCTATCTATCTATCTATCTATCTATCTATCTATCTATCTATCTATCTATCTATCTATCTATCTATCTATCTATCTATCTATCTATCTATCTGTCTATCTGTCTATCTGTCTGTCTGTCTGTCTGTCTGTCTGTCTGTCTGTCTGTTACTATGCAGCTTGCTGTAATTTAGCTATTAGACAGTTGTGTGGTAAAATACTCTCGTAAAAAGGTGTGTTTTTAAAGGGGTGATGAACTGAGAAATCACATTTTCCTTGAGGTTTTGACATCTTAGAGGTCATCATATTATAAGAATATCCTGTAAGAACTGAAAATGTCCTTGTTAGTCCAATAAAAGCTTTTATTGACACCAGGCTCAGCAAACGACTCATTTTTCAAAGTGGGGAACTAAGACGTCAAAGAGGATAAAACACCACCCCCACAGAAGAAGATCAACGCCTACATCAAAACGGCCGGCTACAAAAAAAAACGGCTACAAAAAAAAAAAAAAAGACTGGATTTGTAGACCGATTAAGAGTAAAGAACGGTGCTGTGCCGTCTATATTGGATTTGACAGGAATGGTGCAACACACGGACTCTAGGTCGAACATGTATGGGCGAATCATTCCGGTTGCCATTTTACAACATTGGAAGTTTTCAAAACAATTTCCCCCAAGTGCATCGAAAAGTGAGTTGAAACTCATTATAATATGCAAAACTGTTATCCATTCACAGCAGTGGGCGTTTACTTCCAAGTCTTCAATGCGAGACACCCATAAAAACCGAGTGTTTTCCAGCTAGGCTCAAAACTAGGGTACAAAACACCCTATTACTTATTCATTTTGATGTTTTTGAATGCAAAAACCAAGCGAACGTCATAAGTTGACCTCAGACAACAATATAATACAATTTAAAAAGCCAGTTCATGACCCCTTTAAACAAATCCTGCTTAAAGGACTGCCGCTACAGGCACACACATTCATACAGATGCCTCTGGTGGTTTTAAGCGTCCCGCCATTAATGCCGTGTTTAAGGCGCCGTGTCAAGTTAAAAATTGTGTGACATTAATCTGACATTAGATTAATCTGAAGCAGTAGCGGAGTGGCAATTGGGAGAGTCGGGAGTTTTCCCGGTGGGCCGGTAGTGTTTCGAGGCCGCGAGGGCCGGCCCGGTCTGATAAAATATATTTATTGGAAGTTCGCCATGGCCCAAGCTAAGGGAAGAAAACATTTTTTTTTTTTACATTTTCTATAACGGAGCATATATTTGCACTAAGTGCCTGTCTTTACAGCAAAACGACACCCGTCTCGAAACAGCCTCAGTGGCGTAGGTCGTAGGGCGTGAAGTACTTGAAAGCAGCTTTTTGATGCGCTGAACGCGAGTTCGAATCCGCCTTGCTGAACTCTCTTTTCTCCCTTTTCCCAACACAGATATGTAAAGATGTAAAATGTAAAACCTAACATTAAGGTCTCTAGCGTTATATTTTGCCAACGAACTAAAATTGAAACCATGAATATATAGGGCGTTGCGCCATTATAATAACTGACATTAGAATAGCATCCAGTTTGTGCTGCGTGATTACTTTGCTCACGCGATCATCATGGTCAGGCTGCTGGTGTTTTCTCCTAAATAAAAGCTCAAGGGTTTATTTCTTGCAAGTGAAGAAATTAGGACAAAAGTATTTGAATTTTCCTATATTATAGTGTAATGTAGGTTAAAATGTACGTTTTAAATACTAATTTTCATTTACACATTTATAGGCTATAAATGGATTTTACAGTACGTCATAGGAATAATTATAAATCATTATTACATTATTATAATAATTGTTTGGCATCCTAAAACACCATTAATAATATAATGCAGACTGAGACTCTCATAACTAAAAAGATGTTTGAGCCCTCTTTATTGTCCTGGTACAAATTAACGTTTTTTCTTTGTTCAACGAGCAGTTCATGGGTTGAAGCTCTTAATTTCGATCTCTCAGAGATTGATGCATTATAACCTTAAAATGTCCAAAATTTCCTTGCGGGGGAGCATGCCCCCGAACCCCCCTAGAGGCACAGAGTCCTCCCAGCATAGTTTTAGAAATTACTATGGGAAAGAACGACCATTTATGAACTTTACTCTAGCATACTAGTACAACAAAGTTCCTTTTAAATCAGTAAAACTGTAAATGCTATCGGCTATTAAAATCGTGCTGGCGATGAGGGCCGGTGGTCTACGAAATTTCCCGGTAGATTTTTTGGTCCCACTCCGCCCCTGATCTGAAGCCATAGAGGCATAAACATGTTTTACGGGGCCACTGATTTGACTGCAGTATCCATCTCATGTGTGTGGACATCATTTTACAGTACTAGTTAATTTTGAAGCTGTCGTTTCACACGCCCATTTCTGAACCTCAGCACTGAATGTAACCTGAACACCCACGGCAACACTTTGTCCTCCCGACTGAAGCACCACCGCTGTGCCGTAAACGAGATGTGACGAGGCCTGGTGAGAGGTGTCTGCACAATCTGTCTTACCATATTGTATTGCTCACCTTGTACTGATGAAGTTTTGACGGAGCACAAACTCCCCTTCACATTAACAGAGCCGCTGCCTGGAAAAGCAACTATAGCGAAACTCATCAAATTACAGACTCAGGTGAACAGTTTTAGAGGTGAAGAGTAATTCCATTTTCATCTCAGAAAAGCTGATAATGAAATCTTACAGATGTCAAGGGTTTCCTCTACATCGCACCATAATTATTTGCGGAAACTGCAAGCCACACAGTATTCTCGTGGCTTCATGATGTTTTTTTCTTTGCTTTCTTTTCTTTGCTTCCATTTGAATGTGTAAAATAATAATGACAACAGAAATGTGATAAAAATAGTAATTTACAATGCCCCCAGACCTGTGCATTAATTCTTTAATTAGTTATTTCCACACCACCTAAACTGTGAAGCCTCTAGACATACTTGAACAATTTTAATTTAGTGTGTAATTAATAGCCACATCACGTGATACATTTGATTCAAATTCTTTATCAATTGACAACGCAAGAACTTTCCATCACAGTCAATGATAGTTTCAGAGAGCTAGCCCTTTTCATAACAGCCATATGAATTCATAACTAATCCCTGTAGGGAAAAGCAAATCTGCTGGACAAAGTGTGCTAGGATCTTAACAAGCCATTACTGGAATGACTTTAGGAGTGTCTCAAAGCAAACATATCTCTCAGAGACAAGACTGAATTTACACTAGACCTCTCCCAGCACTTTCACTTAAATTTCTGTGCCGAGAAAAGGTAAACCATGCATGGAGCTTTTTACTTATTCATTAAGCTGTTCCAGCTGTTAAAGGACATGGACCATCTACACATGGGGCATGCTGACATAACTGAACACATCCGTGAATGAATTCAGCTGTGCCTTTATGAATACATTGTATTCCATAATATAAGCAATACACCCCGGGTGAAAAGGAACTAAGATGGGAGCTCCTACACAAAGCGAATGTCTTCCCAGGAACAGATGTAATGGAACGGAAACATGGGAAACCAAGGTGAATGTTTTAAGGGTTTGTCAAAGGAAACCATATTTGTCACACACGCGCGCACACACACTGTCATTTATATAGCATGGTTCAAAATCTGAGAACCAACCGTGAAACAGCTTCATTTATATTTTCTTATTTAAGTTATTACAAATTATTTAAGCACAATCATTTCATTGTTTTTTTTTTTCTTTCATTTTGCTGTTTATTTGTGGGGGCGGACCCCTCGGGACGGGTCACATACATATAGACGGTATGTTTTGAGGCTGTTTATGGGCGGCGCCATCTTGGAAAATACAAATGTTAGCAAGGATACAGAGGTGGTATGTTGTGTCAGATCATGGCCGAGACGTCAAATTCCCCTCTGCGCAGCCCGTTATCAGCTGTCAATCAAAGTTAACCACCCTTATTTGTCATTCATTTTATATCTAAATATGATCCAAACTAACGGGTTTTAAAAAAAAGAATTCACCCCCCTCACAGTTGTCAGGCACTCAGAACATATCGAAAAATACAATAAAAGTCCATGGGACCAACCTGTAAAAGCAGGAATTTATGCTGTGAAAACCGACATTTTAACATGGGGTCTATGGACATTTGGGACCTCCCTCTAGCGGATTTTAGATCTATTGCAGTTTTTCGCACTTCCGGGTATAGGCCTCATTTTTCAGATTAGAATGTTGCCGCTTGGTCACGTAAAAACACATCAACCCACTCTGGTTCCCAAAAAAAGATGGGGTCTTAGAAAAACTTCACAGACTGTGTCCAGTCCATGCTCTTCAGACCCATGTCCACCGCACTAGTCGACCATGGCGTAAATCAGAGCGACTCTTCATTTGTTATGGGGGTCAAAACAGAAGGGCGGCCTCCACCGAGCAAACAATGTCACACTGGGTGGGAGATGCGATTTCTCTGTGTTTCCCAACCCTGCTCCTGGAGGCACACCAACAGTGCACATTTTGGATGTCTACCTTGTCTGACCCATATATTAAGAAGAGTTGGAAAATGTGTAGTGTTGATGTGCCTCTAGGAACAGGGAAACACTGGGGAGTGCGGCCATGCTTCGCCTCTAGGGGTTAGGTCTCATTCACCAAGGGGGATCACTTCCTCACAAGCTTTGGGAAGGTGTCCCCCCTTGCAGCAAGTATGTGATGCGGCAGGCTGGTCCTCTCCACATACATTCATAAGATTCTATTGATTGGATGCGCATGCAACTTCACACTTACACCTCCTTAATGCCTGGTTCCGATTACACGATTTTGTTTGACTGTTACAATATTCACTGTCAGATTACACGATTTTGACTCCTAAAATCTTGTCGTACCGTGGACAAGACACATGTCAGACTACACGTTGCTTCCTGACCAGTCATCGCATGCCGTCTTTAACGGCTTGCGATGTCATCGAGAAGGCGAAACTAGCAGCGAGTGGCTTCTGGAAACGAACGTAAACAAACAATGGATGAAGCGGTGAGGGTTGTATTGGGTGTCCTGTGTTCAGAAAAAACGAAAGAAAGAAAAAGAGAGAAAACACAACAATGGACACGTTCCTGGATTGCTTGAGAACTTGCGGTAAAATATTATTTTCTTATATATTTTTACTTTTAGTTTTAACATTAGCATCAACGTCTCTCTTTCGTTTTGCAATTTTTGAAAGTTGTGTCCGGAAAAGCATGTGCTCTTATTGGTCAACCTCATACATGTGACTGAACCGTCGTGGACGACCGTTAAAAAAAAAATCAAACATGCTAATATTTTTGTTGTGATGCCGTGAAACATCGCAGACGCAACGTAGGTCTTGCGTTCTGACGCCCATTGTCGTTCAAGAATCCCCACGACACCCTACGTCAAATGGATCGTGCCAAAATCTGGCTAAAATCGTGTAATCTGAACCAGGCTTAAGTCAACATCGCAAGTTCAGGTCCAAGACCTTTCACATGCTTCTGAGCACACACACAACATAACTGTGAGGGGTCCAGACATCTCCAGTGCGGTGGCATAGGTATTTATCATTCCCATAGCGCTGAACAGCCAGTGCAGTCTCATCCCAAGATGTCATATAACTGACGTTTTGGGACGTCTTTTGACCATACGTCAAAATCCGACGTTTTAGGGTACCCTTTTACGTCAGTTAGATGACGTTATCGGATCCTAACCCTACCCCAGACCTAAACCTACCCCTAAACCTACCCCGTCACCTAACTGACATTAAAGGTAAAGCGTCAGTTGTATGACGGCCCAGGATCGTCATGTAACTGACGTTAAAGGGTACCCTAAAACGGCGGATGTTGACGTATGGTCTAAAGACGTCCCAAGACGTCAATTATATGACATCTTGGGATGAGACTATGTTAGAACAGCACAGCAAATAGAGAAGCTTTAGAAAGGGAAAGTCTCGGGTTACTTGACTGTAACCCTGTTCCCTGAAAAAGCGGGAACAAGAAGCTGCGCTGAAGGTGCTCCTGTTGCATATCTATTTGTAGCCTCTGACGAATGACGTCACAGTCAGGGGTTCAAGGCCGAATTCATTGCTGTGTTTGCACACATGCTTCACAGCCAGTCACACACAAAGTTGATCCCACAGTGCTGAGCAAGGCAGTATCTCGTTCCCGCTTTTTCAGGGAACACGGTAAAAGTCAAGTAACCCAAGACGTTTCCCTTAGAAGTGGAATTTCGATGCTGCATCATGTCGTCACACATTTTCTATATATCAACACTGACATGTTTACACATATAACTCCTGAGTTTTTTTACCCACAGGATTGAAGTAGACAAATGCTCAACAAACATATAGCTTCTGAAGACAAAGCAGCTGTCAATGCGCATTTATTTATGATGCGCAACACTATGTCAGGGCGTCCATTAGGGGTATAAAAATTAATCGTTTCTACGATGCATCGCGATGCAGAAGTGGATGATTTGGTATCGGTTCAGTAATAGACCAGAAATTATTATAATGTACTGACACTTTTCTGACGTAATTTGTCGCATGTGCGTTTTGTCGCGGCAGCATTCAACGGCAGAGGGAGCCGAGTGTGAGTAATTAAAAATGCTCCAATTACTTTAAAAGCCTACATCTGGGCACATTTTATTTTTTAGGAACAACCAGGTAAGCAGGATTTGGAGAAAACACGCGCTATGTGCGCTCATGTCACTTACAAATAGAATATGCAGGAGGTAATACCACTAACTTTGATAAACCACGTTAGCCGTTTGTGGTTCTTGGGTGTAATAACGAACACAGCAGTCATTTTGATGTTCCTAAATTGAAACCGCTGAAGACACAATGGCTGAGTTTTGTTTTCGAAGGGAATATTCCCCACGGGCAATGTCAATGCTTTCATTTTTGCGCGATTCGCGAATCTTTTCTTATCAGACTGCTTTATAAACGAGGATCAGTATGAAGCTGGTTTTGCTAAAAAGCTGCTGCAGAACGTCTGCAGAACAGAGGGGCGGAGTGAGCGAAGCTCATTATTATTTAAAGGCATATGAAACGGCGTGCTGAAAACAGAGCTGTTTTTGACCAGGTAAAATTAGTTTTCTTATAATACTAATGAGGATTTTTAATTCATTTAGACCCTAAAGAATCAAATGAACTTGTATGAAAATGGCATTATACGACCCCTTTAAATTAATATTTCTTAAAAAAAAAAATGGCATAAAAAAGGCTTTACTCCCTTGAAACTTAAACTTGTCACTGTTTCTGTCACTGAGACTTCCTGAACAGGCATTTATTTGAAGAATGGTAGCCAAAGCACCTTTCAAGTAAAACTTTTCATACATATATATCTTTTTTTTTTTTTTTTTACATTTTAAACGTTTATATTTATTAATATTTACTATTCATATGTTTTTTTTATTTGTTTTTTTATTTAAATACTTCATATTTATATTTAAAAAAAAAAAACATTTAAAAACAGAACCGAAGGGATTTTGACATGCCACAAAAGGTGTCTGCAGCTATTATAGCTGTATTCTGTCTGTACTACCAAAAGGCATCACTATAGTTGAGTGCTAATGATGAATAACTCACTTGCAGGGTCCATGTTGTCTCCTTGATCAATGTTATCTGCAGTTTTTCAGAGATGTGCATTGCACACCCCACACTCGTCCACTCTCATTGTGTCTCACTTGAGATAATGTCACTGGAAGGGCATGAGGAACACTTTCATCCCTCTCCACTCCACGGCCGCTCTCCGCTTTTCATCAAGCACACAAGCGGACATGGAGAAGCATGTTGAAAGGTTATCGCTGGCCCTCAAAGATCAGTATCAAAGACAACACCTTAAGCAGACAACCTGACCGAGAACAAAAAAAAAGTGACAAGGAGCCATACTTGAAAAAAAGACAAGATGTGGCTAAGTAAAGCACAGCCGCAGCAAGAAAAAGCAACAAACTAAACAACAACAACAAACAAGCCTATTGTTCCATAAGTTATCAGAAGTATTTCTGAGGACTGCTGTGAAGGCAGTAAACAATGCCCTCAAACCCTGACTAAACTGTGGATTTCTCTGAACCTTGAAACGAAATGTCTCTCAGGAGATGTGCAGACGAAAGAAAACAGAGCTCATTTGATTTAGAGCACAGTGGTGCAGAGGAAAGACTTGAAAGACATACTTTACCAGAGTGAGGCAGGGCTTCCCCCGGCACACTGTAAATAATCTGACATTGACAGGAGCAACAGCGAGAGCAGTCGTAGATACACCACCACCAACAAAAATATTAATCGAACAAAGGGGTTTTTTTTTGTTTTTTTCTCATTGACAGAAAATAGCATACTCGCATGCTATTATTTGAAGAAAAGGACAATTTTCCCATTGTATTTTTGATTATTGTGTCAAATACGTTGACGTTGGAATAAATACTTTTTTAAAATTGTTTAATACTTTGTTTTTGTTTGTTTTTTTCATGCTGTGCATTATCATCAACTAAAATGGTAAAGGCCAGTTCCCACTAAGAACAATAACTATAAAGATGACTATAACAATTCTGTTATGACAACTCTCTGGGTTTTTGGCATGGTGATGTATATGACGTCGTTTCATTCGTTGAATGAACCAAACGACCCGGAAAAAGATTTGTTCATTTTGATGAACGAGTTCGAACAGGAGAGTCATGAACGTGAATCACAGAACAGAGCAGGGTGACCATTTGAGCTTAAAAACCTAAACTTTTTCTTTTTTTTTTTTTTTTTTTAATGAGTGATTGTTTTGGTTGATAAGACCCTTATTAATCGTTTGGAATCGTTTAAAGCCCTTTGAACAGTTTGCAGTTTGCACTGAAACTGTCTTTTGGACCTTGAACCGTTTGGAAAATTATATGGAGAAAAATGCAAGAATGTTTTCATCAGGAACCTTAATTTCTTTTCGACTGAAGAAAGAAAGACATGGACATCTTGGATGACATGGGGGTGAGTAAATTATCAGCATTATTTTTTTTTAGTGAACTACTCCTTTAATAGGTAATGCAACTTACAGTAAGTATTCTTTCAGGGAATTTGTACTTGAGTAATATTAAAACTAGATCGTAATAAAAAAAAAACATACTTGAAGCTAATTTAACAAAAAACAAACAGTGATTAAAAAATAGGCTACACTTTTGTAGCAAAATATACAATTTTAATTGACCTTGATCTTTATTTCATCATTCAATTTCAAAAGTTTACTTCTGTACTTTTAAATACCAGGTAAAATTAAATGTGACTTTTTTTAACATTGACTTAACTTTTTGACTATCTACTGAGATTTCAACATCCACACTTTTAATATTATCATTCCTTATAGCATGTTTTAAACCTCTGAAGACAAAACTTCAGTGGGATTTAATTCAGAAAACTTGTTTTACTGGGAGTATTTTCAGATTTGAGTGGATTTTCCCTTTTCCTTCCCAAAAATCCAACAACATCATTCTCAAGCAAATGTACCCAAATATCAATCAAACTTTTAAATGTGAACTATGTAACTATTTTTGTTGAAAAAGTAGCTCACATTTTTATGAGCTAAAACATCATGAATCCATCTTCCAAACCCTGTTTTTGTCTTATCCTGAATCACTACGGTACGTCTATTATAAGTAACAAATGGAAAAATAGTAAGAAACAGTAAATCATACTAACAATATATTTCACTTTAATGCAAATACATGTTGCTTTTGCACATTCACTGAATATAACTGTGCAAATGGACCAAGCATGGACATTTACAGAGCCTACATAACTATGGGTTTGATTGATGTGATGTCAGGCTGTTTTGACATCTCACATAACATTGATCAAAGGTCAGCCGTATGACAGCACTATTATAACCATCACAAACTCTTATTATCTCTCATGACTATTGACAACATCTGTTACAGCCGGCATAAAACAGTTTCATGACTCATGAGACTCAGTCTCAGGGTTCAAATACATGTAAAATCCAAACGCTTGACAGCAATAACGGGATGATTAATTCTTCAAATAAGTTGTTGTCACAGATGGAATATGCTTTTACTATAAATGCACTATTGTTTAAGGATTAATGGAGCTGCCGTTAGTTTACTTACAAATTACTGACCACATCCTTAATTTTCTCAGATGTCATCAAGCGTTATATTAAACATTTCCGGCTGGGCCGATTCAATACCTGTTCTTGTAAGAGCACAAATCAATTTTAGTGCCCTGACTGCAAGCTGTCATGGATAAAATAAAGGAGTCGAGTCAGCTCAAGGTAACATACCATAAATCTTTGACAGCTATAATAGAAACATAGACTGTTGTGGAAACACATACTGTACATTGTAAGGGAGGGGAAAAAAAAAAGCTTTCCCGCAATAAAATTAAGTTTGCCCTTCTGGATCCTGACATGCTCAGACATGCTCCAAGTTCCCTGCATTTAACGGTTTACACGCACTGTGGATTCCAATATGTTCGTAAAGTAAAAGGGAGGAGGATAGAGTCAGCCAAGCATTTTATAAGCTGAGCAAATGGCTTTGCCACATTTAGAGCGCTGGAGGAGTTAGTAGGAGCACTACGAAGCGGCCAGTTGTGCTTAAACCTACCAATGTCTTTATATTTCAGCTGAGTCACTGGCTAAATCAATGTAGCTTGACAGGTGATGCACTTGTGCCGAGCCTTATAAGAATGGTCTTTGGGCACTCTGTGAATAATGGAGGCGCTAGTGAGAATCTCTCCACCTCGTGCGAGCTGATTTCGAGGGAGATTGGTTCTGTGTGACAAATTTAGAATTTGAAATGTCCATGTCACAAGCACTGATATCTTTAGGAATAAATCAAGCTATAAATATGGCGCATGCTTCCCGTGTCAGTGCTAACGCATTCATTGTGTATCTAGCGCCAATCTGAGACCTGAATGACTGACGAGGTGACAGAATACACTTTATTAAACGCTTAAATCTCGGGCTGCCGGTATTTGACTCTAGACTATCGTTCAACAGTTCAATCAATCACAAACATCTGCTCTTTCCACGTGTCACATGAGATAAAGAGATTGAGAGAGCTAGAGACAATATTTACACACGCAGGCTTGCTGAAAGTGCTGCAACGTAATTATGAAAATTACAGAATCTCACATAAAAAGACATTTTTATGGGCCACATTTAAAGGTATTGAGAGTGCTTCTCATTTGTGCTTCAGTTATGCCTTATGCTTCATTATTTAATGAGCGCCATGTGCATATAATTACCGTAATTGGTAACATCTTCTGACAGGATTTTAACTGTATTAACATTCATTATACATATTCAGTGTATGCAAAATACCAGTCAAGCCAAATTAATGTTATTTGCATGGTGTGCAATTCAACATGCAAAAAGCATCAACAGATAGCAAGGTAAAATGGAACAAAAATGCAAGGAAAAGGAGAATAGCAGGAGATAGAATTTGAAATTCATATCATCCCATTGTTACATTTTATTGGTGTAGGAGAAGCCAGGGCTAGTTGTCACAGGGACATCTCTCAGGGTTTAAGGTGAGGGGTCAAAGTTGTGTTTTTTTTTCTTTCTTTTTTTTTACATTTGATCTGAATTTTACCCTCAAAACTAAAGGCTATGTTCAGACTGCCAGCCAATTTATTTATTTTTATATATATCCAGATCATGTCTAGATGGGATTTTGAAAGCCTGGAAATCTAATTCAAACCACATTTTTTTTTTTTTTTTAACATTTATTTACATATTATTTTACATTGATATCTAATTGTATAGACAAGACAAGTAGTTTGTTCAGGCATGAGGAAATTAAAAACCTGCACACATATATTCAAACGCACATAATAGAATCGATTCTTAATGCGCATGTGAATGCCATCAGCGTTTATCACGGGTTCGATTTAAAGTCTGTTTACACTCTAAAAAATGCTGGGTTGTTTTAACCCAATTTTGGGTCAAATATGGACAAACCCGAAATGTTGGGTTAAAAATGTAATGTAAAAATTTAACCCAACGGCTGGGTTAGTCCATATTTGACCCAAAGTTGGGTTAAAACAACCCAGCATTTTTTAGAGTGTAGAGACATTCATTTTTACCTTACAGTTACTGTAACTGGCCCCCAAATGAGCTTGTGTTCTCCCAAGTTTTTTCTCCATTGGGTCACCTGATGGAGTTTTAGGACACTTGATTGGTTCCTTGCCACTGTTGCCTTTGGCTTGCTCAGTTGGGGAAATATGTGTATATGCTACGTATAGCTAAAGCAACCCATGCAGACAGGCTGGTTATGTCTGGACACATAAATCATATGATCACTTTAAATTAATAGTCTCACTATTCATAATTCTCACTATTATAGTTGCTTATTAACATGCATATTAATAAAACTCCGTCAGCCGGAGTGCCTGCAGTTACTCACAGTGAGTGGCAAAAAGACTGAGCGGCTGTATTTGTTTTCAGCGTTAGTGCCGCAAAAAAAACAAAAAAAAACAACACATATAAAGTGGGAAAGAGCTTTGCGATTGACTGTCCAACTAGATTTGACAACAAATCGGAGGTATATTTTTGCAGACTGATATAGAAAGAGGAGCAAATGGATCGCTGCAATTTACAGAAACAACTGGACTCAGTGAAAGGTGGATTTGCAGTTATCATTTTGTGTTAATATGCTGAATTTAGCTGTAAAACCATACCCATATATTTTGTATTGTTATGTATATATTAACAACTCTTTAATTAAATATTTATCATCACATATTCTGCATTATTGGGTGTGTTTTTTAATAAACAATGACCAAAAAGAAAAAAAAAAAAACTGTAAAGTTTTAGGGCTGGATGATATGATGATATGTAGGCTATATATAACACTGATATAAGTGATCACCCAGTTTTAGACCTACCTATATTGTATTTATATAAAGCGTTCACAGGCAAATTTGCTTTATGTTTAGGTCTATATTGCTTTTATTTTCCCGGTGTCGAAATCAGGCAAACATAAATGTCAGGCAACACGATTCCTGGCTGCATGTCAATATCCATTTATCACTGGATCTTTAGTAAGTTGTAAGGAACACTATATTGAGTACAACATTTAATTTAAATTGATAAAATTGTTCGTTTTAGTCGCATTTCCGCAGTTTCCCCTATTAAATCCAATCACACAGCAGATCTTTTGCCACTCAGGCAGGCTGAGGGGGGTTGTTCCGGTGGGAAAGTGACGTCAATGCATTCCCTCTATAGAATATAAAGCACATTAGTAATCCCTTATTCTGCATGACCATACTATCACAGTGTAGTGCAGGTTGAAAGAGGTATCAAAAGCAGAAGTTCCAATTAAAACATTTACTAATACAAAATTAAAGAAACTGGTACAGACCGGTAGATAGGCAGAAGATCCACAAATACACCGTAACATTAACATTAGCAACGACCGACAAAGACAAACTGAACTGAAGAGACTGATGAACAATAATGAGGTGAAGACAGGTGAAACAGATGATGATAAACAAGACACAGGTGACAACGATTATGACGGGAGGTGTGTATACATGAGGGATGCTGGGAAATGTAGTGCAGAGACAAAGACAGACTGGTGCAGATGATGAATGTGACACATACCTTACCAAATTATAATAAGCATCAATTGGGAGCTTATTGAGGCGAACGTCATAGTTAATAAAGAGAATTAGACCCTAAACTTAAGTGTGACTAATGCTGCGTTCATGTGCTATGGTAATTATGGTAAATACCAAAAGCCGACATGGAAAATGCACATGAACACCCCTCATGTAGTATTTACTACTGGGCAACTCGTAGAATATTTTGATGGACGAGTTGCTGAGATGAGATAATCTTTGACCATTTCAAAATGGCGGAGAGCACCTTGAGAGTCGTGAATGGTAAAAAATTCGCAGCCAGAAGTACGGAGTCAGTGTTTACAAGTTGAACGCATAGGTTGAACGTGCAAACTAACTCAAACGGCGTTTACAAAAAAGGAATTAAAAGGTAAAACAACGATGTCGGACGATTTTGATTCTGTACTTCCGGCTACGTCGCCCGTGACCTTTTGAACGTAATTACGTATTACGTGACGTTACAAACGCGCCTCACAGAATAGAGCAAGGCTAGCATTTGTCCTTAAAAAAGTAAAATTTTTGGAATAAGTTTTGAAATAACCGATCGTTTCGCATGATAAGACCCTTATTCATCGTCTGATATCGTTTAAAGACATTTGAAGCTGCATCTGAAACTGTTATTAACTGTCGTTTGGACCTTGGGCCGTCTGGTTCCCATTGAAGTCCATTATATGGAGAAAAATCCTGGAATGTTTTCATCAAAAACCTTAATTTCTTTTCGACTGAGGAAAGAAAGACATGGACATCTTGGATGACATGGGTGTGAGTAAATTATCAGCAAAAGTTTTTTCAAAAGTGAACTAATCCTTTAAGCAATCTAAAATAGTTTTAGCTAAATAACAGGTCTGGATCTCCATCTTTTTACAACATTACGACAACAAAAGCACTTGAACGCAACACACTGGTAAATACCAGTTCACAAGTGGAAAATATCCTATTTTCCATAGCACGTGAACGCAGCATCCCAGCAAACAGGGGACGTCCTCCGGACGTTGCGAACGTCTAATTAGGTCCGGATCTGGTCCGGTTCATAACGTTCGCTGGGGAACGTCCCGCGAACGTCCCCTGCGACGTCCTAAGAACGTTTAAAGAACCCTACACGAAGACGTTCAGGGGACGTTCGCAGTGGACGTTAAGGGGACGTTCTGGGGACGTGTTTTTGTTAGCTGGGATAAGATCTGATTTAAGAAAAAAATCGGACTTGCCTGCAGTCCTAACATAGCCTAAGTGATCGGACAAGTCTAGTTCGCCAGAGAGAAGTCTAAACTATCCCCACCATTTTGAGGGGGGAAAGAAGCTAAGAAAATTAAACATGCATGGATGAATCATTTGCAATTGACTTTCGAATATAAACCTGAGAAATATCCACTGAAGCATAACAGGTTGCCCCAGTCTCCTATTAATATGTGTTACCTAAAACATGTGATGTGATTTGCCACCTGTCACTGATCTTAATTAACACTGGAAAGAGTTTGAACATCGAACTAAGAGAAAATGTGAGCTCCAAACAGTTTGATGT
Source organism: Pimephales promelas (assembly GCF_988280905.1). Classification (NCBI taxonomy): domain Eukaryota; kingdom Metazoa; phylum Chordata; class Actinopteri; order Cypriniformes; family Leuciscidae; genus Pimephales; species Pimephales promelas. The sequence continues at coordinate 32,298,456 of NC_142771.1, forward strand.
CACAATTAACATCAATGCTGTATCTCATGAGCTTTTATCTTCAAAACAAGGCTGAACTATGTTTCAGACACCATCTTTTCTAATCATAACAGTAATTATTTTGCTGTGATTAGACTAAGCCAATCTAATTGTTAACAGGTCATTCTCTGTCAGCAAAAACAATCCTTAGTGATTATGAAAAACAATAAAAAATGAAAAAAATAATCATAAAGCTGCATTGCAAACAGCCCAAGTTCCCTTTCAGCAGTCTCTGGCATCCACCACCTCTGAAATTACAGCCTGTGCCACTGTAGTCATGGGATTTAAGCCTGGATGTTGGCAAATGGGCGAGTATAAGGATTTTTCTTGATTAGCACATAAAGACACTGGGCACGAGCTGCGGTGGAAACGAGAGAAAACGCCTGAAAATGTCTACAGAAAGGAGTGAATCAAATTCAGCAAATCTTCTTGTGATGCTATGAGGAAACATATGAAATGCCCTATTGTTAGAGACTTAATTAATTGTCTTTGAACTCGTGACTTGTCTGGATTCCACACAGGAACTCAGAACAAAACATAAAGAGATGAAATAAAAAGTATCCAATATTGAATACTACGCACAACGCCTCGGGAATCTTTAATGAACTCCATCCAATTTCATTTTGAACGGTTATCAGAGCGATTTGAGCCTTCCAACACTTTTTCTTCTGATTATTGATTGTCTGAAGAAAGGTAAAATAAACAGCAGCTAATTAGTATTCCCGGGCACTCGAAAATGTGCTTTTATTAATCTGACCGAACACGGAAAGAAAATCTTCACCTTGCGTGCTGAATAAAGAACTGTCTTGTGTCTCTGGCCAGACAGCTTTTATATTTCTCATATTCAGAATGATTATGGTAAATGGAGACGGGCACAATCGGAGATTGGATAACACTGACCTTTTGCGGTTTGGTGAAAAACTGACAGGATATTCTAAGCCAGTCATCTATTAAGACGGAGAAAACGGCAGTGTCGGGTGACACATCTGTAACCAAATGTTGTGGATGAAACGGAATGGAGGGGAAAGGACTGGCGCAGACACGCTGTTATCGGGTGGAAAGGGTTTGAGATGAGCTTGTGAATAGGCTGCCATCAGCCCTCCTCGCGGCAGTGGTGGCACTACGAGCACAGTGGGGATCAGGACAGCTTGCTCACTGTTTACTCAAGCTAATAACTGCTTTCTACATACTCACAAACACTGATTACCGCAGTCGCAGCGAGCGCCACATTAATTCACTATTATCACACCCGCACAACAGTGGCGCATTAGTGATGACATTCCAAGTCTCTATAGAGAGAGTTAATGGTGATTGGTTTGGCAGAATTTAGCGGGTTTTGGTTGGCGTGCCGGTGCAGTTCGTTTGAAAATGTCCCTGTGATTTAAAAAAATACATAAATAAATAAATTGTTCGAGTTTGAACTTTTGATATGATGGGCTGTTTTCTAAGCTGTTGTATAATGGAAATGAACGCACACCTGTGGCCGCACATTCTATATGAATGCAGCAAGTAGATGGATTGCTTAAAGGGTTAGTTCACCCAAAAATGAAAATTCTGTCAGTATTTACTCACCCTCATGTTGTTCCAACCCCGTTAGACCTTCGTTCATCTTCGGAACACAAATTAAGATATTTAAGATATTAAGATCGCTCCTGCATACTAGTCCATAGGCTTCTTGAGGTACTGGCTCTTGCTGTCCCCGAAAAGTCATTAAAGACATCGTTAAAATAATCCAAGTGACTACAGGGGCTCAATCTTAACTTTATCAAATGACGAGAACACTTTTTGTGCGCAAAAACAAACAAAAATAACGACTTTATTTCAAATATTTACTTCCTTCTCCATGGGCCTGTAGTCAGTTAACGTAGTGTGATTGCGTAGAGCTACGTCACACGTAGGCTCACTATTGGCCGACGCTAGTCATGTGTGTGATGCGCGTGACGTACAATAACAGAAGCTTACGCTATTAAACTAGTAACCTGACTCGCGCAGAGGGAGAAATAAACGAATAGTTAAAATAAAGTCGTTATTTTTGTTGTTTTTTTGCACACAAAAAGTGTTCTCGTCGTTTGATAAACTTAAGATTGAGCCCCTGTAGTCACTTGGACTATTTTAACGATGTCTTTAATGACTTTTCGATGCCAGCAAGAGTCATTCCCTCAAGAAGCCTATGGACTAGTATACAGGAGCGATCTTAATATCTTCAATATCTTAATTTGTGTTCCGAAGATGAACGAAGGTCTTACGGGGTTGGAACAACATGAGGGTGAGTAAATACTGACAGAATTTTCATTTTTGGGTGAAATAACCCTTTAAAACTGTAAAAAGACAACAGTTAGACCGGGGGTGAGTCTCAATCAGCTCCTTAATTCAGTAGTCAGGGCACTGATCAGGGTGTTAGTTATTTTAAGGGCTGCCTCAAATGTAAAATCATTCCAGTGCACTGCAACGTTCACTCCCAAAGAAGTCCCACAATGCACCATGAAAACCAAGGAGCATAAAGCTCACTATCTTCCCTTAATAATCAAGTGAGCAAACATATTGACAACGGATGTTGTTGTTGTTTTTTAATCCAAACCATTATTTATATTTCAGCATAAACAAAATGAATATAATCTAGCTAAAATTTATAGAATTTATCATGACGTACTTTAAATAATTGTAAAAAAAATAATGTCCGAAAGATATCAGCTCTGCTGTTGTTCATAAATCTCAGTATGATGTTGTGACGCCATGTCACCGGAAATATAATCACCAATGTCCCAATGTGTAATGAGACAGATTTGTGTATGCGTTATACTGAGTCACCACCTAGGGAGCTGATTGAGACGCAATCTATAGAGACTATAGAGATTATTGTACAGGATAAATCCCCATTTATGCTGCTTAAGAAAAATGTTCAGTGCGATATTGTAAAGACAAGAATATTTACTTTGTTAGGAAAATATTTACTGTCTATTAAGTTTAAAGGGTATCTGTGATAAACACTTGGCAATATACATTATACCTTAAATTAAACTAAAAGTGATTTTTTTTGTTAATAAATGTAATTATTAAATATGTATTACATTTATTACATACAAAAAGTCTATTTAAAATAAATGCTGTTCTTTTGAACTTTCAAATAAATTTAAAAAAATACACTGTCCAGACAAAAAAATTAAAATAAATAAATACTATTGAAGTTATTATTAATGTTTCATGTTTTATGTTTGGCAACAATTCTTCTAACAATATCTGGTTCATCTAACAGTATCTAGCGAAGAGTGTATAGCTTTTCATTTCTTAAACAACCATGTTGGAAGACAGATCATGGCCATATTCCAAGATGATAATGATTCATCAGGCTGAGATTGTGAAAGAATGGTTTGGGAGGAGCATGAAGAATCATTTTCACACATGAATTGTCACCTCTGAGTCCAGACCTTAAAGTCTTTGGCATGTGCTGGAGGAGACTTTACAGAGTGCTGGACTCTTGCATTGACAACATCACATGTGTTTCTTAAGTTGAATTAATCTTGGCATCGTCATCCTGGAATTTGACCATGATGTGTCTTCCTACAAGGTTGTTTAAGAAATTAAAAACTGTACACTCCATCAGGGTTAGAAGAACAGTTGCCAACAGTGACTTTTTTGGCCGAGCAGTGAATATCATGGTTTCCACAAAAACAACAACAACAAAAAAATGTTTCAACATGATGTTGATGACAATCAATGTTTCCTAAGCATCAAATCAGCCTACTGGACTAATTTCAGAAGAAAATCATGTGACACGGAAGTAATGATGCTGAAAATCCAGCTTTGCGTCACAGGAATAAATTACATTTTAAAAAATACAGTTATTTTATATTTCCATTGTATTTATACCATATACAATTTTATAACTATAGCTCACCTAGGTGAGCATAATAGACATCTTTCAAACACATAACAACCCAAACCTTATGAATGTAGGCTATTATAAGTTTATTTAACATTTTACAAAGCCATCAAGTGATTTTTAACCAAGTCTGCGTTTTTAGCCACTCGGGTTCACGTTGTGCTAAAATCACTCTTATCCAGCAGCTATCTTGGCTTTATTGTATCAGCTGAGGAGCTTGTTTCAAAACAACTAACTCACAGTGGGATGATGATGATGATGATGATGATGATGATGATGCATGCTGGATCCACATGTCACAGGAATGAGCGCTGTATGGGTCAGGTAGGTGTGAGGTTGTGCCGGTCATTAGCAACAGGGGGAGTCAGTGAGGGAGCATGACTGACTCATGTGAAAGCGAACCTGCTGCTAGTAATGGTGCTGTGCTGCTGTTTAGGAATGCTTACTACAAATGTCACCTCGGCGCACGGCCTGGCTCTCTGCCCTCTCTCCAGCACGCCGACAGAGAGACGCAGCATGCTGTTCTGTGCCATGCGCTTCCTCCCGATGGTTCTTGGAGAGAAGCGTGACTCAGTTATCTCTACATGCACCAGTGGCCCTACATGGAGAATCAGCACAGGGTGACTAATGCTGGGCCTCTTTAACATTTCAGAATTCACCTTCTGCAAACTCTCTTTTACTTCACGCTCCGCTTATCTCCCGACGCGCTATCTCCAGCTGCTCCCGGCCTAGATGCTTGGCGATTCTTGCATTCTTAAACTCAGTGGGTAAGTGAACAACCTGTCCTCTGAATAGCATCTCCCACACACACACACACACAAATAAAATAAAAAATAATGCTGCTCAGAAAAATAAGCGTTGGCACTGTATTACTCATAGGAAAATGAGCTTCATTAATCATTATGTAACGTTTGCCACTTAACTAATCAAGTTATATTCAGTTCATTTAAATGTTGTGCTGACACAGTCTTTTAAATTCAGCACACAATACATATTTGCCAGTGGGCTTCTAATAAGCATACACAAGAGGAAAGGAAGGGTGAAAAACTCCATGCTTTAGCCTAAAGGACTATTAAAATGTCCATTAAAAGACTGAAAAGTTGACATTACAGTGTGACAATGGTGGAAATTATTGGAATTATTGGAAATTACATACTTTAAAAGAATTAAGTGCAAACTTAATATAATGTTTTCAGGATTGTTCAACCAAAAAAGCAAAATCTTTTTTTTTTCTTTTTTTTCCCAAATATCATTTACTCACCCTCATGTTGTTCCAAACCTATATGAGATTCATTCTTTGGCTGAACACAAAAAATAGATATATTTTGAAGAATGCCGGAAACTAAAGTTGGAATATATAGCGCCGGAATATAAAGTCAGAACTACATGATATAAACGTGCAATTGCATGTTATAAAGTCATAATTGAGAGATAAACAATTGCAATTGCATGCTATAAAGTCAGAATTGCGAGATATAAACTCACAATTGCAAGAAATAAATTTGCACTTCTGACTTTTTTTCTCGCATGTGCGAGTTTGTTTCTTGCAATTCTGATATTATTTTCTCAGAATTGTGGGATATAAAGTCGCAATCGCCAAAAAAGTCCAATTCTGAGGAGCTGTTTTTTGCTCAAAATTGTGAGTTTCTATCACACAATTCTGACTTTATAACACGTAATTGCGAGTTCATATCATGCAATTCTTATGTAAACGTTCCCTTTTTTGCGAAAAAGTTGCCCTTTTTATTTTTTTTATTCTGTGAAATGTCTCAGGTTACGATTGTAACCATAGTTCCCTGAGATAGGGAATGAGACAGTGCATCAATGATGCTTTGGAAACGCTTCCAGCTTGAATGTTTCTGAAGCATCTATGTCACATAGTCCAATGGATGGAATAAACGTCATGTGCGAGTGACATAATGACCAGGAAGGAATAAAAGCATATCTGGTGCAACCGGCATTAGCTTCGAAAATTGCCGAAGCAAGTCGATCCTATGGATGCAGGAAGTATGGCAGGGCGATGCATCGTCTCGTTCCATATCTCTGGGAACTATCGTTACAGTCGTAACCTGAGTTGTTCCCTTTTGAGGGAAATCGTGATGCATCAATGACATTTTGGGAACAAGAATACCCAAATCGCCAAACTTTAAGCACCTGAGACCGTGGGGCAGCGTCCAGGCTATAAAACCTGACAAATGCGAGCGATGAAGCCCAGCCTGCCGCATCACAAACGTCTTGGAGAGAAAATCCAAATAATAAGGCTTTAGAAGCCGCCATACTCCTAGTGAAATGACCGTCCCCATCAGCACAGTAGACCTTCAGGCCCTTTCGGTTTCTTCCACCTGCCTTGAGTTTGCTCCGGGGATGGTCATTTCACTAGGAGTATGGCGGCTTCTAAAGTCTTATTATTTGGATTTTTTTTCCAAGACGTTTGTGATGCGGCAGGCTGGGCTTCATCGCTCACATTCATCAGGTTTTATAGCCTGGACGCTGCCCCACGGTCTCAGGTGTTTAAAGTTTGGCGATTTGGGTATTCACTCTCAGTGACTCTTAAAGTGTAGAAACGATCTGAAAAATGGAAGGTGTGTATAGATAAGACTTTTCCTGACTCATGAATTTTAATTATATGTCATCATGTAATTAATATTCATTAGACCCAGTAGCCCTTCCTGATTTGTTTAAAAAAAATATTGCCACTTGTGAAAAAAAATATATATAAAAAAACAAATCCCAAAATGTGTTTTTTTGTTGTTGTTGTTGTTGTTGTTTTTTTAGCAGCTAGAGGGCTGTTTTAATATTTCAGAGATGGTAGCTGTGCTTTGAAAACCTCAGATAGACGACAGTCTGCCTTTGATTGAGCAGACGATGCATTATTTAAGTATCTCTTAATGGCACTTAGGGAGGAAAAAGAATTGAATAAACTTCAGAGGAGGAACAACTAATTAAAACAACGTTTTTATTTATGCACGTCCTCTGCACTGCAGCATGATCCAGGTGGACTTGAGGCCTGCTGGAGCGCTGATGGATGGCCCGCCTCTGGGCTCGGCTGTCTCCCACTGACGCGGGATGGTCGTATTGATTACACCTGCTGCCAGTCTTCCTGAGAGCTGCCAATACTGCTATCAGCCTCCCGACAAGGAGGGCCCAGCCAAAATAAAGGCATCAAGAGTGCATCTTGAATAAGAAAGATGCCTTGTTGCCCATTCCCACACCCCCTGAGAGCCAAACAGATGGAAGTGTTGCAGTCTGCCTGGTGAAGAACAAACCCTCGGTTGCCTGAAACCCGTACGCCGCGGGCTCCTACCGCGCACGTAAATATGCACTTCATTTCAACGGGAGATTAAAGTCTTGAATGTGCTGAAAAAGAAAGAGATAAGCCTCTAGACTGACCAGGTGATAAGATGCTATCTGTGGAAGCGGGCACGTACACCTGTTTTTCAGGTACGGGGTAATTATTCATCGCTATTTTGTCCCCTGCGGCGTTTCCTGTCATCTGGGACAGCGTAGTGGAGGCTGATGACACTGTACATCACAGGACGAGAGTTAGAGGTCACTCACTAATGTCTCTCACACAAAGGAAACATCCACCTGATGCATAAAAGACGAATGCAAACGAAATCTTTTGTGCCGTCGTTCGTGCAGCAAGCTGATGCTGAACAATCTCAGCATGAAAAGAAATATATTCCAGGTGGCACACATGCCACTGTGATTAATTCTGCCGAACAACTCATACCATAGAATTTTAGATTACAGAGTGCAAACGGCGGTGTAATTACACGATAAAAGTTAGACAATTACAGCCATGCTCTTTCCCTGTATAAAACCAGTGGCATAATCACATGCAAATTACCCAGGAGCCTCTAATCGGGTACCTACTTGAATGGCATTGTGAAATCATCTGGGAGCAATATCTGTCGAACGTCACTTATTCTACTGTCAGAAATCGCAAAAGAGCAGGGGGAAATGGGAAATTGGAAAATCGTTATTGCAGCAAAAACACTATGTACAACACATTCTCTTTAACAAGCAATGAAGAAATGATTTGTTTTGCAGTAAACTGATTACTGAGGCTGAAGAAAACGCATCTTTCTTGCTTTCTTGCTTGTGAATGTAATACATGATGTGTCAAGCTTTCTCATTGAAATGCATAAATAAAAAAGGTCAAAAAGGCTCACTTGTTTTCTTTTAAATGTTTGTATGATTTCATAACATTAATTTGTTTCCTTTTCTCGTACATTTGCAAAATAAAATCATCAATTAATTACAATTTATAAGTTCATTACATTTTTTTGGGATAAATCATTGTTTTATTTGCGGCAACTTCTGCAGATCACATACAGTAGCTAGGACAGGATCCTTGTCAGAATATATTTAAGGGACCACTACTAGTCAAAAGTTTAGACAAGCCTATTCACTTTGGTATTTTGGATCTTTCAAAATATTTATTCAGACGTGTTAAAGTGCCCCTATTATGGATTTTTGAAAATGACCTTTCATGTAGTGTGTAACATAGCTCTAGGTGAATGAAAACCTCCTGCAAAGTTTGAAATCTGAAACTGCATAGTAAATAAAGTTATTGTCTTTCAAAAGAGTCGGCTCTGAGTCAGTTTAATGAATCAATTTTTAAACGAGTCATAATCTGTTTCGTTGTGACGTCAAAACAAAACATTAACATATGAAGAGTTCAGATGCAAAAGCCTCTAAATGCCATTTGAAATTTTCTTCTAGAATGATAATTTTTATCAAGCTTGTATATTTAAGTTCAGTGATTTCACTTAAATGGCAATGATAATTACCTAGTAATTGTTATTTAAGTGAAATTACTGAACTTAAATATACAAGTTTGATAAAAATCATCATTAAAGAAGAACATTTCAAATGGCATTTAGAGGCTTTTGCATCTGAACTCTTCATATTGTCCGCCCACTTATTGCGTGCGCAGACACCAGGGAAAACTTGAACCTCACAAACTGGATAGCATCATGTCGAGAAGTGAAGGTGCTCTACAATGTGAAGGTAAAGCCAGTTCTTTGTGTAGGAAGCCTCAGGACACGCAGAGCTGACGTTATTATTGCAATGGGAGTTTTTGTTTTTGACACGTGGGAGACCAATCACAACAGACTGAGCTGTCTGGCCAATCAGAGCAGAGTAGCTCACATAAAGGAGGGATTTAGAGAGACTGATTCATCTCAGTTGTTTTAGAAGCATTGAAAATGTGCTGATGTGCAAATTTATATAATGAGCAAATTAAATGGAAATGAAAATGAAACAGCATCGATACTCAACGCATTGGGGAAAGCCTTCGGCATAAAGGCTAATTTATACTTCTGTGTCGAGGGTACGCCGTAGTGTACGGCGCTGGCTACGCACGTAGGCGACGCCTAGTGAGCATTTATACTTCTGCGTTCAGGTCTTGGTTGCTCTGCAGTACTGCTCCGAAACGCTAGTTGGCAGCGGAGGGTTTTAATGTTCCACTGTTTAGATTCCTCAAGTTGCATGGGACGTGTCTCTGCGTATGCTACGCCGTACCTACTGCGCGTACCCTACACAGAAGTATAAATTGGCCTTAATACATCTGAAATCTGTAGTGGAGCTACTCCAATCTTGATTGATGCAATGTCTTTCATTGCGTTGCGGCTTCTTCCGACCGTGTTAAAGACCCGGTGTTTGATTTATCTGGCTTCGAGGAGTTAGATATTCTCAACACTTAATCACTCGGATATGGAAATTCGCCACCCCATGTTCCCATTATTGAGGGGGTTGTAACCAGGGCAGGGGCTTGAATGTTGAATGGTCATTTAATAAGCAGGAAGCGACTAAGAAAAATAAAATGAATGAGCACTTCCTGCAGACCCAGTCACAATCTTCGTGGCAGAGCCTTCCTTTTTTCACTGATCACTCGATACCTCCATACTGAGGTACAGAGATTGTTGAAAAATCCATGATCATCTCAAATATTTTCCCCCCATGTATATATTTACTCATCCATTAGGGAATCTAATTAGAATGGCTATGAGGTGATGCCTTGGATAGAGGGTTATTTTGCTAAATATTTTCTACATTGCTTTCTACATTCCGACATTGTTTTACCCCTGATAGCTCAGACACTTCCCTCCAAATCTCTTACATCGAATTTGTTAGGGAAAGCATATGGGAAAGCTTATATGGCAGTGGGTCGAGCCGGTACATGCCTACACACAATAGGGTTAATACAGGCATACCAGACTGACCTCCTCAAAAAGGTGGATGATAGCTGGGAGGTCTCACTCGATGGTATTACTGAATTTCGTAAAGAGGCTGACTTATCTCTCCATATTATTAAAGAAATTATTGGCCGTTTTATGGCAGCACTAGTTGTCTCAAAGAGACATTCATGGCTATATCGCTTGGGGTTTCGGGGAGAAGGACATGGCCTTCCTTCTCGATGCCCCCCTTTCGCCTTCTGGCCTCTTTGACGACGAGGCCTTGTTTTGGAGGTACTTGTGCTCTCAAGGTACTGGATCAACCTCTTAGGGGGTTTAGATTCAAGATAGCGTCTGTCAGTCAGACCAACTTCGAGGACTGGTCTGTCGTGATATATCCACAAGCTCCTTAACTCCTTGTTCCATTATAACCCCATTACAGGAAGTTTCCGAGATTTGCTTTTGGGGGGGAAAGCTTGCCAATATAGGGTTGTACCTTTCGCCTACACTAATTTCCTCACAACTTTACTAAATGAATGGATTATGCCCTTGTTCCATTGAGACTTCAAGGGATCTGTATCCTAAATAATAAAGATGACTGGCTCATTTTGGCTCAGTCAGAAGAACTGGCAATTCAACATTGAGATGTTGTTTTGCGTCATCGGTGCTTGGGGTTGAGACTCAATGTGAAGGAAAGTTCCTTAAAGTATGACTAGTCCTTCCTTCAGAGGACTACGTTCCTGGGAGTAGAGTGGGACTCACGATGCGGGCACAAACGTAACCACAATGAAACGTATTAGGTTAGGCCAGGCCATCACTGTCAAACACTTCCAAAGTGTTTTGTGTCTCATGGCTGCAGCTTCCATCGTAATTTATTTTGGTCTGCTCAATATGAGGGCCTTGCAGTGGTGGCTCAGGACCAAGGGGTTTTCTCCGTTGGGGAACCCCTTTGGCATGATCAGAATTATACGGAGATGCCTTTGTTCTCTCGTCATGTGGAAGAAACCATGGTTCCTGTCTCAAGGCCCGATTCTGGGAGACTTTGACCACTGGTGCATCCCTCAAGGGCTGGGGTGCGGTTATGGAGGGTCGTTACACCAAGGTGTTTGGAAGGACCATCATCTCTCATGGCATATTAATCGCTTGGAGATGTTGGCCCTATTCTTTGCCCTTAAGCACTTCCTTGCAGACCTCAGAGGGCATCAAGTTCTTATTAGAACGGACAATATGTCGGTGGTGTCTTATATCACGCCAATGAGGTCTGAGATTGAGTCCTCTTTCTAGACTGGCACATCAGATCCTTCTGTGGTCCCAGATAAATTTCTCTCTGTTAGATCCATTTATATTCCTGGGGTTGAAAATGTGGTAGCAGACATCCTGTCGAGGCAGGGGCTGAGGCCTGGGGAATGGCGGCTCCACCCTGAAGTAGTTGAGCTCATATGGAGAGAGTTTGGCCAGGCGGAGGTGTTCGCCTCTCATGAGAACACTCACTGCCCCGCTCTGGTACCCTCGCTCACATCCAGCTCCTTTGGGCCTGGATTCAATGGGACAGATGTGGACGAGCTCTTACTCTGGCACTGGACGGCAGTTTTTCCGACATGCGATGAGTATGCGAGCGACTTCCAAGAACAACAACTAACGTTAACAATATAACTTCATGCTCTATACTAAGGAGTGTGTATCTCAACAACCAATGAGCTACAAGAACACAGTGGGCAGTTAAGGGACTTAAAGGGTCAGATAACATATTATATATATATATATATATATATATATATATATATATTACATACATATCATTATATCTTATGGGTGCAATACTAACCAAGGTTACAGCCAAGTTTCTACTCTGTGAGCTCATAGATTGAACACCAGCTCAGTGGATCTAATCTAAGCCTAGACAGTGGTACAACCCATCTCCAAGGCCCCGAATCACAGTCATCGCTTATCAGTAGGCAAATCAGCTTAGTCATTGACCCTGCGACCTCCTGTTCTCATTAGTTATGTCTGTGACATTGATGGAGGGGTGGGGCTCTCCTGCAGTCAAAGCACACAGGTCAGTGCTGGAGATTAGAGAGCTCTCTTATGTTATCCCGCCCGAGGCTAGCACTCGCTCACTCTATGAGAGCTGCGGCGGGACAGCGAGCGGGTAGAGCATCCCACCATCCCTCCTCCCCCTAGTCCATTTTCCTCTTATTTTTGTTCTCTCTCCACATTAGAGGCAGGATGACATGGATGGAGAGAGAGGCATCTGAAAAGCCTCGGTTGACATGTGGTTCATGTGAGCACTCAAGGCATTATGGGTCCTGTGTGGTGAGTGCTCTAAAATGAGACAAAATCAAGTGCAGTTTTCAGCCGACTGGGATGGGAGGGTAATTGAAAGGCGTGCAGTTGGAAGAGACACGTGTGCAAGTGTGCACGGTTGCTTGTCAAACTATTAATGCCGATAGAGTCATTGACACACAAGAACAAGGAGTGTTTATAGAAAAGACACCAGAGAAATTCATACTCTGATGGTTTCATAAGAGAAACATCCCTGCAGATTTTTTCTCTAGGCAATACCTTTGAAATTCTAATAGTAGTTAACTTTAGAGGATTCCATCAAAACTTTATAATCGTGTATTGAATGGTGCATTATTTAAGACATGGGTTGGGTGCAAACTTTTATGTTTTAGGACTTCTGTCATTAAAACGTTTGAAGTGCTTTGAAAAGAAATCTATTATGCACGTAGAGTTTATTTGATTTGTAAATAAGTTAAAATATTCTTCACATGTAAAATAACTGCTTTCTATTTGATATATGTAAAAATGCAATTTACTCCTGTGACACAGTCTTACTCCAGTCTTCATTGATTTGATGCTCAAGAAACTTTTATTGAAATTATCAATGTTGAAAATGGTTGCCCTGCTTAATATTTTTGTTGAAACTATGATGCATTTTTTCAGGATTTTTTGATGAATAAAAAGTTCAAAAGAATGGCATTCTTAATTAAATAAATCTGGTGTAACATTATACAGTAAATGCATTCACTGTCACGTTTGATCAATGTAATGCACCCTTGCTGAATAAAAGTATTCATTTCTTTCAAAGAAAATTACAGTATTGCCATGGAATCTTCAAAAACAAGTTCAATATGACACCAGAGTGACGTTTAAGGATTTATTTCCACGAATAAACAATTAATTCACTCATTTTAGTTCAAGGATTTCTTCCCACAATTTATGAATTCCCTTGTTTTAATAAATTGTGGCCACGTGGAACTACTTTTTTCCCTTGTTTTGATTTAACTAAAACAAAGGAACAAATTATTTCAATATGGCAAAGTTAGCAAAGCGAGGAAACTAATTATCATATCGTCTGCACAGTTTTCTTAAACCGAGGGAACAAATTATTAAAACATGTTGACATATTAAGTCGTGGGAACTAATTATTGATTTGTGGCCATGATATACTGTACATATTTTCTTCCCATATGTCATGTTTGGGTAAAAAGTTGATATTTCATTCTAAAGCTTCCTTTTTAATAATTCTATCACTTTACATAAACAATATTGTGATACTGAAATTAAATGTCCTTAGTTTTTGCAGTTTAGAGGTATATTTGCTTCAAAATAATTCTTATCTGTAAAGTCTTTAAATACTATTAAAGTAAAAATCATAAGAATGTATATATTTATCTACACACCAAACACTAAAGCCATCGTATTTAATAGGACAACCTGCCAATGTGCTATCAGCAAATAAGATAAATAAAAATAATAGATAAAAAAGATTTTAAAAAAATAAATAAAATAATGCAAGAAAAATGCAAGGGTCAATTCCTGTTTGCCACATGCCAAAACTCTCGAAGCAATTTTGCAGTAAAATACCTTCTTTCTTGCAATAGAAAACCAAAAACCAACCAAGAGAGAGAGAGAAAGAGAGAGAAATCAATAAATCAGCCCTTATGAGCTGGACTCCCAGTGCATACACGTTCCTGTGTGCATACATTACAACAAAGTAACCCAGCGTGCTTCTAAACGTTATGACGATATTAGCTAATCAGCTGGAAAATAAGAGTAGGCTACCTGAATATTTCAACTTCATTTCTGATACACCCTTTTAAACTCTCCTCATAAATGTGTTGCTAAACTGAAATAAAGAGAGTCGGGAAATATAGTGAAACCTGGATATCTGGCACATAATAGACAAGGTGAACGCAATGACCTACACTATGATTTGTCTTGATGCATTATTTTATGATATCACCTGTCATTCTTCCACTGACCTGATGAATAACAAGAGTTTCCATTTTCCTTACTATCTAAAACGTGTAAAATGTCAAAATAATACACCAAATATTACTGATTTTATAAAACGAGTGCATTTTTTTTGTAAGATCATATTAATATGAATAATCATATTAATAGTGACAGTTAAACAACATTACATGGCTACAAATGTAACTGTTTTTTTTTTTGTTTTTTTTTTCCAGAAGCTAAATTCCTCAATCCGGACAACTAAATCACAGAAAGAAAAAGAAAAAAATTGGAAAGGCTTGCTTGATAATATCACAGATAGTCAACATATTGTGATGTGTGCACATCGAAAAGGTTTGCAATATCTGAATGATTTTAATAAGCTACTTCAAAAACGAAAAGTCAAAGTTTTAGGTCAACGTACAGAGAATACACTGGGCTTTCGACTGTTACTTACTTCACATTAAAAAGAGTTATTGAGCGCAGTAAGCTGTGGAAAACAACTCATTGAGGTACTGGAGCTGTCTGACACGCACCCGAAGCGCTTGCACAGAAAGCATGTACTCACAGTCGGTTATGTCTTATACTACACTCAAAAATGAAAATTCTGTCATCATTTACTCACCCTCAAGTTTTTGCAAACCTGTATGAGTTTCTTTGAATTATATGTAGCCTATGCACAGGCGTAATTTCATATGGGGAAAGGGGGGACTTAAAGTGACAGCAGCCTTTATTTCTCTGTCAGTAAAGTTAAGCAAAGAACAAAGGGAACAGAAAAAAATACCAACTGCTCTTGACTAAATAGTGCTTGTAGCTTTAATAAGGATTAATCTATATTGAATTTATATTTATGTAGTGCGGACTGTCTGTAGTGATAACCTTATTCAATTTCTGTATATTTCATGTTATAAAGGAAGGCACAGGTAAATATGACGTTTATGTAAGGTTTGTTTTAAGTTAAATTAAATGATAAGTTGATATATTTTTTGAATGGGGGGGGGGTGATTTTCATTGAGACATCAGTAGCTATATTAATATCAGTGATACTGGCCTTCAATTAAACAATTATTTTAAATATACTGCCTTTATGTTGTTTTACAGTGGAAATTGAGGCTCACATTATTTACATTTTTATTTTACACACGAAACATTAATGGCTAACATTTTGACTTTATAAAATGATTCTCTAAAGTCTTGGCGATCAGCTCTTATAAACAAAAAAGAAAGTATGACATATTTTTCTTATACATTTAGCCTACTATTCTTTTTGCCAGAATTTATCATATTTATCATTGTAATATATTTATTTCCTGGTTTTTGTATCACCATAGTCCCAAAATGTGTGTACACACAGGAAATGGGATTCATATCAAAAACATTTTCCCCCATTTTGTGTCCCCCCACCCCCCACACACACTCTTGTCAAACAAAAGTTACGCCCTTGTATGTATGTATTATAGCCTACTATGTATGTGGTAACAGTCACATCATATAAAACAATAAAATCGCTCTGGAACTCCTGTCTTGCCTGCAGTCGAGACGGTGATGTGAGCTCCACTGACAGTCGTCACTCCTATTGGCTGTCACTGGCCCAATGTGCTGCTCATTTGCATAAAGTTACAATTTCTGAACTTTTTGTTGAGTATCTCAAGGCGCTTGACATGCCTACATTCTGTCACCAACGGTCACTGTCACTCGTGTCGCTGGAATTCGCCAGTGCTCCATTGAAAAGGAATGGGATCATGGCGCTTTGATGTTGTGTGTCGCTGGCGGTTTGAATGAAGCTTAACAGTTGGATGTGTGTCATTATCAGTAGGTCTTAAAGTTACAGCAGCCTAATACAGTATGCTTTCATCTGCCTACCAAACAACAAAAGAATGAGAAAATCACTAAGCTTTATTATACAGTATATCAATGTATATATCTATTCATGTGAAGACGTTGCAGTGTTTTAGTTTTACATTAGATTATTCTGTTTCTGTATTGTTTCTTGAATGCTACTGTTAAATCGATCTAATGAAGGCCTAAACTTAAAGCACTGTTTGTATCATTTGTATCTTTGTTTTACTGTATTTGTCTTATTGTTTGTAATTTGCCTCATTGTCCTTTTTTTAACAAAAATAAATAAATAAATAAATAAATAATAATTGTCCAATCCAAGTTTCAGGTGTTTTTGTTTACCTGGATGTTCTTGATGGTATGTTTTCAGGTTGATATTGGCATACCTATACTCTATATTACCAAATTAAGCAAAGATATGTTGGAATTTAAAGGGTTTGTTCACCCAAAAATGAAAATTCTGTCAGTGTTTACTCACCCTCATGTTGTTCCAACCCCGTAAGACCTTCGTTCGTCTTCGGAACACGAATTAAGATATTTTTGATGAAATCTGAGAGCTGGATCACTCCCCCAAAGTCCATAGGCTTGAGGAATTGAAACTTGCCGGCCTCAAAAAGTTATTAAAGACATCGTTAAAATAGTCCAAGCGTCTACAGTGGCTCAATCTTAACTTTATCAAGCGACGAGAACACTTTTTGTGCGCAAAATAACGACTTTATTTCAACTTTTCATTTACTTCTTTCTCTGCCTCGAGTCAGGTTACTAGTTTAATAGCGTAAGCTTCTGTTATTGTACGTCACACGCATAACACACATGACCAGCGTCGGCCAATAGTGAGCCTGCTTGTGACGTAGCTCTACGCAATCACACTATGTTAACTGACTAGGGGGTCCATAGAAAAGGAAGTGAATATTTGAAATCAAGTCATTATTTTTGTTTGTTTTTTGCGCACAAAAATTGTTCTCGTCACTTGATAAACTTAAGATTGGGCCACTGTAGTCACTTGGACTATTTTAACGATTTCTTTAATAACTTTTCGAGGCCGGCAAGTTTCAATCCCTCAAGAAGCCTATGGACTAGTATGCAGGAGTGATCCAGCTTTCAGATTTCATCAAAAATATCTTATTTCGTGTTCCGAAGATGAACGAAGGTCTTACTGGGTTGGAACAACATGAGGGTGAGTAAATACTGACAGAATTTTCATTTTTGGGTGAACTATCCCTTTAAATATTTTAGATAAGTCTGTTTGTTTACATGGATGTTAAACTGACATTGTCAGATTTGTGACATTACTTTTTGTGTAATGCTAAAACACTTTTGATCACATTCAGAAGCTGCGGTAGTGGTTTCTTTTCCCAAACATATATATTGGCTGTATCATTTTCAGTTTTTAAATATAATTTAAATAGATTTTACACACTTAAACATTATCATATCGCATAGGCATTATTCAACAAGAGCGGAAGCATAGGCTAGAAAATTGGGACTGTTGGAAAAAGCATCTGATTGTTTTGACAGAGACCCCTCGTGATGCACAAGCTTCGCAGGTTTCACAGAGAATTGCCATTTTAACAAGTTTGGGTCTGTTTCTCAGCAGCGAATCACAGGGGAACTGAAACTCGATATAGACGCACAGAAACGCTCCTCCAACACACATTATTCACACAACATGCTGAAAATAATCCAACGCAAAAATTCTGCTGCTATTGACTCGATTGCCTCTTGTAATGAGATAAAGACAAGTGACGTCATGAGCATGTTGTTGAGGTATCACCAGTGGCATAAGACACAAACAAAGGCGGGAAAAAACAGCCTAAGCCTAAAGGTATTTGTCAATTAACAATATTCTCAGGTTAAAATCAGGTTGAAATCTTGACTCAATGTATAACTGAACTTGATAGTCAGTGATCAGCATGTATTTCACTGAATGAAAAAGAGCAGCTAAATAATTCCTTTTGTGTTTCATGGAATGAGTCATTTTAGTTCAAGTGACACAAGAGTGGGTAGATGATGATGAAATTTTCAGTTTAAAGCAAAGTATCGGCGGAAGCTGCCAAAATTGAGCCGTGTGAATGGGTGAAGACAAATATACAAACAGTTTCTCTCTTGTTTCGGAGATACGGTTACATTAAAAGCAACTTGGCTCACAAATCTGAGGGTGGCATGACTCTCCAGACAAACAACAGAAAACGGTAGGGAAGAAACCATTTGTGTTAAAGAGCAGAGGGCAGCAACAGGAATTTGTCTTGAAATACGTGGGAAGTGTGGTAAATCCACTTTTGTTCCCACATACAGGCGGATGTGAACGCTGTGCCTTACCCACAAGCAGCGCACCAGTCTGAAAGAGACCACAGACTCTCCAGGCCATTTCGTCTGCAAAATATAGGAAAATGCAAAGTTTCTTCTGCACTATTATTACTGAACCAGCATGTTCAACAATGGAGGGAAAAGTGTATGGGAAATTGACAGAATTCTGGGGCTTAATGGTGAATGGGAGTAAAGCTTTTCAAAGGAGGTGGAAATAGAAAACCTAACTCCCCTTATCTATACCTCCAACTGGGATTTTAATTGGCCATTCAAATATTCAATTACAGAGGATTTGAATAGCACTTATTTTTAATATTTGACCAACCATTATGATGGCAGGCGTTGAAAGCCATTAAACGAAACCAATCTTGTTATTGAATACTAAGGAGTATAGATGACCACTGCTGAGAAACACTTACAAAGAACATGTGAAGCTGAAATTCTCTCACTTTTGAACTTTTCAAATGCTTATATCCACAAAACAATTGTAGGTAAGAACAGAACATAATGTCATATCAATAGTTTAGTATTCATAATCGGTCTATTAAAAGAAATATTGAATTAATTGCATATGTAATTAATCAAATTAAGTGAATTAATTAATTGGTGTGGATACACTACTGTTTGGGGCTTATATATATATATATATATATATATATATATATATATATATATATATATATATATCGCGAACGTTGATTTTACCTCTTGGCTGTGGGCATATGGACTTTCTAAGTGTCCGAATGAGATTTCATCAGAAACTGGGGGCAGCTAAATGCCCTGAGACTGTGCTAAAGTTTAAATGAAGTTACTGACACAAGTGTTATAGTTGAGAAGAGGCCGGCACAGTTGAGCGTACCACTGGAGATCCGAGGAGCATGGCTAAGTGTGCTGAGATGGCATGGTGTGACTCAGATGTGCGAAAAAGTCCAAGGGTGAGATGTAGTGGGACCTGTGTAGCCATGTGGATTCCCCGTACCATTCAACTAATGCAGTTGTTCAACTAACGCTGAAGTGGGTTGTAACTGTATGGCTGTCGACACTAAAAGGCCATTACTTGTGCCACTGTAAAAAACAAACACAAAAGAGCAGCATCTGTACACTTCACAAAACGGGGCTGGGCTGTACCAGTACAAAAAGGTCGTTACGGGGAGGCAGTTAGATGCAAGAAATCTGAATTATCATAATAATGAATTATTAATTAATAATTAATAATACGTTAAATCAATAACAATGTCAAATCACAACCCCCTTTGAATTTTTCTTTTTTTTTTTTCATTTTAGTCCTTTAGTACTTTTGATTTGTATAGCACAAAGAAACTTTTGTATCGCTGGCGCAGTACTATTATTAACACTACGGTTAATTCCGCAGTATGTTTAGAGTCGGTTTTATATCGAAGCCAGACAAACATGCACGTACGAGGTTGCAAATTCATCCTGTTACTGAGGGAAAGATTCGGTCAATGCTTTTGATTATGGTCTTTCTTTTATGAGAACTCGATTGTTTTTTTGTTTTGTTTTGTTTTTGTTTTTTATGCTGATTCCGTTTGAGTGATTCACCTTTGAACGGTGAGCCAGACCCTGATCTACGATTCAAAAGAATCATCTTGATTCAACACGGATCTAAACTGAGAGCTAAGCACATACACACTACCTTGGTAGAAAAGATAAAAAGCCCTTTACACACATGGACATTTGAGAATTATAAGAAAGGATTGAGACTTTTTTTTTATTTTATTATTGGAATTCACATTCAACTTTGAGCTCAAAATGAACCTTTTTTTGTTGTTGTTGGTTCTCGGTGTTGAGTGGAAATCAGACAATTGTGTTTTGTTTAGTCTTTGCAATATAAATTGCCAGTTCTTAATTGAGGTAAATTTGGCCCAAATTTTTACTTTTTTTTATTTTTTACTAGGGAGTCAAACCAAAGCTTTATTTAACCCCTATTGGGTAAAATACTCGAAATACTCATTCCGTTGTCCCCGTTACATCAACGCATTTGTCCATGACTCTACATGAATCCATTTCAGTCAGTTTTATTGTTCATGGAGGAATATTAATAAACACTTATGCAGCAGTTCAGCATACTATCTGACATCCAATTAGTCAAAGTCACCGTGCAAGGATAGTCGGGTCAAATATGTTTCTAGAGCTGCACTTATTGTGATTTGACCTCATCTGAGCCTCAGTTCTGACTGATGCAAACAGTGCGAGGCAAATGAGATATATGAATGCAATCAATTATGCCGAAACATGGTCTTTGAATAAAAAGTCTACCTCAGAAAATGTTGTTGCCAATTAACAGTAGCTCTGCAGCAAAAACATCTGAACAGAAGGAAACTTTGTACACACAATTTCCTGTCTGTCAAAAAAAGTTGCTTTCTGAAAGAAAGAAAAACAGCACATTGGTGTTGCATTTTATAAGTCACTCTAGTAAAATACTAGCTTTCTCAGATGTACATGTTCCCACAAAAACAAATGCTTCATAAAGGTACTTTATGTGTTTTCACAAACTCTCAGTGGAAAAGACATAAAGAAGATCTTCCATATTCGGCACAATGTAGGTCAGCGGCCCTCGGGCAAGGGTCAGGCACTGGAGCGTATTGTATGGCCAGCTCCGAGACAAATCAGAGAACTGCACTAGACCCATAGGACCAGCTTTGTGTTTAATGTAGTGTGAAAAAATGCACTGGAGGGGAAGAGAGAGAGAAACACAACACCACACATATAATGTATACCAGCAATAATGAAATCATATTTAATTATCATACTCATTGACTTCCATATATTTTTTTCCTACTATGGACGTCAATGGGACCAGAAACTGTCTGGTTACTGATATTCTTTTAAATATCAGAAAATCGGCTGAATGAATTGGAAAACGGTAAAACTCAACTGTTTAACTCTGGGGGAGTTGTAAAATGAGCATATATCCAAAAAAAAGTGAGTATCCCTTTAAAAAAAAAAAAAAAACAACACCCCCAAAGCTTTTCCGTCCCATAGCTCGTCCTTGGGTTGATATTTCATGCAGTAACATTAGGCAGTTTTGATTTGTATGCTGTTTGGGATTTAGTAATTTTACAAATGCATCTGCTTACATATGATATAGCTTGTTTCTGCATCTTCTTCGCATTGGTTTTGATCAGGAGATTCTGTAATCTTTCACATATAATATGAAAAAGCACAAAAAAGAATTCAAAATGTATAAACAAATCCTATAATAGCATACATAATAAAATAATACTGTTTAATTAAGAATACTTTTTCATTAATAGGAGAATTCCATACAGTTTTGTGTTATGTTTTTATAATTTGTGTATATCATTTATACTTAAACGCGATATACAAACTATACATAGTATATATACATAACAATAGTATATTCGTGGTTGATATAATAATACAAATTTCCCATCACCAACATGCATTGACAATTTCATCAACGCTTTTGACTGTGACTGCTTTTTATAAAACATATCAGTTTTAGTTATAACAGTGAACGAATCTACTGAGGAACCAACAGAATAAACAATTTGGAAGAAGATTTGCCTGCATTTAGACAAGAGTCACATTGTAAGCAATGTGGCGGTGTGTCTGCCGCTTGTTTATTTCTGTGCACAGCCGACAGAAGACAAGACACGCGCTGATGGTCATGACAACGGCAAGGTTTAAGATGGCTCTCACGGCATTTCAAACACAGAACCAAAGCTGACGCAAATTTGTTTTAGTTCGGTATACGATAATAGCTCTGCCTCACAACAGTCCAAATGTGTTTAAGACACGGCGAGTAGTTGGAACAGGCCGCAAAGTATTAGCGACTGTCCTTGGCTTCTCTGATAAGAGAGCGTTTCACAGTTAGCAGCTCTGACTCAGGCTGACTGCCCAGGAGATCATGTAGGGAAGTGAAAATATGAAGAGCTGATTCACAGCACCTTCTCATTATCATGTTAAAGGTGAGAGCTGCCATTTGCAACTCAACAGCTAAGGTGCCAATGAAGCATAAACTCAGTCGCCAGCACGCTTTCGGTGCAGTTGTTGAACAGCTCGTTTAATACCACACACAATCGCTCAATACAGCTTTCGAAAATGGCCAAAAGCGTTGAGTAAGCCTGCTGTTTTTAGAATCAATAACCCTGACGTTTGATACACTCAGCCGTACGTCCGGCCATTACTCTACGGCGAGGGCCCTTTTGGCAAGTACAGAGCTTTCAGATGCTCTTCCCCTCTAGTGGACATGTTTTCATGACAGGCTGTCAGTTTGAGGAATGGCTCGTCATTGTCATGCCGTTGAACGGCTCCGATTGAGCCGCGCAGCTGGAGTTATGTTAAGTGTAAAGCAAAGTGACAGAAATGCTAATCAAGTATCAAAACTGACACCGCATTCCTATCGATGCACATCAGGCCGTCAATGATTTATTAGTCAAAGTAAAAGCATGTGTCACCCTCCGCAGGTCTCGTGGGTAAACATGCCACCGGCTCAAGGTCCAGCACTTAGCGAAGCCATTTTCATCGATACATAACAAGGACGACTTTCTCGGTTGCGGCATGCAACGCAGGTAAGTGTCACGCGACAAATAATCCTTCCCTCCTTTTTTTCAGAAGTGCAAAAAATAAATAAATAAATCACATCTGCTTCAATGAAGCTTCTAACGTAAAAGTCATTAAAATATAACCCTGAACAGTATCTTTTGGATGTACGTGTCATGTGTTCAAATCATTTAGCAAGTCATAGAAGTCTTGGAAACATAATTTCAATGTAATTTGAAAATCTGATTTCCGGGCACAGAAATGTCATGGATATGTCTATTTGTAAAACTGTACGGCATTGGAAACAGCATTTGAACTTATATGGGCTAAAATTGTGAATTTATTATCATTATTATTTAAAAAGCCTTAACCAGAATTGCTAAATTACAGGAAACGTCATCTAAAAGTCCTAGAAATGTATTGTTCTAGGTGAAACCCCCCCCCCCCCCCAAAAAAAAAAACTCTAAAAAAACTACCCTCAAAGCAGCGGTGAACATAGCCTTTTATCTGGTAGCAAAACGTAAAGGACAAGTTCAGTATTTTACACTTAAAGCCCTGTTTTAAGATCGTTTTTGATGAAACAGAACGGTTAAGATTGACATTTGGACACATGCTGCTGGCCCAAGAATTTTCGGTTTCTGAATTCTATTGGGGAGTTGGATAGTTGCACTGGAACAATCCTTCATAAAATGCATTAAAGTCTCAAAAACTATGATACAACAAAAAAATATCACAGAAACCTAAAATTCTCAGGCATGTGTGAATACACATTAACAAATATTAACTAATGCTTCATGGTTAGTTCATGTTAACTAATGCATTAACCAATGTTAACTAACTGTGCTGTTAATGAGAATTAATGCATTAGTACATGTGTGAGTTAACGTTAACAAATATTAACTAATGCTGAACAAAGCTGTTGTTCATGGTTAGTTCATGGTAACTAATGCATTAAAGGAGAACTCCGGCGAACAATGAACCTTTGGTCTAATAAAACATCGGTACATAGTCAATCGTTCTCTGAGATTTGTTTTCATGATAATCGAATGTAAAGAGTTTTATCTCTAAAAACTGTTTAGCGTATAACGCTAGTAATGGGGGCATTGAGTAAGTAAAAAGAAATCGCTAGTTTATACCACTAACAAGGCTCAAAATAGCCCCACACTCACACAGTAACATAATGAGGCTACATACATACAAAACGGAGCATTGAGAACTTTGTAAGTGTACAGACCGTTTAATAAGAAGATACTTTATGAAGACAGTTCACTTCGCGTATACAGACAGGAGCCATCTTAAAAAATAGTCTCGATAAGTCAAACCACGAACGTCGTGCTGAGTGATCTGAACTCTATGAAGTTCAACGAACTTCTGAACTGTATAAACGGCGTTCGGGGATCGACTTATCGTAACACAGTCTCATCCCAAATCGTCATATAACTGACGTTTTGGGACGTATTTTGACCATACGTCAATATCCGCCTTTTTAGGGACCCCTTAAACGTCGGTAGATGGCGATCCCGGGCCGTCATACAACTGACGCTTTACCTTTAATGTCAGTTAGGTGACGGGTTAGGTTTAGGGTTAAGTTTAGGTATGGGGTAGAGTTAGGATCCCATAACCTCATCTACCGACGTTTAAGGGGGCCCTAAAAAGGCGAATATTGACGTATGGTCAAAAGACGTCCCAAAACGTCAGTTATATGACGATTTGGGATGAGACCGGGTTGCTTATCGAGACTATTTTTTAAGATGGCTCCTGCCTGTATACGCGAAGTGAACTGTCTTCATAAAGTATCTTCTTATTAAACGGTCTGTACACTTACAAAGTTCTCAATGCTTCGTTTTGCATGTATGGAGCCTCATTATTACTGTGTTACTGTGGGGCTATTTTGAGCCTTGTTAGTGGTATAAACTAGCGATTTCTTTTTACTTACTCAATGCCCCCATTACTAGCATTATACGCTAAACAGTTTTTAGAGATAAAACTCTTTACATTCGATTATCATGAAAACAAAACTCAGAGAACGATTGACTAGGTACCGATGTTTTATTAAACCAAGGGTTCATTGTTCGCCGGAGTTCTCCTTTAACTACCCAGATAGCAAACTGACATTGAATCAACGTGGAAATATGACATCGAAACAACGTTGATCTGACATTGTTTTGCTCATCGAATTAACGTTGAACCAACGTCAGACGCGTCATTCTTTCAAAACTAACGGAAAATCAACTTGAAATCAACGCGTTGTTTCAACGTTATGAAAGCAAACCAATTTTCGATTTTCATTTAGCTTTGAAGAATGCCGCGTCTGACGTTGGTTCAACGTTAATTCGATGAGCAAAATCAACGTTGTTTCAATGTCATGAGAGACGTCGTTTCCACGTTGATTCAATGTCAGTTTGCTGTCTGGGTAATGTTAACTAGAAATGTGCTGTTAATGCGAATTGGTGCATTAGTATATTTGTAAGTCAATGTGCATATCTGGTAAAGTTTTGATGTCAAAACAGGAGAAAGGTCTGTAGTACTACTTGTGAATCTGAAGTAGTCAACTGGGCATTTCCCTTGTTGTAACATCAATTAATTAATTAATTAATTAATTTATTTATTTATTTATTTATTTTTGCATTGTCAGGATGTTATAATGAGTTGTGTGTGTGTGTGTATTTTTTTTAATTACCAGCCTTTTGTTGTAAACATAATTATACTGCATTATGAGTTTGCAGAGCTGCCTGGTTTCTCACTGTGTACATGAGCATGTGTCAGTGTGCTCTTAAAGTTGCTCAGCTGTGCTGAGTAAGCGTTCACCCCTCTTCTATTCCTGTCCCTTGATCTGAACGTAGAAAGAGGGGGAGAGAGAGAGAGCGCCTCAGCAGGCCCCAATTATCTCACCGTCATTCAGCATTGCTCATTCAACTCCCCTAGCGACACCCACTACTGCTTTCATTTCTGTGAGGAGATTCCAGCCTGAGCCTTAGGGATCTGGGGGTGGAGAGGTTAAACACTGCACAGCTCAACTGAATTTGGCATTAGAATCGCAGGGATGAAAGTTGAAAGAAAGCTGGCTCGGCCAATCCCGTACAATTTTTCGTATCTTGGGTTGAGAAGAGAACGGTGCAGGTTTGCCGGATCTCCACATAGCTGTTGCCAATTAAGGCTGCGCTTCTTTTAGAGCGGGATTTTGGAAAACGTCCTAGTTTGAGGCATCAACAATTTACAGGCGCGTAATTTAGCTGAGGTGTGTATGTGACAAAACAGCACAAAATGAGGCTGCAAAATTCAGCTCCCGTCAAAAGCAAACAAAACTTTTTAAACAGGTGCTCTGGTAGAACGATGCAATTCAACATTGTTATAGCTGACAGTTCTACCTCAATATACACAAAACAGATGCACACTCCTTATATTTGGATGTGGGACGTGTATGACATGCTATACTCAAAAAAACACCAAGAAATAACATGCTGAAACATGTATAAAACATATCATGCATGCAACTTTTAATACTTAACTATGTATGTGATATTTGTATTTAAATGTAATTTGTCGCATTGCACTGACATTTAAAATTAGCAACCAAAGGCAAAACGGTTATTTGAGAGGAAAAAGAGTAAGAAAAAACTACATTTTTTTCTCTATACATGCAGCACACATGTGTATTTGGATTTTGTCTTTCAAGGGAGTCTGTCTCTCTTGTCACCTTTCATGCAATTATGTTCTGTAAAAAAAGATTTATTATGAACTGTTGTCACATGTATGTTCTGTTTTGTTTATTTTATGTGCTCCTGTTTTCCTCAGTTCCTTGTTAATATCCTTAGTTCTTAAATAGTTAACAGCTGATCTATTTCAGTCAATCATCCTCAGTGTATTTTAGCCTCGTGTTTTTAGGGGCCAAGCACCAAAGGTGCTGAGGCACCAATTGTATTTGTTGGTTTTCTTCTTCTTCCTCTTTTTCGTATTATTATTATTACGCAAATGGGAGTCTATGGCAGCCCTATGAACCGTAAGTAGGAAAATGATGAAATTTGGCACACTTGTAGTGATTCTAATGAATAGTAATTGGACCAATTTTTGACCCTCGACGACCAACTCTATAGCGCCACCACCAGTTCAACATTTCAACATTGAAATGGTTATAACTTTTGAAGTATCCATTTAATGACATTTTTTAGTTAATTGTATGTGATTTTTCAGCCATTTTGCCTAAATTCATCTTTAAATGTCTTCAATTGCTCCTTGCTGCAGTTGGTCTGACACATGTTGGCATGTCTTATCATCTGATTGTGCTTGGCCCCGTTAATTCCTGCTTGCAGCTATATTTTATAGTTTGGTTTTGTCTTTGTTAGTGTATTTAGTTTAACGTGGATGTACGTTATTCTGCTGCTATCTCCTGAGTTTTCGTTTGTGGACTTGTTAAATTAATATTATTACTATTATTATTTGTTACTAATCTACTTCACCAAGTACATCATTATAGCCACACCCTCAGTGGCAGAGCCAGGATTTTTTCATGGGGTGGCCAGGCAGGGGCCAGCAAACAGTCTGGGGTGGCACATAAATCTTAATTATTTTGTATTAAATTGTAATTGAGAGAGTATTGAATTAGGGATCATGAGTGAATTTGATTTTTTTTTTTGTGTGTGCCACTGCAAACCCTGAGGAAGGAAGGAAGAAAGGAAGGAAGGAAGGAAAGAATCCATATCTCATCTGTTCCTCAGAGACATGTATGACACTGTATTAAAGCTATTTCATATCCATTAAAGCATATTTATACATACTGATAAATATTGAAGCAACTGGTTTCTGCATAATTTATACATTTTAACATCTGAGAGAATGGCAGCCCCAGCTAAGCATTTCGATTGGTCCCTTGAAAATCAAGGCAAGCCCTCACTGAAGTGCTGCGCATCTCGCACAGGCCGTTCATATTTAATATTTGGGTGGGTGGGTGAGGGAATGGAATTACTAACGATGTTGATTATTCAGCGGGACAGACCAACATGTTGCTTTTTTCCCTGGGCAAACCGTGACTCTTTCGTGAATAACAGATTGAGCTGAATATATTCTGCCAAATCTTGAGCGCACAGACACAAAGGAAAGGCAGAACGTGCACACTTACACACACCGACACACTCTCACAATTGATTATTCTCTGAGGATCCCTTTTGACTCTTCCATTAGCTTTGATGTTGATAGCCATTAAAACGATTTCTTACTTGATGTGTGTAATTAATGTTCTCTCTTTGTTCTCACTTCAAGTCTTAAAAGAGGAAGAACATTCATAGTTCTAAACTCAAGTGAATATTCAAAGTGTAATCTGATCTCTTTTTAATTGAATGCACCTAAATCATTTTCAGCTTCACAACTGCCAAGCTTTTTCTGTTTTAAGGCAAAATCAGTGGTGGCATCCTGTGGCTAAAGTGAATGTTTTTTCTGGCTCGCTTTTCCATGGACAGTGTGATGCATTGTTTGCTGCATGAGAGCAGCCAGAGGCATTTTCTGCTTTCATAGGTGAAGTGCAGGGATGAGGCATTGTCAGACTAATGGTGTATAAACAATATGGAGAGCATGCAGGATTAGGCGAAAATGTCTGAAGTCATGTGCGATTCATCTCACGGACAGTGCTGTAAATTGCAGGCGCTCAAAAAATATTTAACACATATCGTGCTTTCCTGTAGCTTGAACAGCCGACAAAGGCACTAGCAAAAAATATATATAATGCACGGCACACCTTGAATGCCGTTTTGTAGGAAATTGTCTGTAAATGCAAGGCTGCTAACTTGAAAGCATTGTGTTTTTATTTAAAATGAAAATAGCTTGAGGAGAAAATGAATTATAAAAAAAATCCTTGAATGATTGAGAAATCCAGTGCAGTGAAAGATCAGCACCGTTCAAGCGTTTCCATTTCCCATGGCAACAGTGCTAACAGACTTGTGGGTAATGTAGTTTTTCAATAAGTACCCAGTTTTGCATTAAGCAGAAATCTCAGCACTCAGGTCTGTTTGAATAGCTGATACTTCAATACTAAAATGTAGTTTCTATTTTAAGGATTTCTACATATTTTTTCTCTACATGTAGTAGTTATTTAATTGATAATTTAATGCATTTAAACAAAAAAAAATGTTTTTGGTACTTATACCCACCAAGGTTGCATTTATTTGATCAAAAATACAGTAAAAACTGTAATATTGTGAATCAAGGACTGCTTAAAAATGTAATATATTCCTGAGGCGTCGTTTTCAGCATCATTACTCCAGTCTTCAGTGTCATCGTTCGGAAATCATTCTAATATGATGCTTTGCCGCTTAAAGGTGCATTGAGTAATATTTAGGACACTCTTTTGACAGAAATTAAATATCATATACATAACTATGTTTTCAAGACCTTATGTCAGGGATTCCCAAAGTGTAGTATGCAAGCTGCCACCAGGGGAGGAAAAATGCAATGGCGGTCTGTTTTTTTAAGTGGATTTTTCCATGCAAAAATAAATAAATAAATAAATAAATAAAAAAAAAAACATGAACTGTAAATATTTCCTTTGAATCACTTATATTTTAAATAAAATACTATAATGTATTAGTTTTTGATAGAAACGCAGAAAACAGTTGCTGTCTTCTACACACTGCTCTGCACTGTTATGTGATCAACTTCTAAATTCAAATGTGCTTTCGTGCGCTGGCTGGCGCTGAACCAGTGCAGTTTTATCACAACAGTTTTGAGTGATTTCAACCACATAATGTTTATTTTAGGTTTCAGACATTTAAATACACATAAGTACTAGCAAAACGATTATTTTGATTTTGCTGATATCTATGGAAGCGGCAATAATGATCCTTTTCATTAAAATAAGACGACAAGTTTTATTCATATCAGATACACATTGTGTAGGTAGCTTCACATTTGACCCTATTCTTGTCTCAGTTCACCAGCCTCTTACTTTCATGTATTTCGTAAGAAGTGGAGAAACTAATGTGTTGTAAATCCAACAGATCCAATTCTCTAAATTCTCTAATACAGCTCAACTAACGCGATCGTTATGTGGGTTTAAAGAACAAAACACATCCACTTACACATATTTGACAATAGGATTATCAGTGTTTCATGCGATAGCTAATAAATTTGTGAATATTTTTGATAAAAAAGGAAAAATGACATAAAAGCAGATCATCATTCATTCAGCACTGTGTTGAGGTTGCGCTGTGTCACGTGACAAGCAGTGAAGCGTCATCATGGAAACATTAAAGTGACAAGTTCTAAATAACGATCGCCTTGAAAACTCACGCTGGGGGGTCAGTTAGAATATTGTAAACTTATGTGTGAAAGGGTTAAAAGTGAAAGCTTGTGAGTAGCTTTGTTGCATTATATTGAAACTTTGTTGATGTTGTTATTGTCATGCGTTTTATGGTTATTTTAGCATGATAAAACAGTCTTTATATGCCGATAAAACAATGCTTTGTTGCATTTTAGTTTTTTTTAATGGGGATTTGGGGTGCGCCAACCCGGTTGGGACATAGAAGGGGGTGTGCAAGAAAAAAAGTTTGGGAACCGCTGCCTTATGCCATTATGTTTTAATGACCTTAGAATAAGCCATTTCTATCAACATTCACCGCAGATCCCCTTACATTGAATAGAGGGAATGCATTGACGTCACTTTCCCGCCGGAATAAGTCCCCTCAGCCTGAGTGGCAAAAGATCTGCTGCGTGACTGGATTTAATAGGAGAAACTGCGAAAATGCGACTAAAACAAACAATTTTATAAATTTAAACTAAATATTGGACTCAATATAGTATTCCTTACAACTTACTAATGATCCAGTGATCCATTGATATTGACATGCAGCCAGGAATCGTGTTGCCTGACATTTATGTTTTCCTGATTTCGACACCGGGGAAATAAAAGCAATACACGTAGACCTAAACATGAAGCAAATTTGCCTGTGAACGCTTTATATACAATATAGGTAGGTCTAAATCCGGGTGATCACTTATATCAGTGTTATATATATATATATATATATATATATATATATATATATATATATATATATCATCATATCGTCCAGCCCTAAAACTTTATAGTTTTTTTTATTTTATTTTTTTATTAAAGATCAATTTTATTTTATTTATTTATTTTTTTATTTTTTTATTTGTTTATTAAAAAAAAACATCCAATAATGCAGAATATGCAATTATAAATATTTAATTGATGAGTTGTTAATATATATATATATATATATATATATATATATATATAACAATACAAAATATATGGGTATGGTTTTACACCTAAATTCAGTATATTGACACAATAATAACTGCAAATCCACTTTTCGCTGACTGAGTCCAGTTGTTTCTGTGAATTGCAGCGATCCATTTGCTCCTCTTTCTACAGCAGTCTGTAAAAATATACCTCCGATTTTTTTTTTGTCAAATCTAGTTGTACAGTCAATCGCAAAGCTCTTTCCCAGTTTATATGTGTTGTATTTGTTTTTCGGCAAAAACGGCGAAATACTACGCACATGGCACCCGTTATCGTTAATAAAACACGCACTGTGATGGGTAGGTTTAGGTGTGGGGTAGGGTAGGGTAGTCTCATATTAACGCTAAAGGATTTAGGACACCTTAGGTTCGAGTGTTATATTAACGATAAAGGGTGCCATGTGCGTAGTATTTCGCCGTTTTGTCATATAGCGTCACCTATATGATGCTAAAGGATGAGAACGGGCTGATACCCTCTATTGCACCAACATGATTCAGTAGGACAAACGTGTTTTATCACAATGTTGTTCTTTGTGCAAAGAAGCAAGCTAAAGTCAGCGAATAAAACACTGACACAATGATGAACAGGTGACAATAATATTTACAATAACATATCGTTGAATAATCAAGTAAACCAAATTTCTTATTTTATCTTTGTAAAGAAACCTCATTGCTCAACTGGGTACTCTCTGCTGTCGCAGGCGACATATTTTCGTGTCGCCCACTGTAACTTATGTGCAATTCACAACTTCACCACTAAATGGGGCTAAAAATTACATAGTGCAACTTTAAGAAACATAGTAAAAAATGTTATGCTGCATAATATAGATTTAAATGTGATCAATTGAATCTGTCCTTGCTGAATATGCTTAATGCTGCAGACTGGATATTTCAAGAGCCTGAAGTGTTTCAAACATTTGCTCTGTTGCATTATACCTATTACAAAATAGAGTCCCATTCAGACAATGCCTGTGACACAGCATTATCTCTCCACTTCCCATAAAAATCCACTCAGAAGTAATACACAGCTGAGGCATTTATTTAGGATGAAAGTCACACCCCGGTGAATCTGAATCATATTTGAAAGATCAGGGATAAGCTTTGGATGTGACGGCCGAGTGCAGAGTCTTTTGGGGATGCGTGGGGATAATTCACCTTTACGCGTCCTGTCAGACGTGGTGAGACGATCCAAGACAGATTCTGAATTTTCTAAACACACAAGTCATTACAGAGTCTGCAGATAAATGACTGTGATCATTTGATCATTAATAGAACGACAGAAACGTTGCTTGCCTAGTAGAAATACACAGACCTTGAGCCAAATGAATACATGGCTCTGATTCATTACAGGCTATTCTGTTAAGCAGTATTGTAGTCATGGAAACACTCTAAGAAGATGGTCTCTAATGCTAGAAATTATGATCTCATTAAGAACTACCTTTTTCAAGCTTTATTTTTATATGAACTGTGTAAATACTGTATGTCCATCTCTATGGATCGCACTGGAACTGCATTGCTATCTCATTAGCTTTAGTTGTTTTATGGACATTAATACATTCAACCACACTCAGTGAATCTGTAATTACTTCAATGCCACAGCTGAATGCAACAGGAACCAAATACACTGAATGACCATGAGCCGCTGCTGGAATTGAATCATACATTTGATTTGCTCTAGTTATCTGTAAAAATGAAAGCATTAATCAACCATTAGGCTTTTATATGGATGGACACAATATTCTGCAACAGGGGTTTGAAAAGAACACGTCTAATTAAAAAAAAAGGTATTTTTCGGGTTTGAAAGGAAGTTATAGCTATGTATATACAGTATGGATGGATTGATGGCTTCCAGTCAGCCTGTGATATCAACAGATTTAACTTTCATCAACTTTCACTCATTCATAGTACATTTAAAAAGTGTATATAAAGATAGAATAAAAAGACAATGAATCATAGACAAATACAAAATAACAAGTTGCATGCCTACACACAGAGACACAATTAGTCAAGATCTCCTTCCTTCAAAATACGTTTTAAATCTCATGAGCTCATTAACATGGTCAGTAATAGTAAGTTGCTTATTGACTGAACACAAGTTGTAAATAAAACAACGATTTTTGAAGTATGTTTTACAAGAAAATACCATTTATGTCTTCCTAATTCATACATTTCATGTTTAATTCAAAGTGTTATATGCCATTTCTTTGTAATTACTTGTGACATTTACTAGCCATTTCTGAGAGAAAATTGCTTCAAAGTAAATCCCCCCCCCCCCCCTTTTTTTTTCTCAGTGTACTATCTAATTGCTATTGAGTTGGCAGTCAACCAAGCCGATTATATGAATATGTGAACTTGAGCACAACTGTATGGTTATGGAAATTAAAATGTCATTCATATTCTTCATAGTCATAGATAAATAGATTATTAATGATTGTGTACGGCTTTATACCATGAACTTAATGATTTGCCTTCTTAAAAGCCACAAATAAATGTGTTCTCAGCTTCATCGTTAAAAAATAAAATAAAACTTGTTGTGTTTAGTAGCAAAATTCAAAATATACTCTCCAATATCCTGAAAAGAGATCTGTATAGCCAATATAATGCAATTTTCTGACATAACCTGAGATGTGTGTCTTGAACTTTAACTGTTAAAATAGATTCAGCAAATAAACCTCTTATAACCAACCATGTTGTGATGTTAAGGACTCTTAAGTGGCTATAGTTATCTTCTTTATGTACTTTTTTTTTTACTTTTTGTTTTTTAAAGGGATAGTTCACTTTGAAATTAATTTTTGGTATGTTTTAGCTTACCTCAAGGGCATCCAAGATTTAGGTGTATTTTCAATTTTGATATTTTTAGGTCAAACCGTTCTTGTCTGTCAGTCATATAATGGAGGTATATGGGGTCCACCTCAAAGAGCATGCACAGAGAAGTCCAAATTAAACATGATTTAATGACTCTTAAATGTAAATACAGTATTTATGATTATGTACGAACAGTATTATATTGTTTTACCTCTTGTAACCACAGCCACGTCCAAGTGATCTGAGGTCGCGGGCGCATCGGTCTGCGCAAGCTCTGGAAAGCGCCGGAAGTGATCTCTCGGGCGGTTGCAAAAAAAAAAAAATTCAACGCTGTCTGTTGATATATATCGAAATCGTCTTCCATTGTGATTTCCTGTATATCTAAATATGTTTAGATCTTCACAAAACTTCTGAAATCTCTGTGTAAACAAGTGACGTACACGCGCAAGGTATCACTTCCGGCGCTTGTGCAGACCAAAGTGCCCACACCCTCAGATCACTTTGACTTGGCTGTGGTTTCATGAGATAAAAACAATACAAAATTGAAAAATTGAAAATACGTTGGAAACAAAGACAGCTACATCTTGGATGCACTTGAGGTAAGCTAAGACATACCAAAAAATAAAAAAAAGTGAAATATCCCTTTAACTACAGTCTCAGTCTTTGACAGGACACTTCACTAATGTCTGGAATGTGGGCTATGACTAATTTCACCAGAAATTTGTAACTGACTGGTCGACTAATTTAACAAATCTCTACAAGACAGTCAAAAAACACATGTATAAGCGATCCATATGAAATAGCCTACTTTATTTATGAATCAGCTAAATCCCATACAGAAAGCAGGTAAACAAAACAGATCATATCCATGCGTTGCTCGCAATTGAATTCTAATCATTGTACATTAAAATTAAGTGTTCACTTAATCAAAGTTTTTCCTACATTTGGTATATGTAAAATCAACTGAATCAGTAGGCAGTGCAGTACCAATAAGTATAAACTCAAACAGATTTTCTCAAATAAAAGTTAGTAAACAAATCAGCACATGCCAAGGCATTATAGTTCATTACCACTGTTTGCACATCTGCCTTTAAACACGCTTCTCGTGTATGAAAAATACATGTGCACATAGCAGGTGGCATTATCGTATAAAAAGCTTGACGTGTCTACATTACTTAAGAGTATTGATATTAGATCTGTTGTTGTCGGGTTTAATTAATAAAGTTGTAATTAATCGTTTGACTTCTATGAGGATAGGAGAGATTGTCAGCCAATCAGAATCCATCCTGCTCTAAAGAGCTTGAGCCTTTAAAGCACCAGATGGCATAACTGCAGTTTGGGCTTATAATAAACAGAGTGTTATTACCCACTGATTTGGATGTTAATACAGATATTATTTTAGTTATCTTTATAGCTATTGTTCTATGCCCACCTTCAATGGTGAAATTGCTAACGTACCGGGCATAGAAATCACACAATGACTTGTATATGGACTCTGGCCAACTGGGAATATTGTATGTATTCTCAAATACAAGGAAACATAATATAAATGGCATGCAAGAGATAAAGGAACACACTCGCACACAAACTGGCTGGAGCTGCACAGGACAGGAGTAATGCTGTCCTTTCATAATAAACATGTCCACATCTCATATCCAAGTTGCTCTAATATACCAGAGAGAAAATTTATGGCACATCCCTGATTTGTTTGTTGTTATTAATGGGGCACGGTGGAAGGAAGTGTTCTGTGGCTGCCAAGAGCAATATCTGACCTCTGAGAGTGCATTAAATCAAGGCATTAGGGCCTGTGTTAATAAAAAGGATAGCAGAGGCGGAGCACCTCGGCCAAAACAAACACACCCCAGACACAACAAGCGAACGGCCCAGGCTTCCAGCAGCGCAGGAAGGAGAATTAATATTGGGTTTTAATCTACCATATTAGGCCATGGACCTGCTGCAGTTGACTGAGGCGTGAAGAAGATCTCTGTAGATCCTATGGATGAGCTCTGCTTAGAGCGGTTTCCGAGCGCATGTCCATCAAACTGGGCCCCAGGTTAATGCCCTGAGTGCAGATCACAGATGTTAATGCTGTTACCAAAAGTGGTCACTCTTAAAAATAAAGGCTCCAATTAGTGCCGAACTGGATTTGACATCATGCCATGGGAGAACCTTTTCAATTTGCATTGTTCTTTAAAACTCTTTACAGCAATAGGTGTCATGCCAATGTAACCAGTCTTATACTTGACCTTATACCAACCTACGTCTCCGGCATGGGATGTGACCTACCTACTTTTGAGCCAAGTTGATTTTAAAAGCAGCTTCCAAGAAAACTTTGGAAATCTTCAAATATTTTATTTTAACTCGTTGTTTTTTTTTTGGTTTCTTTCTCAACACTTTAGACTTTCACATGACTACAATTGGTCAGTCTAATCGAATTACATTTTGAGATTTGAATACTGGTCCACAATTGCACTATAAAAAAAAAAACAGTAACAGCACACTTTTGACATCTTAAACTTAAATATCTAATATATACTCCCCAAAAAAAAACCTAAAATATTTTGCAACAAAACTCATATGACTTTCTTTATTCTGTGGAAACCAATAAAAGACTTATCAAAGAATATTCAAGATACTTATTTGCATACAGCAAAAGGACAAAAAAAGCACCATGAAAGTGCATTGATTATCCTCCACCTCTTATGTAGCTCTCAAATCTCAGTCATGCTCGGCAAATGCATTGTATTTGGCTTCAAGTGACAACCAGGTGGCATCAACATGATGTGCCTGGTTTGTAAATGCATGGAACAACGTGAGTAAATTAGGACAGATCTTCATATTTGGATCCTAATCTTTTAACTTGTGATACCTAGAACAATACACTGATCTGAAAAACCTATTTGCATCAAACACATTTTCAATCTCCAATGAACCATACAGCCAACCCTATAAAGCAAAAAAAAACGAAATCTACCAGTAGATTTCACAGCAAGTTACTTTAAGAACGAAGCCTTGCATTCACAGAAATTGTGTGACAGATGTCTGTTTTCATTTTGACAGACACTGGTTAAGAGTATGTGGGTGGAAATCATAAAAGCTCGCCTGGACCACGTCTGACTGTTTCTGAGAATGAGCCTTTCCAAAGGCAGAGTCCATTTGAAAAGAGAAGCAGCGTTGTCTGAAAAGTATTGGTAACCACCGCGGTCACTTTTAGTGTTACTTACGATGCTAAAGACCACATGGACTGAAGGAAATTTCAGCTATTGTGCTTGTGCCACGGGAGACTTCATTACATTCATTATCACAACAGGACTGCTTCACTGAGTTTCCATAATTGACAGAACATGTGTTGTGTCTTTCATTTGAGAATAATGCAAAACGCTAAAAGAAAAGTGCACAATGTCGGTGACAGAATGAAGTAAGAGCTAAAAAGCTAAAGACATGTAAAGCACAGTAGGGCTTCTTTTGCTTTAGGTATGTGGCATGTCATTTCATTTCCATGCCACCTTCTGGTGTTTACTTCAATTAGCATAAATGTAATGCTGTCCAGACTTTAGAGTTCATTTAAGCTACTTTTCTGTACCCATATTCATGTGACCTCTCTTTCAGGCTATCTGCATCATAACATCATTGTGAATCTTTATGTACCGCATTCCCTTCTCTTGGCCCTGTTTACACCTGGTGTTAAGATGCGTTAGCAGATCACGAGCGAATGACGCTAAATACAGGCGTAAATGGGATCTGAAATGTTTTGAACTAGTCACAACAAGTCTTTGAATCTCAATCATCGTTGCATTGCATTGCATTGGGAGGCACATGATCGAAGGATCTTGCAGCATGCAAAAAAAGATACAAAATACCCGGTTGGAATTTGTATAGACTTGAAGAAAGCATTCGGCACTATTGATCACAAAATATTGTTAAAGAAACTTGAAAGATATGGCATCAGGGGTGTTGCACAAAGATTGATTAGTGACTATCTTAGGAATAGATTTCAGTTTGTGCAATTCATCAATGACAGGTCACAGCTACATAGGGTTTCTTGTAGTGATCGATCGATATAACGGCCGGCCGATGTATCGGGCCGATATTTGAGGTTTTTACGTGTATCGGAATCGGCCGATACACCGCTGCGCGTTCGCCGATAGTTTTTTTTCCCCCCGGCGTTATTTATAGTCAGGCGGCTACGGGCAGCTCCGTGCTGCTGGAGATCCTGCAGTTCACGTGCCCCGCCCTCCCCCACTAGCAGAGTGCAACCTGCTCTTCACGAGAATGGTAACTTAAACTTTCAAAGGATCTTTTAAATGTTTGACTGCTGAAATATTGTCCAACACTTTGAAAATGGAAACACGTCGCCCTATAACTGTTATGTGCTTGCAACTAAGCAAGTTTGTGGGTCCAAATGGAAAACGCGAATGCCTCGTCTATAAAACTTAACTGCTTGCCATTGTATTAGGGAGCTGCAAATAGCTAAGGTGTAGGCTATCCGTTCAGTGTGCATTAGGGCCGTCTATGAATATTCTACATTCGAATATCTATTAATTTTGAAGGTGAAAATTAATATTTGAATGTGGAAAAACACGCACGCGGTTGCAGACTAATAATGTTACCACAGCTGCACAGGTCGCTCGGAGCGCTCACTGTCGGTTCTATACTGTGAAACTTCAATCACTGAATGAACTGAAGCCTGCTATATTTGGGACAAGAGTCGCGACCCGCAACCTTAAATTGCTTGCACAAAACTCTTGATCAGCACTGAACATTTATTTGTTGTTCATTTAACCGACGCGCAGAGAGCGTGAGAGAGAGAGAGAGAGAGAGAGAGAGAGAGAGAGAGAGAGAGAGAGAGAGAGCCTGAGCGAGTCCAGGGTGAGACAGAGTGAGCTCTGCGGTCTTGGCCATTAGTTGATTTACTTGCTTTTTAATACGTTGTCAAATATGTTTAAACTCAAATAAACTATCTAATACTAGTAGTTATGTCTCTTTTTATTAATGTGTCCTGTTATTGACGTAATGCGCGTCAATAACAAAACGCGCAACGGGATGTTCGAATATGTTTTTTAGAGGGAATATGCAAACGCCATTTGAGCAATTTTGACAGCCCTAGTATGCATACGGGTGCTGTAACGAACACTGGTCATAGGATTAAGCAATGCCAACGTTGTTCTGTGCTTTTTGTGGGAGATTTATTCAGCGCCCACCTGGCTGAGGTTTGGACGCGTGTGGTGTGTGTCTCCCTCGCCATCGCAGTGATATTACAGACTAGACATGCTCATTTTATTTTATGTAGTAAAATTGAAACCATGCAGTACATAGTTCGTTTCTTTTAAAATGAAGTACAGTGTGCACTGTGCACTTTATTATGCTGGTTGCTACTTTTTAATATTTGTTAAAAATCTACTTGTTCTTGTTCTACCTCACATGTTTTTACTATTTGTTAAATATTAATTTTTGGAGTTAGTTAAATGTTACTTTTATTAAATTGAGACCTGTAACATTTGTGAACATCATGTCATTTTTATGATGTAAATTGAGGGAGCAAAATGTATCGGCTCCAAATATCGGCTCAATAAAATTGGCAGCCCGTATCGGTCATCGGTCATAAGGCTGATGGGAAAAAATCGGTATCGGTATCGGCACTAAAAAATC
This sequence comes from Pimephales promelas, assembly GCF_988280905.1. Taxonomy (NCBI): domain Eukaryota; kingdom Metazoa; phylum Chordata; class Actinopteri; order Cypriniformes; family Leuciscidae; genus Pimephales; species Pimephales promelas. The sequence continues at coordinate 32,338,158 of NC_142771.1, forward strand.
CATATCGGTCGATCCCTAGTTTCTTGTGGGGTTCCACAGGGATCAGTCCTTGGTCCAAAGCTATTTTTATTATATATCAACGACATCTGTAAGGTGTTTACGCAACTAAATTGTGTCTTTTTTTTGTTTTGCAGATGATACAAAAGATTCTAAATTTCCGGTCAAAATTTGGGACAGTTTCTGGCCACAATGTAAGCTGGAATGAAAATATTAAAAAAAAAAATGGTTCGATGTCAATAAATTGTCATTAAATATAAGAAAAACAAAAATTTTATTTGGTAATAAAAAATAAATAAAAATGTCCAGATTAGAATTTAAAAGGACTCTGTGTAGGAATTACCCCCATCTAGTGGTTAAATAGTATTTTGCATTCAAACGAATTTTGCTCTCCAGCGCCTCGCTTTTTCAAGTGCGTATTGCATCTACGGTTGCCGTTATGTACCAAAAATGCTATGACAGGATGTCTTGTAGTAACACTTCATCGAGTTTTTCTCCGGGTGAACAGGTTTGTAACTTTAAAAAAAACCCAGCAACTTATGTGTACAATTTATGTGTCTAGCTGTATAAATTAATTTTAATTCTCTGTACAATCTTATCCACATAGCAAAATCATAATTTTAGCTAATTGATAATTTATATAAAAAAAGAAAGCTATAGAAAATCTTACAGAGAGCAATATTTTCTTCAATATTTTCTTACAATCATTATCTCTATATTCTTACTGAATTTATAGGTTATAAAGAATTAACTTACAAACCTTGTTTTTAGCACCTTCCTTCACAATAGCTGCGAGTAAAGTAGTCAATAGCTGCTATTCATCAAAGCCTTTGTTTAACTTTTTTACCTATAAATGTTATACTGTCTATATAATAAAGTACACAACCAAGCAATGACAAAAAAATTAAGTAAGACTGTAACATTGACTAACCTGTCGAGGAGAAAGCAGGCAACTTCAGCGTCTCTTCTGAAATATTTCTGCTGCATTAGCTCTTTCCACGGTTGAAAACGCTATCCCGATATTTAAGGCCATTACACACTGAGTACGAAATTTTCGTATGAGTATTTTCGTGTACGTCAGCCTAAAAATTCGTCACGCATAGAAACCTTGCACACCGAGTCCGTTGCGTATTTATTAAACCTTTGCGGGGAAAAAACGCAAAAATACCAAATGGATTCGTCGAGCAGTGAGGATGATTTTTGCCCTCTCTCATATTGAAAAGAGAAGAAAGAGAAAATATTACGTCCATCCAATCCTGAAATTGCGCCGAGAGGAAGGAGTTCATTATCAAGGAGTTGCTAATTTATCCTGAGCGATTCAAAATTTACCTCAGAATGTCAGTGGGACAGTTCGATGCTTTGCTAGCGATCCTGGAGCCACATATTAAAAACAAGACCACCAATTTCCGTGAACCAATCGATTCTGAACGGAGACTGGTAGTGTGTCTGGTATGGACCAGGTATGGACACACACACAAACCCGCGCGCGGCACGGTGGAAGCGTTGGGCAGACAGAACAGCTAGGCTGTTATTGTGTATTGTGTATATATTGTGCCCAAATAATACATTAGTTATCGAATAGGCTGCTCAATCACACTTTATTCGATCCTAAATTTCAATCTGATTGAAAGGGGAGGTTTATTAATTTCATAATCCAATATAGAGAAGAGAACATAAACACTTGATCGAATTGAAAACCGAAACTGAAAGCACGGCGCATATGTTCAATGATTTGAGGACGAGCTCCCCCGGCCCTGAATAGGTGGTTTGCAGTCACGTGATTGTATTGACGCGTGGAACGCAGATGGAGGGCAAGGAGTGAAGAGCGCAATGGACGAGATGGAGGAAAATCTTTACTGTACTACTTTAGACGCTATTACAAGAGAAATATATAAACAGAAAATCGAAACATATGTTGGACGTGATCCTTACGTTATGAAGAGGACCGATTTTCAACTGAATTGAGAGATTTGCCTGCCATCGAGGCTGTAAATATCAGCAACTAACTCGTCTTACAGACATACTTTGACTTTACAAAGTTCGGAAACTGCTATGTTACACAAACAGCCACATAAGTGTATTTAAACACCTGAATAATGTAATTATAAGCCACATAAATATTAACTCACAGTTGACGAAGTGATCACTGCGCACACACACACACAGGCATTTTCCCATTCGGCTCCTCCCGACCGCAGACGTAGGTTTATAAGGCATTTTCCCGGTGTTTTTCTGTCAATTTCTTGTACTTTCCTCCCTTATGAACAACAACTTTTGTCACACGATAAAAACTCCTCGTGGTTTGATCGATTTGAGCAACCATAAACGACGCAAAACATAGGCATTTTGAGTGTGTTAAAGTGCTTCCTAAATATAGAAATCACTTCCTGCCCTCCATTTGCGCTTCGCGCCATGGCAACGCAGTTGCGTGACGTCACGTGAAAACAAGCTATTGTCAAAAGAACTCTCAAAATGCTGGCTCTGGATGCGAAAAACGCAGAAAATCGAACCCGATCCGATTAATTTTATGACGGAAAAATTAATGGCCTTGTTTTTTGCAATCTCCGGTCTTTCCTTTTTCGTTCAAGTCTGGCCTTTTTTTGCGAGGAGGATGCATTCTCCTGTGACTCGGCATATGGTCCGCCATTACAAATAATAGAGCAAAAGAGCAATCAGCAATCATAGGAGTGCAATGCAGCCGTTTAAACTCGCAGGGAATGCGCCTCTCAATGTGACGTGACGATGGCTCTGAGTCTGAACGAAAACGCGTTGTGGAAACGCGTTTGGCTTGTGGTACTTTTTGACCCTCTCTGCTATTATAGTTTTTCAAGATGGCGGAACGGACATGGAAGCCTTCGTGAACCTACCCGTCCCATGTACATAAAGATAATAAATTCTTCATTTACGAGGATAAGTCAGATAATTTGCAGAGGTATTTGTACACCATTGAGGACATATTTATGAATAAAAATATTGATTTCAGATAATAAAATACCTAAAAATCTACACAGAGTCCCTTTAAAACTAGAACTAGAAATAGTAAGTGAAATTAAATTCTTAGGTGTCATTATTGACAACAAACTGTTGTAAATCCCACATAACTTATATAAAGTCATACATTTCTGGAAAAAAAAAAAACAACCTCAAAAACTCTGACTATCCTGTCCAAAATAAAATACATTCTTGATTCAAAGGCCTTAAAGGTGCCATATGGGATAATTGAGGTAAAAACATCCAAAAAATGAGCTACACGCATCAAAAGAATGAGAAGAAATAAGTGCAATGATGTCATTAAAAAACTGACAAGTTATAGTGCTGCCAAGATATACACCTAAATAAGCATGCTAAATTACTAGCCCCGGCCCGGCAGGTGTCGTAATACCAGTTTCGGCCATGGGAGGCGGTATGCGGGCGGGCAACGTTACCACCAGCCAAACTGCAATAGACGAGTAACTCGCGCGGCTTGTGTGTACTTGAACCTGATGTCATGTCGTGTGGAAATACAGCCCACTACTAAATTTCAGTTCAGGGATGAGTTAAAAAAATGATTGGTCGATATTATGCATGAGGAATACATTTTGGTAAGTTGTAACAGTGTTCGTGTTCTTTTACCATTAGCTAGTAGAGATGATCGGTTCACGTGCGCTAGGGATCTGTCGTCTAACATGTACAAGCGCCAAAACTGCATTAATTGTTTGAATTGCGTAATAAAATGAACAGAATCTGAGAGCTGAGATCGGTCTCTGTGTCCTTTTCTGTGCATGACAAAATGGATGTGTGGTGTGAGAGTGTGTGAAAAGTTGTGTGTCTCACGGTGAGTTTGTGAGAGTTGGCAGCTCTGAAAGGCGCTAGCTTGGTCCACATCAGGGAATGCTGTCTGTCAAATTAATTCAAACTAATGATAAAAATGTAACATGAACAAAACGAATACCATAAACTAGAAATAACTTTAATAGCCTGGGCTTTAATTTTCCCATATCGTCGAAATGCACCGGCTATGAGACGGCCTTTATAATTTAGTATTGAGATGTTGTTCATTTAGTCTCTAATCTCTGAAAATCTCCAAATGATCCACGTGAAACTGCGGTCTTCCAACCTTTTACTATCGTGTCAATTGATTTGATTAATATGCGCGAGGGAGACAGAGCAACACAGCTCACCCGTGTTGTTTGAAGACATGAGTGCGCGCGACCGCGGAGGTATTTTTCTGGAGGTATACTGCCCCCATTTGGTATGGAATATGGCGTATGATTTGATTTTTTATCCCAGAGGGCACCAATATTGTATCAGTCTCTAATAGTGCCATACATGACTCTCTGCATAGAGATCTGGGGAAATACATACAAAACAACAATAAAACCAATTCTTCTTTTGCAAAAACGTGCAATACGACTAATAAATAAAACAGATTATTATCATCCAACAAACAAGCTATTTATAAATTCCAACCTACTAAAATTTAATGGTTTAGTAGAGTTTAAAATAGCCAAAATAATACGTTTCCGAATTGTGTCCAGAACCTGTTTCAAATGAAATCTTCTCCCTATGAACAACTTCCAGAGATAGTCCAAAACGCATTTAAATGCTCATGTGGTTAAATCAACGCTATCTCACGTCCAAGTCGTACGAATTCGACGAATGATTAAAAAGTGTCTAATTCGTACGACCTCACTCGTATGAATTTGTACGATTTATCTAAACCCACGTGATGGTTAAGTTTAGGGGCGGGGAAAGGGGTAGGTCATTCGTATGAATTCATTCGAGTTGGCCAATTCGTAAAATATGTACGATTTAGCAAAATCGTACTAATTCGTACGAGTTAGGTCGTATGAATTGTTACGATTTAGCCACTTTTTAATCATTCGTCGAATTCGTACGACTTGGTCGTGAGATCGGGTTGGGTTAAATGCATTCAAACAGCCAAAAAAAGACCACCTACTGACCTTACACACAAACATTAAAAAGTTTGTCGCCTGAAGACCTAAGTTTGGTTTTGAAAATATAAAACGTACTAAGTACTATGTTCTCTCAACGTTCCTGATTCCAACACTCTCGGTGCTCTCGCAGCTTTGTTCTCCGTATGTCGTCTCCGGTTGCGTTCATATGTAAATTGTGTGAGATCATATAATCTATTCGATCGAAAGACCCTCCCCTGGAAGAAATCAGGACAGATATGGTTGAAAGTGTACAAAAGAGATGGACCAGGTGCAAACATGAATGTGTCTCCCTTGTCTACTTGTAAAGATCTCAATACCAGGGGCCTCATGTATAAACGTTGCGTACGCACAAAATGGGCATAGAAATATGCGTACGCATTTTTCCACGCGCACATCGGGATTTATAAAAAATAAACTTGGCGTAAATAAGTGCGCACCGTAAGGATGCTCTTGACCGTGCGTACGCACTGTTTTAGAAGAGTATGGGTTTTGGCGACACCGATGGTGAGCTGGAGTCAAATGTCTTTTTGCTTACTATTAGACAGAGAATCTAAAGAAAATTATACATCTACAGAAAGATAATACAAATATAATTTCACAAACCTATCATCACTTGAAGCAAACATCCATCCCTTCTTAAATGACCGCGCCTGCACGCGCGTTGGGGCGTTTGGTGAAACTGACGCACATATAGGCTAATCTAACGGCAGATGGAGTAAAACCGTAAATCTTCATTATGAGTCCAAATCATAAATACAGTCCATATTCACAATAACAGTTTAAATAAATAAGAAAATGGTTTAAACTATGTTTTACTTTTGATATAAACATTTAGATTAAATATGCCATTCTCATTAATGGAGTTAAACTCTTAAACTACATGAAATCATTACTGAGAAGTTACTATATATATATATATATATATATATATATATATATTCAATAAATAGAAATAGACCTATTTGTTGTGGATGCATTGCTTTTGAACACTTTTCTTCTGGCATTCTGTGTTTTAATGTTTTAACTAGAGATTTTCTGAGAAAACTGTTTCGTGCAAATAATGCACAACCATGTCTATCTCTTTCCTTAAAATCTCTTCCATTATCCATTAAAATATAAATCAATTAAAAATACTATTTGGCCAGTGGAAAAGATTGAGAAAAACTTTCTCTGAAATGTATTTAACACTATTTGATTTATTCATTCAAAAACAAGGCAAGGATATAGGCTACTAAAAAAAATGTTTGTAATAATGTGACGGCACATCCGCATTTCATATTTTCCTAACGTCTTGTACCGTTAAACTTGGTATCACGTGGATGAATAATCATATGCAAATGATATGCAGATGAGGATATGCATAGTAAAACTAGGCGTTGTAATCTCCATATATGGTTATTTCGGGGAGGAGACGCACGTGCGCATAATCTCCCGCTGACTGGGATTTATAAAGTGAATTCTGCGCAGGTTCTGGCATACGAACGGTTTTATAAATCTGAAAACTTTTGTGCGTACGCAAATTCTGCCTTATGTGCGTACGCACACTTTAAGGATGAAATCTACGCAAAGTTTTATGCATGAGGCCCCAGGTGTATTAGTACAATGGCTGCCCATTTTACAGTAGCCTCGTGTATAGCAGCACATGTGGGATGTTAAGTGCCCAAGACAACAACTACTCAGCGTTTAACCTTTATACTTCTTATTCTGCGGTAACTTCATTCCCTCTGCTCCTGAGACAAAAGTTATTCAGGCAAATACAGACATGAATTAAAAGCAGAGTATCGATGAACCAACAACTTTCCCACTTCAATATCTGTTTCTCACATCTTACATGTTATTATAAGACAGATATTTACTCTACAAATGAGATAAAAACTATTCAGCATAATACAATTCTGTGAACCATGTGCCACGACCACAGGACTGTATTGACTCTGGATTGCTGGAAAGGTGTGTTTGAACAAACCCTTGAGCACAAATTACAAATAAATGGCCAACTGACATCAAATTCCCCATTTATGCTTTCTGCTGCCTGTGCTCAAATAACACTTGCCGTACCAGACTACAAGAATCTCATTCTTCAGCTTTCACAGTGGCCCAGTGGTACTTGGTGTCAAATAACACCGTCAAGCGTCGCCATCCATGGCTACAAAGGAACTGCTAAAGCATGTGATGATAGTTAAATCCCAGAAACCCTGTGTGTATCCACCCCACATGATAATCTTAGCATGACACAGTCAGCCAAAGGCGAATTCTAAGAGAACTAAGCAAACAAAAATTCACTGTCTCAATGTGCCTCAGCCCGAGGCATCTATCAGCGTTGAGAATGTTTTACAACGCTCTGACACCTCAAACCAAAAACGTCAAGAAGAGAACATCAAATATGATTGCGAGGAAGTAAAGAACAGAAGGAACTGTCAGAAAGCACCAACGCGGTTTTAAGAAATGGGGACATTGCAAGAGTATCTGTTATTAAACACTAGGTATAACGTTCCCTCTTCCGGCAACGCTCTGCTGGTTAACTAATTATCACGCCACATTCATTTTCTACGCCCCGGAGCGTTTGTTGGATTTACCCAAGGTGGAGCGTGCATGTGTTCAGCTGTTTTATTCCAAAACAGATCTCCGTATGAGCCATTCAGCAGGAACTGTGGCTATGCAAACCCAAGGGCTGCTGGGATTGCTTCATTTACATTCCACAGATTGCATCAGGAATTCTGAGACGTTTTCCTTTTCTTTTCTTTTTTTTTCTGCCTGGTAATTGGGGACGGCATGCATAAAGAGATATGCACTGACACGTAAGCACAATAGAGGATCACAGGCGAGTCCCTAATTAGAGAGCGTTAATGACTACAACATGCTTGACCATGACCGTGATATTCTATCAGTCAGTAAACACAGCCATTTTTTTTTTTTTTTGGTGGATTCGGCAGCATACGCTGGTAAGGCGTGCGTCCATTTTGCATCGAGAGGCAGTCGTGGTGGGAAACGCTCCTTTCCATCCATCTGAAGATGTGTTTACAAAGCTTTCATTTCGGAACGATTCTCAGCCCAGCGCGCGCGGCCCCAGCGTGACGTTGATTAGGAGGCTTGTCAGAAATAAACTGGAGAGCCCCATTTCTCCACAAACCTGTATTCATTTAGTTCTGCCAAGTTAAACAGTGCCATATCTCTGCAGGAAAATCCCGCACGACATGAGAGCGAATTTTGCCCTTTTGAAAAGAGGGTTAATCTTTCTTTCTTTCCCATAGCAACCTCAATCTCTCTCCGGCCCCGTACGGCTCTTGTGATCCCGGGCTGCTGCAGTAAATTAAATTAAATAAACCCATTAGTTACAGCACTGCTACCTTCTCACCTCTGCCAGGATGCGCTTTCATGGTTTGTTGGCCCTTTAAAGTAACTGGAGGACCGAGTACGTGGAGGCTGTGATTGGAAAGTGACCTTGAATGAGTTTGGGTTCATTGTTTATCGAGATGATCAATTAAACCATTGTGTGTTAACGCTTTTCCAACTGTGTGTTCCGGGTTAAAAATAAACACGAAATTCCAAATATATACAGACAGGTGAGAGGAAAAAGGGGGGTGGATGGCCGTGAAGAGAGAGTGTGTGTCACTGCAAGCATGTTAGTAACTGAATGGAGAACCCCAATCCGGCAACACACTGACAGACCGAGCTGCATGCCTGAAAGAAAATAGTCTCATTTCGTTATTTCTTTCACGTTATTTCATTTCGTCTGTTGTGGTAAATCACACAAATGTGTATTATCTTTGAGATAAAAGGAAGAAAAAATGACTAACGCAGGGAGAGAATTTAAATGAGGATCAGTGGTGAACAAAGAACATTTAGAATACGTCAACAAGTGGCATAAGTCTACCTTAATTTCCCAAATGCCTTCATGAAAACTATTTTTATACCTCATTTTAAAAACTCCAGGTACCCAAAAATGTATGTTTTAACCAAACATGAACTCAAAGTCACATGGAATTCTTTAAAAACTGCACAATCACATAGGGGTATGCAATCCAGTGCAAAAATCCTATTCATTGTCTCCATGCATTTCCTTGTCAAAGGCATAGCAAGCTAGCAAACTGTAGACTGTAGTAACTAATAGTACTGACAGTAACTCGCGATTGAGCGGCGAATGCAAATGTGCTCTATTGTTTGGGACAATGGGACATAAGACATAAAAGTTTGGGACATAAAAAGACGGACATGTTTAACAGTTATGCTCACATCTTTTGAGGCATGACGCGGCATTCTAAAAATACGAGCTCAAGTTAAAAGAAGGTCAATCCCTAAAAAAGCATTTCTAGTCCTTGCAAGTTTTTTCTGACAGCAAAAACGCATTCTGTGTAACTGGTCTTTACTCCAGTCTTCAGTGTCACATGATCATTCAGAAATCATTTTAATAAGCTGATTTGCTGCTCAAGAAACATTTATTACAATGTTGAAAACCCTTGTGCTGCTCAATAATAATTTATCGTCATTATTATTATATATGAGGAATAGAAAGATCAATCAAGAACAGTATTTATTAGATTTTTTTTAACAATGTTAAAAGTCTTTACAGTCACTTTTGATAAATTTAAAGGAGTAGTTCACTTTAAAAAAAAGGGGGGGGGGGGGGAAAGCTTTTGCTGATAATTTACTCACCCCCAAGTCATCCAAAATGTCCATGTCTTTCTTTCTTCGGTCGAAAAGAAATTAAGCAGTCCCTCCAGAAAAACGCGATTATGCGATCGCTGAATTCAATGCAAAATCAGCCAAAGTCCGTATATTTATGCGGGGGCCGCATTTTTTCAAATACGCCGCACTTTCGCCGCATAAATTGCCGATTTCCGTGCAAAATATGCGGGGTTTGCATAATTTCATAATCCTCGCATTTTCGTTGCAAAAAAAAGTCACATGTATCTTAGCAGAAAGTTGAAAAATGTTGCGTTTGCTTCACATAAGAGCAGCCATTTCCCCCTGTTTCCATGGGAACGTTATGAAGTGACGCAATTACGCGACGCCAGACAGACTCGCGGAGGCGATTGACATCACAAATCGAACTCGTATAACTGTCTGTCGAACATTCTACTGTCACATCGTTACTTAATAAACAACATAAGATAAAAGTATAGTAGCATCAAACAGAAATTACACGCACACATGGGGCGTTCGAGGCGCACATATAACACTGCAGAGAGTTCAACAGGGAGCGCGCAGCTCTTAAAGGGGCCACGCCTTATTTACACTCTTACAGTCTGAAATAAAACAAGATGAGAAATTAAATATCCCCAGCACTTTCTATGATGTAGTATGCTTGTTTATCAAAGGAAGTAATAAGAAATGACTCTTATATTAACAGGATGTTGGGGGAATCACTTTTTTCTCTTTTTCATCAAACCGCAATTTTTGCAAGTTCCCTCAATTTTTGCAAATTCCAGCAATTTCATCGCATAAAATTGCATAAATATCCCACATATTCCATGGCATTTTTAAAGAAAACTGGCCGCATAATCGATCAATTTTTGCCCGCAACAATCACAAAAAAAAACTTCGCGTTTTTCTGGAAGGACTGAATACTATTATGGTAAATGTTAAATATAAATCGCAAATTTTTTTCACAAATTTTTGGAAATTACCACCACAAAATCAGTCATTTTGATCGCAAAAATCACAAAAAAAATCGTGAAATCCTGGAGGGACTAATTAAGGTTTTGATGAAAACATTCCAGCATTTTTCTCCATATAATGGAGTATACTGGGAACCAACCGGTTCAAGGTCCAAAAGACAGTTTCAGTGCAAACTGCAAAATGTTGATCACTTGTTTATCAAAATTAACAAATCTTTTTTTGTCGTGTCATTTGGTACATTCAACAAACGAAATTAACGAATTGACAAAGATTTGTTCATTTTGATAAACGAGTTTGAACAGGAGAGTCATAAACATGCATCACAGAACAGGCGAGCGTTTGAGCTTATAAAACTTTAACTTTTTTTTTTTTTTTTTTTTTTTTGTCAATGAGCGACAAGACCCTTATTCATCGTCTGGAATCGTTTAAAGCCCTTTGAACAGTTTGCAGTTTGCACTGAAACTGTCTTTTGGACCTTGGACCATTTAGTTCCCAGTAAAGTGCATTATATGGAGAACAATCCTAGAATATTTTCATCAAAATCCTTAATTTCTTTTCGACTGAAGAAAGAATAACATGGACATCTTGGATGACATGGGGGTGAGTAAATTATCAGCAAAAGGTTTTTTTTTTTTTTTTTTTTTTTATAGTGAACTACTCCTTTAAGAAATGTACCCTAATGTACCCTAAATAATAATTACAGATACATTTGATTTAGTAGGATATGGACTCTTTAAATACGTTTTTTTTTTAATTCCTATGGAGAAAATGAATGGGGAAAATGCTTCCAAAACCAAGATATTTGACATTTTCAGTTTCATTTAAGCCCGAAAAGTGTGTGGTATTTGAGTAAAGAACATACTGCAAAGTAACTTGCCACTATTGCTATAAAATTACAGGATATGATGTGACTCCAATTCACTCTCTTCGAAACACATAATTATACCTTTTATGATAATCAAATATCACGGTAAAGGAATTTTAAATGCAGTTTAAATTAATTATGCAGTTTGCAAGAAGCAACACTAGCCATGTATGATGTATAGGCAGGCACAGAACAAGCAAAGTATGTCAACAAAACATTGCGCGACCCAACATCTCAAGTGGCAATAATCAAAATTACCCCAGCAAAACAAACACCTTTCAAATACAATTAGCAATTATAATAATCATTAAAAGCATCCTGTTACATCTCATCAGCTTAGTCCAGATCTCAAAGGATGCTTGGCACATGTGGCCATTACTAGCTGAGATGATATTGCGGGACGTTCTCTTGGGGTATTTGATTAATGGTGTTATGCAACTTGAAACCTCAATAGACAAAGACACAAAGTTCCCAAAAATGCATTCAAGCTCCCTGAGGAGCACACAATCTAATCACTTGGTGTGTTGAAAATATGTTGCACTCAGTTTACACTTCCAAAATAACCCAACATTGTTTCACACTATACTAAAATTATTCTAACTGAATACCTTATGGTGATTCCAGGCTAGGAAAAGCACATGAATAAATAAACAACAGAAAGCAATGAGAAACATCAAAGGCAATGGGACAATCACAGCAAACAAGCTTCTGTAAGCCAATGGATGTGTTTGTCTTTGTTTGTGACAGTGACTCAGGGGTGTTAACAGAGGAATTAGCTCATACCTACGGAGTGAAAGCACTTCTCACGACCATAATTGAATTAAGCCTGTCACAATCTTCTAAGCGGCATATATTATTGAAGAAATGGGTGGTGTGAGCTATGTCACAGATCCTTCACCAAGCAGCATCGCTAAAAAGCTGGCTCGCTCATATGTTTGTTCACATTTCTTTCTGTCAAAACAAAGGAAATACTTCATTTCCAACCTATTATTCCACTGCCGAACCCGTTTCAACCCATATGTTGTTTATTTTTCCATCGGACACAAAAAGTAGTCTTCTTTTTAAAGAGTAGTTTTTGAAGGATCGCCACTCAGAACAAATACATGATTCAGTGCAGTCACGATCAAAAGAAAAGATGTACACAAGCACCAGGATTGTAAGAGTCTATTGAAGCCCAACAATAAACCTTTTTGAGGAACAGGGCAAAAATGTAACTATTTAATCACTATAAGGTTGTGTCCTTCATTGTGTTCGGTTACTTACTGCACAACCAAGCAGTAGCATCAATGTTGTTCTCAGATTATCAATGAAAAACAACATAAATGATGATATTTTCTTCATAAAAACCTAAAGAACAATGACTTAGGAACACAAGTTGTGTGTACTTTTTTTGTACTTTAAATGGAAAGTTTACCCCAAAAAGAAAATTCTGTCATCATTTTCTCACCCTGCAAGGGTTTTTTTTTTTTTTTTTTTTTGAAACACAAATGAACATATTAATAACACAGAGATTTCTGTGCTTTTTTTTTTGAAAGTTCATTCTCCCAAAACGTTCATGTTTTAATAAGTCCATTGTAAAATGTAATCCATATGAATCAAGCTGTTTAATCCAAGTCTTGTGAAGAGGCGATCACTTCATGTGATGAACAGATTTAATTCAAGCTTTCATTTATTTAAGCATTGATCAATGCACATGCACACCTATGCCATTGAGCGGAAAACTTTTATGTCCAAAACCAATACTACTTTTCAGGAAATAAAAAAAAAAGGTATTTTTAAATAATTAAACACCGTGTGACTTGCATGCATTATTTTGTTATATATATATATATATATATATATATATATATATACACAGTGTTGATATGAAGAGCGCATTCAGGTAGTTCAGGTAGAAAGTGAACTTTCCCAACACTGTATATATATATATATATATATATATATATATATATATATATAATCGCAATCAATTACATTAATGCCATAGTTAACTTGCGATTAATGACAATTAATCGCACACTTTTATGTATCCGAAATGTCTCTTGATTTCTTTTGTCCCATTATTATTATTTTTTAATTCATTTTAATGCTCTTATCAACAAGTGGATCGACTTGCTTTGTGCAAATGTATTTTTTGCAACATTACTGTGTTCAATTTCACGCTAAAACATTCTCACTTGGAGCAAATAATCTCTCAATGTAACACTGTCCATCAATAAAAGGGTGAAAGAAATACTGACGACGTCCTGATATTGACCACTTTGGTCTTGTCAATGGAACCATTTGGCAATTTTTTTAAAGTAAACTCTCCATCCAGAATCTTATTGGCATCCATTTCGGCGTCTCGCGCTCGTCATCCACTCAAAACGTAACGTTAACCAACTATTTGGCTGGCTCGTAAGCCTAAACAAGTGCGCTTTGGTCAACAAAGCAACAAAACGTCCTTTCGCAATGCTAGTTATTGAAATGAATGGGTTTCATAGCGCAGCGCAGCGCTGCGCATGCCCTGTCCTGTTGCAAAAGCATGTGAAAAAAAAAACACAAAAGTTTTGCTAGGCCAAAAAGCCCGTTAATCGGGGGATAAAAAAAATTAACGCTGTTAAAATGGGTTTGTGTTAATGCCGTTAATAACGCGTTAAACTGACTATATATATATATATATAGTGTTTATTGAGTAAAGAAAATCCAATACTTATTCAAAGAACCAGTTCTTTATTAACTCTTGCATTGCAAACAAGCAGAGACGGTCCAAACTGCGTGCGACGCTTCATTCACGATTGAGACGGTTGGAGTTATCAAGTTTTACCGACAGTTACTGTATAAGGTTTAGTCACAGGCTCTTTTTAATACTTTTAATTGGTTAAATCATTTCCAAAACTCACAGTCAGACATGATGGGTACCAATAGTAGTGATTTATGGAAAAAAGAAAAAATACGGAATATGGATATACAAGGTTTCCGCCCGACAGAAACGACAGTTCATAAAATACGGTAAAAGGAAGCTCAAACGCACTTCATTGATGCACATAACGACTCTTCAAAAATTCATGGAAGAAAAATGTAGCAGACAAGAATAGAAAATGAGTAAACGATGAAAGAAATTTCACTTTTGGGGAAACTACACTATTCCTTTAACTAGAATTCTCTATCTGTCAGAGCCATATGGCATATTAGGATTTCTCTGTACTGTGTCAGATGTCACAGAGAGATGCAGGTGAAGCCATGTGTCACATTCCTAGCAGGGAATCAGATTTTTTTTTTTCATCCCTACAGCTCCTCTGAGGAAAAGTAAAGCCCTGCCACGATAAATGTCAGGTCAGAGGAGCAGCCGTGAGACATGCTGGAAGCCGCATGTTTGCCCTCACTGCGTGATTTCAACGTGTCAAGAGTCCCTGTCTGAACTGCATTAGCTTGTTTTTGGGTCGTGTCTTGAGACTGTATCACTCACCCAATACGCAAAAAGGGAGGGTTGCAGCAGAAAACACAGGGAGAAAATTACAATCCTGTCAAGTATGACTGACATGCCTATTTGTCCAAGGGAATTCTCATTCAGAGAGATTTTAAGATGGCTGTAAACCAGCTCTTTGTTGAACGAAATTCATTGTTCCTTCTGACTGGAAACACATCATGGCAAATCCGTGGAAAGTAAATAATCCCTTTGAGAATTCATTTAAGCTCGAAATGACTTAAGCTAACACTTTATATTTGGCTTAAAAAAATAAATAATTTAATACTTGAGGCAGCGGCTGTCATAAGCAATCCGTCCACAATGTGGGTCTAAAAAACAAAACAAAACAAAAAAGTGACAAAGCTTAGCCAGCCTCCCTATATGCTTTGCAATGAGGACACGGCTCAGGTTCTCATTCACAGACACAAAGCTGGACCGAAGCTGGGCTTTAATGGCAGATTGTGTGATGATGCCAATACTTTAATGCCTGGAAATTAAATTGAAAAATTAGATTTTTAGTGTAAATGAATTAAACTTGTGGAACTGGAGGAAGATCATCACTTCAGAAACTTTCTAACACGATTCAGGCCAGCAGGCATCGAGGATGTCTGTCAGAAAGAGCAAAGCGTTGAGGAGTGAGTAAGAAAAAAAAAAAAGTATTCCAGAATCTTGACGGCGGGTGAATTTTCCTCTCTCGGCCTTCAAAAATATAATGTCGGAATTCCACGCATAGCTCTGGTACCACAAAAGAAATGGACTCGAATAACCTGGAAGGCTGACCTCTGAGTAAATTCCGCAATATGAGCTCTCTATTCACCTTGATTCTTTAGGCCATGGAGAACCTTTCTCATAGACTGGGGCGCCGTGTGAATGCTTACGCTTTAATGCACTTTGACTTTAAATCCCCGATGTAATTGAACTGTCAAGACTGCTGTCTGGGAAATGTTTCTGGAGGGACAAACAATATGTGCGCGAGTATCCGCGCAACCCCGAAAGCCGAATACGAATTCCTGAAGATGCCTTCAAATCATCAATACGTCGGAACAAAACAACAGCGCATGCACGTTTCCGATTTTCAACCTCCAGGAGACGCGGAGGCTGAATCTCAGCATTGGAATGGTACAATGTTTGCACCTGCAGCTAAAGGATGACAGGAAGGGTGATAAACATGTGAAGTGGCAGGGCGGACACTCCTGTAGTCAATGGGCCTCTTTTGTGCTAGTGAATTTAATTAAGTGGAAATAGGGGGATGAGACAGACCTGACTGCAGCAGTCCACTCGCTCTCGACAGGCACAGGGGCATGCTGCTAATTAAAAAGTTTAATTCCACGACTGCCACGTTGGCATCCGCGTACCCAGAGGTGCGTCCTTGCACGCCTTGGCGGAAGCTTATCAGCAACAGGCAGATTGGGGGATCCCAGGGAGCTGCAAGAGCTAGGCTGTGCGGAGAGAGATGGCATCCAGCTTGAGCTGGGAGGCGGCCCACTTCCCCTTGCAGCTTTGAGCCAGCAGTCGGGAGGCGAGAGTCGGGTTGAACTGCAGCGCGGCGTGCTGAGGAAAGGTAAACAAGGGATAAACGGTGGATTTGGGTTCTGTCCTGCTTTGCTCAGCAGTGGATCTTCATCTGTGACTCACTCCTCCTGTCAGAGGCTTGTGTCTCAACTTTTGACGGGAAGGAATCAACTGTTCATACTCTTCACAAACTCACTGACTATTCGCTATACACCCAGTGGGCCTAAAAGTATTAAGCCACACTTAAAACATCTGATTTTTTTATTGCATTAGATACGCAAATGCATCAAAGCGTGTGGCATGGCGCTGGAGCTTTTCTCACATCTAACTATTTTCAAGCCATTTTGAGTGGATGTGTGAAGTCGGTTCCCTTGAGATTCACATTGGTTTTCTAGCAGAGTATCCACAGTCGTTCATCACATTAACTGACATGATACACTTATATCTGAACCAGAATGTGTCAAGTATTTTAACAAACAAAAGAAAATATTAAAAAAGTAACATTATTTTAATTTAGTTGAACCTTGCGTACCACAATAACCAAAACAATGACACAGTGAAAAGATATATTAGCATATGTCAGTGCCATTGTTCTGCCTCAAGATGCGCGTTTATAATCCTGGCCTAATCCTGGTTTAATCTAAGCCTTGTCTGTGAAATCAGGCCAAAAAAAAAAATGAATAAAAATGACAAAAACACTTAAATAAAAAAACTTAAAATCAAAAGTAATTCAAAATATTAATAAAATCTATAATCTCACTGACAGTAAAATAACACTGGTTTGGAACAAGATGAGGTTGAGAAAATGAAAGATATCTTTGGGTGAACTGTCCCTTTGAAGTGCACCTATTATTCTTTGTCAGGATATTACCTTTCATTTAGTGTGCAACAAAGCTGTTTGTGAATGTAAAATGTCTGCAAAGTTTCAAAGATCAAAGTGCATGACAACTGGAGTTAATGTCTCCTAAAAGATTCTGAATTGCCTGAAATGAGTCGTCATTAACACTAGAACGGCCACAACGGTCATTTTGACCGTTTTTAATTTTATATCTACAATTACTTTGTTGAAAAAAATAATAAAATCCTGCTGGTACCTGACTTTTCCTAAAATTGTCTGTATTTTCATTTAAAATGCTTTTCATATAAATTAAGTTACGTAAACGTAAGGCAAAACAAAAAAAATGAACATATTTACCTATTTCGGCCATAGACGGTCATATTGACCGCACTGAATTTTGCGGTATTTTTTCGTTAAATATCCCGCGGTTGATCGTGTTCTCTCTCAACTGTCAACAGAAAGGTCCGCCCGGTCACCTCTGTAGCAGTGTTTGTTATATAATAATTTCTACATTAGTTGTTGATCAAAAATAAGCAAACAAAACCAGACTACACTATAATACTTACGTTATCTATAGGCTATTTAGCCTATATATATTTATATATATAGCAAGGCTAAAATGACTAAAATGAATGAGCGAATGAGGAGGAACATGACTCGAACCATGGCCCTGGAGATGCTTCAGAACTTGACGAGTGATGATTCGGATGCGGGGAACAATCGGAGGTGGAAAGTGACAGCGACGTTTCCTGGGTGCAAGTTAACATTTCCTCCTCGTCAGAGAGTGATTCAGAGTCAGAGTCCACATCAAGGAAAAAGAGACGGCTGCTATCATCAGACACGGCGGATCCAGATGTTCCATTCATGTCGGATCATCCTGGTGAGCTCCGCTGTTTGTTTTGCTGCATGGGCTGTTCACTAGTTCTGCTAGTCCTATTATTATTATTAGCCTATTGACCGCTTCGCAAATCGTCACTATATAACATTTTCGTCATAGTTTTTGTCATTCAAACCTAGTTTTTATTTAGTTATCGTCTCGTTTTCATCTTTGAAAAAATGTGGTTGACGAAAATAATTTACGAAAATTATTCATCAACACTGTTTTTAATCTAACGGTCAAAATGACCGTTTGTGGCCGTTCTAGTAGTTTTGGAATTCTGGCACTTCTAGTGTTAATGTACAAAACCTACATAGGATTGAAACAAATTTGCATAATGCCAGCCAATGGTCTTCACTGGCTTTTTCCACAAACAGCGTCTACTTTTTTCCCGCCCTCAAACACTGTAGTCGTAGCTGAGCCCTGGACGAGTTTGGTTTGTTTTGTCGACATGTTGAGAAGAAGCCATTTTCTGGGCTGAAAAAACAAATCCAATTTTCTAATTAATCGACTATTTTTAGTCGACTATAAGTGCAGAGGAAGCCTCCAGAGCTGAAATTCAGACATGGTAATGGGTGTTTTGTTTCCGGGTATAGGCTCTCCTTTTTATATACAGTCTATGTGACGGCACTGCAGCTGACGACATGAGTCTGATAACACCAATTCCACATAACAACACAATCTCCACATAAATATAAAAAACAAAAATGTTTCTGCTGAAGCTCGTCAGGCCTTGACGTGAATCGAATTGACTTACGAAAACACGGATCAAAATCGGCAGAGAGTTTGAATTAAGAAGAGACTTCCACTATTTTTTTATTCAGATATGCTGAAATAATGGTAAACCGTAATGAAATAACAAGGTAATCTACAACATATGAGCCATGAAATAAATACAATAGACTGTTCCAGGATAACAAAAAGTAGGTGCTTTAGGATGCAACTTTTATTGTATGTACTAGATCTACAGTCTAACGTCACTAATCACACTACTATCATGTTTTTATAATACACATTTCGTAACACGTTTAGTACAGTAATGTTACTTCCTACGATCTTACTGTTGCACTGGAAAATGTTCAGTCTAGTTCACTAACCGTTTCCGTTATCATATTATACATTCACTACGTTGACACTGCTAATTGTGAAAGATACACGAATAGTTAGTAGATAACACCACAAATGTAACGTTATCATGGTACGAGCATGGAGCATCAGTTCAACGATAAACGTAGCCTATTATTGTAACGTTGCAGTGGAGTTTACGTGAGTTTCCAGCATGTTGTGTGTTGCTTTCTCCGGTGTGTTGAATGTCTCAGTGTGGCCGTGTACCATGAGTGTTCGCTCTTGTGTTCGAGCATGTGAAAGTAAAAATTGGTTGCAAACTCACCGATAGAGGCCGCTAAAAAATACATATAGCACCTTTAAGGAAATATTCCATCATAAGATAATACAGTATCTATCGATGGTATCTCTAGTATGTTAGCGATTACCACAGAAAATAAGTTTGATTCATCATTCAGTTTGTTAATACATTGGAAGTATATAGGGCAAAAATGCAAGATGCTGTTGATAGAGCTAACATGCCTATAACGTTGTAAACTAAACGTTGTAAGGAATGAGAAGTTTCATAAGTTTCACTCTTTAGGAAAAAACATGGGGGTATCAGGGAATACATAGGTGGTGAAATTAAAGTGCTTCCTTGTGTAGCCTTGTAAGGGGAACAATGCGTGGGCTTCAGCGATGTATAAGCTCTCATTGATCTGAATGTGTTTTATCTCCAACAAAAAGGAAGAGACCTTGGTGTAGGCAATGCTGAATCTTTGCTATCTCTTGAAAGGCCACCCCTGTTACAGGCTCACGACCAGACAAAAAGATGGAAAAACTCTCCTGAGGTCAAATAGCTGAAGGATCTCCAGCTCTGAATACTGTGTGGGGGACTGTTGAATTGAATGACTAAATAACAGATCAGAGAAGGCTGTAAAAAACACAATTTTTGTTCTTTACCTGAATAGCTAATATAGGCTGCTGGAATGTTTATAATCGTCTCAAAATGTAACTATATGTTCGCGCAGCTCTTTATATAAAGTTGAATAGCTACATATGTTATATCCAACTCTATCCAATATAGCATATCTCAATTTAAAAAAAAAAAAAATGATTGTTGGTTTAAAAGTAATGAAAAAGTAATTGAAATGAATTACATAGAAATTAAATTGAGTTAATACAATGAAGGAGGTTTAATAAATATAAACTATTAAAAAATAACCCCAAAATATGACGTTATCTGAACCACATGATCTAATTTGATTTATCAAAAGATAAACTGTTATGATAGCAAATCATGAACATATTTTTTTTCCATGTGTAATGTTTCAATACACTATATTATCGGCCGGCTTTGATTTGCTAAATGTTTAAGGAATGAACTTTCATTATAAATATTACAAAGGTGCTGTTATGTTTTTTTGATTTGACTTAAAAATAATTATTAAATATCCACTTACAATTTAAAAAGTTATCCTTTTGTTGTTGAAAAGCAGTGATTTCAAACTGTTTCCTAAACATTTTTTCAACCATCTGCATTTGTTGTTAAAAACAGATAATCTCGCCCCAAATGTCAATGTTGCTCTTTCGGCCTAGTCAAGACGCTCGAAAAAAAGAACAATATTTTGCCATAGAAATGGCTTACTTCGAGTTGCCTCTGCATATTAAGCTGGGAAATGAGTATTTTATCACTGCAAAAATTACACACTTCAGCTTTAACGCTCATTTTCTCTTTTTTTGCCTTCCTGCACTCCTTTATATCTGAGAGTGGACCCCAGCAGTGGTGCGCTTAGTCTAATGATGCCGAGCTATTATTATTTGACAGAGGGAACGCATTACCCACTCAGTGAAAGTGAGGCTTCTTTTAAAAGCAGACAGGAGTTTAACATAGCATCCGGTCCTCCCTGACAAGCCTTTTAAACATCGTGTCAGGAGGAGCACTGTCATATTTCAAGACTAAAAAAGACGAGCTAACTCCTCCTGATATATAAGCCCAGCAAATGAAGTCCAAAGAGCCTTTACCACTGGATTTTTAAATGTAAAACATTTGCAAACGAATCGCCTTCATGTGGTTTCTGTCATCATTTACCTATGATGTTCCAAACCCATATGACATATTTTCTTCAGTGAAACATAAAATAAGATATTTTGAAGAATGTTTGAACTGTTTTTTTTTTTTTTTTGTGTCTATACAATAAAAGTCAATGAGGCCTAAAGCAATATCGACTTTCAATATATGGATAAAAAAAAAATCTAAATGTGTTCTTGTGTTCCAAGTAAGTCATTTAGGTTTGTAAACTAAATTACAGTATAAATAATGACTGAATTTTCATTGGCAACGCTTTATTTTAAGGCGAGGTGGTTATGCTACTTACTATTACTACACACCATTACTGGAACTAACCCTAAACATAACCCCATATTAAATACACGCAGTTTATTAATACGTAATAAGTACTGACCAATTAATATTACTCAGCACTTACACTCTAGTCACCTTAAAATAACGTCTATATCGTCTAAAACTTATGTAAAATGCATTTTATGAACTATACATGTGTGTGAAATGAAACACTTCTGCAAATGCAAATCAGTTTGCAAGCATTTGGTGAGATTACGAATTCAAAAAGAGAATATTAAAACACAAATGTTGACATGTCCAGTCAGTGTTATCATAAAGAGTTAAAGATGCACATGTGATGCGTGCAGTAGGCCATTTCAAGTCCGATATTCCTACAAGCTATACATGTCAGATGCCAAACGCACATGGAAACAAATTCAAGGCCGCTTAAGGGATTTTCCAGGCTCAGAGACATTAAAACACACAAGCACTCTTAGATGTTATTTATGTAAGCTTGTCATCCTGGTCTAATGAGCCCCCACACAACGAGTGTAATGAAACAGCTCGCATTAACACCCGGGTAAATGAACGAATGAAAGTTGGGCTCCCTCTGAAGTGAATTGCGGCAGATGTTGCCCCGGCCCCAAAGCTCTGAGTCACAGCCCAAGGCTAGCAGATCCGGCACACACCGCAGTGTGACTTAATGCTCATTCGGTCTCTACCCCTCAGCCGCTCTTCGTACCGGCGTCCCCTCACCATAGGCAACTGCTCGGCTGAATGATGATAGGCCTATGTAGAACAGCACTCCGCTGAAAAACAGCCTGGCTGTAATAACCTGCACTGGTTCAGATTGCAAATGGAGTGGAGAGATATAAACTATAGGAAATATGGCTATAGCTGACGAAGGCTGACAAGTCGAAAGCGTGCCAGCAGCGGTTGAGGATGGGTGTGTGGGAGCACATCCACCTGAGTAAGCACCTCATGATTTGAGCACACCTGGGAGTCCGGAGCACAGGCGTGCTGAAAGAGCTCAACGGAGCATTCACTGCACCTGGCTCTACTGAGCAGCGACTGTGAACATGACTTTGGCATGAAATTAAACAGCCGTGCTGCTGTAGTAATTATGTTGAAGCTGGACTAAAGCATGCCTTGCAGCCTGGAACTTGGTTCTCTTGAACCATCACATATGTGTTAGTCTAATTTAATGACTAATTAATTCATTTCATGCCCTTTTAAGATGCAGATACAGATGACGACTGAGATACATACTTGGATGCAATAAAAGTAGTCTATATTTATTTAAGATAGGTTATTAATTAAACCAGGGTGCTGACAAGCCACACCTGATCGTGTAGTCAGGCCTGATTAAAATAATGATGAATGCATTTTTTTTTTTTGGAAGAAATTACTGTACTAAACTTGGATGTGTGTAGTCCAACATCAATCTTATGTTTCAAAGTGCTTTGACCATCATCATCATCATCATCATCATCATCATCATCATCATCACTATAAATATTAAGACAGTTTATATTAAAATAGTATTTTTGTTTTATTATATATATATATATATATATATATATATATATATATATATATACCATAATTATTCATTTCGCTTTATTTTCTTATTGTAAAAGTTTAATAATATAAGAATAATATGAATAACTTATTCATCAAATAAGTTCCATGAAGGAAGCCATTTTGTTGTCATGTGGCAACAAAAAAAAAAACCAAAATATAGAAATTTAAATTATGTATCTAAAAATAATGATTTTAAAATGTTTATCATTATATATATAAATATATATATATATATATATGTGTGTGTGTGTGTGTGTGTGTGTGTGTGTGTGTGTGTGTGTGTGTGTGTGTGTGTGTGTGTTTTAATGTAATTCCAAATTATAAAAAGTTAAAAAAAAAGTACCAGATGGTTACACTAGTTGACATTAAACCATTATTATTATTACTACCAAATTGAATGAACAAATGAACATAAACTAGACTTATTTGAATCATCTCACACATCTTTGCAATTGCCAAAAAAACAGCACAACAGAGAAACGTGAAGTGCGCACCTGTACCAATCCAGTCCCTTCTCGTAGTTCCTGTCAAAGAAGTGAGGCTCATTCCCAACGGCTCGAACATCGGGATGAACCCGCAGAGCTTCCAGCAGAGCCCTTGTCCCCCCTTTCTTCACTCCGATTATAATGGCTTGGGGCAATTTTTTCACCCCGTAATCCGATGTGCAGTTCACCACTCTCCGAAGCTCGCTGTCCGTGGTGCTGAACTCCGAGTGCTCGTGCTCTCCAGCCACAGCGGCGGCAGCGCGCGACATGCTGCTGCTGGTCGTAGCCGCCTGCGCTCGCGCCCATCCCGCTGTCCTCTCGTCGATCCCCACGCTATTTCTAACGCTCGAGACTGCGATAGTTTGCTCGGTCGCTGTCCTCTCGATGAACTCCTCGTCGAGGTAGCCCTCGGAAGAGGTCGAGTAAAGTTTCTCCCTCAGCGTGACAAAAGTTGTTTCCTCAGTCACCAGCCTTCCCTGATAAACGTAGTTCTCCTGGAACTGGAAGGAGTTGTAGCAGCTCATCAAGCTATAGAACAGATAGGTGACAGAAAGGGAGAGGGTGAACATGAATAAGATTTTCCGGGGCACTTTAGAAGTAAAAACCGAAGTGCTGGACCAAAATGCCATCTCTGATAGCAGCGACCCTCTCAGAGAAGTGGCCAGACATGTTTCCACCCCAAGTCTCGCATGGACACTCAACAACAATAATCTGTCACCATCAACACTGCAAACATCTGAAAGTACGAGGAGCCCGAGCACTCCATGCGCGCTTCACTTGAGGAAAATGAATCGTTAAAATTCCCAAAGAACGTCTCGGGTATCGATTTCTTATTCCGACGCTGACAGCCTTTGTCACAATTGATCGGATTGAACTTGCAGATGAGAACGGCTGCGGTCGGGCGTCCTTCCAAACGAGCAGCCCGCTTGAATGTAGGCTGAGGGTGATGCTGTTGATGGAAGTCTTGGCATCTTAGAGGAAAAGGGGCAAAGAGATAGAAAAGTCTCTGAAGTGATGTGCAGGGCACGTCTTTCACACGATACCGCTTTTGGAGTACAGTTTTGACACCGCTGTCCTTCACACTGCTGCTTTCAAGTGGCAATTGGCGCAAACGCTGGATCTTAATCCAAACGAGGTGCTGATGTTGTCTCACGCAGTCATCCTCCTACTGCTAATCCACTAACTTTGAGCGCTGGAGAGCAGCCTCGCCATAAATATTCATTGACTGCTCTCAGTGGCTGAGAGTGCAGCGCGCAGTCGTAACGCCTCGTGTTGATTGGTAGACGTGATGTGCGCATCAGCCGTGGGCTCATCCGAGAAAGAAGGAAAAAAAAAAAAGGAATAATACTACAGTAAGACACTGGTAGTGCATCTAAGTTACCGCTTTCTACAAGACGACAAAGAAAGATTCTAATTTTATCAGCAGAAAAACAATCAGCCAACACAATTAACATAATTATTAGCATCAAATGATTTATTAATAAACACAATACATTGTGTGTGTGTATAAATAATAGTGTTAATGTATATTTCACTATATACTCATTCTGCAATGCTACAAAAAAATGTACTCACTAATAGGGTTAATTTGCATAAACTAAAATATGTATGGTAACTTTTATTTGATTTACTTTTATTGATTTAATGCTTTTCCAAATACACTGCAACCCAACAAAATACAATATTTATTTTGAGTGAAATTAAAGTGGAACCACTTTTTCCAAGTACATTAATTATATATTTTTTTCTTTTTTTTAAATAATAAAATTAAGTTTAAAAAATAAAGAAATTATAGGGGATGGAAAATGTTTATCATATGCCAATGATAATAGAAATCATCAAAGTATAATTCAGTTTATTCATTTATATGTATATATATATATATATATATATATGATCATGATGTTTTTTTTTTTGTTTTTTTTTTCTTTCACAGACACACTAACTTTGCTGACAGAGCAGCTCATGTCTGCTCTCTACTGGCCTGAGAGATGCAGGACTAATCCATGCAAGAACATCAGAGGGTAAAGAGTGACGATTCTTCATGAGACGGACAGACCATAGGGGTGGATACATGCATCTCTGGAATTCAGCCATATGCTTCTATGAAAGCTGAATAATTAATCTTTATTGTCATGGAGTTCCCTATAGTGAGAGAGCTCAAAAAATGCATTTATTACTGAATATGTTCCAAATATTAGACCTATGTATTTTGGGAAAATAAACAGATGACTGAACTGAACGATCTTTCCCCTACCCTTAGAACACTCCATTCATCATAACCCTTGGAATCTACAGCTTCCAGCCCTGAGCATCCGTCGATAAAAGCAAGCATTTTGTTTTCATGATGAATTTGAGTTCCTGCAGTAAGCTTCTGGTAGTAGGTTTTTGGAGGCTGTTTAAAATCACATTTGCACATTTCAAAGGATTTAAACTGTACACTCGCTGTACTGGTTATGGACGCTGAAACACTTTTTTGTACATTCAGTGAAACAAGAAACATTAGAGAACACACTGAATGCCTTATGGAAAATAAATATATAAAAAACTGATTAAGCATTTTTGTGTATGTGTGCTCTCTTTATAACTGACAAATGGAGTTATAACTGGACAACTACCTCAAAGACACCAAACTTCAAATTCATTCCAGCACCTTCACTGTAGGAACACAACATGTACTGTATTTTGCTGCAGCTACATCTGATAGATCTTTCTTCTTCCCACATAAAGGGCACCCACCTATTCTAGATGTGGCAATGTTGCTGTTCTCACTCTCCAATGTTGAAATGACCTCGCAAACTTAGGTACTCACTGTACCTATGCTCACTGGATATACAGCACCACAAACTGTAGGAGACACAGTTCTTTGATCAAAAATTGTCTTTTAAGTTTCTTTTAAAGATAGCACCTGCCTAGTAGCTACATGAAAATGTAATGCAGAATTCACAGTACAGGGGGAAAAAAACCCCTCATTTTTAAATATCCATGGATATTTAAAAGATAGGCCGGCAGTTGGACTCTAAGCTTCTGGCGTGCAATCCAAAGGGAAATCCTGTGAAATTAGCCAATTTGCCAAAAATGCTTGAAACAGACTCCAAGAGGCAAGTGAGGGAAATAATCCTGCATAAAGAAACTGCCAGGTAGTATATACAAACAGAAGAATACAATGTCCAGCTAACATGATATTTGAACTTTTTCTTTTCCTTGTGGAAATTTGCATTTGTTGACCTAATAAATTAATAAAACTCAAATCAATAGTTCTCTTACGAGAGGTTCTCTCGTATTGCGCAAGTTAGCTTATATGCTACAGGAAAGATGTAGCAGCCCAACTGCAGCAGCCTACCACTGAGCCCAGTGTGACGTCATGTCCAATGAAGGGCGCTCCAGCCCTCATCACATCTTAGTCCGCCAGAATGGGCGTGGCTTAGCGTATATAAGTGGGGCTCGGAGTCTGTCTCCAACATATTCTCACCCCAAGGCGTCACCTTTGACCATGCTTCAATATTTGACGTTTTAGGCGCCCTTTAGCGTCACTTACATGACGCGATCCTACGGCGTCAACTAACTGACGCTAAAGGACAGCGTCAGTTAGAAGACGCGGTTAGGTTTAGGTGTGGGGTGGGGGTAGGGTACACGCGATCCTAGGGCGTCATCTAACTGACAAACACAGTCTCATCCCAAATCGTCATATAACTGACGTTTTGGGACGTATTTTGACCATACGTCAATATCCGCCTTTTTAGGGCCCCCTTAAACGTCGGTAGATGGCGATTCTGGGCCGTCATACAACTGACGCTTTACCTTTAACGTCAGTTAGGTGACGGGTTAGGTTTAGGGTTAAGTTTAGGTATGGGGTAGAGTTAGGATCCCATAACCTCATCTACCGACGTTTAAGGGGGCCCTAAAAAGGCGAAAATTGACGTATGGTCAAAAGACGTCCCAAAACGTCAGTTATATGACGATTTGGGATGAGACCGGGTTGAACTGACGCTAAAGGGCGCCTAAAGCGTCAGATATTGAAGCATGGTCAAATGCTTCCCAAGGCGTCAGTTAAGTGACGCCTTGGGAGTGAGAATGGGCTGCTGTCTCCCTGATTTTCATCTCTCATCTTCGCATCGCTGGATTCTGAGAGAAGCTGCCGCTAGCTTAGGACAGAAGATCGCCTTTGCCGCCTTCAGCCATCCGTGTGAGCTATGCTATCCGGCAACGTATCCTTTTTCTGAGCTCCACCGCCATGACACCCCTTTCTAAAAGGGCACGAGGCACTTCCTGTGGCTCGTGTCGATCTCCGCCCAGCGCCGGAGACCACCGTGTGATCTGCACTCTCTGCCTGGGCCCAAACCACTCAGTCCTCGCTCTTCGTCAGGAGGCTGCGTCCACTGCGAAGAACTTCCGATGTCAACCCTGCGGGCTCGACTTGAGATGTTCAACGCAGAATGTCACTCCGCCCTCTGCTGGACCACGCAATATGAAGCGCTGTTCACGGAGACCGCCTGAGCCTGATGCGAGGTGGAAGGAGATGCTGAGGTGATAGATGCTCTATCCTGGCCTTTCTGCTGGAACTCCACACAGAGTTTTCCGAAGTCGTGGAATGCACCATTCTCGTGTCTCCTCGACGCTCTCCCAAGTGGACGGCGCCGCCGCCCCATACCTCTGGTTAAGTTTCTTAAGCCCATGCAGTGTGGCGATCAGAACCCGGAGGCCATTCTGCCCCTAGCTGCACATATAAAAGCATGGGAAGCAATTCAGAATGGTATCATAATGGGTGCTAAGCACAATAAGACAGAGGTATTCGCTGCAGTTCAATCGCCGTCCCCCGCGCTTTCGAGCACGGACTGCGGTGACAGTGGATATGGAAGTAGCACATCTACTCTGTGCAGAACTAGCGAAGCTGCTGTGCAAAAGGGCCACAGCCATTATTTTTTCGTATGCAAGAAGGACGGAGCCCTCAGACCTATTTTAGATCTGTGACATTTGAACAAAGTTATTGTGTAAAGACCGTTCAAAATGCTTACGACCAGAAAAATCCTTGGGCAAGTGCATGGATGCGGCTCTCACCCCCTTGGGAAATCAGTGTTTGCCGAATTATGAACTATTTGGACGATTGGCTGATTCTGGCACACTCAGAGAACTTTTATCTCACAGAGCAGCGCTCCTTAGTCATCTGGAAAGCCTGGGTCTGACGGTCAACTGGACCAAGAGCTCATTAATGCCCAGCCAGTCAATTTCCTTTCTAGGAATAGAACTGGGCGTTGTGTTCGACACCTGGCCGCGTCTTTCCACAAGGGCAGCATCACCCCTGTGAAGACATTTCAGAGGATGCTTGGCTGTAGGCTTCAGCTTCTGCAGTGCTCCAGCTAGGCCTAATGTGCATGCACCCAATACAACGCTGGCTGAACACTCGAGCGAGCTTGGGCCTCCGACTGTGAACGAGTCAGAGTCACTTGGAGCTGGATTACGGCTCTGCAGCCCTGGTTAGCAGCTGACTGGTATCAGCGAGGAGTGATGATGGGAGCTGTCTCGCATCGAAAGGTCATCTCGACAGATGTGTCCGACTCAGGTAGGGGCTCTCTTCGAGAGCAGACCAGTCTTTAGCCTGTGGTCAGACCAAGAAAAGCTCCTTCACATAAACTGTCTGCAAATGATGGCGGTCGAGGAAACATGCTGAATTGCTTCCTCCCGTTCATACAGGACCACCATGTGCACCATATCTGTGGTGTCCTACGTGAACCGTCAAGGTGGTGTCAGATCCAGGAACCTCTGCGATCTAACAGAATGCCTCCTCATTTTGTCTCAGCACCATCTGCGCTTGCTGAGAGCTGCGCATGTGTCAGGCCACCTGAACGACGGCCCAGACAAACTGTCCAGGGACCCTGCACCCCAGGGACCATGGACAAACTGTCCATGGTCCCTGCACCCCAAACAGTCCAGTCACTATGGCACCTTTTCGGCACAGTGACCTCTTTGTGTCAAAAGACAACGCTCACTGCCCAATGTTCTTTTCGAAGAGGACGAGCTAGCCCAAATCTGGCCCAGCCGCCCGCTGTATGCTTTCCCTCCGGTCTCACTGTCGCCACAGGTAATCAATAGAATCAGGGAAACGCGCCACTCGGTGCTCCTTATATCCCCGCGATGGGAGAACCAAACTTGGTTCCCAGAGATGACACGGCTGTCACAAACAGCCCCGTGGCCGATTCCGGTGAGGACAGATCTCCTCTTTCAAGCTCGTGGCTCGATCTGGCATTCCCATCCAGAGCGCTTGTGTCCCGTTGTCCTACCAGAAGGAGTGATGAACACGATTATGCAGTCTAGAGCTCCCTCTACAAGAAAGCTTTACGTGTCTAAATGGTCTGTGGTGTGGTGCACTGAAAAAAATCTGGACCCACGAACGTGTGGGGTCTTGCAGTTGCATAGTTTTCCTTCAAGAGTTGTTGGATAAGGGGAGGTCCTCCTCCACGCTCAAAGTCTATGTGGAGGCCGTTCACTATGAAGGATGAGCTTGTCATCTGCTTCCTTAGAGGAGCCAGGAAGATGAATCCCCCACGTTCCTATGTGGGATCTTTCTTTGGTGCTCAAGGCCCTGAAAACATATCCCTCTGAACCGTTAGATTCTGTGTATCTAAAGTACCTATCACTCAAAACCGTTTTCTGACTGCTCTATCATCAGTCAAACGTGTGGGGGACTTACATGCGCAGTATGGCAGTGCTGCTTGTCTTGAGTTCAGACCGAATGATTTTAAAGTTATCCTCAAACCTAGACATGGCTATGTCCCTAAAGTGATTGGCACTTTGTTAAGAGTGCAGGTCATTTCTCATCCGATAGCGAGAGTGATGCTAATCTCCTCTGCCCGGTCAGGTCACTGAGGGCTTACATCACGCACTTTTCAGGCGCTTGGAGCAACTTTTCTTTTCGTTTAGTGGGCACATCAAAGGTCTCACTGCCTCAAAGAAAAGCCTGTCCAGATGGATAGTAGATGCTATCGCAGCTGCCAATGCGTCAAAAGGCCTGCAATGCCATTTGGGCTCATTCCACCAGAGGCATGGCCTCGTCGTGGTAATGGTCCAGTGGAATTTCAATTCATGATATATGTGTGGCGGCGGGCTGGGCCTCCCTGTCCACCTTTGTTAGGTTCTATAACACGGAAGTTCCAGCCCTACAAGCTAAACTTCTGTCACTATAAGTGAGATGTATATACGTATATACGTACAATGTAGATACAGAGATATACCTTCTGTCCAGATCTGTGCGCAGGCTACTCTCACGTGACTTAGCTTTCTTTCTTTCTTTGAGCTGCTCTATATTGGGTTAAAATACTATATGCTTAGACAGACCGGCGGCGAGTCCTTATGTACTGGTTGAGCTGCACTGTAATAATAATATAATAATAAGAATTCGTTACATTTATATAGCGCTTTTCTGGACACTCAAAGCGCTTCACATAGAAGGGGGGGATCTCCTCAACCACCACCAATGTGCAGCAT
Organism: Pimephales promelas; assembly: GCF_988280905.1. Taxonomy (NCBI): domain Eukaryota; kingdom Metazoa; phylum Chordata; class Actinopteri; order Cypriniformes; family Leuciscidae; genus Pimephales; species Pimephales promelas. The sequence goes on from NC_142771.1 coordinate 32,369,190, forward strand.
CCACCTGGATGATGCGACGGCAGCCATATTGCGCCAGAACGCTCACCACACACCAGCTTACTGGTGGAGAGGAGACAGTGATGAAGCCAATTGGTGTATATGGGGATGATTAGGAGGCCATGATGGACAGAGGCTACTGGGCAAATTTGGCCAGGATGCCGGGGTTACACCCCTGCTCTTACGAAAGACATCCTGGGATTTTTTTATGACCACAGAGAGTCAGGACCTCGGTTTAACGTCTCATCCGAAGGACGGTGCTCTTTTTGACAGCATAGTGTCCCCATCACTTTGCTGGGGCGTTAGGACCCACACAGACCACAGGGTGAGCACCCCCTGCTGGCCACACTAACACCTCTACCAGCAGCAACCTGGCTTTCTCAGAAGGTCTCCCATCCAGGTACTAACCAGGCTCAGCCCTGCTTAGCTTTAATGGGCAACCAGTCTTGGGCTACAGGGTGATATGGCTGCTGGCTGTATTGGGTTAAAATGCTATAGAGACCGGCGACGAGTACTTATGTACTTGTACTTGTTCACCGCTTTTTTGGGATCCCCGTGATTCTATATGACTCATGAAGTGGATGCTTGGCGCACACGGCGTTGACAAAGGGTTCCCGTAGTGCAAGATAACTTACGCAATACGAGAGAACCTCTCGCAATAGAACATATTGGTTACCTAATGTAACGTTGGTTCTCTCTACGAGTATTGTGTAACCTGCCATTGTTGTAACCCAAAGCGACTTTCACTTCAGTCGATGAAAACCTGGGAGACAGCCTCCGAGCCCCACTTATATACGCTAAGACATCCATTCTGATGGGCTAAGACCAGCCCGTTCTCATCCTTTAACGTCACATAGAACGCTATATGCAAAAACGGCGCTATACGCACATGGCACCCTTTATCGTTAATATAACACGCAAACCCAAGACGTCATAAATCCTTTAGCGTGAATATGACACAAAGACCCTACCCCACACCTAACTTAGCCCTCAAAGCGCATATTATATTAACGATAACGGGTGCCATGTGCGTAGTATAGCGCCGTTTTTGCATATAGCGTTCTATATGACATTAAAGGATGAGAATGCGTTGCTAAGACATGACTCGAGCGTCCTTCATTGGACATGACGTCACGCTGGGCTCAGTAGTAAGGTGCTGCAGGGCAGCCAATGAGCACGCTAGACAGCCTGCTCTAGATTTAGATTTTACTCTTGGAACTGTTCATTACTTATAATGTGATATTTGCTTTGGTGATTAATATTTTATCTTATTAATGCCTTTCAAACAGAATACAGGTAAAGATTTATTCACATTAAAAGTTGATTACTTTCCATTCTTTGATTTCAAGGGAGCATAACCTCAACAAGTCATATTGTTCTCATATTGATTTAAGACTTAGGCTGCTTACTCAGGCGTCAATGATTTTTACACAAAAAAATATATCATGCTTAACAAAACGTTTTACCCACATTCCAACCCAGCCCTGATGTTGTTGTTGTTTTTTTGTTTTTTTCTTCCTGTAGATGATAAATTGAGCAGACAATATGGCTAAATATAAATATGCAGACAGATTGCTCAATGCGCCTACAAAAGGTAAAGGTAATTAGTGGACAAACATCAAATGTTAACATATGGTTAATCTATTTTATATTTTTATATCATGCGGCTCGGCAAAAGTGTCTTAACTGCAGTATTTCGTCTCTATCCATTGCCTTCTGTTTTTGGCCAAGACATTCTTACTGCTTGATCATACTTGAACAAGTTCTTCCCCTCCAATGAAAACCAAACAAAACAGAAAAATGACATGCTCACCAAGCTGTAAGCCCAAGGCAAAAGCAAAGATGCTTCCCCCGTCTGAGTAAGAGAGAAAACGACAACCTCTGACAGCCTCGGAGGAAAAAAAGGTGCAAAAAAATAGAGAAGAAACCACACTCGTCCAAAAGCATGAACATATGTGGGGAGGGCTGAGCAAGCCACAAGATCTATAAGTCGCGAGGCATAAATTGATGGTCAGCCAATAGTGCCAATAAATTCCACTGCACCTATGGAGACAGAACAAAATAACTTCACACTCCACTTTTATTTTGGTGCTGGGATGACAGTAGAGATAATTTTAAATTATAATGCAGTAGAGTACAGTTTAATGGGAAAAATACAGCCCTCATATTTAAAAAAAAAAAAAAAAAGGAAGGAATATAATGCATTCTGTTATGAGCAAGCCAAATTGCTGGATGCAAAATGCTCCTTGGTTGCTTTTGGGTTTGTATATACTCAAGTTGCATGACTGCATCAAGGTGGCAAAAATGTGCTGGGTTACAACCAATACCTCACACAGGAAACTGTTATTTCTCTGACATCAGAGGGATGATAACATTTTTGTAAGGCAATCGAGCAACAAGCAGGAGCGCTTTGCTGACACCATAAAGACAAAGTCAGAAATGGCTGGGCAGTCTGTCAATGAACAAGGGAAATGATAGATACCAGGCCTTTATCGAATCAATAGTGCTGTTTCCTCTCATGCTGAACAGTCTGCCATACAGGGGACTAATTAGATGATAAAAAGTGATGGATCTGTATTAAATTCACCAGCCCCTTAAAAAATACTCCTTCGGGATTTGCACAATTTCCTGCTGACCTTTTAGATCCTAACTTTATTGTATTTGAATTCAATTAAATCAACCCATCCAATAGTTGCAATGCAACGGTGCTGTTTGCGGGTTTTAACTACACTACGCACAGGAATTTGGTGGATTGCAAAGGGAGATTGAATGTGTAATATTGTCAAAATTGTCTGTGTAATCGAAAAGAAAACAAACAAATGAAACATTTCCAAGAAGCTGTTCTACGAAACATAAAATAGATAATGAGCGATTTCTTCAGTCGGACATGATAAAAATGGGAAGAGTAAAAGCCTATTGATCCTAATGTCATTACGCTGAAAGATAATGAGAGATGACAAATTTGAGCTGAAATAAAAAGTCACAGAGGACAGGTTGCTGGGAAGGAAAAATCAAAATGACTTGTGAAGGGGTCACAAGCTCAGGAGAGAAAGAGCACGGCAAACCGCAGAGAACGGGCAGGATAACCATCAGGGGCCATAGGGAGTCTCGCATCTCGCTACTAGAAACTAGAGGTCAAAGAATTTCCCTGCGGACATCTGCTAGGCCTTGCTTGGCCCTGGAGACATCAGCCTTCTTATGAAGGCTTTTCTTCTCATTAAGGTTCTCCTACAGATCCTTCAGGCTCCTGTAGCAGAACAGAATGGCAATGAACCACTCAGGGGTTGTTGTTATTAAGCCTATTGTTGAAAAGCAGGGTAAAGACCACACAGAGTGACTGTTAGACTCACTGCTTTACAGCATTGTCTTCTATAACTTGCAAAAAATAATTAGCAAATTACTAAAATCTTAGTCAACTACATTTGCCAAGAATCTACACAAAGATGGTAAAGACCTTCAGAAATGATTTAAGATCAGGGTTATAGCTATAACTTTAACAGTTTGAGGTTAAAGGACAACTCCGGCGCAAAATGAACCTTTAGTCTAATTACACATTGTTACCTTTTCAACCGTTATCTGAGATTTGTTTTCATGATTGCCGAATGTAAATAGTTTTATCTCTAAAAACAGTTTAGCCTATAACGCTAGTATATAGGGCATAGAGTAATGACAAATAAAAATCGCTTGTTATTACCACTAAAAAGGCTCAAAATAGCCCCACAGTAACACGACAGCATAAAAAGAGTCCCTACATTCAAACCGAAGCATTGAGAACTTTGCCAGTGTCCATACAGTTTAATAAGCAGATGTTTTATACACACAGTAAATTTCGCGAATTCAGGAAGAAGCCATCTTGGAAAAATAGTCTCTACCAGTCGATCTACGAACGCCGATCCAAGTGCGCTGGTGAGATGTGAATAAGGTGATAAGGTGAGCGCGAACAGTAGGCTACGTGTACATATTGAAGACAAGTAAACGGTTTGTGTTTGTGTTTCTTCTGGAAACAACGGATCATATGAGATTCTGCACAGTTTAGCGCACTTGGATCGGCGTTCGTAGATCGACTGGTAGAGACTATTTTTCAAAGATGGCTTCTTCCTGTATTCGCGAAATTTACTGTGTGTATAAAATATCTTCTTATTAAACTGTGTGGACACTGACAAAGTTCTCAACGCTTCGGTTTGAATGTAGGGACCCTTGTTATGCTGTCGTTTTGGTGTGGGGCTATTTTGAGCCTTGTTAGTGGTAATAACAAGCGATTTTTATTTGTCATTACTCTATGCCCTATATACTAGCATTGAACTAGCGTTATAGGCTAAACTGTTTTTAGAGATAAAACTATTTACAATCGGCAATCATGAAAACAAATCTCAGATAACGGTTGACTAGGTAGCAATGTGTAATTAGACCAAAGGTTCATTTTGCGCCGGAGTTGTCCTTTAAGGGTACATCTACATGATAACGACATACAAAAAAGACAGTTTTTCCTTTGCATTTTTCACGTACAGACTACAACATTGTCAAAACATTCTCCATTCACACGGTTCTATGGAAACGGCTAAAAATGCTGTATTATGGTACGTTCACACCGGACACGAATAGCGCGTCAGGCGCTAACGATTTCAATGTTAAGTCAATGCAAAGACGCGTTACGCGCGTAAAAAATTCCTGCGGCGCGGAAGACGCCTCATTCGCGCGTCAAGTAGTTAAATATAATTAAATAGTTATTTCTATATACGAGACATGTTCATTTTGTATTGAATGTTATTCATTCCATATCTAGATTATATGAAATAATAGTATTATGATGTAAAGACAATCAAAATATGTGCATAAGTTCGTGTCTGGAAGTAAGAGAGAAAAAAAATCACAGGACAGGTTAATAACTTTTGGAAGCTGGCTCTATTTATCATCAAAACAAAAATAAATGACAGCTAGATTAGGTGGATGAGGGCGAGGTTGACCCTCACTCCGATGCGGGACAACAGGTCATCAAACTGGGCAGGCGGAAGTACCACTGACTGCGGCCGTCATCCAGGCGCAACTCATGGAGCGAACAAATGGTGAAACTCGCCAAACGGTTCGCCTCCGAAGTGTCCGGTGGACACAAATACGGCGACAATGATCCCCACGCCACTGTTCTAGCTCTCCAGAGCAAATACAGTGTGGTATTTCGGTTTTGACGCACGAGACGCGCGTACATTTCGCTTCAAACTTTTATTTTACCCGCGTCAGTTTCGCTCTTGACACAAAGTGGTCAAGCGTCAAACTAGACGCGGTAGACGCGAATTTGACTCGCTATTCGCGTCCGGTGTGAACGTAGCATTATGCTGCCAGGCCAGTGGTGATGTCACTTTGCGAAGACTGAACTTGAATATTACGCATGGGCATGACGCCATAGCGTATAGGGAGCTGATAATGGGATCGTATTCCAAAACGTGCACAATTTGAACCCTGTTTTGAAAAGGTTGCGTTTTCAGGTCCCAAAAACGCCTTTGTCATATAAATGACCAACCAAAACTCATAAAAAGTTTTCCGTTTTTAGTTGAAAACGGTGTCGTGTGAAAGGCCCTTAAGGATATAAAATTGTCTCAAAATTAGGAATGCACAATATTGGGACCACATCAGTAATTGCCCAATATCTTATTGTATGACTTTATGGCTGATTTACGATTTTTCTTTCCACAACTAAATATCCGTTAGGCACTTTATTTCCATTTTCGAATATTCTCTTAATTTGTACTTAAAGGGATAGAACGGTTGGACCTAAAAAATATCAAAATTGAAAATATTGTGTAAACAAAGACACCTACATCTTGGATGCCCTTGAGGTAAGCTATAACATACCAAAAATTAATTTCAAAATGAACTATCCCTTTAAAATAAACACCTCTCCAAGCTGATATGTGATGGGGAAAAGGGAAAAGAATGAGTTTGTTAAAAGGGTGGATTCGAACTAGGGTAGGTCACATGAAACGTTAACTCCACCTGCCTCAATCAGAAAATAATGGATGGAGTTGGTCAAGTCAAGTCAAGCCGTTATTTATATGGCGCTTTTTAAAATACAGATTATTTGAAAGCAGCTTTACAGAGAAAATAATGCAACAAAGTTTGTTTCTAGAAGAAAAGAGTGTCACAGTCAAGCTTAAGTAAGTTCTGTGATGGTTTATTTTTGTTGTAAAAAGTTATTAATTTAGTTTATTTATATATATAGCCTTTCTCGAGAAAACCGTGATGTCGTCGTCCAGCTCAGTTCAGTTCTCATATAATGATTTCAATGAAGGTAGATCAATAATATTGTTAAATTAAATGTCCCCAACTAAGCAAGCCAAAAGCCAAAGGCAAAAAAGTTGACAGTGGCAAGGAACTAAAACTCTATCAGATGACAGAAAAAGAAGAAGAAAAAAAAAACGTGGGAGAAACTGCGGGTCATTTCTCCTCTGGCCAATGACTAAACTATGTATGATTAAGATTCAGGCAGAATTGGATTGGAACATTAAGTAAAAAAAAAAAAAACTATTCAAAAGAAAAAAAAGACTGATTGACTAAATAATTTCACTGCACACGTGTTTTCTAAATTTTGTGATAGAGGTTTGAAAAATTACAGAAAATTCTTTGCCTCGATTAATTTTGAGAACAAGAATCAACTCGAGAAGAAAATATATCTTCTCCTCTGCCTCTCAGAAGAACATTGGTATATTATTTATTTTTCCAGACCTTCAGCTGATGCAACACTTTCCCTGCTGAGCATTCAATCTTCAAACATAACTCAGAGCAACAGAGAGAAGCAATTGAACGCCTGCCGAATGGCAAAAAACTCCCCGGAAAGCAATCCGCCAGTGGAAGATCCCTCAAATAGTTTAAAAAGTTTCAGAACAGCTTGTAACAGATCTAAGGACTCTAATGACCCCTTCTCGGGATGTCCCTCAGATTGATGACTATTGTAGGCTTTTGCCCAGGAGACACATGGGAGGAACAGATCCAATACATCATCTTCACCTCTGGCTGGTAGCCCCAGGACACATGATGTCATCTCCCCCAGAGGGTCCACCGGATTTCCACCGGAGCAATGTTTAAAAGCACCTGTAGAGCGGCGACACATGCCTTAGTCTGCAAAGACTCTCTGAAGCGCCTCCCAAGAGGAGCACCCTCCGTATAATTAGGGTGGATTCTGCTTGGACTTCTATTCTAGGGTCATTCATCAAACGGATCACCCACAAGATTAATGTGGCCCCACAGTAACACTGCAATGGATTGCTGCCACTTGCTGAGATCATTAGCGTTGGCTCGCCCACCACAACGAAAGGGGGCTTTGCTCAGTGAAAAGTGAGATCTGCAGCTTTGCATACTAAATGAATAGTCCATCATCGCCTAATTAAGAGATTATTGGAGACACTTGTGTCCAGTCCCCTGGACAGTAAACCATAACTGAAGGGCAAAAGAGATAGATTAGCTCCACCTGCTTCATGGCAAAATAGAACAGTGAAAATCCAGGCAAAAGCTATTATGATTGGCTAATGCCATTGCATTGGAAACAGTATCAACACCAACCCGATCTCACGACCAAATCGTACGAATTCGACGCATGATTAAAAAGTGTCTAATTCGTACTAATTCATACGACCTCACTCGTACGAATTAGTACGATTTTGCTAAATCGTACATATTTTACGAATTGGCCAATTCGTATGAATTCGTACGAATGACCTACCCCTAACCCTGCCCCTAAACCTAACCATCACAAGGGTTTAGACAAATCGTACAAATTTGTACGAGTGAGGTCGTACGAATTAGTACGAATTAGACACTTTTTAATCATGCGTCGAATTCGTACGAATTGGTCGTGAGATAGCATAGTCAACACCCACTCTATTGTATGTACATGTTTTGAAAATATTATCCATATATGAAACCATAACAAAGCATTGTTAAATCATGTTGCTTCTGCAGCTGCTGTCAGATCTAATAGTGTTAGCATGCTTCATCTTTCAACGAAAGTTTATTTGCTAATTCTCCATCACACTGTGCCTCTTTTACAAAAACGAAATGCTCCGAACAAAAAGAGATCCGGGACGCTATTAAAATAAACCATCCATTTGTTTCCAATGCTGTGATCCTTCTGAAGCCTGTACAGAGACACTGCATGTGGAAGGTTAGCGCAAATACAATGTTAGGAGTCACAGGCATTTTTTTTCTGGATGGGATTTGATTTATCAAAGGACCATTGAAAATGCGAAAAAACAATTGGTCATTTTCTCTAGAATTTTCACAAAAGTTGTGCGACTTGACAGATTTGAATGGGATTAAAATCACAAAGTAAGGGCCAATCTCATTTCTCTGTCTTACCCCTTCCCCTACCCCTACCCCTATGTCTGTGTCTCCCCCTTGTCCCTCGATACCGAGTGAAAGGGGTTAGGGGTGAGAACGTTCCTCTAAGAAATGAGACACCACTCGATTACCGTTTGCGTCGTCTTCCCTTGCCGCTATAGCTGTCAACAGGCATCAACAGGATCGACAAACGCTGACATAACGTTACCGGTAAAGAAACGAAGATGCCGTCGTTAATAATTGCCTGGGTTCTCTCTTTGCACGCTTGGGTGCCATCTGAAGAAACTTGTTTCTCAGACGCATACAACTGCTTACGGATCAAATGGTACGTATGTTTCATTGTATTTAACGTCCGCGCAAAGTTCATAAAATAATAAGGATTATCAGATAACTCAGCTCGACAAATAGCGCATAGCTGCTAGCGGTTTACTGCCGATTCAAAACAAAAATATTACAATTAAAACCGCTTGAACAACATTTTATTCAACACTTTATTAAAAGTATCATAAAACTCGAGTGTCATAATTCTTACATTTGTGCGACTGCTTAACAGTTCGACGTTCAGTCATAATAAAAAACTTGATGTTACCCCTTTTTTTGATGTTACCACTGTTGATACCCCTCTCTTTTAACTCTTTCCCCGCCAGCGTTTTTAAAAAAAGTTGCCAGCCACCGCCAGGGTTTTTGACGATTTTCGCTAAATTTGAATGCCCCGCTGAATATTTTCTTCCATGAATATATGAAGATGATATATATAAAAATAAAGATCTGAGCCTCTGCTTTTAGGCAAAAAAAAACGTTTTTATTTTATCTTCATCTGTTCTTTTTTTATTGCCTCTTGAACAGAGGTAGGTTTTGTCAAAAACACAACATTTTGGACAAAAAACCAAGTAAAAAGGTATTTTTATCAAACAAGTGCATTTAAAAGCAGAATTCAGATGTTGTTTCCTTCATATATAAAACTTTCCAAAATAAATTAAAAACATAAAATAAATGTAAAATATATCAAATTTTCCAGGATGTAAGGGAAATGTAACTTTTGCAATAAAACTTCTGCCTCTGCCTCTCTGTGTTCTACCTGTGAATAATGAATAATTGGAATTACAATAAACAGGCCTAGACACACACACACACACACACACACACACACACACACACACACACACACACACACAAATACATATTACAATGTGGTAAATGTGCACATAGAGAGAAATAATTTGACAATTACACCTTCATATTTAGACTGCCACACATAAATGCCTGCACACACACATAAATATTATAGTGTCATAATATTATACGATCTATCTGCGGCACGTCCATGGCTAGAACTTTCTGTGACAACATGTGCATCTCTCTCACTGACTACTTCGTCCCGATCAGATTCAGAATTATCAAATAAAGAGTGATCGGACTCCGAGTCCATTAACCTCCAGTACTTCAGCCATATACCTCTGCATTGTCTGTCTGATACATTCTCACTACTCCACTGTTTGAGACGATTGCAATCTGTTTATCTGATCAAAGAGTTGCGCACTCATTCAGGACATGCGCGCGGGTCTTCCTTACCGTATACCACCTAAAACACGGATACCCGGAAAATTCCGTGTTTGGCGGGGATGCGTTTTTTCATTAAACACGGAAAATTCCGTGTTTGGCGGGGAAAGAGTTAAGTGTGGTCCTCTGCAAACTTCGTTTCAAGGGCTATGTAGCCCTACGCCTTGGCCCTACCCCTTAATCAAAATGAGAATTGGGACACCACTTCCCCTCACATGAACGCGCAAAACCGAGGGGAAGGGGTAAGAGTAAGGGGTAAGACAGAGAAATGAGACGCAGCCTAAATCTGTGAAACAGACGTCATCATTGACTTTCATTATACAGACACATTCGGATAAATCAGGTTTGGAACAATATTAGAGTTGATTAATTCAATTCAATTCACATGTATCTATAGCGATTTTCACAATACACATCGTTTCAAAGCAGCTTTACAGAAAATGTGAATTTAAATGTCTGAAATCTAAAATAAACATTATGTGGTTGAAAACACTCAATAGCACTAGAATATATGACTTGAGCAAGTTTGAATTTAGCAGTTGCTGATGTGATGCACTGAACGTTCTAATCACACCGGTGGGATCGTACGCTCCAGGGACCAGCCAAGACTGATCACACCGGTGTGATCGTACGCGTGAAAGGGTTAAGGATTGACGAAGTGGTAATAATGATTACAATATTTGGAAAATGTAGTAGCATCGATGCACGTTAATGAAGTTAATAAAGACAAAATTCCAAATGAAGGTGAACGATCTCTTTAAATCTCCCTTTACAGAACACCAATTCATATGTTAAAGCACGGGTTCAGCTCGGCCATTCAGAAAGCTTCCAGTCAGAGCTAGCGCTTACACTTCCAGACTTTAACGCCTGGTATCACAGACAGGGCTTAGTTTAAGCTAGGAGTAGGTCTTAGTTAAACTACGACTTTGGGCCAATCCCAATTCTACCCCTTACCCCTTCACTTTCCCCTAGCCCTACCCCTTCGCCTTCCCCTTGACCCTTGAAACAGAGTGGCAATGCGTAGGGGTGAAAATATTCCCCTAAGAAATGGGACACCACTACGCCTCCGTTAAACGTCATTATAAGTCGTCGCTAGCACCTACGTCACAGGAGATGCGCCGATGTTTATCACAACTTCCAAGATGCCGTCGACAGCTGCAGTTATCTCAGTCGCGTGGGTTACAGCTATTTTCTTGCATCTTGTGAAGTTCGCAGGAAACAACGGAGACGCCGAAAATATGTTGCGGGACTATCGTTAGCAAACTACAGTAATTTTAGCGATTTTTTTACAAACGTTTCTGTGAAGAAACTGACCGTAAATATGAACACAATATTGAATGTGATATAAAGCAAGTCATTATTTGTCGTTACAATACTTATTAAAGCCACAAATACTTACATTTATGGGTCTCCTTTTTCGCTTGGGCAGCCATTTTGCGTCTGTAGCCTGGGTTAGCAGTGACACTTCTCATACCCCTTCGTTTGAAGTGTGCTCCCGAAAAATCTTCGTTTGAAGGGCTATCTGGCCCTTTCCCCTAGCCCTCCCCCTCCAACCAAAAGAGAATTGGGACAGCCCTACCCCTTCACGTGGACGCGCAAAACGGAGGGGAAGGGGAAAGTGAAGGGGTAAGGGCGAGAATTGGGATTGGCCCTTTAAGTAGCTTTTAAAAACATGCCTTGGAAAAAAAAAAATAAACAGTACTAGTGTTCATCTTGAGACAAAACAATGGAACTGCTGTATTTTTTAAGACATGTCAGTGCAAGTGTATTTCGGTAGCAATAGCTCAAACATGCATGCCTGGGACTAGTTCAAGCCTTGTCTGTGAAACCAGACACGTTCCTAATTAAGGTTTGCGTCATCTTTGTAAGTCCCAGGGTTGTAGTACAGACCGTCCAAGAGGGCCGAGGCATTGAAGCACTTGAGGTAAGAGGGCTTATTAACATTCATGAGCATAAACAGTAGTTTCCCTGATAAAATCTCAGAGGTGTTAAGTAGCAAAGATTTGCTACATTCATTGACAAAGAAAGAGAGGGAGGATTTAAAAAAAAAAAAAACAGCTCTCTTCCAAATGATAAGAGATAACCGAAGTCATTAGGAAAATCGAGAAAGACAGCTCACTTGTTGTGTAGGAATCCTGACATGGCTGAACACTCTGAGAGATGGAGCAAAGAGATGAGCTGCACTAGCTGAAAGCCTCCTAGTGTATAAGGCTTGTTTTTCATCGACTGTGTCAGGAATCAAGAGGGCTAATCCCTAGGAGACTTCAGATGAAAATTTCAAAAGAAATAATGAAAGGCATATTGCCTCGGGGTGCATATCGGGGTGAACATATAGTGAGCTGGGGAGAGCTGGAGCAGCGGCGCACGACAAGCATGCAGTGGAGAAGAACGCAACCATATTTCTTGCCTGCCTCCACCACCTCCAGCCCAACTAAAAATACGTAATAGACATTTAAAAAAAAAAAATGTGTATCATATCGACTGAAATGAAAGCAGCATACCTAACATTTCTTATAATGTTCGAAGTATCAATATAATCATCCCAAAAATAGAAAAATTAACTTTTGTGTTGCCAAATAAATGCTTGATTGATTAGATACAATTAGTTACAAGATTGTTACAAGCCCTCACAGACTTGGGTTTTTGAGCTATGCAAAAATGAATGTAAATTTCAAACTTAGCCAGAGTTAATGCTTTTTTTTTTTTTTTTTTAACTGGATGCAAAAAAAAAAAAAAAAAAAAAAAACCTTCAGAGACTTATCGCAGCAAGGACAGCCCAAGAGGATGCAACCAAACAGTATATGCTTTCCACATCATGTTTTGGTGTGTGAAAAAGTAAAGTCGAAGTCCCTATGATAACATACACATATTTCCAGCACTTAGTTGATGGCGATAAGCACTCATTGTCCAGACTGATCTCATGAAATGGCGTATGTATGACACGCCAATTCGTATTTCCATTTTTGGCGTGCTATCAACACGCATAATCGCTTTTCAGCGTGTTTATGAACGCCGTTGACTTAACGTTACATTACTCTATATATAAATATATGACCTACCCCAATATATGTCCCTAAACCTACCTGTCACTGGGGTTAATAGCATTTATGAGTCTTCCCCTACCATTCTAGGAAAAAAAATATCGCTTCCCAGATGTAGATCTAAATTTTGCTTCATCTCGCCTGGACATTTAACGGCGTGCACATACAAGCAGAATCACTCGGACATTTAACGGCGTAGACATACAGGCATACACGCGGATAGCTCAAAATGCGTATAGATAACACGCCACTTGACATGAAAGTGGCGTGTATGCTTACGCAAAAGTTATGATGCCATGTTGTGGCTTTCATCCATGAGTGGGTTTGGTGCCACGGCTTCTTTGTTTCCTAGCAGAAGTCACGTTCACAAATCACAAGCACGTGCTCAAGTCCTGCAGAAATCCTTTAGAATTCAACCAATCAGATGACACCTCTGAAACTCCAGAAGTATTTCCTATTTCCTTTGTGGCCTTATGCATTAGATGTTCAGCCAACAATCACTTACAAACCTTTGGATTGTGTTTTCTGTTGTTTTACGAGTATCTGTGTGTGTCTGTCTTGGAATGTCGTCTGATTGGGTTCTGTAGGCTGATTGACGCTAGGTCCTGATTGGTTTACTGCATTTCAGAGTTTTTCCATGTTGCGACCTTGTTCCTTAGGCAGGGATTAACAGTAATGTCTGATGCTGAGACTGTTGTTGTGTGCCTTGATATCAATATTTCAAAGTTGAAAATAAATCCTTTCAAAACATTTCTAAAAGTCAAAAACTTTCAGATAATGTAAAAATGTGTCATTGTCACTAATTTGTCACAGACATTTGTCACTGTATACAAACAGACAGAACCTCACCTATCTGTAGATATATATATATATATATATATATATATATATATATATATATGAAGAGTTCAGATGCAAAAGCCTCTAAATGCCATTTGAAATTTTCTTCTTTAATGATGATTTTTATCAAACTTGTATATTTAAGTTCAGTAATTTTACTTAAATAACAATTAATAGGTAATTATCATTGCCATTTAAGTGAAATCACTGAACTTAAATATACAAGCTTGATAAAAATGATCATTCTAGAAGAAAATTTCAAATGGCACTTAGAGGCTTTTGCATCTGAACTCTTCATATATATATATATATATATATATATATATATATATAATAGATATCTTGAGAAAGATCCATGGACATTTTACTTTGCATGCAGCACATACATTTACATGTATTCATTTAGCAGACGCTTTTATGCAAAGTGACTTACAAATAAAGATAAGAAGCAATTAATCCAAGGGACCAGTAGTGCTACAGCAGTGCAGAATTTTCTGTGTCTTTTTAAGTGCAAAAGCTTCAAAGACACTAGTTAGCTAGTAAAGAGCTCCTGAAAGAGGAGCCACTTTTTGAAGAGGAATCAATGGATCTCCAGGTGAAGGTTGGTTGGTAATTTGTTCCAGACAGTGAGTGTGAAGGATTTTGAAAGTGACCTGACTGTGATGACACTGACCACAGGGAGAAGGATCCATGTTTTGTTAAAAATCAATATTATGTGTAACACCAATGAAAACTCCGGCTCGATTGGTCCAATTGCGCCATCCAATCAGCGGAAGAAGGTTACGCTGCATGCGTATTGCTTGCCTTTCCTTTTTACGCAACACAATAAGATTAAATGGAACACCATTTCTTATGTATTTTCTCGTTATTTCATCTGACTCCAAAAATTAATAAATTTTTAATGATATCTGTGTATCACAAATTAAAAAAGTGGATATAGACACACCGGAAACTAGGAAGATCAAATCAACATGTGTTTTTACTAGTCGGTCATAGCTTGTATCCTCGTTCCAGTGCACTTAAAATGATATTGGAAATTAGCCGTCGCTAAAACTGACCAAAAGATGTGCAAATATACGAATCTGATAATCTAATAGGGGAAAAAAACAGTTCAGAGTCATCAGAATAAAATCAAACATTTAAAATTTATTGACCAGGTACCGAAGCAATAATTGAAAATCCAATTCATGAAATTATCAGTTAATCATATCATAAGAACAATTCAGAAATCGAAGAATTTGGAGAAAGTCATACCTGGCAACGATAATTACACACAGCGATTGTGTGGGCAGTCAACCCCCAAACTTTTTCTTTTATATGATGCTCCTTTTCCTTATATACCCAGATAATTTAATAATCTTACCAAATGGTGTTGTCTGTCATTATAATTCAATGTTGGTCCCCTCTAGAGGAATTCACACTTAGAAAGGGTTCTTGTTTTACATTCAGGCGGTAGTTAGAATGGAGGATCATCTGGGGGAGGGAACACCTTTGAGGGACACATCATTTTTTAGCTTTTCATTATAGTTGGGAGAATGATACCATTTTACCAGACACACTGGGACACTTAAAATGAGACCAAACATGCATAATTACTTCTTGTACATATTCAACATTGCATAGGTTTTCAGAGTATTTTAGGTGAGGAGGAGGAGGAGGGGGATACAAGGGAGGTAGTGTTTGAGAGCTGAATCTCAGAAGTCCCTGTTGCATATGCAAGAGATATAATGAGTAATGTAATAAGATTTAATAAGTGTTCATTTTTAGGAGGGCCTTTTGTTTCCTCGAGGGGTCGATCAGACTTACTGGCACCAGTCTTACACCAACATTATTACCAATGGCCTAAAAGAAATTCACAGTAAGCAGGTTGGCACCATCTTAATAACACACATATTTGATTATTTAGCAGACATTGACATACACAGACCTCGTATAAATTCAGCGACCTACATTATGGGCTCCAGCTCTTTATTGAGTCTTTTCCACAGGCATTACCCACAAGTCCCTTAGCAGTATTTCATGAAAGCACTTCAATATCTACCAGTGGTCCACCGCCTTCCTGACTTTTATCTTCTTTGAAGTCATACACTTCATCAGTAAGAGACTGCTACGGCATATCAGTGCGGTTTCTCTCCTCAGACTGCAAAAAGACCCTTATCTGCACCTTTGTGGTGTCAGTGGACACACAGTTGTCCAGTTTTCTGGCAATAAAGGCAGGTCCTTTGAGCAGAAATACGTCTAAACTTTGAAGGCATTTGATTTCGTTCAGTGCCGAAGGCCATTATGCACTAATACAAATGATTCTGTGGTGAAGTAAATACTTTAGAAAAAGCAAATGTAATTTCTACATCATAAAGTTAGTTCAGGCAAGAATTGCCTGAAAAAAAAAATCTACTGTGATGCAGGAACCTAATAAGTGGTTTGACAATGAAAGCATACTTGCTTGCACAACACAACTTCTTATAACTATTTTCTTCACCGCTTGATGGTCTATTAATGCAATGGTCACTAATTGTACAGAAACATCCCTTCCCGCCAACTTCCCGTGAGCATTTTGAGCGTGATGTCATTTGCAAACATAAAGATGTTTGAGTTGAAAAGAGACAATGACTTAAAGGGATACTCCAATTTTTTGGGGGGAAATACGCTCATTTTCCAACTCCCCCAGAGTTAAACTGTTGAGTTTTACCTTTTTTGAATCCATTCAGCCGATCTCCGGTTTTGGCAGTACCACTTTTAGCATAGCTTAGCATACATCATTGAAGTGCACAAGACCATTAGCATTTCTCTAAAAAAAAATACCAAAGTGTTTCGATATTTTTGCTATTTAAAACTAAATAGCTGTTAAAACTGTAAAGTTGCGATTTTTCTTGGCTGATATGGCCAGGAACTATACTCTCATTCCTGCGTAATAATCAAGAAACTTCACTGCCGTACCATGAGTGCAGCAGGCGCGATGACTACACAAACTTAGTCCCGGTCATGTTGGAAGCTGGGGACTATTTTCAGGCGCTGCGTCAAAACATTACGCCTGCTGCACTCATGGTACAACAGTGAAGTTTCCTGATTATTACATAAGAATGAGAGTATAGTTTCTAGTCATATCAGCCAAGAAAATCACAACTTTACATTTTCCGTTGGTCTTAGTGCACGATGTAACTACAGAAGAGTCAAGTTTTAAATAGGAAAAATATCAAAACACTTTGGTCATTTTTTTTTTTTTTTTTTGGGAGAAATGCTAATGGTCTTGTGCATTTCGACGATGTATGCTAAGCTATGCTAAAAGTGGTACTGACAGAACCGAAGATCGGCTGAATGGATTCAAAAAAGGTAAAGCTCGACAGTTTAACTCTGGGGGAGTTGTAAAATGAGCGTATTTCCAAAAAAAAAAAAAAAAAATATGGAGTATCCCTTTAAGTTGAATATTGTTGGCATCAATATTATTCCAATCCATTTAGAACCTTGTAATGATAAACTGTGAGTGGTTAGTGAATAAGATGCTTTAGTAGTCAATTAGAATGCAAAGATGGCTTAGAAAAAAAAAAATATATATAAATAAATCACTATAAACCGGTTGTAATTTATTTTACACATGCAGTATTGGAGATAAACGGACAAAAAAAAAGTCCTTTTCTCAATCGCTTGTAAAGTGCTAATCTTTCCGTTTGATATAAAGTGCACTGGGAACCCAGAGGTGCTGTGCTAAATCGACCACGTTCCTTTCCCTTGGCTTTTGAACAAAGAGTGTAGTGTCACAGCTCACGACTTACTCTCTCAGTCCATTGCATTTGCTCTGCACTGCGGCTTGCACAATAAACCACTGATTCCACACACCTACCTGATGTCAACAGACACAATCTACACAACACGAGCCAGTGGCTCCTGACTTCAATTTGTCCAGCAGGGTTTAGATATGATGTGTATCGCTTTGCTGGAATAAAATCCTGAGGAAATAATACTTTGTACATCTTTAATATAGTGGGTGGAAACAGGGGTATTTGTTAGCATAAGCTTGAGGTTTCTTGAAATGTGAACGTGCAGCATCAATTCATAAACGTGTGCGTAGGCCAAATCTTCTAAGCGAATGTTTAATACGAATGTTTCCATGAACTGATAGGGTCAGCTCAACATGTTCTGTTTGCATGTCATAATGCAATGCATTTCAAATCCCATTTCAGACTGTTAAGAGAGTAGATAAAGAGTCAACTAAGAAAAAAAAAAAATTCCAAGGTCACTGTGCAGACTCAGGAAACCCACGTTTTAAACACATTAATGCAAGCCACGTATTAAAACAAAAGCAACACAAGCAATCATCAATTCATGGGTCTCTCAGCTGTCCAATTAGTCTTATCTCCTCTTTGCAAGAACAAAACTGAGTCATTTAAAAAATATGGTGATAGAAAAGCAGAAATGTAACTGTCCCTTGAGTAAAGCACAGAATGTATTACCTATTTAATTTTCCTAATTATGTAATGATTTCAATCCGGCGCTCGTGTCGCGGTTTTGCCGCACAACAGATAACTCTCGCAGTGATAAATTGAGATTTCAATTAAAGATGGCATTTATTAATAAAAACGATCCTGTCACGTCAAAACGATTCACTCCAAAATAGCTCAGAGGCGTGTCTGGAAATTTCACCTTGATTAAACTTTGCAAAGAGATTAAAGATCTTTTCTCTCAAATCCACTCATGGGAGAGACATCCTGTGCAGGAGCCAAGTGAGTCCAGACCTCCTCAGTAAAAACAGGAGACACCTACAGATATTGTGTGTCCCTTTTTTCAGTTTTGAAGAAAGGTCTCTCATTCAAGGACATATAAAAGATAATGGCGTTATATCAAAAAGACACCCATCTCCCCTGGGTGAGTGCAGGGTGAATCATGAAGCTGACGGCACTGACCATAAACCCTGCTGACCGGGGACTGTAGTTCACACTCACAGTTTCTTCATCAGCAGGAAATGCCTATGATTGTATTTGTCTTGTTTAATATTAGGTGCTCAGAATGATCAGAAGCAAGTACTGCAATACAAGTGCTAAAACATGAAAGATTCATATGTATTGAAAAGGTTTGATCATTTATAGACACATTACCATTTACAAATTTGGGTTGGGCTTGTTTTAATGTAGAGTCTCTTTTGCTCACAAATGCTGCATTTACCTGATCAAAAAAAAAAATAGAGTAAAAACGGTACTATTGTGAAATATTCTTAAAATTTGAATAGATACTTAATTTATAACTGTGATCAGAAATCATTCTGATTCTGAAAACTTTTTTGTGTGGTGGAAACCATGATAAAAAAAAAATTCAGTACCGTTTGATGAATAGAAAGTTCAAAAGAACAGCATACTTATTTGAAATAGAAATATTTTACTGTCACTTTTGATAATTGTAATGAATCCTCGCTGAATAAAAGCATTCAAACACCAAACTTGAATGGTGGTGTATACATTTCTACAATACGAAATTTTTAATATTCAAAGTTGTATGAATGAACGGAGAGTTCAATTAAAGGAGTAGTTCACTTTTGAAAAAAACTTTCGCTGATAATTTACTCACCCTCATGTCATCCAAGATGTTAATGTCTTTCTTTCTTCAGTCAAAAAGAAATTAAGGTTTTTGATGAAAACATTGCAGCATTTTTCTCCATATAATGGACTTCAATGGGAACCAAACGGTACATGGTGCAAAAGACAGTTTCAGTACAAATTGCAAACTGTTCAAAGGGCTTTAAACGATTCCAGGCGATGAATAAGGGTCTTATCAAGCGAAACAATCGCTCATTTAATAAATAAATAACAAAGTTTAAGTTTTATAAGCTCAAATAATCGCCTTGCTCGTTTCTGTGATGCACGTTTGTGACTCTCCTGTTCGAACTTGTTCATCAAAATGAACAAATCTTTTTTCCGAGTCATTTGGTTCATTCAACGAACGAAATGAACAAATTGACTCGGAAAAAGATTCGTTCATTTTGATGAACGAGTTGGAATAGGAGAGTCACAAACGTGCGTCACAGAATAAAGAAAGGTGAGCATTTGAGCTTATAAAACTTAATTTTATTTTTTATTTTTTTTAATGAGCGATCATTTCACTTGATAAGACCCTTATTCATCGCCTGGAATCGTTTAAAGCCCTTTGAACAGTTTGCAGTTTGCACTGAAACTGTCTTTTGGACCTTGAACCATTTGGTTCCCATTGAAGTCCATTATATGGAAAAAAATCCTGGACTGTTTTCATCAAAAACCTCAAATTATTTTCGACTGACATCTTGGATGACATTGTTTGAGTAAATTATCGGCAAGTTTTTTGAAAAGTGAACTACTCCTTTATTACTGTATGTTAATTAACAACGAACAATAGTATATTTATAAATTAACATTAACCTAGATCAATAAATACTGTAAAAAGTTTTAATTCATGAGACTTAATTAACCTAAAGAATTAACTAATGTCAACAAACTGACTCGTATGTATTGTTGCCATTAAAAACCTATAAAGCTGTAATAGTAGCACCAAACATTTCATTCACAGCCACAAAACAAATTGCGAAGTATCATAACATTATGCAGAAGAATAACCTTAGGTCAATTATATATGGAGCTGTCTGAAATTGCACTAACAATGATTCACAATTGGGTCATTTGGAGCATATTATGTCAATCCCTCATTATTGCTCTCCGTTTCTAAAAGCGGGAATATCTTAACGAAATGAACTTGGAGCTAAATAATGAAATAACTCGAGAAGACCAATCTCAGTTCAGTCATAATTCCAGATGCGTATTGGAGCACTTTTCTGATTGCTTGTTAAGAGCCACAAACACTCAGACCCTGTTGATGACATTCATTATTTCCGTGTGTTTCCTCTAGTACGAACCATTTGATCTCAAGTACACACTTTAATAAGTTTTCTATAAAAATGAATGCGATGGGGATTGTGTTACCAGTGGTCGCCTTCTCCTCGGGGCAACGGGGACAAAATGCTTGTGATTAATAATTCATATTTTCTACTTGATGCCTATCATCACAGAAATGGTTTCCGCCAGCTTCACGCCCCCCTCCCCCGTTCCTAAAATGATGGGCTCCTAAGCCCAGAACACCTCTGCCGTCCTGTAAATTAATAATGTCGTTCTTGGATTCTCGCTGGGTCGTATCATGATAGCCTGCGCGCTTGTCATGACAGTTCATGCGTGTGCGGGAAAAAAAACAGTGTTGAATGCGGAATGAAAGAATGTGAAGTAGAGATTACCATGCAACAGATCAATTCTGGCATACTTGAGGTACATTCTGAAGTATGATGTCTCCGAGTATGTCTGTGTGAAATGAGCGGTGAACGGAGAAGGTTTCTGCCCTCTGCCTGAAGCTCTCCTGGGATACCAATCTCCTGTATGCTCCTCGGGAAGCCATGATCCAGAACCCCAGAGGTTAGCTGATACAGAGTTTGGAATGAAAAGCGAAGTTTCATTATAAGACAAGTGCAGATAGCATTATGGTGTTATGCATCTGCCTACTGGTGAACGGAAATATTTAGCAGAACTCTTGGTGACCCTGTGGCACTGAAATGATAAAAGCAGCAAGCACTTTAGGGCTGCTTTTAAGGGGGGAAATAATCTTTTAATGGACAGTGTGATAAACAAGCATGTTCGGTTATGACGAAAACACAACCATTACTGCATAAATGATTCATGTAAATGTTGTATAAACCTGGGTCAGGTCCTGTTCTGAGGTACCTTTTGAACACTCCAGATTTAAAAAAAGAAAGATCCTTGCATATTACAGTAATTTGTGGATGTATTAAGATCAGTCAAGATTTTCGAGGTTTACACAAAAAAAAACAAAAAACAAATATATATTCAGACAAACATGTTTTTTTCTGTTTACTTCATTCTGACCTTCTATCTGAAATGATCTGTTTTTAAGAGGGGTGTCTCCTTTAAGGCTTGTCAGCCACTGTTTTGATTGGCTAACGTAATTGCAAAGGAAACAGTATCAACTGGCACGTGAAAACACTATCATTTACAGAAAAAAAAAAACACTATGAAATCATTTACTTGTGGTTTGTGATGCAGCTGCTGTCAGATTTAAAGGAGTAGTTCACTTAAAAAAAAAAACTTTTGCTGATAATTTACTCACCCCCATGTCATCCAAGATGCCCACGTCTTTCTTTCTTCAGTCGAAAAGAAATTAAGGTTTTTGGATTTTCTCCATATAATGGACTTCAATGGGAACCAAACGGTTCAAGGTCCAAATGACAGTTTCAGTGCAAACTACAAACTGTTCAAAGGGCTTTAAACGACACCAGATGATGAATAAGGGTCTATTATATGGAGAAAATCCTGGAATGTTTTCATCAAAAACCTTAATTTCTTTTCAACTGGAGAAAGAAAGACATGGACATCTTGGATGACATGGGGGTGAGTAAATTATCAGCAATAGATTTTTTTTTTAAGTGAACTACTCCTTTAATACTCTTGTCTGATTTATCTCTCTGTAACACTGTGCCTCATTTACAAAACAAAAATCTCAGAACAACCCTCCAATGTGATTCGAGACACCATTAAAATCAACCATCCACATTTTTTTTTTTTTTTTTTCGCCACTGGGATCCTTCAAAAGTCTGTATAGAAAAAGAAGCGAGCTGTTTAAACAGTGGATGTTCATTCACTCTTCCATTTGTCCTGTTGCTGTTTGTGGATCAGAAACTGAACACGTATCTCTCTATCCAGTGTGGACAACCTCAATGATTATAATATATAAACAAATATAGGGAGTTAAGCGACTGAACGCCAGTGGGCGGGGCCTATGGTGTGACGATGTAACTATTTGTTGAAATCTTCCTTTGGGGGCCGTGCGATTTCACAGATGAAACGAGTTTGTAGCTTGATTAAACAAATGCTTTGTTTATAATGAGGATGTTTTAAACTTTGAAACTAGTGGTGTGTTTTAATGGTACAAAGACTACTTACATGTCAAAAGATCAAGGCAAATTTGATTTCTCATGTTATGACCCCTTTAACAGAATACAAATGTTTTAGAGTGAGACAAACCAACTAATGAAATATAACCTCACAGAATACATCAAATACATTTTAATACTTTTATTTATTTATTTATTTTTGTTTTCCCACTAAAAATGAAGGATGATTAAGAAACAGGCTTTTGCTATTTATTAATATTTTATATGTTTTTTTATATTTATTAGAAACAGGCTAATATTGAATTAATATGGTTTCCATTTTTAAAATACATTAACAAAACATATGAATCACTGATGGGGACATTAAAAGATAGCCTACTGTATAAGAGTAACAACCTCAGAAATATATATATATTAGTTAGATACATCAATCAACACAATCAAATTATAGAGGAATAATGGCATGGGTACATTTCAAAACAAACACTTTTTCTTGCACATAGGTTGTCTAGACCAGGAACCTCATTTTGCTTCAGTTTACAGACTAAGAAATAATGAGGCTGGACTGGCATTGATAAATTCACAAGCAAAGACAAGCAACAATGGATGTTTTTTTCATTGTCTCAGTCCTCATATCCATAAACTAGCCAATATCAGAGTTGTCTTGTGCTCAAAAGCAATCTATTCCCTGCTTAAGTTAGACGTATTTCAGTTTTCCACGAGTGTTATACTTGTTTTGAATCCAAATGTTCTTTTATGGAATGTGAGCAATAGTGTAATCATGGGTTTCCAATAATAATGTCCTTTTGTTCAGGATTGTTTTCACAGCAGTCATGTCAAGTACTCTGAGTGCTGTATCATTATACTGCACCTGCGCCTGAATGGCATGTGAAATATCATATAGTTATTTTGTCAACTGAAGTGCAGGTTTAATTATATAATTTATAATATAACTTTTTTTTTATGATTTCATAAATATCATTATGAGTCATAGGTAAAACGGTTCATGTTCTTGCTTTACTTGGTCACATTAAGGATGAAAGACTGAAGTTGGTAAAAGCACATCTAGTTCCTGATCTCTCTTTGATGACATGGGTCAAACAGACCAAGTATACAAATACTGTACATGAGCATTTCAGATGAAAGTCTGACAGAAATAATTATAAATCAAGCTTTCTTTAGCGGGTCATAGAGAGAACATTGGCGTAGCGGAAAAGCATGCATGATACCACTAATGAACTAGTGTGAGAAATCAAACAATATTATGCACAAAACAGAAACAAGTAAAGCAAAAAATGTCTGCCTGTGATAAGGAAAGACTGTTTTCTAGGTTATGTCTGAGAAATAAATAACTTACAGTTCTGCCTGTGGATATTTAATGAAATTGCTGCAAGTGAAAGTGCCTCAATCCCCTGCTCCTCCATCCCCTGGCCCTGAGAGTCTGAAGTGTGACACTTTGCTGTCCCACAAGCTGAAAAACATGAAAAAAACAAAAAACAAAAACAACAACGTCTTTCTAAATTTGCAATGAGACCTCTTGAGTATTTGGAAGTATTTCTCATTAATGCAATGTACCAACATTTGCACAGACACTAAAACACAATATTGATGTTTTGGCAGCATCCAAAACTCATGTACATATGAGCAACTTTACAAACATACAAATGTTTATAAATACTTATTTATTTAATTCATGGAATTAATCAGTTGGTTTTATAGTATTTGCGATCAATGAGATTATGTTTTGAATCATATTTAATTAATACAATTAACTAATTTATTTAATTTGAAATTATCACATTTCATTATCTTTAGTCTTTACTTCTGGTAAGACACGAAACGAGCTGTTTGTGTGAGAAAACAAACAGTATTTATATCGTAACCACAGCCACGTCCAAGTGATCTGAGGGCGCGGCGCTTCGGTCTGCACAAGCGCCGGAAGTGATCTCTTACGCGGTTGCGAAAAAAAAAAAGTCAACGTTGTCTGTTGATGTATCGAAATCGACTTCCATTGCAATTTCCTGTATATCTAAATTTGTTTAGATCTTCACAGTGAAGGATAACACTTCTGAAATCTCTGTGTAAACAATGAGTGACGTACACGCGCGAGAGATCACTTCAGGGGCTTTCCGGCGCTTGCGCAGACAGAAGTACCCTCGCCCTCAGATCACTTGGACGTGACTGTGGTTACAAGAGGTAAAAATTATATAAATACTGTACGTTTTCTCACACAAACCGCTCATTTCGTGTCTTAGACCATCAATGTGTACTTACATTTACGAGTCATACCTCATGTTTAATTTGGACTTCTCTGTGCATGCTCTTTTAGGTGGACCCCATAGACCTCCATTATATGACTGTCAGACAAGAACAGTTTGACCTAAAAATATCAAAATTGAAAATACTGTGGAAACAAAGACACCTACATTTTGGATGCCCTTGAGGTAAGCTAAAACATATCAAAAATTAATTTCAAAGTGAACTATCCCTTTAAAATATGTGAGTGCTATTGTTTTGTCTCAAGATGCACATCAGTAATGCTTTTTTTCCCTAAGGTAGGCTATGTTTATACTTAAATGCCCTAATTGAACTGAATAAACCTGGCTTAATCTAAGCCCTGTCTGTGAAACCAGGCCCTTATGTCGTATTTATTTTCTTGCCGATGGACACAGTAGTTCTCCAAGTATGCTGTTCATAAAACACACCTCAAACACATCACAGCAAAAGTACACCACAGCAAAAATACACCACACACAACATCAAATGATAATAAATGCATCAATTTTCTTCTTGCACTGTAATCCAAATCTTGAGTGAATCTTGCACAAGGAACAGAACCAAATTCAAGCCTTTTATTCAACAATCTTCATTTCCATCCTCAGTAGTGACCATGAATGTTAAATCCCACACTCAACACAAATTCAAAATTTGCAGCCACAGGAAGCTGACAGACAAAGCTTTTACAGCAGTGATATTAAATGGTTTGTCTTGTCTGTGTTTCAGGTGACGTGTGCTTTTGAATGAGATATGCATGCCTTCACTGAGAGGATCGAGACATGATTTTCAACAGTGAAATCCTCATTTGAAATACTTTGATATGGATTCTTCCCATAAATTGTGATCAAAATTGGCCTTCTCCAATAATTCATCTGCAGGCAGATCAATAATATTGTTGGATATTAAATGAAATGGTCATAAATAAATTAAATGGTCTAATGGGTCATTAGATATTACGATTCATGCAGGTCTTTCATGCACATATGAACACAGGAATGATTTTGATAATATTAAGTGCTGGAGGCGGTGAACATCACTGCAGTCTGAGAGATTCAGTTAGAGATGTTTGGGTTTGAAGAAGCTTAATGGACGTGTGTTTATTCTTCCGTCTGGAATGATCGGAAAATCCAGTGATTCATGGAGAAGAAGCTCAGCATTAGTATTTTAAAAGTGAAACCAGACGGGCAAATTATATATAGATGAAGGCAAACTGATGTTATGGGTTATCAGCACTTGTGTAAATCTCACCAAATTGTGTGTGTTTGTGTGGGGTGTGGTACCTAAAATCTACATTATAGGGACAAAATGTGCCACAGAGTATGTGAGCGGAGTGGAGTGGGAGCGGAGCGGCATGATTTTGAATGGAGCGCGGAGCGGATTTTTTAAAAGTCGGAGCGTCGTGGTTTTCACTCGCTCTGAGCGCGCTCCACTACCGCTCTATCACGAGGACAATTCATGCCAACGGCTCATTATAGAACTGCATTTTTAGTAAGGATTCACGTGTTAAACACATTACGCTAGCATGATACAGATGGATCACTCAAATCAGAAAAAAATGTGAAGGTTATGATGATGCCGATGGACATGAGTGGCTGCGGGAGGTTATAGTTATCAAGCCTGTACTGAATATGATCGGGCACCACGATATTATGAAAGTGCGAATCTATAGCACAAATTTTATTTATCGTGCCAATTATATGCCAAAAAATTGTTTTTGCGTGCAAATGAAGCACACTAAATCCCGGTTAGGATGGGTGTGAAGTGCGTTCTTGCCATTAAGTGCGTATCATAGGCTATGCACACGAGAAATAAAAAATGTGCTATAGATAGCCTACGCACTTTCATGAGATCGGGCTGGATCGGGTGAAAGCACATTTTAAACAGGTAACACTTATTCACCAAAGCGATCGCTTTCTCACTAATGCATTGCATTCAAACAAATGTAATCATACAGTAGGCTATCTGTCAGTATTTGATTTTAAATGAGCATGAATCTGTAAGAAATGTAGCGACCTGTAAATAAATAACTGATGAAAACGTAGTTATTTTCTTCTTTCCAAACAAAATGTGCTCTGCAAAAAGCAGCAATGATATTTAATTTATAATGCTGATAACCTGTAATAAGCATAGCATGTCATAGGAAAAGGTTGCACACTATCCAAATCCAATAAACAACATTGCAACTATTCTCCTAACGTTGTTTTTTATTATTTTTTTATTTAATATGCCTATGTACCTATTATGATGAGGAGACATTTTGTGAGATTTTAAAGCATACTTAAATACTTTATTCGGCATTTCCTTGGGGAGCGAACACGGAGCGGTGTTTCTGATATCAGTGAGCGAGGAGTGGAGCGGGAGCGGTAAATGGTGAACCCGGAGCGGAGCTGGATTGGAGTGATTATATAATGCTTGGAGCGTGGAGGGGAAATTGTTGCCGCTCCACTCCGCTCACATACTCACAAAGATGGCAATATCCAAAATGTTTTACTTTGGGACAAATTTGGTCCCCATGATGAAAACCCTATATAGATCATACTAGATGATGTTTTTTTTTTTTTTTGTATTTTTACTTTTGTTTTTTCTTTAAAATGCAAAATGTTTTTAGGGGTAGGGTTAGAGAATATAATATACAGTTTGTATAGTAATCATTATAAAAGTCCCCATGAACATGTGCTTGTGTATGCGTGTGTGCGTGTGTTTTAATTTTAGAGATAAGAGAGAGGGAATATCTCTATAATTTACACTTTTCTAACTGTATTCTTTTTTATATTGTAAAAGTGGTTATGTTTGAGTTTGATGTCAAGGTTAAGGGATCAAAAAGACATCTATAAAATAGTGTAAAAAAAAATATATATATATATATTTTTTTTTTCTTTCTTTTTCACGGGTCGTGTATCCAGAGGAAGACAAGACGTCAAATTTACAAATTCAATAAACTTACAATAATTCCAAACTCAGGTGTGGTCCAGGTCAAGACAATCTCCTGAACTCCAAACTGAATGTCAGAATGGGAAAGAAAGGTGATTTAAGCACTTTTGGGCGTGGTTGTTGGTATCAGACGGGCCGGTCTGAGTATTTCACAATCTGCTCAGTTACTGGGATTTTCACGCACAACCATTTCTAGGGTTTACAAAGAATGGTGTGAAAAGGGAAAAACATCCAGTATGCGGCAGTCCTGTGGGCGAAAATGCCTTGTTGATGCTAGAGGTCAGAGGAGAATGGGCCGACTGATTCAAGCTGATAGAAGAGCGACTTTGACTGAAATAACCACTCGTTACAACCGAGGTATGCAGAAAAGCATTTGTAAAGCCACAACGCACACAACCTTGAGGCGGATGGGCTACAACAGCAGAAGACCCCACCGGGTACCACTCATATCCACTAAATAGGAAAAAGCGGCTACAATTTGCAAGAGCTCACCAAAATTTAACAGTTGAAGACTGGAAAAATGTTGCCTGGTCTGATGAGTCTCGATTTCTGTTGAGATATGCTAGAGACAGAATGAGAACATGGATCCATCATGCCTTGTTACCACTGTGCAGGCTGCTGGATGTGCCGACATTTCTAAAGAATCCTTTCAGCACATTGTTGAATCAATGCCACGTAGAATTAACGCAGTTCTGAAGGCAAAAGGGGGTCAAACACAGTATTAGTATGGTGTTCCTAATAATCCTTTAGGTGTGTGTGTGTGTGTGTTTATATATAAATGTTCATAAATATTTAACGTTTCTATGGTTGTGCGTGATACTACTAATGTTTTAGATGATGACATCATATCATATTGCACATTTCAATGTCTTGCTAAATGCAGAAAAGTATAGTTTTGTACCTGTAAATTTTAATCATAAACAATAAGACCAGGCTAAAATGTGTCATACATTTTGGAACCCCCCCAAAAAAATTCCTTATATGAATTACAGAGCCAATATGGCAGATGTGTAATCTAAAACGATATCACATACAACACACCTGCATAGCTAAAGAACATGCTTCATCAACAGACAAGAAGTTCTCGATCAAATACAGTAGGCCTACTCAAAACACAGTCTGATGGGTCTAAGCATGTGGAAGTTTGTTTTTTTTGCAAGTTAATGGGAATGAATGATTGCATCATAAAATATCTGAATCAATATTTGCTTCATTAAAAAAGCGCAGATTTATGAACTTAACAAACACGCTTAAATTGCTAGCCGCAAATGATCATTAATTGCAAATGAGGTCGGCAGACGTTCAAGCAGAGCCTGTGCAGCAATGTAATGTCAAAAATCCTTAACTGCCCTTATGTTACTTTTTGACCTTCAGCACTAAAGCAGCATCTGAGCATCGAGTATGGACGAAAAAAAAAGACATGAAAAGCTTCTTTTCAGCTCTGTTGGACTTTTTAAGATAAGAGTGCTGCACTGTTTGATGGCGCTGGATAGATACTCTATCTCCACAATTTCTGATGATCAAAGGTGTGAAATGTATTACATATTCCTATTAGGTATGGATTCAGATGGGAAAGGTTTTGTGCATTCAGATTGCACAGACAGAGCAGGGTAAAAAAAAAAAAAAAAAAAGCTGTGAGAAAAGGTAATGATCTCTTCAAACAAAATACTGTATTGCGCCCATGGTGGTGAAAATGACTTATTCCTATGCATTATTTGAATGTGAAGCACGTGGAGGCAGCATTCGGATGTCTTGGTATGAGAATAAGACAAAAAAAAATGACAAGTAGAGCCATATCACCCAGAGAGAGGTGCACTATAGAGACTTATAATGACAGAACAGCAAGCACCACCATTGGTTTGTATGTGTCCAAACTACAACCAAACTAATGTTTTGGCTCATCAGTGCAGTTGCTTGATATGGACTGCACTGATGAGCCAAAACAATATGACCACCTGCCTAATTTGATGTATGTCCTCTGCATGCTGGCAAAACAGTGCCGACCCACTGAGGCATGTACTCTACAAGATCCCTGAAGTTGTCCTGTGTTATCTTTCACGAAGAGGTTAGCATCAGACAACAATCCTGTAGGTTACGAGGTGTATCGAACGTGTTGGTCCAGCACATCCCATAAATGTTCAATTGGATTGAGATCTGGAGAATTTGGAGGCCATGGCAACACCTTGAACACTTCATCATGTTCCTCAAACCATTCCTGGACAATGTTTGTGGTGTGGCAGGGAGCTTTATCCTGCCTAAAGAGGCCACTTCCACCAGGGAACACCATTAACATGAAGGGGTGTACCTGGTCTGCAACAGTGTTTAGCTAGGTGGCTACGTTTATGTCTACATGAATGGCCGAAACCAGAGTTTCCCAGCAGAAAATTGTCCAGAGCATATTGCACACCATCCACCTGCTTGTCGTCCCAGTGCATCCTGGTGCCATCACTTCCCCAGGTAAACGGCACACACGTAGACGCCTTTCCACGTTATGTAACAGAAAATGGGACTCACCGAACCTGACGACCTTCTTCTACTGTCCATTACAACTTTTAGCATTCCTATAGACCATTTTGCAAGATGTAAACAACACTGGTCCAGAAACACTTCCTGTTTCAGTTTGTAACTGTTTTCTTTATTATCTTAAAGATGTTTGTTTACATTTTTTGATTCAGTTTTATATGTTCTGTTGGTTGTATTTTATCCCAGCTTTTATGTAGTGTTAAAAAACTGAAACAGGAAGTGCTTCTGGACCAGTGTTGTTTACATCTTGCGAAATGGTCTATTGTATGTGCTTTCGACGGTGGACAGGGGTCACCATGCGCAGCAGAGTGTGATGCACTGTGTGTTGTGGTTGGATGTTGGGCTGGGCGATAAAAATTTTCTGCCTTACTGGCAGTCGATAGAAGGCAAGGGTAGTTAATTGGTACAGCTCCAACATAGACATATACACTAGACCTCACCTTGGCTACGGCAGTTCATTGGAACGAATGCGTCAATAGAGCCGCCATCTTGAAACAGGGGAGCCCCTCCACTCTAATGCATCAGCGTCAATGTAGTAGACACAGGTCTAACGGAAATAAAATCACCATAAATCATCATGAATGCGATTTTTCTTGTTTTTTTTATTTGTTCCAACGGTCAGACATGTATTTATCATTGATTCCAGAAAGAAAGAAATATTTAAAAAAAAAAAAAACATTCTTCCTAGTTCAGATTTCATCCGTGAATATCATACGCTGCACAAAAGTCCGCCACCATCAATGAATTCGACGTAAAGGCAAAGATAGCAATGTTACCTAGCTACTTCCTATGACAAGACCCCTGTTCCAAGATGGCGGCGGTTTTAACGCATGCTTAGAGCCCCAAGGTGAGGTCTAGTGTATATGTCTATGCAGCTCCACTACTTCCTGAACTTCAACCAGCTCCTTGTTTTCTGTCTGCCATTATTGGACAAACTGATTAATCCAGGTGTGTCTGACCTCAGTAGTCTCAACAACAATAATCAGACAAAACTAAAGTGACTAAAGTGCAGGAAGTAGTGCAGCTGTGCATGAAGCCAATTAAATGATTGGAGAATTTCGAAATACGTCACCAGACAAAAGTAATAAGAAACTAAAAGAAAGCATTGTGGGGTTAGGGCCTTAATGTTTTCTTTTTTCTTAAAATCGTGCTTTTTTTCAACGCATTCTCAACCCAAGGCGTCACCTTTGACCATACTTCACTATTTGACGCTTTAGGCGCCCTTTAGCGTCAGTTACATCACGCGATCCTACGGCGTCATCTAACTGACGCTAAAGGAAAGCGTCAATTAGATAATGCGGTTAGGTTTAGGTATGGGGTGGGGGTAGGGTTACACGCGATCCTAGGGCGTCATTTAACTGATGCTAAAAGGGTGCCTAAAGCGTCAGATATTGAAGCATGGTCAAAATGTCAGTTAGGTGACGCCTTGGGGGTGAGAATGGGCTGTTTTTTTGTACGTTTCACATTGAGCGAATTTGAACGAATATGTAAATAGTTCCGTTTTCCCGTGAGATTGGTTTGGTAATTCTAGTTTGGAATGACATGAGGGAGAGTAAAACGATATGGCTGAAGCTCAAAGTAGTCATGTATAAGTTACATGCAAAAATTTGGTATTTATATCAGAGATACGAGAACTGGGGATGGCAGCAATATATCTCTAAACAACACTGTGCTGCCTATTGTTTGCAATTGATGTTTTGTGCATTGTTCCAGCAAGAAATAAATGACTACATAATGCAGTGACTCAATACTCCGACAACCCACACGTTGCTACTCAAAAGCAACTATAAATAGGCTTGTAATGGAGATGACTAGGGACCTTTAGATGCTGCAGAATCAACAAACAAGCAAGATGCAGGATTCAGACAGTTAATCTGAATGAAGTGAGAACATACTGTACTGGTATTAATGACATGAGAGAGACACAAGATTGGGCTTTCCCTCTTTCAGACAGGATTAATTTGAGATTCCCCTGAGCGTGCAAGCTGATAGAGGATTTGCCACACAATAAGGTCAGGCCTATATAATTGCCCTTTTGCAACGAGCAGCGAGCCCTGTCATATGCACGGGAAATACTGCTGGATGTTTCCTCGCAGTTGGGGGTTTAATCCGTCAGGGGAAAAATTACAAGAAGCAGAGAAAAGTAAGAGAATCAAAGAGAGAATGAAAAAGTGGATAGTCCCTCCACTGGATATAAAGTTGGCCGCAGGTGGAGCTGAACAGCGTGGATTTGTGCACCAGCCAGGAACCCAGTGTGGATTTCAGCAGGGATTGGATGCAGTTGAGTAGCAGAGGGGAGCTGACATGCACCTTTATCACACGACTTAGCCAGACTAAGGCGGGATATAGACAAGGCCGGTGATGGATGGTCTGCAGACCTTGCCTCTCTTTCCTTGTAACACAGACCTGCTGTAATCTGTTAAAGGAGAGCCGCCACAGCCTCCATCAACTCCTCGCAACACAACACTGTCACTGACCTCCGCTCACACATCTCTGCACAAGGACCAAGCCACTACAGTTGAGGGTCAAGTTTGGGGTCTCAAAGATGACATAGCTGTTTTATGATACATAGTAAAAGTATTGGTGATACAACGGATGGTAAAACCTGGTCTACTGCGTTTTGCTTGCGTTAGAGGGACATATTAAAAGATTTTAAAGAGAAAAATAAGAGATTTGTTTTAAAGTATTGTTATTTCTACACACACACACACAGACACCGGTGGCATCTTTGTGACTTCAAACATAAAAACAGTAAAGCAAGAACATGAGGGATCATAAAGGCACCGGTGGAGGAGATGACACAAGGCTCTACTCACCCCCTCAGGAAATGACATAACAGTGCACTGTTAGCTTGGGTTGCCACCTGCTTTAAAAAACTATTAACACCCTACACATTTTAAGGTTGAGATACAGACACAGAGACTTTGACGTCAATGCCCTCAGGGAAGATTTTAACAGTTCTTCTTTTGTTCCCTCCTTGTGATCTTGTCAGCTTTTATGGGATTTGTTGTACTTTAAAGTGGGGGAAATGAATTTACAACATCTTGGGCTCAAAGTAACAGTATACTCCTTTTCCCCCATTGGGATAATGTAAAATCATCAAAGATAAGTAGTTATTTTCTTTGCAGCACAATTCCATAAAAAAGGGCAGATGGTGATTAAGGCCTGTAGCAAGAAGGTGTAACACAAATATTGGCGATGACAGTGACATTTAAAATTGAAATATGTGATGCGATCTGGGCTAAATTGCTATTTTTTCTGCACTAAACTAATGAATTTTCCCAAGATATATTCAGAAATGATAAACAAGATGTTATAGAATAATAATTGAATAAAAACCCAATTTTAACAAAAAACTGACCTTGAATCTCTATAGACACGTACCTGCGCGACATCCGACGGGTTTTCCCAGATCGCATCACATATTGATATGTTAATACTACACTATGGTTCTGGTTGTCACTTGTAATTAAATTAAAATAAGAATAAGACAATGAAAACTCAGTGAGTTGCTACTATTGCCGGAAAAAATCATGCCGGATGAAAGAGAGACACTCTGCAAAATAGCAGACTAAGCAGGGAGAGCAGAGGGATCCATATGCAGAGATTTATTAGCAGCAAAAGGGTGAATCAAACCGCCGTAGGCCAGGCAATAAATTCCAGGGTCAAAAACCAAGAAAACGGCCCAAATACGCAATTAAATTATATTATAAGGCAGACACAAAACAAGGAAAGAATCTATAATGGGAAACCACTCAGAATTTCAGACCAGCAAACACAATGAACAAAGGAAATCAGGCTCCTTAAATAGGAAGTAGAAGCTAGAGCATAGTTCAGTATATGGGAAAGGGCGCCCTCAGGCGGTTAGGAGGGGGAACCTCAGATGGGGATGATACACGCTCAACCTGTCTCCAAAAAATAAAAAATAAAAATAAATAAATAAATAAAAAATTGGGGATTCCATATAAAAGACGGTGTTTGAAAGCCTCTCTCTCCCCGTATGCACATATGTAATTTATTGGCCAAAAATGAGAGCAATTATTTTTTTTTTATTATTATTTTGTTATTTATTTTATTATTTTATTCATAAGTTCAATATTGCAATAATATCTCTACTGCAAACATTTCTACAGCTACAATATGTTCAGTGAGAATCATAACAGCCTTACTGGCAAGCTCCAAAAATAACAAATAAACCGATTGAATCCATCAATGTCATCCATTTGCCTTCACTCAAAACTTAAAATTATCTCATCATTTATTCATCCTCTTGTAATTGTACATTTGCACAAAAAAGTCAGATACAAGTTTGAAATGAATATATGCAACATACAAGTGTTCAGAAGTGACACTTTCATTATAACTCATTATAGCTTAACTCTCGAATCCAAACAAAATTTCAAGTAATGATATAAAAAAATGAAGAAATTGCTCAAAAACGTCAGTCCTCATTGGTTCTTGTGTCACATGACATAATATCACAACACATTTATTATTATCTATGTATTTATTTTGTGTCCCTTAATCATCAAATTTCATTGACAGAAAGACATTCCGCCAACAATCTTGTGTTGTTTACGTACAGTTGCACTATACGTGGTCTTACGAAACCTTTTGATACAATTTATTTGCTATGCACATACATATTGGTGTGATGTAATTACATTAAAAGTAATTGCATTTTGTTACACTGTTAACTTTGCCCCTAAGTTTCACCCAACCATTAGCCCAAAACTATCTGCTATAATCCTCAATAACAATAAATGTTGTAATTTTCCAGAATAACACAGTAAATCAATTGTTTTGTGCCAATACATACTTGCGTATCAATGATAATAATAATTTAAATAAATATAATAAACTTTTCCTTTAACACAGGTCTCAGTAAAGCATTGATGATACTATTGTTGGTCTTTATTTACTTAAAAGTCCTTGGCTTGCTGGAACATGTTCATTTGATCAATTCTCTTCAGCAGTGTTCAGAGAAGTGATGCCACCCTGAGATAAAGAATTGATAATCGCTCATTTATATATGCAAAGCAAGACGATTTACTTCCACCCCGGGTCAACGTAATCCCCAAAGCCTATAATTGAAGTCAATCACGGCCACTGGTGGCAGCAGGCCAGGGTTGTGCGTGCCAGTACTCGCATTCAGCGAAAGACACAAACTCGATTAGCCCAAATATGGGTCTCAATTCTGCAGGTCTCACACGCACTCACACAGATGCACTGTCTCTTTAACAAACTTCTGGCTTCATAATTTAAAGCTCAAAGCAGAGGAGCACAAAGGTTATTTTCATTAAGTTCCTGAAAATCAAAGATAAAGGTATTTATGCCTCCCATCTTATAATGACCTTTTCATAATGCCATGTTAAGCACATCTGAATGAAAGTTTTAGCAAATACGAAAAGGTCACTTTTAGTGCCAGACTTTATTTTCTTAATCAACTCACAGACTTGTAATGACAGACTGGGGAATATCCACAGCTGACTCGATTGGCTAACTTGATTGGCATAAGCTATTTATTAGTCTTGTACATCCACTTATTGAGATTTCTAGTCATTTTCACACATCGCGTTTGTCTGGGTTGATTTAATTTCGATGGGTGAAATTGAGAAAGTAAATTAGACTGTTGATCATCTTGTCTGTGCTTTAAAAATCCTGGAGCATAAAATCAAAGGGCTCATAGCTCTCGAGTGATAATTACAGTGATCTTGTACAGCATTTGGGTGTCTGGAAACAATCCAAAGTTGCTGCAATTTCAGATTTGCAATAAATGTGTGAATGAAGGCAGCGTGGCAGCTAATATACCGCCTGTGACAAGA
Organism: Pimephales promelas; assembly: GCF_988280905.1. Taxonomy (NCBI): domain Eukaryota; kingdom Metazoa; phylum Chordata; class Actinopteri; order Cypriniformes; family Leuciscidae; genus Pimephales; species Pimephales promelas. Next base: position 32,405,423 of record NC_142771.1, read on the forward strand.
AACATGCTAACGGTTTGACACGCACACATGGATCAATATCAGCCCTGTGTTTTATGGCCCTCACTGTACAGCGACTGTATTAGTCTGGCCTCTTGGTCAATTTTAAATACACACACTCAGTTCAATGTTTCTGGACCCATTGACAAATATCTGCAATTTAAAGAGCCAACATACTCTAGTCTATATTATTTCTTTATTCAGCCCCTTTCAAAATAGAAAATACATATCATTGGTTTCCACAGAAAATAGATTCAACTCACCAACAAATCTGAAGTCCTGAATTTCTCCATCTGAAACCCTATACTGAAAAAAGGCGTATTTACGTTTTCATTCAGAAATTGCAAGCAGATTTCACAATTAATTACAAAGTAACACATTGAGTTAAACATTATTTACTGAAACAGTATTTTTAACCTGATCTCACAGGATAAATAAGCATGTTATGGGGTGACAATTTCATATGATTTTGCTTAATGTGAAAAATGTATGATTATTAGAAAGAAAAAAAAAACAAGCATGAAGTTTCCACCAGAAAAGATACTTGGAGCGTAATGTAAGAAGACTGTACAAGAGCATACGAATCACATCGCATGAAGTATAGCCACCGATTCGCCAAAACATAAAATAGTTACAAACTGCCATGAGATCTGCCATATGATCCTAAGAAAGGTGAGAAATCAGCCCAGAACTACACGGACGGAGATGGTCAATGACCTGAAAAGGGACCACCGTTTCCAAGGTTACTGTTGGTAATACACTAAGACATGTCATGCATGACACGGAAGGTTCCCCTGCTTAAACCAGCAGATGTCAAGGCCCGTCTTAAGTTTGCCAGTGACCATATGGATGATCCAGAGGAGTCATGTGGGAGAAAGTCATGTGGTCAGATGAGACCAAAATAGAACTTTTTGGTCATAATTCCACTAACCGTGTTTGGAGGAAGTAGAATGATGAGTACCATACCAAGAACACCATAACCTACTGTGAAACATGGGGGTGGTAGCATCATGCTTTGGGGGTGTTTTTCTACACATGGGACAGGGCGACTGCACTGTATTAAGGAGAGGATGACCGGGCATTGAAGATGGGTCGAGGCTGGGTCTTCCAACATGACAATGACCCGAAGCACACAGCCAGGATAATTGACCTTTATTTTACCAGGAAAGAAGCACATTGAGATTAAAAATCTCTTTTACAAGAGCGTCCTGGCCAAAACTGACAGACACAGCACATTTGAGTGTAACAAATAACATCCAACAATACAAACACATACAGTATATACACACAAGCAACTCAAGTACAATTTCAAAATCAAAATACAGAACTAGCTAAAACATCTACAGCCCGATGTTTCATTCTCTAAATCATTTAAAATTGATTTAAAAGTGTCCAACGAAACCAGTTTCCTCAGTTTCAACGTACTTTGTAAACAATTCCAGGCAGAGGGAGCAGCAAATTTAAATGCCTTTTTCCCAAATTCAGTTTGTACCACTGGAACAGACAGTAAAAATAAGTCCTGTGATCGGAGGCTATAGCTAGAAGGATACTTTTTACAGATATATGTACAAAGATATGATGGTAATAAACCCAGGATGGATTTATAAATAAAAACATGCCAGTGTTTTTGTCTTCGGATGGACAGCGCAGACCAGCCAACCCGAGCATACAACACACAATGATGAGTGAGAGTTTTTAGATTTGTTATAAACCTCAGTGCACCATGATAAACAGTGTCTAAAGCATGTAAACATTGTGTAGATGCATGCATATATATAACATCACCATAATCTAGTACCGACAAAAAAGTCGCTGCAACAAGCCTCTTTTTTGCCTCAAAAGAAAGGCAGGACTTAATTCTAAAGTAAAAACCCAATTTCACTTTAAGTCTTTTCACCAGTTGCTGGACATGAGGGCCAAAGGAGAGAGCGTCGTCAATTAAAATACCCAGATACCTGTACTGAGACACAAACTCAATTTTTGAACCTTGGGTCGTAGTAATGGGCAGCAGATTATTTTGAGGGATTGATTTGGATTTTGAAAACAACATGGATACCAATGAGTGGCTCTGTAAGAAGCATATAGCCAGTCTCCAGGCCTAAACCCAATAGAGAATCTTTGGAGGGAGCTCAAACCTTGTGTTTCTTGGCGACAGCCCAGAAACCTGACTGACTTAGAGAAGATCTGTGCGAAGGAGTGCGCCAAAATCCCTCCTGCAGTGTGTGCAAACCTGCTGAAAAACTACAGGAAACATTTGACCTCTGTAATTGCAAACAAAGGTTACTGTACCAAATATTAACTTATTTTCAGCTGTATCATACAAATAAATAAATAAATCATACATTATGATCTCTGTTTATATATATATATATATATATATATATATATTATGTCTCTCAGAGTGGACATGCACCTACGATGACAATTTCAGACCCTTCCATAGTTTCTAAGTGGGAGAACTTACAAAATAGCAGGGTGTTCAAATACTTATTTTCCTCACTGTATAGAGGGGCTTCTTGTATACAAACAATACCGGATGCGCGCACATCGAGGGGGCAAAAGAACATTGTAATTAACATAGATTTCGCATTGTTTTTCAATTTTTGGTTGACTCAGGCTATGTTTACACGGAAACGATTCTGAAGAGAAAACGCAAAAGTGGCGTTGCGTCATCTTCTTTTATTCTGCGTTTAGACGAGCGTTTTGTGTGGGAAATCCGAGTGCAAATGGAGACGCAAAAGTGTGTGAAATTCAATGTAGTATGCACTTCAGGCGGCTAGGAGTGCATACTACAACAACACCAAGTCCACGCGCCTGCGTACAACTTTCACCGTCAAGCAGACTTTTGCGTTTTTACCGTTTACACGGGAACGCGGCGGTGGAGCGTTTTTAAGATTTCCACTCTGGATGGTGGTTTCACTTTTTTGCGTCTTTGAGCCTCAAAAACGCCCTTGCCGTGTAAACGAAAGGCACATCCGATAAAATATTTTTACGTTTTCACCCGCGAGCGTTCTCAATAATAAACTGCAATTTCAGAGTTGAATCTGTTTGTTTGTGTTTCATATTAACTTAACACTATGTAAAACGTCCAACTGTTTACGAATCAAAATCCGTCCATCAAATCCATCAAAAGCCAAGCTTTATATAGCTTTATAGGCTATATCCATAATGGCCTTTGTTACATCCTTATTGCTAAGTGCAAATAACTAGCGACAACGCTATGCTACTAGCCTAAACCCTTTACTCCGGTAAAAAGACGGGTCTTTTGCCCCCTAATTGCGTGCGCAAGCAAATGATGACGTCACCGAGAAATCCATGTATATGAGGTTGGCTTATTATACAAAATGTTTAAAATTTGAATTAAATTAAAAATTCTAATTTATAACATGCAATACAACATTGAAATAAAAAAGGTCAATTTTGTTAAATAGCACAAGTAAAATGTACAAAACGTTTTTTTTTTTTTTTTTTTTTTTTTTTCAATCTCTCTAATTGATAGAACATTCCTTTAAAGCCTTGAATTGTGCCGGCAGCAGCAACACATTTTTCCTTTAAATTTTTAGAGAGGTGAGAATGTTTTTGTGCTCATGGAAAGTGTCAAGCGGGATATGAGGACAAATGGAGGGGTGGTGTGGATATGGATTCTGGCTGAGCGTCGTGTCATGGCGACTCGAGCTCCTCGGAGTCCCAATGCTAGGATCAGTTTCCATGAGGTGAGGACACGATAAAGACCCGCCTGAATAAAAATCAAACAGAACTGAACCATGCAGTTTATTGTAGCTCTTCAAATTCTGCTATATGACAATCACTTCTCATCACAAGTAGCATCATCCAGGCCGTTGAAATGAAACGCAAGGCATTTATTAGAGCAGTTCTGTGAGCTAAAAGAGGATTACAACTATAGAAGCGGCATGATGGATGATGCTGATGTAATTACATTTGGCATCATCTTCTTCAAGGTGAAGGGTGTCATTTCTGCACCACTAGCGGCACCAGAAATGCAAAAATAACACGATATTTACATTTGCTGATGAAACTGTGCTTGCCAATGCAAAAACTTTGCATGATGGATTCTCAATGTGTTGGTTGCTAAGGCTTTGCTATGCGATTGCTAAGGTATTATGACATACAGTAGTTGCGTTTATATATTTTAGGGTGTTCTGGGAGGATTCTATGGCATGTTTAGGTGATTATTAAGCTGTTTTAAGTGCCACTACTTTCCATTAAAAAGGCTTCTGTGGCTCAGACAGGAGCTCCAACGTTCACTGCTATTCAAACGTTTTCAATTATATATACAGTATATATATATATATATATATATATATATATAAAAACACATGTAAATACAGTAATATTCTGATATATTACATATTTAATACTCAAATGTTCTTATGTGCATCCCTTTTTTAAAGGATTAGTTCACTTTTGAAAAAACTTTTGCTGATAATTTACTCACCCCCATGTCATCCAAGATGTCCATGTCTTTCTTTCCTCAGTCGAAAAGAAATTAAGGTTTTTGATGAAAACACTCCAGGATTTTTCTCCATATAATGGACTTCAATGGGAACCAGACGGCCCAAGGTCCAAAAGACAGTTAATGACAGTTTCAGATGCAGCTTCAAATGTCTTTAAACGACACCAGACGATGCGAAGGTCACGGGCGACGTAGCCGGAAGTACAGAATCAAAATCGTCCGACATCGTTGTTTTGCCTTTTAATTCCTTTTTTTGTAAACGGCGTTTGAGTTAGTTTGCACGTTCAACCTATGCGTTCAACTTGTAAACACTGACTCTGTGCTTCCGGCTACGTCGCCCGTGACTTTGTGAACGTAATTACGTATTACGTGACGTTACAAACGTGCCTCACAGAATAGAGCAAGGCTAGCATTTGTCCTTAGAAAAGTTACATTTTTGGAATAAGTTTTGAAATAACCAATCGTTTCGCATGATAAGACCCTTATTCATCGTCTGGTGTCGTTTAAAGATATGTGAAGCTGCATCTGAAACTGTCATTAACTGTCTTTTGGACCTTAGGCCGTCTGGTTCCCATTGAAGTCCATTATATGGAGAAAAATCCTGGAATGTTTTCATCAAAAACCTTAATTTCTTTTCGACAGAGGAAAGAAAGACATGGACATCTTGGATGACATGGAGGTGAGTAAATTATCAGCAAAAGTTTTTTCAAAAGTGAACTAATCCTTTAATTTGGTTTTCATTGTCTCCATTTTGTCTTATGCCTAGTGCGAATCATATGGCTATGACTCAAGTTAGCATAGAAGAATCAAACGTCATCAGCATGCTCTAGTGGTAAACAGATAGAGCCAGATGAACTACACTTTGGCAATTGTGCGCTATATGTCCTCTGAAGAAAAGAGGAGAATATGGACACGGTTATGGCCAACTTGGCATGCCAATTTTGCAAATGGAGCTTGAGAAAAATAGTTTTAAGTTTTAGTGGAATGTAGCTTCAGGGTTCTCAAGTTTGAGCAAAAGCTTGGAGTGAGATCACACGCGGTTAGGGGAGGAGCCATAATGAAGCCCCGCCCCACCCATCCCCTCCCCCAATTTTACCCATTGTTCATAATTAACCAGAACAAATTAAAATTATAACAATTAGTAAATCTGATAAATGACAGAGCAATTCATCACATCAAATACTCTTTAATGCAGTATTACAAATATAGCTAACCAAAAATATAACAAATTGCTCCAAACAGTTTCAAACAAATCTTTAAAAATTGCATTTTGATTTTTGAATGCGTCTTCTAATCTAGACGAATGATTTATTGTGTGGTGGGACATTGAGAACAAATGGACAGATTAGAGTGCACCACCTCTTCCACTGTCTCCTCCTCTAATCTGGCAATTTTTTTAGGGGGCTTACCCTTTGGTGCCCAAAATGACAAAATATCTTTCTGCTTTTTTCCTGACATCTTTGAAAAATACAAATGCAACATTATGACAATGATTAAATATTACACAGAGCAATCTGCTGTAATACATCCTTAATGTAACTAGAAAGACTATTAATATTACAGTATAATATAATTTAAAATAAAATCAGTAAATCTTCATTCCTTTCCATACCCACTAACATTTCTCTTAGTTTCAGATAACGTAAGATAGCCAAACTGAGCCTGGTTGCAAAGTAGTTGTAGAGTTTTTGACTGCATCAATAATAATGTACGATGGGCTATTAAATGTTCTAGCCCAAAAATGTTAGACGAGCTTCTTCCAACTTACCTTCTTCTCCATCACGACACATGTGTTCGCGCGATGTTGTTGGTTACCTAGTAACGAACGTACGGTGACCGAGGATGTTCCGTCCATTTCCGTGTGTTCGCGCTACTGATTGACATGTCATGTATAGATCAGTGGTGCACGCAGCGCGCATATATGTTGCCTAGCAACGAACGCAATCTGGCGGAGATACGCGCTGGCGGCAGGAAACTTCACTTTGTTTGCCTGCGCCTCGTATACAACGTTAGAAAGCTTTCAGCCAGGACAACTTGGTTGGCATTGCCTTTTCAGCGTGAGAAATACACCGTGTGGCGTGTGAGCGTGTGAACCGGTCGAAATGCGTGTGTCTCACGGCCAATGCGTGAGACTTGAGAACCCTGTAGCTTTGATCAATATGCCATTTCATGTTGCATTTTTATTGGCTAGTCAGTAGACGGTCGTAGCAGATGATAATGCTAAATTTCCGGCACTGTCGCAAAATGATCGCTGTCGATCTTTAGTCGCAAGACCGCAACAAAGGCCGTCTTTAAACCTCTCTCACTGTAAGACCATCGTGAGCCACGACCACAGAAATAGCCAAGATTGGTCATCTTTTGTCTAGGACAGCCCGAAATCGTCCAATGTGTACCATTAGTTCTGATCTGTTGTCATGATTTGTAATTAGTTCCACAACTGTTCTGTTCCCCCTTACGCCCTGTGAATTTAACCACTTAGTTTCCTCAGTTCAGTGTTGGCTGCATGTCGGTTGATATGCTTAATGTATTCCTATGTTTGTGTCTCTAGTGATCAATTTCCTCAGGAATTTTCCCACTCGTCTGTGTTATTTACCACACCAGCCGAAACAGTTATTTATTACTTTAATGGAAAAGCTGAATTTTCAGGATCATTACTCCAGTCCTCCGTGTCACATGATCCTTCAGAAATCATTCTAACATGATGATTTGTCACTCATACTTGTTTATGTTCATTATGGGTTTGTTCAAATCCAATAAGCTATCGGATCACTCAAACAGACTAAATTACATTGAAAATAAAAATGTCAAAAGTGCCACAGAGTTTATAATTTTACACCAAATATCGTATTTATGGTCATCTTTGCACATTAAAAATTGTATTTTGACATTTGAGGGGGGGAAAGCCTTAATTCCCGTAAATATAACACGACTGTCACCCAAAAAAACATTGAAATACTTGTTTAGACCTCTGTGGTCCTCTGTTATAAACAGATACAGACAGGCTCTCTGTGAAGAGCACAATATTTCTCCTCACAAATGAAACAGATTATCTGCCAGTGCAGCCACTACTGATAGAGACTCCTGCTGTGTACAAATTCACTGCGAGTTTCCCGCAGCTAGATCACAAAACAATTCGAATTCCTCAACCGAGATGAAATTTTAGGGTCTCCTTTTAATCTTTTTATATTAGTGGGGCCAGGGGAGCACATTTGTAAAGGCAGCACATATCCACCATGAAATTAGGATACATTTCATAGGCTACATCAAAATGGGGTAACAATTTTAAAACAATCAACAACTGCTTAATGCTTTTCCCTGACGTTTAGAATAGTGCCAACAAGCAGTGAAAAATGCATTAGGTACGACCTCATTAAGCCAAATCACTCACTATAGCGAGACAGAAGCTTAAGCGTCTGTTTTCTTTGCACACAACACTGTCCTTATCATCAGTGATCTGTGACTCAATTAGTACAGACAGCAATGGACTATTATAAATTAGGAACCCATTGACCCAGGTAAGTTGGGTATGAATCTGTTTCCCAATAGGGGGCATATGTCACACCTCATGCGTCAATATCATCCTGCCTCCAGATCGGTTATCAGTAATCACAAATCAATAACGTCCCGATGCAGGTCACTCCAGCTGTTTGAGCATATTGTTTTGTTTACCAAATAGATTATGAAGGACACAACATATGCAATATTCTCTATGTACTCAAGACAAGCAGCAAATACATTACTGATGAATACAAGCCTTATGACGTGGTTTTATATGCATAAATATGTTAACGCATTTCACTCAGGCAACATAAACAGATTTTGACAGTGACTTTATAGTTTTGTAAGGGTGAGAGAGGCGTCCTGCAATGCCTGACAGTCCAGCCTGATCTCACGGGAATTCGTCCGAATTTCACGAGGTGGCTAATTCGTAACAATTCATACGACCTCACTCGTACGAATTAGTGCGATTTTGCTAAATCGTACATATTTTACGAATTGGCCAATTCGTATGAATTCATACAAATGACCTACCCCTGACCCCGCCCCTAAACCTACCCATCACGTGGGTTTAGACAAATCGTACGAGTGAGGTCGTAAGAATTAGCCACTTTTTAATCATTCGTCGAATTCGTATGAATTGGTCGTGAGGTAGGGTAGGACGGTCTTAATATAACATGGACATGGTTAGTTATTGTTTTGGGATCATTCGTCTTCGTGTTCTATGAACATTCAAAATGTCCAGTTTTATGCTAACATTTTGAGAACATCATTCTAACTTTGAATGAAAATTAAGGTTACTGGAAGAACGCTCGCTCATCGCTTGCGAGAACATTCCTTGTTAGCTGTGATTCCCAGTATTCACGTGAAATTGATTCAGTGTAGGAAAACTAATTATGTGCTCTTAATTTGATCATAAAAATTGTGGATGATGGTTTACAATGATTGTCAGGATACAATGAATTAAGACATGCGTCATATCAGGGGAAAAATATTGCCGCAAATGTATTCATAAAGATTTATGTGTCCCGACACGCAAGCGGTAAGCAGCGATAAAGAAATGGCTGCGAGACATCCTGGGAATCTTGATATTCTGTCCTGCTTTGGAGCCGTGCTAGATGTTTTCTCTCTCGTCAGACGAAGGCAGAAGAGTTTTATGGAAATGAGCCCACCTGCCACAGGGGGGGTCGACAGTGCATGAAGCACTGGAAACAGTCAATCTCTGTTTGCCATTCATCACCTTTCCCCCACTCTTTTCTGTTTTTAAGTTCCAATTTCAGATTTCTCCAGTCCTGTCTTTCATCTCTTTTAGAGATGGGGTAATTTACACTTCGTCTTTAGATTCATTCTCGCCTGACGCAGCCCTTGGTTATCTGTTCACCTCCTGACGAGCATCACCAGCTCTTCTAAAGGGTTCAGCTATGACTCACCAGAACCCTCACTTTGACGAGATCAAGGCAAATGCTTGCTTTCTTTTTCCTTTTTTCTTTTTCTCATCCTCCAAAACAGCCCCCTCCCCTCTTTAATTCAATGTCCGCAGACACATTTGATATTGTCGAACACAAGAAGCAAAAGGGTCTCTTTCACCCTGCTGACATCATAAATATGGGCTACTTTGAGAAGTGTGACATCCATGTTTGAACAATCTCATTCCTCACCTCTGCCAGGACGAGATGTTTTTTTTTTTGTTTTTTTCTCCAGAATGTGAGATAAGCAGGAAGATGTGATATGTTCAGTCTTTTATGCTCTTCTACTGCCCTCTGCTGCACGATGGGCAATCAAACACACACAATGTGCTTTTGTTATCACGTCCATGAAATGTTAAGTCAACATAAATGGCTTGAGGAGAATTGATTGAAACATCCAATGATTGGTGACTTTGTTGTGCGCAATTGTGCATGACTTGAGACTATAATGTTCGCGGGGCGCAAATGCAGCAGGACCCAGGTCAGATGTGATTTGGAGCCTCTAGCTCAATGTATCGAAAATGTCTGCCTTATCATCCATAATTCAGTTTGCATGTAGGAGCCACACAGAATTCATGTGGAGTAATGGTATGTGAAAGAGCACTTACTGATTGTCATAATTATAATAAAATTACCTTTACACCACTATGTGGCCTTTTTACCATTACAGTGTATATGATTCCATGGTATATTTGGTTTACTGTTTGGGTGCCAATTTTATTGTTATTACCAAATATTTTACATATTCTTGAAGATATCTTTAAGTCTGGTTTGAGACCCAACCTTAGGTTATCCAACCTCTCTGGTCTCGACTCGGACTCAACTGTCTTTGGTCTCGGTCTCGACTCTCTTTGGTCTTGGTCTCTTTGGACTCGAGTGAGCTGCTCTCGACTACAACACTGGTTATTACTACAGTTACTACTTGCCACGTGTAACGTGTTGACACTGTCAAATAAAATGTTACCCTTTAATAAATATTAACATACAGTAATAATCATGACATATTTTGAATGGGACTCGAGTGGACTCGGGAATAAGTCCAAGTCCTAATATGTTCGAAAATGAATCAATTCCTATAAACTATAAAATATGCATAATTACATACAACTAGTCCTAAACAAAATCCTAATCCTAACTCTATAGTAAGTACATCTATATAATTATTATTACACATTACTTAAATGCATAATTGCACTGTAACACGGACACCTTGAAATAAAGTATAACCCTTTAAAGTGACACTTCACCTTGTTGTTGTTGTTTTTTTAAAACAGTTACTCACCCTCATGTCCTTTCAAACCTTATGTCTTTCTTATATTGCATCATGTAACACAAAAGAAGACATTTAGCAGAATGTCTAAGCTGCTCTTTTTCATACAAAAGCCAGTCAATCAATATTTTAAAGACAATATTGTCAGTTTAATTTGAGTGGGTTTATTATAAACACTACTTTAGGTTAGGGGTCAAAGGAAGTTTCTTTTGCTGCATCCGTTTATTTGATTAAAAAGTAAAAACATTAATATTATGAAATATTACTACAATATTATAACTGTGGCAAAGCTGAATTTTCAGCATCATTACTCTAGGCTTCAGTGTCCTTCAGATCCTTCAAAATCATTCAAATATGATGATTTTCTGCTTAAGAAACATTTCGGATCAATGTTGAAAACAGTTGTGCTGCTTAATTTTTTTTTTTTTTTTGTGGAAACCATGAACCTTTTTTCATGAAATCTTTTGTATTTTCATTTAGTTTTTTTTTTTTTTAATTTAATTAATTTTTTTTTTTTTAAAGCAGAGCATATGGCTTCAGAATAACTGGAAATACATTCCTTAAAACTCATTATTATTATTATTATTATTATTTTTCCTGGGAGGGGGGTTGCATTAAAGGGATAAAGGGGAGAGAAAAAAAGGAACTAAAATGTCATTGTTAACACTGATGTTCACTGATGCTTTTGACTGATGTTCATGTTCAATAAAAAGCCAAATATATATATATATATATATATATATATATATATATAAAACTCAGGAACTCTTCTTTTGTCCTTCTCAACAAAAAAATAAAAATTAAGGGTTTGGAACAACATGAGGTTGAGTAAATGGTGGAGACATGATGACAAATTATTTATTTTTTTGAGGCGATATTCATTTTAATGAGCGCTGAACACATGAGACTATTTTCATAACACTAAAGGCAGCCAATTACAAGCAATAGATTCAATTTACAAGTATCATTGAAACTGCAACAACTGCAGAGAGAGAACAAAGAGTAAACTGAGTAAGGTCTGTTTGTCTCATTTACAGTGTCAGACTTCAATTTAGCTGCGCCATGTACTGAAAGCAGGAACACATCTTCTAATGGACTAGATAAGAGGACACTGATGGTTTGTGTCTGTTGTGGTTTACCACAATAACAAGTTTAGGAGGCATACTGCATTTCATCTCCTCAGCTGCTGCATCTGGACTTGCCGAGGATGCAATGAGACTGAAATTTTGAGTGCCCGCTCTACAAACGACATTAGTTCATTTCAGAAGTCATGAAAAAAAGTGCCTTTCCCGAGTCTGAAGAGGAATGCAACACAAATTTTCAATTTATATTCTGTCTATCTGCAAAACTGTAGTATTAGACTGCAGTGTCGGCACAAAGAGACAGAAGAAAGATACATTTTGAATTGTATCAGATGCTTTGTTTGACAAGCTCCCTGTTTTTATGGACGGTAAGAGTAGAGAAACAATGAAAACATTCAAGTTCTGCTTTTAACAGGCATGCCAAGTGTTTATAGATTAAATATATGTAAAAAAAAATGTATTACATGTAAAATTATATTTTAAAAACAACTAATTTTAAAGATACACTTTTAAACGTTTTTTTATTAATTTTATTTAAATAGGCAACATTTTTATTTCCATCACCAATGTCATCAATCAGTCTGCCAGAACGTATTTTTCTCTATGGTAAGCCCATTATAAGTGTTAATATTTTATATCAGGCGGGATGGTTTTCACTGGAAATTGCGTACATACTTCACTTGCCCGTAAGTGTCTCTCACATCCGTAAAGAGAGAAAGGTTGCTTCGGAGTGACGTGTGTATGGTGTGGGAGTAGTGGCGGAAGTCATGGTGCGTTCTATTATAGCCAACGAACCGACTCGGACCTCGGATTTGACGTCACGTCCACACTTCAAGCGTTCTATTTGTTTAACGCGTCCGAGTCGGAGAAAAAAATGGACGCCACCCGGAAAGCTGTAATAATGGTAGCGCTGGCCGAGTAGCAGGCACTTACATTAAAACGAAAAAATATTATGACTACACCTTATTAAAACGCAGCCATTTGAACTTGAAAATGTTCACTTTATTAATGTTTTTCATGTTAATCTTCTGTTAGCAACGCTAGCAACGTCAGTAATTGCACTCACAACAACCGATTCCCATACCTACAGGGGACGCAGTAATACGAGTGATTATAACCGTCATTTAAAAATACCAAAGCGGTTCAAAAACAATGAAAACAATTCATTCTTACAAGTCACAGGGCGCAGCCATCTTGAATTCCGAAACGGAATTCTCTCTCGGTGTCCTCACGGTTGTTCGACGTCCGAGAGGAGAAATCCGAGGAAAGGGGGCGTGTTGCTAGGCAACGTCTGTCGTCCGATTCGGATCTCCGAGACGGATGAATAATAGAACGCACCATTAGTTGTCACAATGAGGGATAAAAGTTTGACATGGAACAACTAAATCTTGAACCTCTGAAGAATGACCCCTAGAATATGTTTCAAGTAAAATATCTCTGAAGGACAGTCCTATTAATATTTACATTTTTTTTAGCACACCAGGGTGAATAGAAACATGAAATTGTCCAGCCATGACTTCTTGTTTCACATGAGCACTGCCATGATCGTCCCAGTCCCATGACCTAATGACTGAACTGAAGAGAAGAGAAGAAGCACCAACATGGATCTGGGAATCTGCAGGATCTGGAGAGATTCTGAATGGAGGTGTGGTCTCTGATCTCTTGTCAGGTGTTCTCCAAACTAGGCTATGACTCAGAGCTGTTATCTCGGCAAAAGGAGATTCCAAAAAGTATTTAATCAAAGGGTGCCAATAATTGTGGCCAACATGTTTTGGAGAAAAACATTTATTTCACAATGTGATTTCCCCCTCACTTCAACGAACAACTATAATCAAGTCTTATTTTTATTTTTATTTTTTTTTAATTCAGTGACATTCTAGAATGCCCTCTTGTTTCCAAGAAATCAAAGGTATTGGATGAACTTTTTGGCGACTCCTCCTGCACTGAGGACCCAAGTGTCAGAGGCAAAACATCCAAAAGAACTAGTCAGGAAGCCTCACCTCGACAGCCTTCCTGACTTCCCCTGAACACATTTTCAGGGACGGGGCACGATGGCACTTGCGTCCTGACCCCTTGACACCGCAGTCCGGTCCTACACTGGACACGGAGGTTCAGGTGGCTATTACAGGATGATGTGTCAGTTACCATCCCATCTGGGTGCACCCCCTAAAAAGAGGTAGTGTGCTTGCGCATTAGGAGTGGAACCTAGTCTTCTCTGCATGAGGAGATCCTGAAAGCTTTCGATCATTTCAGTGCTCTCTTTCCTGCAAGTTGGGTGGAGTAGGCTATTTATCCCCCCTCTAAATGATGCTGCCTCTGTATTGGCGCACATCGTGTTGCAGAAGCATGGAAAGCACGTCCTGATCGTCAGGTTCCTGAGGGAGCATAGGAAAATGTCCATGCGCCCCTCTTTATCCTCTTGGGTCTTATCTCTGTTGCAACTGCACTGCAGAGACCGCCCCTGAGACACTGCAGACAGTGAGTTAAAAATTCTGTGAAAACAGTTCTCCTGTTCGCTTGGTCTCTAGAGGGTAGGGACTTGCTCGCTTTCGGTCAAAGAATTGTGCCTGGAGTTCACGCCGGCTACTCTCACGAGCTGAGACCTGAGGTCCTAAGGATTGTGCCCCTCCCAAAATAGGATCAGGTGGTGAGCCTGCAAGCGCTGCCCAGGAGGAGGCAGATCCAGCCCTGGCTTCTCTGTCCGTCCGCTTCATAGAAGTTAGACATGTACAGAACGCAAGCCTTAGTCCTCAGACCAACTCTTTTCTGTTAGATTCAGCAGAGAGGGAAGGCTGGCCCAAGCAAAGTTGGCCCACTGATGGTGGCTGCCTTCAATTCGGTGAAAAATTCCAAGATGCTCGTGTCCTCTTAGATTTTATAGAGCTCCTCTATCATGAGTGTGTGCTCTGCCTGGGCGTAGACAGAGTGCTTTGGTGACATTAAGCCTGTTTCACCATGAGCCTGGTTCAAGTGTTGGCTTGCTGCGCCATTCCCCTCCAATGGACTGGATATGTGTGCCTTCTACTCCAGTCCCTTAAACTAAACCCTGTTGAGTTCCTCCACACCCCTCGGACATCGGACGTGTGGTACGTCTGGTGTTAGGCCTACCACTCGTAAGCAGTGTGGAACCTGTGTTAGGCTGGGTCCATATGTTGTGGTCCCTAAGGTGATCCCATATGTGTTCTCTTCCACGATACAGCTCCCTTTGGTGACCCCGTGTCTTCCCTCGGCAGAGTCTGCTCTGCCGTCACTGCCAGGTGAGTCCAATGTACGGGGAATGCTTTCCCAGTGGTCCTGTAGGAAGAGCAGTGACTTCCCTGACCTAAGCCCTGTCCTTCCCCGCTTTAAAATAGTGGCGTTTTCAAAGGTTATCCCCATTCAGTCGACCGTCGACTACATCCGACGTTATCGACTGAAAAGGGAACGTCCTGGTTGCGTATGCAACCAACTATCCACTATCGCTGGACCACCGCTGACTACGACCAATCTGACTCTTGACTCCTCAGCGAAAAAGCAACTAGTGTGTGCATCCACTTACGTATTTATACCCACATGTGGGGGTGGAGTGTGTGATGCGAATCACGCACGCCAATTACATTGACTTGTTCAAAAGTACTCGAAGAACATAAGCTCTCTGACGCGATCCCCGTTAGGGTTAGGTGAGGCAGGCCTACTTAGTTTAATGCAGCAACAAATTATTTCACAGTGTACTAAGATAATTTAAATCTCATTTACTAGTAATGAAGGCATTGCTGCTACTGGTCCCTGGATGTGGGTCTGGAAGAGCTGAACCCAGTGATGCCCTTCACAACAGGGCAATTCACATTCAACCCAAGGGCAGCTTTTCTGCCAGTGCCAAGTTGATGGAGCATCTGTTTTTTTTTTTTTTTTTTTTTTTTTTTTTCGTCGCTTTTATAAACAGACAATCATTTATTTAACAGTGCCTTTTTAAAAGAGACTAGCAGGACTATAAGTAGGCCTAGTAAAATTACCATTATGTAGAATATTTTTGTACTTCACTTTCACCATGTGCACTAGTGTGGTGACTCTGACACCACAATGAATAAAGTAATTATGAAATTATTAAAATACATAATAATAAGTTATTAAAATATCTAACATGGCCACCACAAACGCATTTAATTTGTCTTCTACTTTTGCCAGCACTCTCTCCTGGCTTTTGCACACTTTGAGGTGTTCCTGGCGTTTTAATTAAAGACTCAAATTCGGCATAACCTTCCATTAAAAGCTCTTGTTCTGCTTGGGAGAAAATCTGGATGTGTTCTTTGGCCATGCTGAACGGCCAATGGCAGCGTTGCTGATCACTGTTTCTGCTATGGATACATGCAACCTTTTAAACCAACGCATGAACGCACAGTTATCTCAGATAACTCAATCCAGCTATACTAATCATAAACAACAGGAGTGTTCGAAGAACCCAATTAGCCGGATCATGAGCACAATGATATTATCTTGGATGTCTAATTTGATCTCGGATGTTTTAAGCAACGTATGAAGAATGGGCCCCTGATGAAACTAGTCTGTTGATTGGTTTAGGGGGTTTTTGGGAACTTTTCAGTTAAAGGGAACTATTGACTCAATTAAATCAGCTCGACCATCATCTTTAACCAGTCCAAGACCAGCCCAACATCTTTAACCAGTACTTTCTTAAAACATATGTGGGAAAACCAGTTTGATTGATCTTTTTCCTAAACCAAGGTATGGCTTCCTTCACCTCATGCTTTGTCGTATTGCTCAGGGTTATTATAATTAATTAAACTATTAAACAAAATATAAATGTTGGCTAAAAATAAAAAAAAATCTTTCACCTAGTTGCCAACTTGTACTGAAATAATTAAAATAAAAACTAATATTTAAAATTAAAATAGCTAATAAATTACAGGAGAACAACAAAATGATTAAGGGGCTGTTTACTGTGAACTGTGAAATGGTGATGTCAATTGTGTTCAGTCTATTACGTTCATACAAGGTTATAACTGGTATCGCACGCTAAAGGGTATTGGTGGCTGGCACTGTCTATTACAACAACAACGCTGATATAAACGAATAGTTGTACACCTTTGAAGCACACACATTCAAACATCACATATTTCCAGTGAACCGGCCACATGGGTGGTACGTTCTGCTGTCTGCGGTCTCAATCTGCCAGAAAGAGATAAGTATTTTTTTTTTAACTCCAAATCAATTTTACTGCGATAACACAGTTTATTTTCTTCCCTCCCAACCTCTGATGGTAAACATGACGAAGAATCAATCCTAAACTGGAACAAATGCTGTCAGTTCATAGAGGGAAATGGTTCCTATTTGTTCCCAGCTGGTCAATACGCATTTGAAGCCCAGCCTAGAACACTTTAATGAATGCGTGCTGGCTTGCTTACCATAGGAGACAGAGACATCATTTCAGACTCCATGTTTCTGGCCTCCACTTGCCAGTGCTTCATTCCATGATTACCATGAAGCCAATATAGGAATATATTCCTGCATAATTTCCACAGCTGTTGAGCATCTAAATTCTGGCAGAGGTAAGGCGAAATATCATGGCAGCTTTCGAAGGCGGTGTGTGCCCACTTACAAAACTGCTTAACTAAGTGTACTGCTCTGAAAATACAGGTGTAACTAGTCAACTTAAGGTTTAAGCGATTAACCCTCTTAATCTGTGCATGTTTCTCAGGACAAAACCATCTCAGTGTGGAATAGGGGTGGGGGAAAAAACGATTCTGAACCGATTCACAAATGTCAAAAATTGAAAATTTTCTATTTTATATTCTATTTATTTTGATTTGTTTGTATATATATATATATATATATATATATAGACGGAACTCTGAAGCGCGGAATTGCAGTACCCGGACCGTATGTGACTGTGGTGTGCCAACACATTCTCACCCCAAGGCATCACCTTTGACCATGCTTCAATATTTGACGTTTTAGGTGCCCTTTAGCGTCACTTACATGACGCGATCCTACGGCGTCATCTAACTGACGCTAAAGGAAAGCGTCAGTTAGAGGACGTGGTTAGGTTTAGGTGTGGGGTGGGGGTAGGGTACACGCGATCCTAGGGCGTCATCTAACTGACGCTAAAGGCAACCCGGTCTCATCCCAAATCGTCATATAACTGACGTTTTGGGACGTCTTTTGACCATACGTCAATATTCGCCTTTTTAGGGCCCCCTTAAACGTCGGTAGATGAGGTTATGGGATCCTAACTCTACCCCATACCTAAACTTAACCCTAAACCTAACCCGTCACCTAACTGACGTTAAAGGTAAAGCGTCAGTTGTATGACGGCCCGGGATCGCCATCTACCGACGTTTAAGGGGGCCCTAAAAAGGCGGATATTGACGTATGGTCAAAATACGTCCCAAAACGTCAGTTATATGACGATTTGGGATGAGACTGTGTTACTAAAGGGCGCCTAAAGCTATGGCTGAGAGCGAAATCCAAACAGCCTCATTAAAAGCTGCGATGTGGAAATATTTTGGCTTCTGAAGTTGAAGGGGGAAAGGAGCTGGACAAGAGCCACACTAGTCGTACGGTTTGTAGAATAAAACTAAAATATTTTGTATCGGTCGTTGTTATATTATTAATGTACTACAACTATGCTGCTAGTTAAGGCACACATTTATTTTCCTGTTGGTTCTTTGCAATGTTAATAAAATATATTGTACATTAATTCTTTATGGGTCATTACTTTGAGCAAAGTATTTATAATCACACACAAACAAACACCAAAAAAAAAAAAACCCATCGAATCCCAGCCCTCTGAATTGCAATCGAATCGAATCATGAGGTGCCTAGAGATTACCACCCCTAGTGTGGAAAGAAGGTTAAAGAAAACTACGTTTTAAAATGGTATCGTGACGCTGAAGCCACAAACTTGCTCTGTGCCAATTTCCACTTTTAAAGATATTTAAAGAAAGTAAAATTGTATTTGTCATAAAATCTAAATCAACTCCACATTTTGTCTTATTCAGTTTGTACACAGTCCATGAGTTTTGAAGATCTACTACAATTTCAGTTTATTTATTTGAATTCAGAATTTATTTGAATTCATTTTGAAGGTATGACCTGCATATTTGAGGTTTTAATTGAGAGAATCAAGTGAAAAACATTTATGTTTTAAACGTCAGTGGAAAAAGTCCAACCGAAAAAGCACAGACCAGTAACGTAAGCAGCTTGAATTTTTCCCATCGCTCATGTTGACGGCTTTGCCTCCTCGTATTGATTAACAGACATTGTGGGTGAACAGCACTGCAGAGGGCCTGCCTTTAGATGTCACAGCATCTGAAATCTTTATGGACTCTCAACATTTTCTGTCAACTGAGACTGTAACCATGCAGAAATCCAATTACAGCCCAATGCGATACAATGACTATTAAACGGATGATTTACACGGCGAGTAGAATGCGCTCTGTGCGGAGCTACAGTTGTACTGTACTGTTAATTCCTGAGGAATGGTTGCATGGGATGGTGATTGATAATATCGACCGAGACCGAGGACCAGTCATCAGGGGCCGCCATGCGGAGGCGTCAATAAGCGTCCATTTAAAGCAAGAGCATGCCACATATGGTGAAGAATTCAATTTTCCATCACTCGTTTCAAAGAGCGTAGTTGTGTGGTCTCCTTGACACGTCCCATCAAACAAAAGTACCGCTGTGCAGCCGAGAGACTACAGACTGGCAGAGCACTTAATGTACATGGTTATCCATTCCCCAGGAGCTCACTTCTGACAGAGCGCCAGCACCTCGACGCCATCCACGCAACTCCCTGCCAGTGTGAAAAATATGGATTGCCAAGAAAATTCTTGCTGAACTGAAAAGTGAAGACAATGAAACAAGACAATGAAATTAGTGGAAACTTGTTCAGTTACAACTCTGGACAAACTAGTTGAAAACTAAAAATTCGGATGTGAAAATCTGCTGATTTATCCATCAGCCTGAGCTGCTCTTCACTATATTGCGGCTCGTAAAGATAGCCACGAACATCGGATTTGAGCGGCAGAATTTCAAAATCCTCTTCTTCCATATCATGTTTAGTTGATATCCCAGATAGCAGACTGACATTGAATCAACGTGGAAATATGACATCGAAACAACGTTGATCTGACATTGTTTTGCTCATCGAATTAACGTTGAACCAACGTCAGATGCGTCATTCTTTCAAAACTAACGGAAAATCAACTTGAAATCAACGCGTTGTTTCAACGTTATGAAAGCAAACCAATTTTCGATTTCATTTAGCTTTGAAGAATGCCGCGTCTGACGTTGGTTCAACGTTAATTCGATGAGCAAATCAACGTTGTTTCAATGTCATGAGAGACGTCGTTTCCACGTTGATTCAATGTCAGTTTGCTATCTGGGATGGAAGTGAAGTCCCACCCACTGATCTGTAATAGGCCTGTAGGGTGAGTGGGTCCCACACCCTTGAATAATAATGAGCTAATGTTTGTAGTCGCTACACTTTTTAATGAAATGTGACTTCCTGCTTATTATGATGCAAAATGACGATTTTTACGTCATAATAAACAGGAAGTAAAACATTTAAATCCTTATTTCTCCCATCTCAGGGGAAAATAAGGGAATAGATAGACCATGACCATTCAAAAATATTACTGGGTTTCTAAAGACACAAAGCTTAATGCAAATGGGTGAAGTGTCCCTTTAATTGAATCTACTGGGATCTGACACATGAAAACAGATGCATAGAAGATATGCACATTAAATAATAAATAAACAGAAAGATGATGAAAAAAGTGTGAGCATGTTAACAATTGATAAAGTCAGTTCCCCCAGCAGAGAGCAGAGGCAGTGCCAGTTCATCACCCTGTTGTATGAGAGGTGCTGCTTCAGTGTAATTTATGAAGTGCGAGTCTCCTAACGGTATCATCAACAACACCCTCTCAAGCCCTTTTCCCCCACTCCATGTCTGCATCTCTCCTCCCTCCCTTTCTTCCTCTGCTTCTCACTATTTCCTCTTCTGAAAAGTAGACAGCCCCAAAGCACATTTTTCAGCTCTGCTCTTTAACGCTCCATTCATCACTGGCAGAAGAGCCAGTCTCTATCTCCTTCCTAACACTGGCCAAGAGGACGTGTTTCCACATTAAATATCTGTTCCTCTCCCAGTGTCTAACAGGATAAAAGTGCCCCTGGTTTCGAAGCTCATATTCCCTTTCAGTTCGACGTAGTCAGTCCCTTCCCGTTCGACGTAGTCAAGTGCGGGTATAAATACAGAAGTGGATGCAAGCACCAGTTGTCTTTCGCTTCGGAGTCGATTTGAAGCGTGTTGTTGCGTACAACGAGCGAGTGTGTCTGTGTTCTTCTGGAAGACTCTACCAGTGCTGGTAGCTTCTACAGTGCGAGTGCAGCAGTGATTGCAAGCTTTTGAACTCTCAACTGCTGTTTTAACAGCATAGAAATGTCTGATTGTTGACGTTGGTTAGAGGGGGAAGAAGTGAATGTTTTACTGTTACAGTCTCAAAGTCAGTGTTGCCGTGGTCAGTCCCCTGTATCCTCTGGCACTGGTGATGGGTCCCATTTCCTGAAACAGAAACACAGGTGCATTTGCATCTTTATCAAAAGGCCATTCCATCCGTGCATTTCTGGGTCTGACGGTCACAATAGTTGCATCCCATGTTTGGGCTTAAACCATATTAAAGCAGCTTTTGTGGATGGCTCATGTTCCCATTGCAGGAATATTACCATCTGGTGTTGAGATCAACCCGGTCTCATCCCAAGACGTCATATAACTGACGTTTTGGGACGTCTTTTGACCATACGTCAATATTCGCCTTTTTAGGGCCCCCTTAAACGTCGGTAGATGAGGTTATGGGATCCTAACTCTACCCCAGACCTAAACCTAACCCTAAACCTAACCCGTCACCTAACTGACGTTAAAGGTAAAGCGTCAGTTGTATGACGGCCCGGGATCGCCATCTACCGACGTTTAAGGGGGCCCTAAAAAGGCGGATATTGACGTATGGTCAAAATACGTCCCAAAACGTCAGTTATATGACTTTTTGGGATGAGACTGTGTTATTGAGATCGAGACTCCCCTTCTTCCGCACAGGTGGAGTACCTCTTCCCATGCTTCCCAGGCCAACCTCCCAGACGAAGACCAGAGTGCCGTGTGGGTTGGGTGATCTGAGGAACACAGTGAGGGGTTCCCCGCCTGGCAAAGCCCTGTGAGTCCCACACTACTTTTTTGCACGGCAGCTGGTGGAGCTCCCCGATGAGTGCGCTGGTCCCTCTGTAGTGGACTGACTAGCCGTTTTGTTCAGGGTCCCCCCAGAGGACAGGACATCCATTGCTGCTTCGGAGGGTGAGCTGGGCTCTGGAAATGATGACTCAGCTATACTTTCT
Organism: Pimephales promelas; assembly: GCF_988280905.1. NCBI lineage: Eukaryota > Metazoa > Chordata > Actinopteri > Cypriniformes > Leuciscidae > Pimephales > Pimephales promelas. Next base: position 32,427,590 of record NC_142771.1, read on the forward strand.
CCCTCAGGAGAGATCCAGCTCCAGAGAAGGCAGCATTGCTAACAAAGGGTTGCTGAGGCGGTCAGGCTCACATGGAACCCTCCACCGTGGTCCAAACCGTCTCGGTTGGATGATTGGCTTCATGGGGCGGGTTCTCAGCGACCGCTACCTCATGGAAGGGGATCCTCGTCTCCCCTCTAAGGCCTGTAAGTTCTTGTCTGTCCTTACGGGGAAGGCTTACAAAGCCGGTGGGCAAGCAGCTTCCCCTCTGTATGCCATGGCACTGCTTCAGGTCCACCAGGCCCAGGCACCAATTAACATGAACGAGGGAAGCCCAAATCATGACCTAATGGGTGAGCTCTGCACTGCAACCGACCTCAAGACTTTATACTGTACCTCATATGGTTTGGAACACTAGGTATTTATTTCTGGCATGCTGCATTTAAGCATTTGTAAAAAAATAAAAAAAATAAATAAAAAAGATTAGTCGATGAGAGATCAGCTGTCCTCTTCCGCATTGTCCCCGTCGAACTCATGTTGCACGTTGGGAGCGGTAGGCCACTGGCCGGCCGTGAACGAGGTGGGGGACTCAGGAGGCGATGCTCACGAGCTACCTTGCCTAGATCTGCTCTGTGCAACAATGCATTTTAAATTAATGAAAAACTAAATAATTTTTTGGCTTCGGTATTCTCGAGAAAATGGATTTTCCCATAGTATAAGCTAGCTTACGCAAAATGAGAGTACTCTCGTAAGAGAACTGTAATACAATAAATAGTGAGTAAATATGAAGAGTTCAGATGCAAAAGCCTCTAAGTACCATTTGAAATTTTCTTCTAAAATGATCATTTTTATCAAGCTAGTATATTTATGTTCAGTAATTTCACTTAAATGGCAATGATAATTACCTATTAATTGTCATTTAAGTGAAATTACTGAACATAAATATACTAGCTTGATAAAAATGGTCATTTTAGAAGAAAAATTCAAATGGCATTTAGAGGCTTTTGCATCTGAACTCTTCATATGTAATTTTACGTTTAAAAAAAGAAAATTGTCAAAATATACACCTACATTTGATGGCTGTCCGAACAACTCCATGATGGTGTTGTTATGGCATCCACCAGTAGTGGCCAATATAACCATATCTACCCAGCCAAAACTCAAACAATAGATTTTCACTAATGACATTCTGCCTCATAATTTGAGGTATACCAAAAGGCCTGAATTTGCACCAACACATTTTAAAATGGTTTTGGATGCCAGATCCAAGGGTAAAATATTAAATTAAGACCCCAGCTGCTCATGTCTGTGCCTGATCAGTTCATTGAAGAAGAAAATCAAGTCTTATGTTTTTTTTAAATTCCTGCAAATTCTTGCAAAGTATTGCTACTGAACTATAAGGCCCCAAGTTGGTCGCAAAGCTCTCTCAATCTATTTTGATCCTTGTTTTATTTCTCTGTTTGTCCCAAAGCCTGCTTCCCTTAGTAGATCGTATTTTGGGGGATTTTCTATACTTGCCAATCAATAATCGTGAACCATGATGACTGAACGACACAAGAGCGGTGTGCAAGATATTGTATCATAGGTCTAAACATAAATCTTATTAGCAGCTTACGTCTAGCGGCCCACTGAATCAGCCGCTAATGAGTTATCAATGTATTATACCTATGGTTTCTACAAGCGGAACCCGAGGATTTCCAGTTTAAGGACAGTTTAAGTTTGAAAGAGTTTAAATGGATAGTTCACTTTGAAATTAATTTTTGATATGTTTTAGCCAACCTCAAGAACATCCAAGATGTACTGTAGGTGTCTTTGTTTCCACAGTATTTTCAATTTTGTCATTTTTCGGTCAAACCGTTGTTGTCTGCCAGTCATATAATGCAGGTATGGGGGTCCACGTCAAAGAACATGCACAGAGAAGTCAAAATTAAACATGATTTAATGACTCATAAATGTAAGTACACATTGATGGCCTAAGACATGAAACGAGCGGTTTCTGTGAGAAAATGAACAGTATTTATATCGGTTTTACCTCATGTTACCACAGCCATGTCCAACTGATCTGAATCATGTCCAACGTTCCGCCGGAAGTGACCGCTTGCTACGTCACTCATTGTTTACGCAGAGATTTCGGAAGTTTTACCTTTCACTAAGCATATTTAGATATATCGAAATCGTCTTCCATTGCGATTTCCTGTATATCTAAATATGTTTAGATCTTCACAGTGAAAGGTAAAACTTACGAAAGTTTACAGCTTGCGGTGTAAATAAGGGGTGAAACAGCCATAATTCACATGGTTTCCTACATGTGTGTTCCGTGTGCACATGTGATACTGTGCGACGTTAATCATGCGGTGCCCGAGTGCATTTGACCAGCATAAAATAACCATATGTCAGACTGACCGGCCGGTCGTGGCCGTTCGCGAGAAAATCGTCCGGTTACGGTCACGTGCCGGTCAATCGGTGCATCTCTACTGCTGCCACCTATCAACCTGGAGGAAAGGCTATAAATGATTATTAAATATATTATTTAAGGAAACACATTATTATCAACATCATCTACCTTTTTTTTTTTTATTATTATGATTGCATTAAATGCATGTTTGTATACGGTTACAACTTTGAACCATGCCAATAAAGCTTGAATCTCAGTTTTCAGAATTATTAGATCTCCACCACTGAGTGTCTCCCTATTCACGTTTTTCATCCAGCAGTGTGTCTCAAGCTCTTCTGTCGGTCTGTTCGTTTCTCTCCACCCCCACCAACACACAGCACTGAACTCATCACTTATTAACATTGATGGTTCATTCACTGCACCACAGCTGGAATGTTTACTCTGTGTGCATTATCCCATTATATAATTATAAAGACTTCACAAAGACTAATTATGAGAAATTTTGTCTCATTGCAACAATATGAATTTCATAAACCATTGTAAAAAAGATCCTGCAATAAACAATCTACTACGGTTGTGCATTTGTCTAAACAATGATTCAGCTATAAATTATGAGCACAGACATGAACAAACAGTTTTTTTGTTTGTTTGTTTGTTTTTCTTTTCTCTCTCAACAAAATCCAATCAAAACATAATAAAGCCACAACCATTTTCCCTACAGAGTCCAATAACTCATTGTTAACTTCATACCACTGAGGGAGATCATCTGGATATATAAAAATATTCAATTCTTATGACGCACACCGAGGGTGAATAACATTTGTAGACTAATAAAGTGAAACTCATCTATCTACTTCTGTGATCACATTGAGCAATTGATCAATCATGTTCTTTCACATTGCCTCAATATATAACATACAACATTTAAAAGGCATTCTTAATAATCTAGGAGAAAATAGAAGAGAGTAATATCTTAAAATCATTTTCTAGCCCATTTTCTTTTCTTTTTTTTCATTTTCTGTGTTAAGCAAATGAAAACCACATAAAGCGTTGTTTATTAATAGACTGTATTTTCGGATTTCTAACAGTGAAGTGGCTTTTGCCTTAAATCTGTCTGCTGTCTTTTCCACAGAAGACTAAAGGCATACAGATTGGAATGACATGGCTGGGTACATGACAGCATTTTCGTTTTTGAATAAAGTATCCATTTTAAACAGATTTTAGTAATTACAGAAAAACATCACTGTTCGTCAAGTGCTGGTTTAGATCAGAAAAGAAAAAAAAAGACTGAAGCAAAAGAAAATATACCTATTAGGGATGGACAATTTTAGCTAAAATCATAATCGCGATTAATCAAACAAGTTACCTCGATTACGATTATTTATTTTTTGTTCTCATGTCACTGGCAAGGCTCATACTAGATTTCTTTCTCGAGAAACCACACTTGTGCATTTTTTTTTTATCTGATTCGATCATAGACTAGAGCATACGTACCGTTTCACGCTTGCAAACGATCCCGGCTTAAGCGCCATCATTACGCAACTCGCACTGATTCACACAGCGTGTATTCCAGGACAGAACATGGCAATGTTACTCTGTCCCCAATCTGGCACCAATCCTGGGTCGTGTTTGCGTTCACACCCCAGATAGCAAACTGACATTGAATCAACGTGGAAACATGACATCGAAACAACGTTGATCTGACATTGTTTTGCTCATCGAATTAACGTTGAACCAACGTCAGACGCGTCATTCTTTCAAAACTAACGGAAAATCAACTTTAAATCAACGTTGTTTCAACGTTATGAAAGCAAACCAGTTTTCGATTTTCATTTAGCTTTGAAGAATGCCGCGTCTATGGTTCAACGTTAATTTTATGAGCAAAATCATGAGAGACGATGTCATGAGAGACGTCGTTTCCACGTTGATTCAATGTCAGTTTGCTGTCTGGGACAGAAGGTGTTTGTTCTGGCAATTTCCCGGGATCAACGCGCTGTGTGAAAAGGGCTCGTTGCTTCAGTGTCGCAGACTGGATGGGGTGGAGTTACGTGACTACACACACGGTAATTGTGTTTTAAGGGGAAAGTACATTAACACACAGTGGGCGGAAATATTAATAGGATTCAAAAACCGAAATAACCTACTGTACATGGTAAAATGACGTCAGTTATAGGCTCTGAATTTCGGTTTCGATTATTTTTCGATTAATCATCCAGGCCTACCTATGATTGAATGGAAAGTTGCTTTATTGGTCAAATGAAAAGTTCTACATTTACAATAAGATTACATTATTAAAGAGTGAGTAACTAAACCCTAAACCAACTTTTTTAGTTAATGATCTGTAAGAATGGATCTTTATTAATACCAGTCATTGATTCGAGTAACTTTTTTGACATTGTATAGTGTTTTATTTCTACAATATATGGTGTAAAAACGTCTTAGTGCTGCCCTCTTCAGGTAGAACAGCGGCTACTGCAGTTGAATTTTCCTATTGTATGTTCCAACCCGGTCTCATCCCAAGACGTCATATAACTGACGTTTTGGGACGTCTTTTGACCATACGTCAATATTCGCCTTTTTAGGGCCCCCTTAAACGTCGGTAGATGAGGTTATGGGATCCTAACTCTACCCCAGACCTAAACCTATCCCTAAACCTAACCCGTCACCTAACTGACGTTAAAGGTAAAGCGTCAGTTGTATGACGGACCGGGATCGCCATCTACCGACGTTTAAGGGGGCCCTAAAAAGGCGGATATTGACGTATGGTCAAAAGACGTCCCAAGACGTCAGTTATATGACTTTTTGGGATGAGACTGTGTTACATGTTCCGCACTTCGTGAAGTACGCACAATGCAAACTCACTTTGGTCAGAGCAGGCAAATATGAATGCATAATGCATTTTACATGGGTTAGAACAAGTTGTTTTTAAATTGGATCCACGTTTGCTGCTGACCTTTCTTGATTGAGTGTAATAGCAAACGAAGCTAATGCAGAAAGGTCAGTGGTACAGACAGCTTTAAACATATAATTGGCACTTTTTTTCTTGACAAGACAGCTCTGTTGTGGGGTTGCACATCTTATATTCTCTTGGATATACACACAAACAAAGTCCACTGCACATCCAGGGTAGACATGTTTCCTGTCATATCCAAGCAAATGGTGATGTCTGTTTAATTATGAAGCGAGACTGTCTCGATTTGACAAGGCAGCGTGTGTGCATTAACACTGCAGCTCCAGCTTTCTCACTCTGCTTAGACTGAGAAGTATTCCGCATGAACAGTGCATTATACACACACACACAAGCACATCATAGCTACAAGAGAAAAATTTAAAATATATTCAAAATGGTTCTAATTAGCACTTCAGATTTTACATCGAACATCAAGTGGCGACGCAAAACAAAATGTGCAACCACATATTTGTGCAAAGACAGCAAAATAAAAGGAGAACTTCTGCCGAATACCTTGAAGAACTATGGTGTAAGAAAATACAACCCAGGCTGTGTTGTAAGCATGAGGCCACGCTGGAATGGACAAACAGCATGTTTTTCTTCTTTTGTTTTTAATAGCGGTTGGCAAACCAACTTAAAGGTGCATTACCACCAACTACTGGACTGCAGTTTGATTAAAAAAAAATGAATTATTTATATATATATATATATATATATATATATTGTGTGGTGGCAGTAGTCCATGAGAGGCTGCCGTCTTTACATTCATTTTGTGTTTGTTTATTTATTTAAAGGGATACTCCACTTTTTTTGGAAATAGGCTCATTTTACAACTCCTTCAGAGTTAAACAGTTGAGTTTTACCGTTTTCGAAACCATTCAGCCGATTTTCTGATATTTAGAAGAATATCAGTAACCAGACAGTTTCTGGTCTCATTGACTTCCATAGTAGTATATTTTTTTTCCTATTATGGAAGTCAATGGCCCTCATTTATCAAAAGTGCGTACACCAAATTTTCAGCGTACACCTTGCGTACACTCAAAACCACGGTGAGTTTGAGATTTATCAATATGGACGTGGGCGTACGGCACGTTCGAATCCTACACCAGCTCAGGAGGTGGTGTACCAACCCTATCTCACAACCAAGTCGTACGAATTCGACGAATGATTAAAAAGTGGCTATTTACTAACAATTTATACGACCTCACTCGTACGAATTAATACGATTTTGCTAAATCGCACATATTTTACGAATTGGCCAATTCGTTTGAATTCGTACGAATGAACTACCCCTTACCCCGCCCCTAAACCTAACCATCACGTGGGTTTAGACAAATCGTACGAATTAGTACGAGTGAGGTCGTACGAATTAGTACGAATTAGACACTTTTTAATCATGCGTCGAATTCGTACGAATTGGTCGTGAGATAGTGTTGGGTGTACGCACGTTTGAGTTAGTGAGGAAATGCGCAGAAAAATTCCTAACACCACAAAACGCACTGACAAACTAAAATATATGATATATTATATGACCCACTGTAAAACAAACAAACAAAAAAACAACAACATAGTAATTATAAACTTCAGTGTTTATTTTTGTGTAACGTGGACTTCAATGTTTAATTTGTGTGACTTTACCAAAGCATTTGATTTGTAAGCCATATGTATTCCTTCAGTTGCGAGCCCGCTTTACCCTGACGTTTCAGGATAATCCCCGGCAGGTGCGCACGGACTGGCTTATAGCCTAATGAAAGGCTTTCAATGACCAAAAAATAATTCAGACTGAAAAAATAATAAAAAATACGTTCTTCTTCTTTTAAATGATAATAATAATACAAATAATAATAACGACATTCTTCTTCTAAATAACAATAAGCATCATTAATACATATCATAATAATAAGAAGAATAGCTACTATTACAAATTGTCATGCAATTAATAATGTGAATGAATGGTACTTCACATCACATCATCATCATCATCACTATTATACATGTGACGTGATTCGAATTTGAAGGCTAATTTCAAAAGACGTGCTGTAAAATAATGCATTGTGATAGGGCATTTCGGCTCCACGTCTGAGAAGTTTCTCTTCTTTGCCGTCTTCCGTGTGTCCATGGCGTAAAATGAGTGCGTGGGGGGAGCGGAGACTTGAATATTTAGGGGCGTGTTATTCTAATGACGATCGTTTTCGGCCACGGGATTTGTCAAGGGCAGGCATTGCGTACACCTGGATTTCAAAGGTACGCACAGCTTCATAAATCAGGCGGTGAGAGGAGTGTAAGCATAATCTTACGCTAAAATATACACCTGTTTATACGCAAGATTGATACATGAAGGCCAATGAGACCAGAAACTGTCTGGTTACTGATATTCTTCTAAATATCAGAAAATCGTCTGAATGCATTTGAAAACGGTGAAACTCAACTGTTTAACTCTAGGGGAGTTGTAAAATGAGCCTATTTCCAAAAAAAAAAAAGGAGTATCCCTTTAAGGGGCGCTTTAAATGCCTTTTCTGTGATCAGATAGCTATCTGATCGTGAAAAGACCAGGTGTAAATGCCCTCCGAAACGCATTCGAGACAGATTTGAATCCGATCGCTCAAACCACTTCAGGAAGAGGTCTGGGCCGCATTCCAGACAAAAACTGGACAAGAGTAAATGCATCTGGTTGTTGAAACCACATGTCAATTTTACTCCTCCCAAAAATGCTAAAAAAATAAATAAACCTGTGAGAGCGTGTTATATAGCCTATATGTCACGTTATAGTCGACGGCGCTACTGCAAAACGCACCGTTCATCAAGCCAACGTGCAAATAATCACGAATCAAAGTGAAAGTCAGTCGCAGACGCTTAACACACAATCATCTACATTAAAAGTAAAGGAATGAAGTGATCTTACCAGGGCTGTTGCCGCTCCCTCTTATTGCCGTCTTTGATTTTGAAATTTTAGCTGATGATCTACTTCAAGTGTCTTTACTTCATCCAGGCAGAGAGAGGCTGCATCTGAAATCAAATACTATATAGTAAGTAAAAAAAAACAGTACGTGACAAGAAAAGTAGGCCTATGTCTGAATTCAAAGTACTCATAAAAAAGTGTGAAAAATGACCTACTTCCGGCGAGATTCTGAAGTGACACTTTACTTTACTTAAACACTTTACTATCCCATGGGGCCACGGGAGAAGATTGTGGTCGTAAAATGATTGCTTATTCAAAAGAAGTACATACAAGTATGTGACTTCGGACGCAGACCGAATGTTTTGCGGTAGGGAAAAAACATGGTACGCTCCGATTCTCTCTTGATCTAAGAAATTATAAAAACGTGTTTTCTTCTCTCGTAGCCAAAGAGAAGTGATAGTCATTGAATATGCAAATATGAGGGGGATATGAGACGGTACAAGATTCCAGCTGACATTTTGGACTCTCTGGGGGGGTTTAATGCTGTATCTAACTCACATGGGAGACGGATACACAGATGATTACATTGTGACACTCTGTATTGAAAATGCGTATCTGTGTGCAAAATTCTAAACCACAGGCCTGTTTCACACTAAATGCTTAAGCGGTGCATATTTGTTAGACCTTAAGCAGAGCGGAAGCAGTGCATATTATGCATCCTGCACTAGACCACAACACAACTGTTTCAAGCGTAACATAAAATTTAGGGGGCAGCCTTTATCCCCTTGTCTTTGCATAGTTTTCATAACTGAACAAATGTAAATACCCAACATCACATTCTAGGAGGCAGAACAGTTAGTATTCAGGCTCTGGGGGCTTTATCACACAGACAATATTGGGATCTGTTTGCTGATGCATGCTTTCCTCATGCATTCACATTATCCATAAAACGGCCTTCTCGGAGCCCACTGGGCCAGGAAAAGAGATTAGATTGAAAACAGCATCTATGCTCAGCATTAAGACTTCTATCTCTTCTCCATCAGCATATCATTACGTGCGTGTCATATCCAGCACTGTTAGTGTGTTTGCATCTGTATTACAGGAAAACATGACTCAGATGGCAGATCAATCCCTGCTAAACAAATCACCACATGAGTGCCATTTGTGGCAAATAATTATTCCTACATGAACTGAATAATTTAGCAGAGTGGATTATTTGTTGCATGTTGTTGTGATATTTTCAAATTAATGTCAGGATGAGATAATAAAAAAATGATTAGTGAACATGATAATTACAATACAATACTCAGTACAATTGAAATCTACAATACAAGCTAATTTGTGTCTCTGTCTGTGATAAACTGGAGAAGTGGATCTTCTAAGGACTGCTATCAGGTCTTTTTTTTTTTGTACATGCTAATAGAAAAACTTTTAGGAAGGTTAAAGGAAAAGTCCACCATCATATTACCATCATTTACTCACCCTCATATCTTTCTAAACCTGTATGGGAGTCTTTGTGGAACTTAAAAGAACATGTGATATCCAAACAAATTTGCTTTCCATTGACTTGCATTGTATAGAAGAAAAAAAAATACAATGGAACTGACTTGATTCATTTAACCCATAATCACACACACTGCAAACGGGTATTGGGAATCGAACCTGCAACCTTTGGATTATTACCAATCTCTTTAACCATTAGTCCACAACTACCCCATATTTCTGTATAGATGCAGAAAATCCAGCCAAGGTCTATTTATTCTGCACAAAAAAAAGATGGAACATAATTCCACATCAGCTATAATTACTACCACTAGGAAATGCAATATTTTGGAGAGCATGACAGTGTTTTAAATCATTGTGGAAACTAATGGCTGCCGATCATTTTTAAGCTGAATGTGGACTGTAAAGTGTTGGTTATGCAGTTGGAATACTGTTAATACAAATATATAAAGCTTGGCAAGAAGTACTCAAGTCACTTTTGTGCAACACATTTCATTTAACTCTCTGTGAAAGCACAATAATGATTAAATACAGAGATAAATCCTCAATTACACACCTAATGCACATCTGTTGCTCTTCATTATGCCGCAGTCAGATTTAAAAGCTTCCTTTGCCAATAGGTTAAAGAAAAAGAAATATAAAATTGCTATGTAAAAAAGAAATCCATTGAATGAATCACTTGAATCAAGACATAATTACCACTTACAAACTTATGAGGACCTCAGTTAGGCTGACAGCATCCAAATTGACTTCATCCAAATAAATTACACTAAATACGACTAATGACACTACAAACAATGTAAATGAATTAAAAAAAAAACAAAAAAAAAACACACTATTGGCAACACTTGAGTTATGATTATTTTGAACTTTCCAAATTGAATGGAGACGCTTATGAAGAGCAGAAGCAGTTAAAGGGTAATTCCACCGGTGGGTCAGATATGTAGTAGAATAGTATCATAAATTTCTAATTTGGGTCCTTCTTGGGCGATAAAAGGCAGAAAATGACTTTTTAGTGCTTGTGGATTGTAGACAACAATCCCCATAGTGCATTGCAATGCTCAGCAGGCCACTCCCACTACTCCGCCTATCAATGTAGACTAGAGTTGAGCTATCCACTCTATAGAAATCATTTTGCGCACTGAAATCAGATAACGCGCACTAATATAATATGACGACGTAAGAGTGTCAAGGTGGCGCCCTCGCCATCAGCCAATGGATTTTCCTGATTCTATATGGGCTTCAGACAATCGGCACACTTACTCTGATGCGAAATTTTACATGTGAAATGCAGCCAAACCTTGGAGCTTTTTGAAAGGTTTGAAAGACTAGTGCTTGTAGTCTTTACAAAAAAAGTGCTTGTAGTCTTTACAAAAATCCCCCCCCCCCCATCCCCCCTATCCTGAAGGTCACTATTTGGGTTTCTGAAACATTAGGAATAATCCATTTACATGCGTGAGAAGAGAGAGTTTCTCTTGTATACATGGAATTGCAATATCCCGATGTAAACAGTGACGCGCGGTTAGCGTCTAAACGTATGGACAACCTTAAGACGCAATATGCGTCATTTACGATTCTTCTTCCTGTATCCAAAGACAACTACAACAGCATCACGCGGATAATGAATAGTTCGGGGCAGATAGCGATCGCCTTTGTTTGCGCTTTGATGCTGGTAACGTTACTGACCTTGCTCCAAAAGTATGCTGTGCTATGTCTCGCCTGGTCTCGCCATGTTTACTTCCAGTATACTGCACGCGGATTTTTGTGTGCGCCGAGACATTTCTCTACTCAAAAGACCAAGACTCCTTGCGAATAGAACATGCGCAGAATACAAATCACTATGGGGATATGCTGATACGCGTTTGTATGACCAACAATTCGGATTAGAAAAGGGGTACCCCAGCTATAATATCCCGGTTTTTAAAAGGTTTAAAAGGTTTTTGACGGTGTTTACATGGCCATTCGCAACCGGGTTATTGCCAATATCCTGGTTTTGAACGGGTTATTGGCTGCATGTAAACGTAGTCAATGACGTAAAATGACAATTTTTGCGTCATTGACAGCCCATTCTCACTCCCAAGGCGTCACTTAACTGACGCCTTGGGAAGCATTTGGGCATGCTTCAATATCTGACGCTTTAGGCGCCCTTTAGCGTCAGTTAGATGACGCCCTAGGATCGCGTGTACCCTACCCCCACCCCACACCTAAACCTAACCGCGTCCTCTAACTGACGCTTTCCTTTAGCGTCAGTTAGATGACGCCGTAGGATCGCGTCATGTAAGTGACGCTAAAGGGCGCCTAAAACGTCAAATATTGAAGCATGGTCAAAGGTGACGCCTTGGGGTGAGAATGCGTTGTCATTGAAGGAGGAATTGAAAAAGGTAAATAGCGGATTTTTTTGTCTCAGGGGAAAATGAGAGAGTGTTGCACGACCATTCGATAGTATGGAAATCTTAATGCAAATGGGTGGAGTGTCCCTTTAAAAAAACTCTATTAATCAGTTTTAGCCTATATTGCAAAGTCTACAGACTGAACACAAACCTCTCCTCCAGCCTCAGGACAGACGTACTGTAGTTTATCAAAGGCTCGAGTCGGTCCTAAACTCTCCCTCCCATGATGCCCCGGGGCCTCACTTCATCAGAACAACTAGACACTCAGTACATAGCCATGCCCTCAGAAAATAAGGGCTGTCGTCTAGTGACTGATCAGAGAAGAGTCAAACCTGCTCAAATAAAATTACAGACTTCTCATATATTTCATTATTATTTCCTAGGGTGGCAGCAAAAAAATGCCCTGGGCAATTCACTTTTTATGAGACCTAGCTGAAGTGTGCACTTATCTGCTTTACTTTACCAGATGATTTAAAGTCAGATGGAAGCAATTGAAAGAATGTAATAATGTCTTTATTGCTGAAACTCATAAAATGATATTCACTATAAATGAACACACTAAACAGCATGCGATTTTCAAACGGAGAGAAATTATTGCTGTATTTACGCTAATTAAAAATGTTTTCTTTTCTAGCATAGATGACAAATCAAAGCTATCCATATTCACACATGAACCTGCCACTCTTCACACTCTTGCAGTTTCTGACTAGGATGCAGATGATAAAGGAGCGATGCGTTCTTCCATGGCACAAAAATATCTCTCTCTCTCTCTCTCTCTCTCTCTCTCTCTCTCTCTCTCTCTCTCTCTCTCTCTCTCTCTCGTTAAAGGGGTCATATCATGAGGTATCCAATTTTCCTTGATCTTTCAAGATAAAAGAGCTTGATACTGTGAAAACAAACTGTAACTTTCAGAACTTAAACCTACACTGATGCAAGTTCTGCAAAAAAAAAAAAAAAAAAAAAAAACTTGTAGCAAAAATTTCTTAAAATAAAAGTGAAAAACGTTTTAATAATCTGAAGAAACTTTTTCCACTAAAAATAAACATTGTGCAATGGAATGTTCCAAAAGATGGTAAAGATTTCTTCATGGAACCAGAGATGGCAAATAATATAAATCAATATTTCCTCGATCCTTTAACTTGTGTCATTGTACTGAAAACATAAGTGTAAGTTTCAGAATTCAAACCTTATTTGTAAGACTAAAGCCAGGCAAAGTGCACCAATCGGCAAACTTTTGACAGCAAGATAATAACATTATCCGGGTAAACTTTTACTGACAAAAAACAAAAAAAATCTGGGTTAATATATCTCGGTTAAACATAGAACTGAAGTCTTAAAGAAAACATGCTGAGTGCCAAAAACAGAGTAAAAAATGGCACTTTATTTCAAAATTGTGACATCTTTTGATGTAAAAATCTTGCCAACCGTATAAGTGGATGTTGGAGAACATTTTAAAATAATAATTTAAAACAAACAACAAACAAAGGTAGTGTCACTATGAACAATTTAGGCAGCTTCACACTCGATATTACTTCACATTATGATAATAGACATTTAATTTGGACAATTCATGCAAGTGCTTCAACAAAAAGCTTCACATCTAGTTCAATTCAGTCACTCCATACTGTTACTCATTATTTTCATTTGAAATCAACAACACGCTTAGGTTATTTTCAACACAAAATGCTCTTTTAAATTGATTTTACTTCATGTTTTATATTTAGTTATTTATTTTATGCTCATGGGCATATCTAATGGCCCATATCAAGACAGACAGAGAGTGAACAAATAAAATGTCAAAAGCTTTTACGCAAGCTGCCTGAATTAAAGATTAATGACAAGATGTATGTTCTCTCAGGAATCACCAACAGCATTCCCAACACAAATTAAGCGTGCCATTTTCCCTTCGTCAATCAGCACAACACTTAAAAAATGTACCACGATTCCACTCCGCACACAGATTGGAGTCCGACTGAAGAGGAATCACCCAGTGTCTCGCTGTGCTGATTTTATTCCTCTGGCATTGGCAAGATAAATATATGTCAGCGTGCGCTGTGCTGCCCCCTGTGCTGCCGTGATTATAGCGTTTAATAACTCGCCTTCAGTAATACATTGACATTGTCCGGCCAGGATCCTTGCCAGGAAGGCTTGATTTACCAAACCCCTTGAAGGGGGAAAAAAATCTCATTCAGCAGATGGATTGCTGAAAAGGCTCTCCAGCAGGCCTATAAATCATTCTTTAATCAGAGCCTTCAGTGAGAGCGCAGAGCCACCGCTGGCCCACTGGAGGACCCCTGACTCAATACTGTCTGTGTTACTGCTCTCCACATCCTTGTCTCTTTAATCCCCCCACACACATACGCTCCCTCCATCCATTCATCTCAAGTCAACCACAAACTTGTAGAATGCTTACACTTTTAAAACATATACCTCCACTACAGCCAACAAGGATTGTTCTCAGAACTTTAGCTTTGAATGTTCAGAGAACAGAGCCAACTCTATATTGTTATGCTCCCCCAACAGACTTTCTAGAGACTAAGTAACTTTGCAATGACATGTCAACATATTCTATCCCTAGTTTGTTGTCATGAAGATTAATGATGATGCACACTTGTTTCTTGTTGAGTCCTCAGTTGGCTTCAGCCTTTGTTTGCGTTGTCGTTACATTTGTGTGTGTAAAGCTTTTGCACTCTTCTTCCTGGGATTATTGTCCTTTTTTATATATAGATAGTATAAAGTATGTGTGTAAAAGTATAAATCTGAAATTGAATTCATATATATTTTTTTCATCTGCCAAAATGTGACAATAACTAAAATATTTAAAAGGTGTAACCCTCTGGTGCTTTTTAGTCATTTTTTTATAGAAAATGTGTAAAAATAATAATAATTATTATTATTATTATAATAACAACTTTTTTTACATTAGAATGGTACAAAACTCACAAAAAAATGCATGATTTCGAAGAGCTTAAATGGTCTGACAAAAATAGTCACACTTGTACTTTTAGCAGTCAAAAATTGGCTGGAAATAATAAGGAAACAAATTTCATCAGATGGATATTTTAGTACATTGCCCAAACATTTTTTTTTAATTTTTTATTTTTTTTTATCAAGCTCAAATTTGAAAGACAACACAATATGTATGCTATAATATCTAATAGATAGATCATCCTTCGAAATTAATGTTTTCATAACTTCATTAGAGTGGAACATATTTGTCTTAAGTGGGACAGGACGTATTGGGTATTGTAATGTAATTTGTGATGTCACTCAAAATGCAAAAAGATTAGCCAATAATTAGTTATACAATGTATATCTATATAATAAAAAAAATCACAACCATCAACTTCAGTTCTCCAGGCGTTGCCCCAGGTTCAGGGGCGTCTTCTTTATCTACGTGGCATGCAAAGACACCCCTATCCTGAGTGTTGAGATTGTGATCATGTCGGTGGAGGAAGCAATAGAGCCCGTTCCTCCAGCAGAGATAAAGACAGGGTTTTACAGCCCTTTCGTCAATGTACCCAGAAAGGCAGTGGGTTACTGTTAATTTTGGACCTGCAAGTGTTGAATCTGGCCCATACCAAGTTCCAATTCAAAATGCTTACACAGAAACACATTCTCACGTGCATTCGTGCCCAAAATTTGGTTCGCAACAACCAACCTGAAGGATGTGATTCCATGTATCACAAGTTCACACTTACAGATAAGTCGGAGAGAATAAATGGTGTGCATATTTGTTGTGCTGTCCGAGGAGAGGGCTCCGGGCTCGGTATTCGACCCGAATAAAGCTGAAATAAAACAGCTTTGTATCAATTAAGGATTCTTTTTTTGAAAAATAGTTTTAATTTTAGTTAACGAAAACCCAGGTAGTCACTTTATATTGCTCTAATGGTTCTAATAGGAAATTCTTGACTGGAGTACAATGCAGTCCAGTAAGTGAACCCAAATTTATGCTGTCTGGTCAAAGGTCTGGCATATGTGAGACTGAAAAAAGTAATAAAAAAAAAATCTAAATAAATAAATAGCTTGTAAGATTGTGGTCCGTTCCTCAAAATGATCATTAAACTGTATCCGGACAGTAAAAGTTCTTATAGTATGCTGAAGGTGACAAGAGGGATTAGTCAATCCCTGGTGTTTCCATTAGCTGTGTTTTACTCCGTATGTGGTCTGACTGACAAATTGTGAATGCCCACAATGTCAGGGGAAACAAATGTTGTGGCTTTAGAAGGACATTAATCAAAACAACTTGAGGTTTTTCCCTTATTTCTAGTTTAAATGGACTCCTTTGCCTCTGTAGACATGTACATATCCCGGAAGCATTCTTACTGTGAGTGTGAGATATCATCAATTCAGCTTTCTTGCACACTCGGATGTTAGCAACCTGGTCTTTGGTCCAACTCTGAACCTTGTACCACACTGTACTGTCAGACAACTGATGTCAATACTGTAGCTAACTTTGCGTTAATCGCATCTTCTGCACAAAGAGCAGAGAAGACGGCACACTTTTCTACATGTGTGGAGATTACTCTTAAAACAGTCTTTTTTTCCTGTAGAAACATGCATTTGTAATCTTTTATTGTACAAAAAAGCATTAATCCTTAGAAGAAAAGAAGAAAAAAAAACAGTTGTTTCTCAAGTATGAGATACATTTAACCTTACTTGAGCTAAATTAAAGGTGCTGTAAACTTTATAATGCCATGCTTAAGGGGGGGGGGGGTTGATTGCGATTTCACTTTTTTCATTTTAAATAGTGTGTAATGTTGCTGATGGTGCATGAGCAGTATCTGCAAAGCTGCAGAGATGAAAGTTCAATGTAAGCAGAGATATCGTCTTTTAAAAATCAGGAAGTTTAATGCCTACAAAAACGACTCGATTGGGACTACAACGGGTTTTAGACGTCACTAACCCACACATTTACATCAACCCTCCCTCTGGAATAAACAAAAAAGGGCATGCGCATATTTCTGCGGCTCGTCGAGTGTGTTGTGTTCATCAGGTCAGGTCGTCTGTGTTTGAGCTTCCCACGGACGCTGTACTTCGTCAACAATGGATACAATTTATGTTTGATTATGTTCCTGAAAATGACGATCGTAATCTAGCTCTCTGTGCCGCGCATTTTACGGAAGACAGCTTCCACAATCTCCACGAATTCAACACCGGATTCAACAAGAAACTGTTACTAAAACATGAAGCAGCTTCAGCTTTAAAACCAGAGGCAGCAGTTGTTGGGCCACAACCTGTACGTAGGCTAACGCCGCCTTCACACTGGCAGTTGAAATCAGCTCCGTAATACGCAATACGTTCCCAACGGACGTCGTACTACACAGTGAAAAGCGTCGGACGCGGGTAGAACAAAAATGGCGGAGAGATTAAAGTTTGATTCTGTCAGTTCTGTATGATCTCTCTGAGGCCACCCTTAAAAATATTCTTGTTTGCCGTAACCCGACCGACCCTGTCAATTTAGGGCCGACCCAATTTTTTATTTTTTTTTCCCTTTTAGTCCGACCGACTTGCCGGTTGTAACTTGCGTTCAGACCGACCGATTTTTTTTTTTTTACTCTTCAAACGACTAATTCAAATTCCATAAAATTATATTTTAGTTAGTATTGTGAAAGTTGCTTATGTCTACAAACGTAGGCTACGTTCTTTCTTTTAAATAAAAACCCGTGGCGTCATAGTCATCTGATTATGTTTACACGATTGGTTTACCCGTGTCACACTGTCTATAAGGCTTATACGTTCGCTTCGTTTCATTCAGTGTTCCCGCTTGGTAAACCCGGTATTAAATGGGCTGAATATCATCCATTTCTATATATAATAACAATATTAAACAATTTGTCTGATGCAATTTTGCTATTCCCAGTCCAGAAGAGAGAGAGCGATCTCTCACCCGGAGCCACAACGCGAACAACATGACAGCCCTGCTTAATGAGTGACAATGAGGACAGAACGTGGTTACCTACACTTTAGATCTGGGATATTATTCTAATTGTGTTTTAGATTTCCGCTTTCAAAGATTATAAAAAGATATTTGAGATGAAACCATTACAGACGCATTCTGTCTATAGCGCAACTTCCTTCCCTTCACAGCGTTGCGCTGTCATTTCTTCCTAAAACCCAAACGTACCGTCAGAATCAGCACGATCGGTAATTGTTGTAAAATGCAGTCTGTACTGTTGCTAAACTGCGTACGGGTTCAATCATTAAAAGAGCTATTAAAAGCACAAAAGTCTGCGCAAGAGACGCTGTTCACAAGGTGATGCGTGCTCCGAAATGCACTGCAACGGGACAAGAAAAGTAGGCTATAGCCTCATTTTGGGCTTCATGTGCGCAGCTAAACTATCAAATATACATAAAATCTAAAATGACCTGCTCTGAGATTCATTTAAACACAGTTTATGTCTTAAATGGATGTGAATAGTTGGGAGGATATGGTGGTGCATCAGTCATCTAGATCCGCACTCGGTCTTAAAGGGGCAGTAGTCTAATAAACATGTGACGATTGAGCCAGTAATGGGAATCAAACACAACAAAAGGCAGAGAAAAATCACTCGCAGCTCTTGAATTATTAACTTAAACTTTAATAAGCATTAATCTAACTATGATAAACCATGCAGTGTCATTTTACATTTGATTTACTAAATTAAATTTCTTTTCAGACAGCGCAACACACTTAACTGAAAAGTAGCTAATTTTAGACCTTTCTGAAATTAAAGCACTGTGTATATAGGCTCATTTGTATCTTTGTTTAATTGTATTCTTTGTTTCACCATGTGTTTGTACTTGTTTTTGCTTATATCTCATGTATTTGGGGAAAAAAAAGCCTGCACACTGCTGCATAACAAATACAGTAGATATTTATTCATTTTGTGACTGGCCTAAAAACGTAACCGGTTGTAGGTTGCAATAACACCTAGTGGTGGATGCACAGTTTGAAGACCCAGTCAGTGACGTCACAGTATGCAATTAAAAAAAAAAAAAAAAAAAAAAAAATTCATGATCACCATGACCAAAATTTTACTTTTTTTTTTACACTGAATCCTGGAAAAAAAAAAATAGACCTACCTACCGACCCTTTTTTTAAAAAAAATTGCTGTTACTGCAAACCAAAATATTTTTAAGGATGGCCTGATTAGGGTTATGCTGCGTGAGGAAAGTTGCCCAGGACGTTGACATGTCAGGTCGGCTAAAAAATGTGATATAGTGGTCAATAGTTCAATGTCTACCTTCAATTTAATTGTATTAACTGCCCTTATAAACGTTAGAAAGTCATGAAAATAAAAAATGACATCACAACTTATCGTTATAAAATCAATATTTATTTTATTAAAAGTTAATAATTCAGGTTTGTTTATCAGTACCATAGCAACGGTCAACTTCCGCTGGAATTGTCGGATAGGAACCGTCCGTAGCTTTTCGCAGGAGTTCAAATTTTTGAACGCATCCGGATGACCAACGGACACGATTTTCTTCGCACCGCACTCGGTCGGACCTGTTTCGGACCCATTCGCATGCGGTCTGCGAATCTCCATAGGAAATGAATGACTTCCGGTCGTTTCGCAGCCGCATCGGAGCTGATTTCAACTGCCAGTGTGAAGGCGGCGTAAGACTTCATCATTTTAAATGTATTTGCATGTATAATTCCAGATGTAGCCTTGTGTTTTATTTTTTTTTTTCAAATGCCAGCGCTGGCTTTATAGCCACTAGGCTACTAGTTATGCTATTTTGTGTCTACGACAAACGCGTACAAACATTATGGACCTGAATTTTGTATAAGTACTAATATGTTAAACGTATTTTCATGTATGTATGCTTTATGACATTATTTTCGATTTGATCAAGAACGTAATCTAATGCCACGCTGTTTGAGTATAACATTAGTAGCCAGTCAGATGCTATTGTGTTAAACAAACGTGTATAAAGTTAAAACATGTAGCAAATTATCATTCAGAAACGTTTATTAAGAGCCGTGTGTGGTGAGGTTCTGCTGGACTCTCTTTCTGCCTCAAACTGATACTGCAGTAGCGACCATTATTTACATCTGGACCGGAGTGCAGGCACGTTTCGCCCGTAAAGGTAATGGGCGTTAACCTTCCGGACAACGTGAGCGACAGTTTAGCCAATCACCACACACCAGCCCAAACTAACCAATCTGAGCCCACTGCCTGTGTCTGAGGGAGTGGTTGCATAGACTCAGGAAGTCAACCGGTCGTTCGAGGACATAAGAGCGCGGCTGACAATAAAGGTGAAGTTATGAAAAATAAGAGTTTTTAAAAAAGAAAAACCACGAATACATGTTATATTGCTCCTCCACACAAACATGCAAAGAAAAAAAGCAGTAAAACCCCCCTTTAAATGATCTATACTACATGATATCACTGCAATAGATGTTCTGATAAATCACACCTGTCTCTGTGACAGCCGTAGACTCTGTGAACAGCAACAAAAGAGTGAGAGGTGGATGAAACACTTTCTTCAAATCATTTTTACTTGTTTTTCCTTGATTCCGGAAGTATTTTATGCCATAGATATGTTGTTGTTGTTGTTTGTTATAGTCACTTTCAAGCCTGCTTCAAACGAGCATAGTGTGGAGCCAACTTATTTATAAGTTTATAGAAACCAGATTGGAGTTTATAGAGACCAAACATGCCACACATACGATTTTGGTTAACCATAGTATGCAAAGTCTGAAACATTAACCCATTAAACCATTAACCAATTAGATACATGTTTAGATACCCTTTTTAAGGGATCAATAATAAGAACCTTTTTAAGGGATCAATAATAAGAACAGGTAGGAAGGACGGCAAAAATATCTTTCGGATCAACAAATGCCTTGATTGCAGTTTTCTGTTCGTCTATTAAAATGAATGCGCTGTTGATTCATTTTAGACAACAGACGCGACAGCGGAATCTATACATTTCAATTCTCCAGCTGCAGTCATCTTTGAGGGAAACCAGTTAAGCGCTCTTTGATAACGTGATGATTACGTCTCTGCAGATCATCTGTCCATCATCGTATAAAGCCCGCCCTGGCAATTTGATTGGCCCGATCATTTTTTTTTTTTACCATAATTTGATCATAATAATTATGATTAATTATTGATCATAACTACTCCTCAATGGATCGAGTACAGACCGAACTTCCCGACCAAAAAAATGTTGTGGGCGGGGTTCGGCTGGCATCCAGGCTTTGTACTTACTACAGGGTTAGGTAAAATTGGATTTGTTTTAGGGTTATGTAGAGAATCAAGGCGAATCAAACACAACTTAATCAAATTGATCTCTCATGGGATTAATTCACATGGCTTCAACACTCCAAGTTCTGGAGCCCACATTCCAGAGTCACGGAACGACTCCGTGCTGTCTGCAGATAAGGACTTTTATTGCCCCACAGGCCCAAGAGAGGGGTACTAAACAGGACGAACGTGTCAATATGCTAATGTTTTACTGAGACAGGTCAGCTCCAAAATGCTGGAACGAGAGGCTTACAACCAAGCCCTTTGATCTCCTGACAGAGATGTTCCACAGAACACATCTCCTCGTCCCCCTTACGAGTTGAACTCTCAGTAACCTTACGGTTGAGATCGAAGATCTCACACATAAAATAATATGAACTCACCACAGAACAATTCTTGGACCTATAACCAATCATAATTCTTGTTGTTCCTACACTTCATGTGTTATTATGCTTAGATCACATAATAATCATGTAATTGTTGTTAACTATTAACTCTTGTAATTGTTATACAACCATTAGAAGTGTGAATGCCTCGTTTGCTCTTAAACGAACCGTATTCTCGTAATTCAAAAGATGGCTTGATTGAAATCTGCGTAAAAGGTTTTGTTTTATGATTATAATTATCATAAGGTTAAAACGATGGTCTTTTGTCTCTGCTAAGTGCTGGAGACCAGCTCACAGACCATGCATAAATTATGATAAAGAACGAAGTAGATCCACCTCCTGAGATCATGCCATTACCCATTGGCCTAAAGTTTCTTGGAGGTTGGACTAGAGTTTAAGTTAAAGATCCGAACAAAGGACCTCATGATCAGATTTTTGTAGATTGCAGAAGATTTCAGATGATTTTTGTTTAGATTTTTGTTCAGTTCGTTCAGTTCTGTAACTGTTAAGTCCGTGCCTCTCTCTAAAACCAGCAAGAGAGTGTTCTGTTCGTGCTTATCTCTGAAACAAAGAACATGTCCGCATGCTTCTACATCGACTAGACCAAATTCGACCAGCAGACGAATAACCCATCAAGATCAGGGTTACAATTCAGCTCAGTCAAGCCATCCGACTCGTCTTACTTTAATTTCTTTCCTTTATTTCCTTTTTCGTAAAAGTTTCGTTTCAAAGTTAACTTTGCAACGCGCTTCGAACTGGAAAAGACTCTCATTCGCTTGCTAATCACACGTGACCAGCGGCGAAACTTCCATCCCTGCACTTCAAAGACAACAAACCACGCAACGGACCCGGCCGGGAAACCCCCCTTCGACGCGACGCAGACAAAGGGAATTCCCTCAGCCACTACAAGGCGCAAGTATTCCAGGCTCTAACTGAACTGGTGCTTTAATGTTAATTGAATAACCTCTCTAAGAAACGAAGGTTCAAATTAATGCTTGGTGGTCCTTTCAGGTGATGTCTTACGTGCATATAGAAAGTTGAAACTTTCTCTCACTCTTTCCAACTCACTCTTTCCCTTTCGCGACTGTATGAATGTGTGCGTGTGCGTGATTATGTTTAGACCTTAGTTTTGTGCTTAGAATAGCTAATAAAGTCTTGTCCATATATTTGAAAAGATAAATCTTCTTGTGTCGTGTTTGCACATTTAATGTCTTGTACTGTTCGATTTAAAGTTACCTTGCTAAGAAGACATAGTGTTTCACTATAGATTTGGTTATAATTACGGCCCGTTCAAATGAATTCTAAGCGAGTCATTTGCTCGGTTCAGTGATTCGGTTCCATAGATTCATTGCAAATCAATGAATCATTTCCCTTTGAGCTAAATTGGCCTTCGGCCCCCTTTAATACATTTTATGTATATTATTAAATGTTGCATTTGCTACATTTTGGTGGAGAATGCGGGCAGTTCAACCTAAATTGTGAACATATATCAAGAAATTATCTTTTCATTTTTGGTTGCGGATGCGAGATCCGAACCTCCGCGAGTCTGTGTGTGACGTATGCGCCGCGCGCACGTTGAATGTTGCTGCTGCTGTTATCTGTGAGTGAAGCTCTCAGAGAAAGCTGAGAAGTCTAGTCTGTCGCCTATTTTGTTTTCTTTATACCTGCATAAGATATAAAACCTCACACTACAATAAGGTAGGAATTAAGCGTGTTCCTTATTTCCAGAAAAATACCTCGTTATAGCTGATCGACATCTGCGTGTTCCAGAGTCTTTCAGAGAGCTATAACGTTGTGTGTGTGTGTTTATATCAGTCAGAGAAGCCGAACGAAATCAAACTGCAGTAATTAAAACTAACCCTGTAAGTTACAATATTTTCCTGACAGAGCGTCAAGCGTGTTCCTTGTCGAATCTAGTCATAAAAGCCTTAAAGTTATTTATCTGATCGCAGTGCGTGTTCCATTGCTTCTCCGTGATAAATGCTTAATGCTTTCTGTTTATTTGTTTGATCGCAGTGCGTGTTCCATTGTGATAAACACTTAATGCTTATCTGTTTATTTTATTTGATCACCAGTGCGTGTCCCACTATCCGTGATCCCCGTGATAAACAGTTAATGCTTTTCTGTGTATGTCTGTTCAATTATTTATCGTGTAAACACTGCGCGTGTCCGAGTGTAATTGAATAGGACTTATTTTAGGTTTTGTCCAAGTAAAGCTTGTTTTGAAACTGAACCAAGTTAGACCCTGTTACTTTGTGTGAAACTAAACCTGCACAAAGACAGAGACGAGACCATCGTTCTCATACAGCGCACCGCCGCGTGCTTAAAGTTATCACTCTCAACAAACTGAGTGAAGCCCCATGTCGTAAACCCAGCTACGAGTGGTGTATTTTATTTGAACAGTGTGAAATGCGCCGACATTTCCCGTAATATGATCGATAATCATACGTAATACTGTAATACGTAATACTGTACATGTTCTGTGAACATTGAAATGCGCTCGCATTGCATGGAACTGTAACAAACTGCTTACCAACTGCAATTCACGGTTCGCCCACTAGCGTTCGCTTGATCGCTTTAGTTGCTATCGTGACACGGAAGTCTTAACCAACACTTCCGGGTGAACTCTGACCCCCTCGAACTTTGTAAACAAACCAAACAAACGCTACGCTAAGCTAAGCTAGGCTAAGCTAAAGCTGAGCGGTTGTTTGCATTGAGGCCTGTGCTAAAGTCTTTAGCATCAGTTACTATTATCAATACTAACCCCAGCGGTTAGCTATAGTGTCTGTTGAACAACGTTAAAGCGATTTAACCATTTAGACACCTATCGATCTTTTCTTGTTTCTTCTTTTAACTTTATCACACTTTTCTTTAAAGTTAACCATATTTTTCCTGAAAGGAAAATACTGGTGTACCATTATTAATTGTTTTACCTGCATTTTACTTGAAAAAGAAAATACTGGTTTATGATTATTAATTGTCAAATTTCGAATTTGATTTTAAAAGAACAAGAAATTGCAAAATTGAGGTTCTACCTTTCTAAACAGATCATTTCTCATGATTTCTAGATTTATTTTTGTAATAATTCTAATTGCATAATTTTCATAATTTTTACATTTCTCTTTGAGATCCAATCACTTTAGGTGAAATAGTTTTTGAAACTTAAGAACTCTGAAAGTTAAAATTTGAAAGTTATTATTACTATTACAAAAATAGTTAGACTCAGATTTGCTTATTATTGTCATTGCGCTTTATCCTTTCGTCTTGTTGGTTATAAACTTAACCACTATAATTGGAATAATTCATTTGCGTGACGCTTCAATAGGAGACATTACCATCTCCATACGAGTTTCAAATAAACCAGAGACAATCGTCTTTTACAAAGTTTATTTGTGTGTTTAGTTGTTCATCAACTATCAATTCTATACTACTCGTAGTAGATCTAAAGGTAGCGGGATCCAACCTCCTTGCTTCATTTCTCCCTCATCGCGTCTTTCCTGTTCTGTCCTGCTTTATTCCATCTTATTTTGCACATTTGTAGGGAACAAACCTGGAAGAACCATCAACCAACTCTAAAAAGAGACAAAGATAATCTTTCCCAACAAATAGATTATTAGGTATTTGATTTTTAATCAAACCCTCTTGTGTTCTTCTCACTCTCCCTGCATTTGTAAATGCAATTTAAACTTTGACATCTTATCCAAGATTAATTAACAGAGACAAGTGTTGAGCAAACTCCGCCTTCAAAGCATCCCTGCTGTAAGCCCTGCTGTAAGCGGTCCAACCGAAGGTGTGTGTGTCAATCCTGTCAAACTCAGAAAAGAGGTATCAGCATTATTATTGTATTATTTTTCATTGCAAACATAATCAATAATATTGTTTACCTTTCTGGAAACAGATTGTCATTGATAGAAACATTTATGAGAAATTAATACTTTCCCTAGTTAATAATTTCCTTTTGTTTCGTTTCTCTCGCATTTGAAATTGGTTGTTAACTTTTCTCTCTTCTTCTCTTACTCAGTTGAAGTCCTCACATCACGAGTTGAAACCAGCTTTCCAGTGATAGAAAATATTTACAAAAATATTTTCTCCCATTGAAACAAAAAGCTTTTTCCATTCGAGATTTGTTTTAACCTCTTTTTTTTTTTCTTTCCTTTACCCAGTTGAGTGACGAGATCCTCACATCCCTAGCCTCACTGTGTACACTTAGACCAACATTTAGTCATCACGACACTTCACTATTGGTGCACACTTACTGAAACTACACTCAGCCGTGCAACCACATATAGGCTTATACCACACAGATCTGTGTCAGTCTCTTCACCGAGCGTGCCAACATGTCGTGGACGACAAACCCCACTGCCCAACGGGAAGACATGGACGCCTGGCTCAGAGGCATTACAGACTGCCTCACCCCAAAGACAATTGAACTGTTATTATTCTTAATAATAATCATAATTCTGAGGAGATTCCTGACACATGATTCAAGCCAAAACCAAAGCCATGTGGAACTAACCAAAATAACCTGTTCCTTAAGCAATGCCTTCACAGCCCAGCTAAACCTAAGCCACCAGCACGTCACCTACCTTCAGGAGGAGCTGACACGTGC
Organism: Pimephales promelas; assembly: GCF_988280905.1. Lineage (NCBI taxonomy): Eukaryota > Metazoa > Chordata > Actinopteri > Cypriniformes > Leuciscidae > Pimephales > Pimephales promelas. The sequence goes on from NC_142771.1 coordinate 32,453,940, forward strand.
CCAAAGCCGCATAGACAAGCTGGAAGTGAAAGTCCAGGACGACCTCAAGACTACCGAGTTCCTGAGAGAGCTGATGCACACTCAACACTGCAAAGACCAGCTCAAAGCGTCCGACGAAGCGGAGCATGAAACAAAGACCCAAGTTGACAAGCTCCAAGAAGCCCTTGCAGTCACTGAACGTGACAAACAAGAGTTAAAGACTGTCCAGAAGCACCTGGAAAACCAACTCCAGTCTGCTGAACATCAGCTAGAGAAAGCCAAAGCTGACATTGAAAGTAAGAACTCTAAAATCACTGCTCTGGAAGACCACCTGCAAAGGTGCAGCGTTGAAATGGACCATCTGATCCAACAGCGAGACGACGTCAACGACGAGCTCTACGCGGTCAGAGATGAACTCCATCATGCCTTTACACAGAAACCAGAGCCAAGAAGGGAGAGACCTCCTTCAGCATCATCACTGCTGAGCAGAACGGAGTCCTCCATCCAAGAACTGTCATCCTACGGAAGAAGTGAATGGCCACACCCCAAAACGTCACCGGCCTTCACCACAGAACTCTTCCCTGCCAACCAACAAAGAGAGATCATCCAGCCAGACTCCAAAGCTGCAAATGGAATGACCTTCAAAGATCTCAACCAGCTGGCTAAGAACATCACCCAGTTCAACCCGAACTCCACGGAGGGCCACAGCATCCAGGCCTACCTCCAAGATATCAACTTCCTCCTAGAGGTGAGACCACATTTGACTGACAGAGACATTTTATACCTCCTCAGATCCACATCCAGTCAAGAGGTACGAAGCGTCCTAGACCGACAACCTGCTCATGTCAAGTCAAACTACCAGCTGCTACGTGAGATCCTGATTAAAGAATTTACAAGTCCAGAGTCAGAACACGGTGTGTTAGTCGCCTTGGAAACCAAACAAGGTCGTCAAGAGACTCCCCAAGCCTATTATCACCGTTTCCGACAAGCCTACTTCGGTGCACATAGCAAACCTGAATCTGAAGAGGATCTGAACTTCAAAACCCTCTTCCTGAGAAACCTGCATCCAGGACTGAGTCGTCATCTCGGCATCATGGCCTGCCCAGTCACCATGACGCTTCAACAGCTACGTGACCTGACACACAAGGCCTACATCAAACAAAAGATGACTTCAAAGAAAGGTTTGAAAACATCCACAGTGTCAAACTCCAGCAGCCAAGACACAAGCCTTGCACTGGAAGACACCCAGTGGCATGACAACGCCACAGTCCTTCATCAGGAGCACAGAGAATGCTACTCCCATGCTAACGACAGCTACCACTCCAACCACGTGGAAAAGTCATGGGACCCACCAGAAGGAAACAACTGGAATCAACGAGTGCATCCAAAAGCATTCTATGTGGGTAAGCGACAACGAAACCCACCTCCACACCACACTGAGTGTGTCCAAGAACACGACAGTCTCCCCTCAGAAGACAAGGAGCAACTACTGAGTCGACTGCAAGTGTTCTTCAAAGACAAGCTGAACACAGAAGACCAGTGATCACCTTGCACACCTTCCTGAGACGACCACCTGTTCTACAACAACACAGAACAAAGTGGCCTCTCACAGTCAACCACTGACAAACACCCAGAGGTACCAGAAAACACCATCCTGGTTACCCATCACACCACAAGCTCCAAACTCAAGAACCATCTGTGTGCTGCCGCAACACCAGTAAGCACAGAAGTCAGACTGTCTGTCACAACCAGAAGGCATCACAAGTGGAATGCAACAAGGAGACCACGTTTTGCACTACAGCTTCACGCATCCGTGCCAAACCACCTCCCAATGTCTGCCAGAGAACTTCCTGCCTTACTGGACTGACCCCCAGCAGATCACAGAAGATCCCTTTCCAAGGCAAAGATGTGACAAGCTCATCAAAGCTAAGCCATCAAGCAAAGGGGGGAGCAAAACAGACTGAGACAGATCTGACATACATACCGCATACATACAGTACATGCACTACACTACACTGTACTGACATACACGAGTTAAACACATCTACCATGAAAACATTCAACAAATATGTTTTTCATTGTATTAGCTAACCTTTCCACCACAGGAAACATATAGCAATACACCCAACAAGTATAACACCTCTCATCACATGTTGACACCTGTCACTGCATCACAGTACCCATACTGGAGTCACTCAACTGCTTTGTTTTGTTTTACCTCTTCCTTCCCTTCTTCTCTTATTAGGTAAAATCCCTTTTGCCCCATAAGGGTCAAGGTTACAATATAAGGATTGACGCATCACGCCTGACGTTTGCAAGTCACCTTAAAACGAATGTTAGCCAGAGAACTCCCTGCATCATTCGAATCAAAATTTGGAAGGAAAATTGGTCTAAACCTAGAACAATTTAGAAGTGGATAAAACAAACAAATCAAATTTAGTCACAAAGTTGATCAATCACCGTTTAACACAAACTAGAATAACGGTCCTAAAATTGAACTAAACTTTTTCCACATAATTGACTATATTGAGAGAGTGAACTCGTTAGGCCTAGATAACCTAATGCCCTGCACCAGTAAAGTGACCAGTCATGGAGGAGTTGCCTTGTTGTTTGCTGTGTGTGTTTGCTTCTTCTTCTTCTGTTTCTCCAGCGTTCAATGATGTCTTCTTCTCAACCCATCATCGATCGAGGGGGGAATATGTAGAGAATCAAGGCGAATCAAACACAACTTAATCAAATTGATCTCTCATGGGATTAATTCACATGGCTTCAACATTCCAAGTTCTGGAGCCCACATTCCAGAGTCACGGAACGACTCCGTGCTGTCTGCAGATAAGGACTTTTATTGCCCCACAGGCCCAAGAGAGGGGTACTAAACAGGACGAACGTGTCAATATGCTAATGTTTTACTGAGACAGGTCAGCTCCAAAATGCTGGAACGAGAGGCTTACAACCAAGCCCTTTGATCTCCTGACAGAGATGTTCCACAGAACACATCTCCTCGTCCCCCTTACGAGTTGAACTCTCAGTAACCTTACGGTTGAGATCGAAGATCTCACACATAAAATAATATGAACTCACCACAGAACAATTCTTGGACCTATAACCAATCATAATTCTTGTTGTTCCTACACTTCATGTGTTATTATGCTTAGATCACATAATAATCATGTAATTGTTGTTAACTATTAACTCTTGTAATTGTTATACAACCATTAGAAGTGTGAATGCCTCGTTTGCTCTTAAACGAACCGTATTCTCGTAATTCAAAAGATGGCTTGATTGAAATCTGCGTAAAAGGTTTTGTTTTATGATTATAATTATCATAAGGTTAAAACGATGGTCTTTTGTCTCTGCTAAGTGCTGGAGACTAGCTCACAGACCATGCATAAATTATGATAAAGAACGAAGTAGATCCACCTCCTGAGATCATGCCATTACCCATTGGCCTAAAGTTTCTTGGAGGTTGGACTAGAGTTTAAGTTAAAGATCCGAACAAAGGACCTCATGATCAGATTTTTGTAGATTGCAGAAGATTTCAGATGATTTTTGTTTAGATTTTTGTTCAGTTCGTTCAGTTCTGTAACTGTTAAGTCCGTGCCTCTCTCTAAAACCAGCAAGAGAGTGTTCTGTTCGTGCTTATCTCTGAAACAAAGAACATGTCCGCATGCTTCTACATCGACTAGACCAAATTCGACCAGCAGACGAATAACCCATCAAGATCAGGGTTACAATTCAGCTCAGTCAAGCCATCCGACTCGTCTTACTTTAATTTCTTTCCTTTATTTCCTTTTTCGTAAAAGTTTCGTTTCAAAGTTAACTTTGCAACGCGCTTCGAACTGGAAAAGACTCTCATTCGCTTGCTAATCACACGTGACCAGCGGCGAAACTTCCATCCCTGCACTTCAAAGACAACAAACCACGCAACGGACCCGGCCGGGAAACCCCCCTTCGACGCGACGCAGACAAAGGGAATTCCCTCAGCCACTACAAGGCGCAAGTATTCCAGGCTCTAACTGAACTGGTGCTTTAATGTTAATTGAATAACCTCTCTAAGAAACGAAGGTTCAAATTAATGCTTGGTGGTCCTTTCAGGTGATGTCTTACGTGCATATAGAAAGTTGAAACTTTCTCTCACTCTTTCCAACTCACTCTTTCCCTTTCGCGACTGTATGAATGTGTGCGTGTGCGTGATTATGTTTAGACCTTAGTTTTGTGCTTAGAATAGCTAATAAAGTCTTGTCCATATATTTGAAAAGATAAATCTTCTTGTGTCGTGTTTGCACATTTAATGTCTTGTACTGTTCGATTTAAAGTTACCTTGCTAAGAAGACATAGTGTTTCACTATAGATTTGGTTATAATTACGGCCCGTTCAAATGAATTCTAAGCGAGTCATTTGCTCGGTTCAGTGATTCGGTTCCATAGATTCATTGCAAATCAATGAATCATTTCCCTTTGAGCTAAATTGGCCTTCGGCCCCCTTTAATACATTTTATGTATATTATTAAATGTTGCATTTGCTACAGTTATTTGCATGTAATTCTGCATTTTTGACTTTTATTGCTATGGTAAGTACATGTAACAAGGACACAAATAAAGCGTTACCAATATTGTTTGCTATTTTTTTCCATAATTGAAACTAAAAGGCAAAATTTGAATCTCATATTGAAGCACCATAAACTATAACAGTCTTTCATGAATGAAAACGTGTCTTTAATCTCTTTATGAAACATGGAGAATTACCTCATAATGAAACAATATTACACAAGCAAGAGAGCAAATAGCAGCAAGTCAATAAACAAGAAGTTTATACACATTTCAAACACAATACTGAAAATAGATCCCAACTAATCCAAAGCAGAATTAACCGCTTAATCTCCAACCAACACAAGGTAGAGGTGTTTCTATCCTTGATAAATCCGTGTGATGAATCCATGTTTTCGAATGATGTGAATGATTCAATGACTCATTTATAATAAAGTTTACTATTTTTATCATATTGTTAAGCGGTTGAAATAGTATGAGAAGTATGCTAGTATCCAGGTCCAAATGACTCAATAGGTGTGCACGACTGTTAAAAAGTATGTTCTAGTATGAATTTGAGTAATATGAATCAAATTTAGATGTAGTACTGTAAATCCACCATGTTGTCATTGTCATGTGATGTAGTAGGTCATCTGGGGACTTATTGTTCCTACACTCAAAAATGCTGGGTTGTTTTAACCCAAGTTTGGGTAAAATATGGACAAACCCAGCCATTGGGTTAAAAATGTAATTTAAAGATGTAACCCAATGCCTGGGTTTGTCCATATTTTACCCAAAATTGGGTTAAAACAACCCAGCATTTTTTGAGTGTATTGTTTTAAATATACTGAACTATATAAATAGGGAAGTATTAGATTTTGGACGCAGTGCTTGTCGATTGAATAATTCATTGACTCACTCATAAAGAGTAATTTTTTTGAGTTATACATACAATACAAGTCCCTGTGCTGTTTTCATCATCGCCATCATGATCCTCCTTCAGTTAAGGAGTTGTCCCCCTACTGTCTGAAGCAGAACACGTGTGTGTGTGTGTGTGTGTGTGTTTGTAATGCATCAGCCATTAGAACAGATGATGACTCACTATATGGATGAAATGATGTTATGATTAGTATGTGATACTACAGTACAGTGATACCCAGAGGGGCATTACGTCCTTCACGGGAGGCGTCAGGAGAGCCCTAAAGGTCTTATTAGACGGCTTCTGAAGAGTTTCTCCTGCCTCGTGATTAGGCAGAGCACATGCTGCTCAGACTGCAGTGCACCGCTACACTGACATACAGGGTGAGCTTGCTGTAAGGCACCTGAACACTTCTGAATTGTGAACATGTCTGGCAATTTCATTTAAATTGGATGTTTTAGGACCAGTAGATCAAGAGATTATTACGATGCAGACGGCACTGCCTGTATGTGACGAATTAGCCTACCTGTGTATCTATATTCTGTGAGTGGCATCACAAATAATAATATGAGTGCTTGTCATTTTCTTTATAGTGTATATATATATATATATATATATATATATATATATATATATATATATATATATATATATTATAATTATATAATCCTAAAAATACTAAATAAAAATCTGAGTAGGCTATGACTGACAGTATGTAGAGCGCCATAATAATCTGGCTACATATTAACAGACAAAATGCTTCTTGGTCAAATTTCTGATTCAGAAAATTGTTGCAGCACTGTAAATGCTTCCTGAAAGAGCTGCTACTATCCACTATGTCACTGTGTAATTGTCATTTCATCGAAGCATGAGATGCTCCTTGGATCATCTCAAATCATGCTGGAGAACATGTGAAATTCATTCAGCTCTGTTGTCATTAATGCAAAAGGGCCAGCCCGTTCTCATCCTTTAACGTCACATAGAACGCTATATGCAAAAACGGCGCTATACTACGCACATGGCACCCTTTATCGTTAATATAACACGCGAACCCAAGACGTCATAAATCCTTTAGCGTGAATATGAAACGCACACCCTACCCCACACCTAAACTTAGCCCTCACAGCGCGTGTTATATTAACAATAACGGGTGCCATGTGCGTAGTATAGCGCCGTTTTTGCATATAGCGTTCTATATGACGTTAAAGGATGAGAATGCGTTGAAAGGGCCAATACCCAAATATGGTAAGACATTAAGTTCAACTTTGCACTGAAATTCTTACAAAACACATTATGCAGATGACACATTTTGCAATAAATATTTTTATTGCAAACAGGATCATTTCCACTAATGTTCACAGACTTTTGTCCTCCTTGTATGTTATTAAAAGATCATCTTGGCAGTGAGATGTTCTCTATCTCAGTAGCTGTACTGTATATTACACTCTTAAACATAAAGGCTAAAAAAGCAGTAAAGCTACAGAAGAACCATTGTGGGTTTCCAAAAGAACTTCATAGTGAACTATTTTTTTTTCTTAATATGATTAACTTTATAATAATCTAAATAACCCTTTTTTTTAATTTAAAGAACCTTTTGTGCAATAGAAAGGTTCTGTCACGGTGTTGTGTGGGTTGAAGGAGAGACTGAGTCAAAAGCTTCAATTCAAACATTTACTATTACAAACAAACTGGTACAGGCAGGTAGACTAGACGGGCTGTGGATCCATAAATCACAAAAACACAGAAACATTAAAAAGGACCGACCAGGGGCCTATACCATGAAGCCGGTTTAGTTGGCTAACCAGATATGTTTCAGTTTAGTTTGCGCCAACCCTGGGTTTTAGGCACCATGAAAGTGGTTTGGCTTTTAGCAGTGATCATCGCCTTAGTAACTTACACTCCACGGCTAATCTGGTCCAGGGCAGGTAAGAGGTTGCAAACCGAAGTTGGACATATCAGCTGTGAGCAAAGTGACACATGTCTGATGCGATAAAGTCACTCCACCTGTTTCCACTCCAAACTAAATTACACTACATAGCAAATGATTTTAAAAGACAAAATCATGGCTTTTAGTAAATAAATTTGTATGATTTAGAAATTATTTCTGTAAATATTATTCCCTTAAACAATCTCACAATTTCAGTTCATCAATTATTATTACGCAGATTGTAAATGAATGCGTATATATATATATATATATAACGCTTTAGAATCGATAAATGAAGCTATAAAATGACTACATATGAGCTTACAGTGAATGTTCAATCCTCTCTATATCCCTTTATTAACAGTATAAACTAACTTCACAACTTTTTCTTGCACTGATATACAGTAACGGGACTTTCTTTTAGTTGTCCTCTTTCATGGATAGCAATTTTCTTCTTGCTGTGTAAATTTGTGTAAATTTGCCCTTACGAGAACATCGATCTCCTCGGCTGTGAATCGATTGTGAAGCGCGCCTGGTAAATGCGCCGATATAATAGAATTGCGGCATGGAACAAGCGCACCTCATTCATCACGCTCTTAAAGGGAATGTGATATGACGCTCTTATTGGTTTGTTTTCGTTACGCCCAAACCACACCTATGAATAATGTGGCTACTTCAGACCAACCCTTTTTAAACTTGCGTCGGGCGAAAGAGTCATTTATCCCGCCGGTAAAATAGCAACAGCACCCAAGACCCGCCTACAAAGTTGCGCTTTGACACTTGCATTTCAGATCGATAAAATCGGGCCCCTAAACTCCAAAACTCAGGATGAAAGCCTGAGTTGACAGAGAAAGTTGATGATCAGCATCATGGTACCAAGAAAGCCTGGTTGGATTTTTGTCAACTCAAAACTAATCCTGCAAGTTTGTTCAACTACCATCATGATCAGAAGCAAACTAAATACAAGCACAAATCAAACATAAGGTGAAGACAGATGACACTGATGAAGATAACAATGAACAGGCTGGTAAGTGAGGGAGTGAGTTCAGGTGTGGAGACAAGGAGGATTCTGGGTAGTGTAGTGCAGACAAAGACAGACAGGTGCAGACGAGGACTTTGACAGGTTCCTTGGATGCAAAAGGATTTTCATTGAACCATTGATGCCAATAAAGAACCTTATTTTTAGTGTAATGTACAGAAAAAAGCTGCTCAGCCTCAACTTACTTGGTCAGACTGGAGCTTATTATTTTTGAAATCTTTTGTCATTTTTTTGTTTGTCTATGTGTAGGCTGTCTGAAGCTGAGACTTACTGTAATGTTGACTGGAAAGACCAGAGTTCTGTGGAGATCTTCACACTGATAGTGTGTGAGCTTTTACACAAGTTACTTTTCTGTTTCACAAAACCAAAAACCATTTCAACTCATTCTTCAAGAAGAAGCCCTGTCACAAAAGGAAATGATCAATGTTTAAACTTCTCTCACTTCTTCCATTCTTTCCGTTTTATTTTCCTTTTAGCAGAAGGTGTGAGCTATCTCATCTAGCACACACCACCTGTCTATGACTGAGCCGGTGCCAAACTGCTGAATTGTATGAATATAGAATTGGTCCTCTGTGACAAGACAAACTATGCAGAAAATTGAGAATACCTCCATCAGTATTTGCCACAGTCATCATGTGTGATCAAATATTCATGCATCTATTCCCCTGCCTTCTCCTTTCTGATATATACAGGTCCATTTATCTCAATACTCTTATCATCATCATTATCTTTATCTTTATATCTGGGTCATGCCTAAAGTTTGGTGGATTTTGGACTAAGCAGGTTTGTTGAAAAAAATAATTTTAGAATTGTCAGAGTAAAGAAATGTCTGTTGTCATGCAAACAAATTTGGGTCAAATATGGACAAACCCAGCTGTTGGGTTCTATTTTTAAACCAATGTTTGGGTTTATCCATATTTGACCCAAAATTTGGTTAAAACAACCCAGCATTTTTTTTTTTCATTTTTCACATTCTGTTAAATTTGTCCACCGTTACATGACATTTTTACAATACAATGTCTTAAAAACAGGGTGTATATGTGAAACGTATGACGCCCGTTATTAGAAAAACATGCTATCAGAAGATTTACATTTAAGAAGAATTTAAATAGACATATAAAATCTATTAAAAATAAATATTTCATGTCTAATACTGTATAACTTTTATTAGGACGCAGACTTCCATTTGAGAAATTAATTTCCAATCGTAACTAACTGTTGTATAACCAATATTGATACTGGTAAATTTAACATCACTAATGTTGGCTGATAATGATGATGGTAATGACATATATTGCATCCCTATTATTTATATCAATTCTAAGAAGATTTCGCCAGTATCAGGAAATTTGTTTCCTTTAATTGCATGGTTTTAACATGATGTGCTTCATCTCTTGTTTTATCTGAGAACTGTGGTCAGTGTGTTGAATTATGAGGTATTTCGTGAGCAATGTTTCTTGTTGTGTGACCCTGGACCACAAAACCAGTCACATTTTTTGAAATCGAGATTTATAAATCATACAGCTGAATAAATAGGCTTTCCATTGATAAACAGGACAATATTTGGCCGAGATACAACTATTTGAACATCTGGAATCTGAAGGTGCAAAAAAATAGAAACATTGAGAAAATTGCCTTAAAAATTCTACATTTATGGTCGCGATTGTGCTGCATTCACTCACAAAAATAAACGTTTTATGTATTTACGGTAGGAAATTTAGAAAACATCTACATGGAACATGATCTTTACTCAATAGACTAATGATTCTTGCCATAAAAAAGAAAAATTAATAATTTTGACCCAATGTATTATTGGCTATTGCCACAAATATACCCGTGGAACTTACCCGTGACTGGTTTTGTGATCCAGGGTCATGTCACGTGTGGGTTTTGTATCTTATTCTTGTCTATCAGGTGTTCCCCTGTCTTTTCATGTTCAGCTGTTCTCGTTATGTTGATTAGTCTCCCCAGGTGTTTATTATTAGCCACGCCCCCTTGTTATCTTGTTTAGCTCGTTTTCATGTGTATTTAAGCCCTGCGTCTAGTTCAGTCTTTGTGAGTTCTTGATGTTGTCCCGAAGTAGGTCCACACTTGTCCCGAGGTAGGTCCACACTTGTCCCGAGGTTGGTCCACGCTTATCCCGAGGTAGGTCCACACTTGTCCCGAGGTAGGTCCACACTTGTCCCGAGGTAGGTCCACACTTGTCCCGAGGTAGGTCCACGCTTATCCCGAGGTAGGTCCACACTTGTCCCGAGGTAGGTCCACGCTTATCCCGAGGTAGGTCCACACTTGTCCCGAGGTAGGTCCACACTTGTCCCGAGGTAGGTCCACACTTGTCCCGAGGTAGGTCCACACTTGTCCCGAGGTAGGTCCACCCTTGTCCCGAGGTAGGTCCACACGTCCCGAGGTAGGTCCACACTTGTCCCGAGGTAGGTCCACACTTGTCCCGAGGTAGGTCCACACTTGTCCCGAGGTAGGTCCACACTTGTCCCGAGGTACTTGTCCCAAGGTCCACACTTGTCCCGAGGTCCACCTTGGATTACCTGTTTGTATAATTAAAATAGTGCTTGCTATTGGATTCCCTTCCCGCTTCTTCAGCTGCAATCGTTACAGAAGAACTCACCACAAAAAGAATCCAGCAGCACAAATCATGTGTCTCCGTCAGGGAGACAATCCCATTGGGGAGTACATCATGGACTTCATTAAACTGGCACCTTTGTCATGTTTTGATGAGGTGTGTCTGAAGATATTTTTCCGGGGAGGGCTATTCGAGCCGCTCAACTTCCGAATGCCACTTCATTGTCCAAGCTGGAGTTAAAAAATGTATTGTCCATGCTCTTTTAGGTCCCTGCCGTGGCCGTCCGAAGGGTCTTCACCGCTGTGGCCGCCTGCACATCCTGCTCCGCCCTGGCCGCCTGCAGAGACTGGTCCACCCACGCTCCACGGTCCAGGTCCACCATGGCAAAGTACTTGTCCCGTTCCCCTGTATGGACACGGCCCTCCATCCCTCCCCCAAGATTGCCTCTGCTTCACCACCCTCCTGAACTTTTGTTTGTTTGTAGCCATGCCCCCTTGTTATTTGTTTAACTTGTTTGCATGTGTATTTAAGCCCTGCGTCTAGTTCAGGCTTTGTGAGTTCTTGACGTTGTAATGTGGGCTGTTGCTTGTAGCGTTTTCTTGTCCTTGTCCCTGTTCCTCTCCTGAGGTCCTTGTTCTGTTGTTTGCCTTGGATTACCTGTTTGTATAATGAAAATGGTGCTTGCTATTGTATTCTCTCCCTCTGCTTCTTCAGCCGCAATAATTACAAGTCACATATTCCTTTCAGTTAAAATCCAGGCAAATCCTGGTAAAACATTAATTGAGGGCTGATGTTCAAGGGAAACAGTAACGTGTCTGCTCTTTTGAAAGTAAATGAGCACTGACTATGAAGAGGAGACTAAGCAAGATCCTCCCATCAATAATGAATCCAGCTAAACCTCTGAGAACTCTAAAATTTCTCCTTTACGTATGAATTATGCATGCGCTTTAGTGCATTGCTGATCTCTTTCAGACGTTGTGCCAGGGTGTTTGTGACAGTAAAAGGCCAACTATTGCTGTTCTGTTTGGTCAGGAAGAAAGAAATATTACTGAGCCCACTGACTGCAAAGCCAGTCATTAATGCCGCTCAGCTCTGTGTGTGACAATATAACTGCCAGACATTTTGATGTCATGATTTCTGATCCATCTTTTCTGAAGTAAGCGCTCCTCATAATAGGTCTCCATTTTTCGTTTTTTTTTTTTCTCTCTGTTGTCAAATTATGAAAGTAAAATAAAGACAAATGTATTTCAAACAAAAAAGCTTGTCAAATTGCACTACTTGAAAAAATATACATTGCATTTTTAAGGGTTGAATTTTTATGGGCTGAAATTCAACATGGTTGTATATTTAAGCTGTAAATATTTCAATTCAAAACATTTCAAACACGTTTTCATTTCTAAAAATGCAATAATCCATATTGACCTATACTGTATGTATATTTAAAAATACAACCTATAATATACAACAGGCAATTTTCAGTCAATTTTATTTCGCTTTGCAAATTCGCTTCCACAAATTCAGTGGTTCAAATTCGACATTAAATTCAACATTTGACACCCGGGAATGGCAAGAATGAAACTTTGCACATTATGTTCATATTCTGAGCCTGCTTGCCTGTTCCTAGTATCTAGTATATCCTATACTAAACTTCTTGTTTTGAATTTAAATATTCACATCTTACAACCATGTTGAATTTCAGTCCATAAAACTGTGAGGCCTAAAAGGCAATGCATTAAAATGCAAGCAAGGTTAATGCAATGTATATTTTTTTTCAAGTAGTGCAATTCAATTCAATAAGATTTTTTGTTTCAAAAACATTTGTCATTATTTTACTTCCATATACACTGACAGTCCTTACCACTTAAACTTTGATGCAGGCTTTGGGATAATTCATCTGGAAAATTACAATTCTGTCATCTTTTACTCACCCTCAAGCTGTTACCCTCAAGATATTAGATTGTTGGAAACCAGACAGTTGACGGTATCCAGTAACTTCCAAAGTAGGAAAAAAAAAACTGTAGAAGTCAATGCTACGACTGGAAAACTGGTTAAAGAGAAAATATCTGACCAGTGACTTCTAAAGACAATGGCACGTCATATAACTGACGTCTTGGGACGTCTTTTGGCCATACGTCAACATCCGCCTTTTTAGGGTACCCTTAAACGTTGGTTAGATCAGAGAATGTCTAATTGAAGAGAATTGGCACTGGCTGGTTACTTCCGGCTTCTGGACTGGCTGCAGTAACACGTCTCTGTCCATGCAGGGGCGCTCGCGGTCGAGTGCAGAATGAATGGAAGTCAATGGGGTTTCACCCCCAGAAATCCACTTTTCTCAGGATGCAATTTTTTGTCAAGTAATATGAAAGTTGCATTCAAAGAGGAGGGCTAAGATAATACACTCAGCTGAAAATTGCATTTTTTAGTTCACTTATCTGTTCTAAAAATCCATTCAAAAATGTGATGACGTCACACAATAGCAGAATGTTAGCGTGTTCCGGCCAACAACGGCCTAACCTGTAAGAAATCAAAAGGACATAAGTACTCGTTCATTCGACTTTTGGCCTATAATCTATATTGAACTTGCGGAATCAACAATACAATCTATGTTGATTTAACGACAAGCAGGTGAAAGAGACACATTTAGCCGTTTAGCTCCATAGACTCCCATTCATTCTGCTCTCGCCCGCGATCACCTCCAGTGGAATTCTAATGGAACTGCAACCAAGATGATACACAATGGGGCTAATAGGAAGTGCCAAGGCTTCTCCGTTAGACGGGCTCTGGTTAGATGACATTATATCGGATCTTAACCCTACCCCAGACCTAAACCTACCCCATCACCTAACTGACGTTAAAGTTAAAGCACAACTATGGCGGCCCGGGATTGCCATCTAACCGACGTTTAAGGGTACCCTAAAAAGGTGGATGTTGACGTATGGTCAAAAGACGTCCCAAGGGACTTGGGATGAGATTGTGTTAAAATTAACATTTGACACCCTACCCCCTTCCTCTGAGCTCTCTCTCTCTAATTAAATGTGTTGCATTTAATTAAAAATCACTTTGCCATGGGAAAGACGGAACACGCGTGAAACCTTCACCACGAATTGAATTCCGCCATTGGATCGATTTTGTGGCGCTTTACACTACCATCAACTGTCTGGTTAACAACAATCTTTAAAATATATATTTTTGTTTGTTTAATTGAACAAAGAAACTCATACAGGTTTGGAACAAAATGAGGGTGATTAAATGATGACAGCATTTTCCATTTTGGGTGAACTATCCCTTCCAGACGTGAAGCCTGTCGTCATAGTTTAAGTGACAAGGACTGTCAGTGTTTAAAGTAAAATAATGACAAATGTTTTTTGTCTAACCTGGATAAAAATGTTATAATAAATAATGCAATATTCCAAAAAATGTGCCCAGTTTGTATGCTGTTCTGCGAACAACTGCTACCATGATTAATACAAAATGTACACAAACATCTCTTTTGAATATATGCAGGTTTACCACCTGTTTTCCGTGGGCAGAAATAGTGCAACTCTAATTGCAGCAGACAAACAGCATTAGTTTTGTGAATAAGGTGCAATCCATTATAAGCCTAATTTGCATGAGAGATGTGTTTGTGCTAAAACAATAACAATGACTTTTAATAATTTATATTAAAATAAATACTCACTAGAAGGTGCTGTTTTGATGCATTTAACATTTGGTTAAATTGGCGGTTAGAGAATAAGAGACAGGTTTTGTGCTAAAATGTTGAATCTGTGGGTCAAAAGAGGACACAATTGTCATGGCTCTGAACTGATGACAGGAAACAATCGCAAGTGATCACTCTTTATTGGTCAGATGAACAAGAAGACAAGACAACGGGTGTGGAAAGATGGCACAGGGACTTCGATGGACAAATCCAGATGCGGGCGCAGTGGTGAAGTGAACCAACGGTGACGAATAATCCAGATATGAAACGAGCCACGGGAACACGCAACGGGAAGGCAGGAATACAGGACTGGGACACAAGGAGACATCAAACAACGATATGACAAAGGGGATGAGACAGCAGTGAGTATATATAGAGGGATGAGATGATGAACAGCTGGAGCGAATCAGTTAATGACACTCAATCACGCCCACTACACACGCGCACTCAAATCACAACATAAACTAGAGACGAGAAGGAAACATTGAATTTGTACACCGTGACAGCAATTGGGCTGTTGAAAGTTGAAAAGTAAACAAGTGAGAGAGAAAAAAACGTTTTTAATGGTGAAAGACCTCTCCTTACTCTCTATCTGTTGCACTTGCGAATACTAAAAAAATATACAATATTTGCTATATGATGACATGGATTTTCCAAACAGCAGTCTGATTACTTTGCCTTGAGGCAAGTTTGCATGTCTCCCTCATTAGTGCACAGAGTCCACTGGGGGTTTTGCACCATGTTAATCACCTCCTGGATGCAATATCGATTCCACTCTCAAGTCCTCATTTCAGAGAACTGTTTTGACCAGGGCCTAGAGCAAATCACCTGCTATAATTGTGATCAATGGGCCATGTCAACCTATTTCACAGACAAGTGCTTCTCTTGGTGGCTGGGGTCAATGGCACAAATAGCAATGATTTACATAGCCAATTCTGAAAGTTGCAGAATCCCTGCGAACAACTTACCTAATACAAGAGATTACATTTTGCAGAGCAAGAGAATTTGAAAGCTTTTAGGAAAGACACTTAGCACAGTGGCTCTCAGATGGCACCGGTACCTGGGCACAAGCTTTTAAAAGAGATTTATTGTCAATTTACTGAGAACAGAGTTAGCCTATAAAAATCTTGTGTGGCAAAGGTTATTAGGTAGTATTTTTGACTGCACTGCAATCTCACCACTGACGTTTTACATTAGCAATCCAGGCTGGCATGGTGTCTCACGCATAGGTTGTTGGTATTTTTGCCTGATTTTGATGTTTTTTGAATTTGATTTTGAACCCTCAATACGGAGGTGGTGAATTCAGGTTGTTCTGCCTGCAGGTGTCTTGCAAAGGAAGATACAGTACTATTAAGTGCATTCATCGTCTGGTGTCTTTTAAAGCCCTTTGAAGCTGCACTGAAACTCTCATTTGGACCTTGAACAGTTTGGTTCCTATTGAAGTCCATTATATGGAGAAAATCCTGGAATGTTTTCATCAAAAAACTCAATTTCTTTTCGACTGAAGAAATAAAGACATGGACATCTTGGATGACATGGGGGAGAGTAAATTCTCAGCAAAAGTTTTTTTTTTTTTTTTTTTTTTTAAAGTGAACTACTCCTTTAACATTGCCATATCCATTACCACGCCAATCTCTCAGGGATTGATACAAACTAAAACACACTCTTAGTTAATAGTTCCAATTTCCGATTTGACCATAAAATGTCAATAGACCTGGACTATTCCCAAACACATCGACATAATGAATTATCTTGTTGTTTGGTTTTATGCATTTCCTTCTTAGTATTCATCAGCTATTGTTTCTGCAAGGACTTCTGCAGTCTGATTGCAGATCACAACCTAAGGAAAAATCCAGTCAAAATCCATTGAACACAAACTGTTTGCAGTGCAGTTTCTATTTGCAGCCTGCCTGAATGTGAATCACAAGGAGATTGTGCTTCTGTTCCTAGAAGGGACTTGCTCATAAGATCCTGTTTGCTGTTCTGCCAAGTTACACGTGTATGTTGGACTGGGAATCTTCAAAAGTATGAATTGGGGTTCATTAACCATTAATTATTCATTAACCAACTATTATTAATGTCATTGTATTTCAACACAAGGAAATGATGACTGACTTTTTATTTTTGGGTGGCTGGCCCTTTAAAAACAGCATTTCAACTATATTGCTTTCATGCTCCTGAAATGTCCGAAGTTG
The DNA here is from genome assembly GCF_988280905.1 of Pimephales promelas. Lineage (NCBI taxonomy): Eukaryota > Metazoa > Chordata > Actinopteri > Cypriniformes > Leuciscidae > Pimephales > Pimephales promelas. The sequence goes on from NC_142771.1 coordinate 32,470,803, forward strand.
AAGGACCTCAAATGGTTGTGCAAAGCAGCAAGAGAAAACTAAACTGCATCTGGAAAACCAACAAAAAAATGATCAATAAACATTAATAATGGCCTTCCCCTGCAAGCACAGAGCGATTATGGCGTGTAAAGAAGCGAAGATGTGCAAATATGCTCACACCATCTGCAAATCAGGCCTTAATGTGATGATAGTTTCTAATCATTATCCATGACCTCAGCCTCCAAAGACAACTCGGTTAGTTTTATTTGCACAGGGCCAGGCACATATCATTAGAAGAGTCATTTCCAGTCTGGCTGACTGTGGCTCTGTGATAAATGACATCAATGAGAGGCGATTCTCATTTCTCTGCCATTTTGTTTGGATTCAATTTAGTCAGGGCCCACAGTGGATGACACTCTGGTTTGGGCCTGGAAGCTCTCGGTTTCCATGAGTGTCAGAGAGGCAGATGCTATAAACGAACATGAGAGCGCATTAAAAAAAGGGAGGCTATCGAGAAGGTGTTGAAATCTTCATCACACCTGACTAGCTATTATCATTTTCATGAGATTGGAAAGAAAAATTAAAATAAACCTCAATATGAAGATTTTCAAAGACACACGTTGGCACACATGGAAAAAAAAAGAAAAAGAAGATAATCAATATTAAAAGTATAGTTCACTTTGAAATTAACTTTTGATATGTTTTAGCTTACCTCAAGAGCATCCAAGATGTAGGTGTCTTTGTTTCCACAGTATGATATTTTTAGGTCAAACCGTTCTTGTCTGTCAGTCATATAATGGAGGTCTATGGTCACCACCTCAAAGAGCATGCACAGAGAAGTCCAAATTAAACATGATTTAATGACTCATGATTTTAATTTGGACTTCTCTGTGCATGCTCTTCGAGGTGGACCCCATATACCTCCATTATATGACTGACAGACAAGAACGGTTTGACCGAAAAATATCAAAATTGAAAATACTGTGGAAACAAAGACATCTTGAAGGTAAGCTAAAACATATCAAAAATGAATTTTAAAGTGAACTATCCCTTTAACTGCATATTATTTACGCATTGTATAATTACATATCTACTGCACAATATAATGTCTTCATACCAATGTAACAAAGTGTACTGAAAAGTCAAAAGATTCAGCCTTTTTTCTGCTTTTTTAATCTGTGACATTGCTAAGGAATTTACTTGGATGATACTAAAAGCAACCGACCAACCACCGGAATTGATCTGTGCCAGAAAGCATATACACAGAACAAAACGAAACAGCGTGTGCTGTCTGGCGCACGGAAATCTAAAACAGCGTGGAAGACACAGCCGAATAAATCTGGGAATTCTGCCAGTCAAAGGAAATTACCAAATACCAGTCGGAGCAGCTTGTGCAGTTAATGATCACCTACTGGGTCTTGATCAAACTCCTGTACTTCAATCATCACTGATAACCACTTAATCACTATAAAATAAGGAACACTGATAAATAAACTACAAATCCCTGGAGAGAGCGGCATTGTAAGAGAATCAACCAAAAATTGATTTTAATATCAACTGTGTGGGCCGCTCCTTCATAATATATGGGGAATCTTTATGACACCCTAATAATATTTTACAGTGAAGTGTTCAGCTGTCTTTTAGAGAGACAAGCCAGACTAGATAAATTACTGGCAATTTCCAAGATGACGTTCTGAGATAAAGGATCCCGTGTGCTGTTGTGAGTGTCATTAAACTATCCATCAAATAGCCAAACCACCCTCGCTGCCCACAAACCATTTACTATTCACTCAAGTGTTATCCGTTGAAACGCAGGATGTTTTCTTTTATTTATTTCATTATTGTCATTTATCTACAAGCAAAAAAGGTTCAGTTTGACTTATGCTAATAAGGTTTTAATTTCACTACTTTATCTTTTTTTTATTATTATTTTTTGGGAAAACTAAAAAAAATCTAATTTTAGCAAAAATCAAAACCATCTCTAATTGAAGCTGAAATAGTCGTTTCTCCACTGTCTGTATCTTCACAGACTGTGGGGTTTAAAACGAGGGTGTATGCTAGGAGGAATATCTGTAAATATCGCAGCCTGCTGAGTTTCCTGCTGACTACTGCCAATGGGTGACAATTAAGAAAGGCTCGACCAAGACTCTTGGCTGATGACCAATAGGTGACATTTAACTCATGTCCTCCTTTGGTGAGCAAACATAAGTGATCGATGGATCAAAACAGTTCTGATTTGAACAACACAGGGAAAATGTCAGTAACAATTAGCTGATTCTGTCTTTAGCAGGGGAAGAAGTATCCTGCTGTTCAATGGCCTTTGCTGGACGTCCGATATTACCTTTTCCGTAAAAAAAAAACGCCACTAATGGTAAATACACAACGGTCAAGTTTTCCACTTGCAAAAATAAGAGGGTGAGAAAATATAGCCTTTGAGGCTGAGAATGATGCATGCAAGCAAGGGCTCTGATCTTATTACTGTTGAATGATTGCCCGACACCGGATTCGGAGGAATGAAGAGTCGTACAATGGTGATTGGAGCTTAGAGAGAAATGGTTCAGCCCTGTGGAAAAGGTAACACAAGGAGCACAAATCTAAAATCCCCCATTGCTTTCCACGAGAAGGACAGAACCTGCAGATTGGATTATTTCATTTGAAGAAAAGGAGGCATTTTCTCATGCCATTGATTGGTAACCCTGTCATTATTAGGATTCAACTTTGGACATAAATAAGAAAGTTTTTATAAATAAGAAAGAGACAGTTGGGAAAACAACAACAACGTTGACATTATTCATTCAAGTGAAAAGAACACTGGGTATACAAGAACGTGTATTTATGAGTAAATACAATATGTTTTACTCATGTGGCTTCTAGTTTTTCTGACGCTTTTAATTTTTCATTTGTTTTTAATGTGTTCCTTTGAGGGGTCACTCCATTGTGTTCAGCTAGGTTATATCTAGTTTTTTTATTGTTGATGTCGCAAACTATTTTAACATCGAGAGCATTTGAAGCATGACTAATGTGTCTTTTATTAAAGGGATAGTTCACTTTGAAATTAATTTTTGATACGTTTTAGCTTACCTCAAGGGCATCCAAGATGTGACGCCAGAAGCCGTTCACTCGGATATATGTAACAAATGGGCAAAAAACGAACAATTGCAACTTCCGTTTCATGCCGACTTTATACAAATACAATATTATACAAACATACTCATTTTAGCACACAGCCACTGTCCATGGTGCTGAATGCTGGTCCTTAAAGGGATAGTTCACTTTGAAATTATTTTTTGATATGTTTTAGTTTACCTCAAGGGCATCCAAGATGTAGGTGTTTTTGTTTCCACAGTATTTTCAATTTTGATACTTTTAGGTCAAACCGTTCTTGTCTGTCAGTCATATAATGGAGGTCTATGGGGTCCACCTCAAAGAGCATGCACAGAGAAGTCCAAATTAAACATGATTTAATGACTCGTAAATGTAAGTACACATTGATGGCGTAAGACAGAAAACGAGCGGTTTGTGTGAAAAAACAAACAGTATTTATATAGTTTTTACCTCTTGTAAACACAGACACATCCAAGTGATCTGAGAGCGCGGACGCTTTCGGTCTGTGCTTGCGCCGGTGTTCTGTCGATTTTTGCTGCCTTGTCGAAAAATGCTACCGTAGCGCGAATTGATCACAGAATGCCGATTAAAGTCGTATGAAATACAATTCTAATACAATTCTAAGTTATGAGTAGCTACTGTATACTGTAGACTACTGTTTTTATTTTTAAAACGGTGTGAAAAGTAAAAAATTATCATAAAATATTCATCTTTGACTTGTCAAAGTACACCTTTTCTTATAGTAACTGCAACTTTCAGTTATTCCTTTTCAGCTGGCTGACCGTACAAATATTCATATGGTAGTAAGCATTTTTTAAAGGGAAATTATACATTATAACAGGAAAATGTACCTTTTGTAAAAAAATAAAATAAAAAAAAACTGTGAGTCTGCACATGCGCATAACCGGTAAGTAGGAAATCTCGATGGGTAGCATGAATTGTCAGAACACCGGAAATGATCTCTCGCGCGTGTACGTCACTCATTATTTACACAGAGGTTTCAGAAGTGTTACCCTTCACTGTGAAGATCTAAACATACTTAGATACACAGGATATCGCAATAGAAGACGATTTCGATACATCAACAGACAACGTTGATTTTTTATGCAACCGCGTGAGAGATCACTTCCGGCGCTTTCCGCCGCATACGCAGACCGAAAGAGTGCACGCTCTCAGATCACTTGGACGTGGCTGTGGTTACAAGAGTTAAAACGATTGTTTTCTCACACAAACCGCTCGTTTCGTGTATTAGGCATCAATTAAATCATGTTTAATTTGGACTTCTCTGTGCATGCTCTTTGAGGTGGACCCCATATACGTCCATTATATGACTGTCAGACAAGAATGGGTTGAACTAAAAATATTAAAATTGAAAATACTGTGGAAAAAAGACACCTACATCTTGGATGCCCTTGAGGTAAACTAAAACATATCAAAAATTAATTTCAAAGTGAACTATCCCTTTAAGGACCAGCATTCAGCACCATGGACAGTGGCTGTGTGCTAAAATGAGTATGTTTGTATTATATTGTATTTGTATAAAGTCGGCATGAAACGGAAGTTGCAATTGTTCTTTTTTTGCTACGTATATCCGAGTGAACGGCTTCTGAAATGAGAAAAAAGGGCTAGATTTCTCCTTCGGGGATTGATTGGTACCTTGGAAGTTGGGCGTTGCTGAGTCGTCTCGAGGGGGGAAGGAAGGTATTTGATCATGAGGGCACATGAAGTGCACAAATTAATCATTTATAATGATATTGCAGATACAAATAGGGATTGTTACTTTTGATTTCATGGTGACTTTATAGTTTAACAAAAAATTTAAATTTTCTCATAATTTACCCACCCTTCATGTTGTCCCAAGCCTCTATGGAACACAAAATATTATATATTTACTTTTGAACAATAGCCAAACCAATTGACTTTCATATGTGGACAAAAATGGGAAAAAAAAGAAAGAAAACACACACACACACACACACACACACACACACACACACACACACACACACACACACAGATGGTCTTCTATGTTCAACAGAATAAATAAAGCAATACAGGTTTGGAATGGCATGAGGGTAATTGATTTAGACAGAATAATTTTCAGTAAACCATCCCTCATCGGTGGAACACAAAAGGTATTTTGACACATATTTCAGTATAGCCTATTTTTGTCCATTTAATGGAAGTCAAGGATATTTAAAACGCTTTGGTTACCAAAATCCTTCAAAAGGTATGACAAAACAACATGAGGATGAGTGAATCATGACAGACCCTTCCTTTTTGGGTGAACTATTCTTTTAAATGCACAAGTAAAGTATTTGTGATTTCAGCGTTTTGCCTTTCTTGTCAATTTAATCAAGGAACTAAGAAGCTGGTGTAGTTGTATTGAAACATGTAATGGGAAACACAGAATACAAAAACATATTAAATAGGTAGGTGAACACAACCCCCAGATGTATCATTCCAGGATATAACCAGGTAATTGAAAATCATTTTGAAATGGCACTCCACTCCTCCGGAAATATTACATCCAGCAGAGTTTGAAATTGTTCCACTAAAAATTAAACAACTCCTTATAGGCTGACCGCACTTTGACCTGGGTTATTTCAGATGATATCTCACAGCACTAACCTCTGCATCCAATAACATTTCTATATAGTGTAGAGATCGTGTTCAGAGATATCAGGAGAATGAGACTCAGAGCTTGGCGAAATGAAAAGGTTAATGAAGCCCCATGCTTAATTGTATCAATGTCATCTGGGCCAATGCTGTTGACCCAATTGATCCATGGTCTCTGATCACATTTCACTAAAAGCGGATTCAGAGTCACAGCAAGGGTGGCTGATTAGCAAGACAGACTCTCTGGTGCCCCGCTAATTGGGAAAATTGTCTACAGATAGACAATATCTTGGTAAACCCAATGCTTTCACTGAAGAGAGTAGTTGCAGCTTGCATTATTATATTTACATGCTAACCCCTTTGAGGCAATGATCTATTTTGTGTCAAATAAAAGTAAAAACATCTTTTTTTTAAAAAATATTGCAAAGCACATTTTTCACTGAGCAACCGATAATCCCAATGTGTTCATGTTATTTAGGGGTACAGTGCTCATTTCATGTGTCAACATTTGTATAAATATAATCTGCACATTCAGTGTTTTGTGGGAAATGTCAAACTGACACTCAACAAGATAGTGACATTTGCTGACTGAAATGCTCTTGTTCTCTTGAGCAATCCATGTCTACTACATCCAAGCCTTTGGCGATGACAGAGGTTAGAAAGGATTTGTTTGCCCGTAAGCAGAAGTACAGACCACTATAGGATTATATCCAATATATGCAGGAAACATTCATAATGAGAATGTGTTTATCACTTAAGCCTCCTACTCCACACACTAAGACATCTGGACATTAAAATCCTCCCCTCCGAGAGGACGATTGTAATCGTATGGATCTCAACTGGGCAAACCAAAGGCTGTTTGAAACTGTCTCTCTATCTCTCTCTCTCTCCACAAGTGAAATGAGACCTGTCAACATTAATGTTCCTCTAGACAAACACATTGCAGATTATAGGGGATGAGGATTAAGGGTCTGTTTGTCTTGATAATTGTTTTTTAGAGAAATACTAAATGCAATTTAACCTTCCAGGTTGGTTAAACAGGTTGATATCTTCAAACAACAAGAATACAGGGAGAGAGAAAGAGAGGATTTTAATCAAAACTTTATTTACAGTTGCTTAAATCACTGGATTCAGTACATTAACACGTCCAAAAGTCTGAGACCACCAGTGAAAATATTTCACAATTTTCTAATTTAAAACCAAATGTCAAAATACATCAGCATAGCAATTTGAGTGAAAAATTACTCAAACCCCTAACCTTTTCATATAGCCAACATGATGTTAATTACTGTTACTCGGTACTTAAAGGAGTAGTTCACTTTAAAAAAAAAAAAAAAAAAACTTTTGCTGATAAGTTACTCACCCACCATGTCATCCAAGATGTCCATGTCTTTCTTTTTTGAGTCGAAAAGAGATTAAGGTTTTTGATGAAACCATTCCAATATTTTCTCCATATAATGGACTTCATTGGGAACCAAACATTTCAAGGTCCAAATGAGAGTTTCAGTGCAGCTTCAAATGGCTTTAACAACACTAGACGATGAATAAGGGTTCCATAAAATTTTTTTTAAAAAAAATACTTTAATTGTATAACTCCACTATAACAAGGACACCTTGAAATAGTGTAAACAAATAGTGCAAAGTAGTGTAAAAAGTATGGTGAACCTGAATTAAAGAATTGCTCAATATTTAGTATGCCCCCATTTTTTTAATGAAAACATGCACACTGTAACTGTTTGGGATTTAATTGATCAATTTAACTGGAATAAGTTGAAATAACATGTGAATATGTAACCCAATGCATCTCTTTCTGACCAACATAAAGCCAATCTAGAATTTGAGGCTCAAATATCCCTAAACAAAAACACGTTTTACTAACGTTTTTGAAGCAGGAATCCAAACTGAAGTTCTCAGTGCAATATTAGCCTGAATAACATAAGTGCAAATTAGCATCACCTCTGGTGTGAGAATCTCATAAATGACAGTTTTAAGCAAAGAGTTGTTTGCTTTCGGGTCTAAGAGAAGTCATTTTGTAAAAATATAAACATAATTTAGCATAATTGAAGAATCTATTAAGATTCCACTCCCTGGTCGCAAGCGTTTAGACGCGCGGGGCAAATGAGAATTTATGCGGAATAATGGCACTTAGTGTAATGGTACACGCAGCCGTGCAGTAGCCTACTCCTTTAAAAAGACAAACGCACGAGGAATATGAAAATATGACGTGACGTCAGGCGTCGTCTTTAAATATTGATCTCGAGCGCTTGACTGCCGCAAAGCCGCTCTTGAGAACTTCAGAAAGACACAAACATGAGCTGAACGGTGACCGGGCGAGCGCTGCGCGGCTTCGCGTTGGGAACTTGGAAGCAAAATGTGCCTTTTAGACCTGGAATATGCGATTTCCAAAACGGATTACATTTAGTAAGATGCTGCAGGTCAAACAAAGGAATTACTTTAAATATTTTCAACACTATATCAGCACAGAATCAAGTCAAGTTGCTGGAGTCCAAATATATGAGGTGATTTCACGTAGCTTACAAAAGTGACGCGACGTCGAAACTAAAGGGCAGTGGAATTACATTGTGTTTTGTGCTCATTTGGAAACTTTACCTTGTTATCGATACATGTTTTCCTCAGACTTCATGTAATCTTATGTGTCCGCTCGGAAATATTAACTATCATTTTCCCAAATGAGATGTAAGTTCGCGCCGTCGGAGTTGATGGGGAGCTCGAGACAACCAGCAAACCTCACAGAGAAACTTACGGGGAAAAACATGCCTTGTTTTCATCCATGGAGACATGGCATATAGGTTCCTGTCCAGCCGAATTGTGCCATCCTCAAACAGATTAAGCAGAAGATTTATTTTTATATTCACTATCTCTTTGTGTTTCATGTATCTATGCTACAGCATCCTCTTTTGCTCCGGTACAATCATGCCTAGCCAGAGATGGGAGGATCACCGCTGCGTCCATCTGAAGAACATGGGAAGTAAAAAACTTTTACAGAAGTCACATTATTGCACTATATCAGCGAAAGCGAGAGTTCTCCCGGACGAGACGAGGGCTGTGGCTCTCTTGAACCTTACTGGCAACCAAAGCAAACATTCAGCCTTCCAGAAAACACAAGATGTGGTAGATCACAATCAGAGTAATAACAGTAATTCGCCAAAATACGGGAATAAGAAGTTGCCCAATGCACTTATAGTTGGCGTTAAGAAAGGAGGAACCAGGGCAGTTCTGGAGTTCATCCGGATTCATCCAGATGTTCGAGCTCTTGGGACCGAACCACATTTCTTTGATAGAAATTATGACAAAGGATTGGAATGGTACAGGTAGGTTTTTTCTGCCTTTTTGCATTGGTATTCTAGTTAGTAAATTCAATAACCTAAGGCAATTGTTTAATAATAATATAATTTATAATTTTAAAAAACTTTTAAAAATGTCTTTATTAAATGAACGCAATATCACACAAGTGATGCTGTGATGAAAATTGGCAGCAGATAATCACAGCCTTGCGAATATTCAATACACATCACGATTTCAAGAATGATATTAATATTACTAGTTATAATGAAGTTAATTGAGTAACTTGCATTATATAAATATATTTTCCACCAATGAAAATATACTTCCAAGGTCCAAAAGCATCAAGCTTTACTGTATGTGTCATGTGCACTGACTAAAAGCCAGCTGGAATTGATAATATAACAGAATTTTCTTCCCTTCTCAAAAAAAATATTACAATCAGCATGAAATAGAAGTTGCAATGTTCTCTTCTTCCCTATTTTGACGTACTAAATATCTGAGTAAAATGGCTTCTCAAACAAGAAAAAATTTAGGGGAGGGCTTGATTTTGTCTATTGGGAATTGATTGAATGGTTTGATATTGCTATGATCTCAGACAGGTTGCCCTGCCCTCCCACCAGTAGACACATGATCAGATAAGAGAAGCGATGTTGTTGCAAGACAGAGGGGAATTGATTTTGTACATTACAAAAGCACATAAAATAGAAAAAAATAACATTTATGATGTGCATGTATAAATCACAATAAATGCTCCAATATTCTATAAAAAAATTTTAATGGTTACTTTAATCACTCCAGCTCCCTTTGGGTTTTACATTCCATTACTAGTGAGGGAAACCTGTTTGTGGAGAGAGATAATGAACTAAACCAGCTCCCTTTTCTCTGATGCTGTTTACAAGAAAAATTAAGGGGGAAAATAACATAGACTTTCCACGTTACAAAAAAACCCTTTTTGTTCTAAGCAAACTCTATTCGGAATACTTGGAATTTTGACAAGTCAATCAAATTATCCATAAAATGACATGCTCAGTATTCTGAACATGACAAAAGTTGTACAAACTATTTGTGATACTGTGCGTGCATAAAAAAATAAATAAATATTCAATTATTTATATTAGGTTTTGCTTTAAAAAGGAAATTTATTCCTTGGATAACTGCCATCATGGTCCAATATAACGAATATAAACAAACAAGACTATTTTAATCAAATAATATTAATAAAACAGCCAAAATGTCAATTTTAAGCAAAACATTCTTCAAAATCGCACAAATTTGAGAGAGAAAAAAAAACTGCCTAATGGGTGAAATGCCATAAAGGTAATATCAGCAGGGTGCAAAAATGATGAAAACTGCTCTTTTTTTGTGGTGGCAGTAAGACAAGAGCTGAAAACTCAAACTGCTGACAAGGAGACGTTGCAGTAAGTCATACCGAGAGAGCAGGAATGATAGCGTTTTGGCCAGAGACCCAGAGCGGAATGACACAGAGTGATTGCAGTGTTTGGTTTCAGGGGGAAAATATGCAGATAAAGGCCAATGGATCTCTTTCAAGAGTAAACCTTCCATAAACCCTGCCAGAGAAAGGCATGGATCATATTGATCAGTGGGGAGATTAAAATCAACTCCTTCCTTTCCTTCTTCCCTTTCTACTGATGGGCTGCCATTCAAATACCCATCGGGGAGCCGTTCGACTGTGCAAGAAGTCGGTGTCGATTCTGTGTGGCGTGTAGAGCCGTGGTGCAGGGGTCTCTGGGAGACAATATCAGCCCTCCCTCTTTAAGCACGGCGTCTGCCTGCAGCACAGCTTCAGTAATTACACACACACATCACATCCCAACTCAGACAGGACAGAAAGGACTCCCCATGGGTCATGTCCAAACGTGAGGGGGGAAAGCCATAGAAGTCAACAGTGCATACTGTACTTGTGTGAGAGCAGCCCTTCAGCCATTAGCAGGTGTTGCTGCTTGTTCAGTCTGCTTGTTGTCTGGAAAGCACAATAAAACACACTTCTCCTCTATTTACGTTCGTTCGGGGGCAACTCCACTCACCCACAGTCTTCTGTGCTTAAATCAATTGAAGCAAATGTGTTTGTGAGATGTGCGGATCGATGCTAGTCCCTTGTATTTGGACATGGGGAGAAAAAGATGCGGGGGAAAAAAGAAAGGAATCCAAAGATGTCGTTATTTACAACATTATTACCTGTAATCTACAGCCACACCAATTGGTCATGGGTCCGCTCACAACAATTTTTGGGGGGATGAGCTACCCCTTTAAGTTTTATCAATACTTTTAATTGGAGTAATAAGACACTATTGGGCTATTAGCAAATGAAATCACTATCAACTAAATTTCTACTGAAGAGGAAACACGGAATCTGCATCTGAAGTAGCATCTAGATGTATTTAGACTGTTTAAAGGTTTAGTTCAACCAACAATGAAACTTCTGTCATTAATAAACATCATGTCGTTCCAAACCCATTTGTCCAACACAAATGAAGATCTTTTTGATTCTGTTCTCTCCATTGACAGCTACGCAACTACCACTTTGACGCTTCAAAAAGTTTATAAAGAGATCTTAAAACAAGTTTTTATTCTATTTATATTGTACATTACATCAACACCAAGCAACTTTTCCTCGGTGGTCGCCCTACAGGTTGGAAGCGGAATTGTTCATTACTGCTGTCGTAAATAATTTAGCCAACCGCATCCTACTGTCGCACGCGCACAGACAAAGTAGAGTATAATGGATGATTTTATGAAAGTGTAGTTGTAGTCTACTGTCTAATTGCTTCCCCATCTGCAATTGGCTTGGGTAGGTTTAGGGGGGAAGGGGGGGTGGGGAGTTCGTACTTATTATACGCCAAAAAGTGCGTATCATATACACGCGAAATCACGTACCATACACGCAAAAACTTGTTTTGTATAAATGGCACGAGAAATGACATTCGTCCTATAGATACGAATTTTCATGAGATTGGGCTCAAAAATTCTTACTTAGTGTTGCTTTAATATAACACGTCGGGGAAAATGCAATGATACTTTTAAATGTGAAACTAAAAAAGCAAGCCGATCCACTTTTCCATGTTGATAAGATCATTAAAAAGAGAAAAAAAGAATGAGAAAAAGAAATCAAGAGACATTTAAAATAGATAAAAATGTGCGATTAATCGTGAGTTAACTACGACATTAATGCGATTAATCACGATTAAATATTTTAATCGTTTGACAGAACTAATATTATATATATATTTATATATATATACACACACACACAGTACCATGCCTATAAAATGTCCACAAGCTCCTCTCATTCTCACACTAAGAAACTCATCAATACTATTTGTGGACGGGTTAATTAAAATGCCACAGAGGCCAAGATACTGAAACAGTCCCCCTAATCCTCACTGAAAGCCATTTTATTTTAGCCACTGACTTCTTGCAATAAGAGGACCAATAAGGGCTGCAATAAAGGGCAGAAGTAATGAGAAAGATGAATTGGCTGATTAAGTCAAAAGTTTCTTATAAAGCCCTTTAATAATGTGTTTTAGAGTCTTGTTTTTCATTTTCCTTCAGTCTTTGTCTTGACAGGGCCCATTCATTAAATTCACGTAGCGTTGTTGAGATTATCCCTGGATTTTTACTAGAAGTTGTTCTAGAGGGAACAACAAAGTCCTTGCTTGAAATAATAAGATCTCTCCTTTTACCTTAAAAAAAAAAACTGCAAGCAAGGTTCCTGGAAAAATTCATAAATTGTTGAGTTTTGTGTGCTCTACCACTCCCCCGAAGCCTACGAGAGACATGTAATACATATGTGGATGCTCATTACTTTATTTTTAGAATGGACAAGAATCCTTATGGCCTCATTTGTTGTAGGCAAACCTGTTTTCCCATTATGAGTGGACACTTGTGAGCATGCTGGTGTAGGTTTCCTATTCAAGGGGTTCATCAAATTCAAATCAAACACATATCCTGCTCTTCACACCATCTAAACTTAAAAGTGCATCTGAATTCTATTGATTTTACTATAGTTGGAAGTTCTTAAAGCAGATTCCCTAAGAAATCCTCAGATTGTAGGAGACGTCTTTTAACATTTGCTGGAGCCAAGAAATTCCTCCCGGTCCTCCATTAATTGGCTCGAAAGGGAAAGGAGCATTCAGAAAGGTTGACAAGGACAGAAAGTTGGACAGAGCTAATTTAACTGGGAAAACCGCACATCTCTGCATGCTTATGAGAGACCTTTCCATTCCCTTGCGCCACTAACGGGAATGGCTAATCCCAGTATGGTTTCAGAGAGTTGTAGATCTTCCTGTAGCATTAATTACCTACACAATTCTTTCTTGGATGTGCCCCAGAGAACGGCAAGCTACCAAGATGTTTTGATTTGGTGATTTTAGTGTAAATTACTCATTAGACATGAGTGCCACTAGCAAGAGCGGCGAGTAAATATGAGCTACTTCGAGAAAGTGCGTCTACTGATGGGAGTCCATTATGGGACTGACTGGATTAAGGATGAATGTTGAATGCTCCGAGTCACTCTAGAGACAAACCACAGAACCGCTGAGGAGCTGAAGGTGAGCGCTTGGATTCAGAATACTTGAAGAGAAGCAGTCATCATATATTATCATACATTATGGTATTCCACTGGCCCTCTGCTGTGCAAATTAAAGTGTGCATATACCGGGCCTATAAAATACATCCTCCCTTTTTAAATTTAGCACATTTTATTGAATTACTCTGAAGAAAAAGCCAGACAATTTACTAAATAATTTAAAAAAAATTAAAAGAATGGAACTAAAAGAATTTCCTGAAAATCTTGCCCTTGCTTTTACGCATGTAAATCAACCCCTAAAGTTTTCTACTATGCACTATAACATCACCTGAGACCACCAGTGCAGCTGAGCTGTTGGAGAAACTGCTTCAATGTAGTACATTGTAAAAATAAAGTCCTATGAACCTTTAGCACTATAGGCTGTGTTTAAAAAATAGCCAGAATTTACATTTTACACCTACCTAGAAGGACCAAGCTGAACTCCCAACGAAGTTCATCTCTAGTCTGATTTTTTTTTCAGGATTACATCACATCCAGGGCTGGACTGGGACTAAAAATCGGCCCAGGAATTTTGTCCAAGACTGGCCCACTACATACTGTATGATCATAAGCACAACCGAACTTTGCACGCCCTTGACTCCTTCAAACCACTAATGCCATGTAATAACAGAATCAGGATTTTTGGAAATATATGGTGAGTGCACCTCTGTCCCTCTAGGGGGGTTCGGGTGCATGCTCCCCGTAAGAAAATGTTGTGCTTTTTAATGTTAAATTAATCAATCTGCAGCACTTTGAGAGTTCAAAATAAAGAGCTCCAACCCATATTCAGTGTGCTAATTGAACAAAGAAAAACTCAACTCTTTTAGTTTTTACATAGACCTAGTGTCTGTCTACATTACTATACAGATATGATATTAATCCCATGGCAGTGATAGCCATATGTTGTAAAAAAAAAAAAAAAAAATACACTGAAAAATAAAATCAACTTTAATAATTAATTTCGTACTCATTTTTAAACTTGAAAGAGATAAACACATGATCTTTTATTTTAACGGAAACGGCATCAAGTTTTCACTTTGGCGGAAAACATGGTCTCATTACAATTCTAATAAAATGCGTAATCGTCAAATATGCAGATGTGGAAACAATGAGTAACTGGCTAGTGGGTTCCAACATAGCCTAAGTGTTCTGAAAGTAGCCTAGTTCTGCTTCCCACAGTTTCTATACTCACTTATTCCTCTCCTTATCCTCCTCACTATCCTCATCAGCCACTTGAAGGGCTTTGAAGTTGAACTTACACGCTATTTCTCTTCACATTCCTTGCGTTTCTTCTCCATCGCTTTGACTATTTTGACAGATACACACTGACACTACTCGCTCACTCAAAGCTATTAAAAAGATGTGATTGGACCAGCCCAGTGTCAATCAAGAAAATAACTAATGGGCTACTGATCTACACGTTTCATGTGCTACCAAAACCTACTGACTTTTTTTGTCCAATGCATTACACCGGCATAAAGATCCCAGAGCCGTGACCTATCAATTAAACAAAACTAAATGCAATGGGCCGCCGATATACAAGTTTTATGGGCCGTTCAGACAAAAAAAAAAAAAAAAAGAAAGTTCGAGATGTACCACACAACCCTGATGTTTGTAGATTTGTAGAGTTCAATTAATACAGTAGGTTCACTGCATTTTTGCATAAAGTCTAATTCTATCCAGACTTTGCGGTGTTCAAATATTATTCTAATATTTTAATATTGTAGGTTTGTCTGTGGAAGTCGGGAAATTAATGGAGTTGCAGAATCCAGAAAAAATCTGGAGAAAAACATGCTGTTGTCTGCTGAAATACTGAAACTTGGGAGATGATTAATCTTCCAGCAGGACAATGACCCAAAAATATAATAGTTATACTGGAGTGGCATAAACTAAAAATATAATAAAAGAGAGAGAGAGAGATGCTCTAAAGTGGCCAGAACCAAAGCCACTCCAGATTAATTATATGTATCTGAAAAATGACTTGCTATTCATAAATTGTCCCCATCATACTTGGAGCATCAGCAGTTTTGATAAGGTGGGCAGGCATGTTCTGCATCACCTGTCACAATCGAAGAAAATAACAGCTGGGGTGAGGGAGAGGAATGCTAATGTTAGGGGTGTAACTGATCCTAGTGGGCCAGAATTATCTCAAACGGCCAATCTTGGCTAATATCCTCGTAAATGCAGTTGGTTATATCCAACACATTCTCATCCTTTGGCGTCATAATAGGTGACACCATATGACATTTCGTCGAAATACTACGCACATGACACCCTTTAGCGTCAACATGCACTGTTATGGGTAGGTTTAGGTCTGGGGTAGGGTCTGTGTCTCATATTGACGCTAAAGGATGCCAGTCTCCTGTATGACGCCTTCTGCGTGTTATATTGACGCTATCTGCATAGTATTTTGAAGAAATGTCATACGGCATCACCTATAATGACGCCAAAGGATGAGAACGGGCTCTTATATACTGTATAAGTAAACATAAACAATTGAGAAAGAATACGGATGCGTATCATTATATTGGATCCGTGCATTAGCTCTTAAAGTGACAGCAGGCTAATGTACCTGCGTATATCCGAGTCATTAATGTTAATATATATATATATATATATATATATATATATATATATATATATATGTATATATATTGAATTGCATTGCAAAATATATATATTATATTTTGGATCATATATATTATATACTATATATATATATATATATATATATATATATATATATATATACAGTAAAGACTAAGCAATGTTATTTACATTAGATTTTTCAATTTCTGTGCCTGGGTACTATTAGACCTTTTTTTGGCTGATCTGAAAAATGATCTGATCAGTGACAAAAAAAAAAAAAAAAAAAAAATGCAATATGATCCGAACCATGAGTTTTGTGATCTGCTGCACCCCTAGCTACTGTATTAAATTATCTTTTTTTTTTTATTATTATCTTGTTCAGTAAAATTTGTGTATTTTCCCTTTGACATCATACAAAAAAATCATACACATCACTGACATCATACAAAAAAAATATCTAAAGATTTTAGAGGATATAAATGGGCAACAGAGAGAACTATAAATATCTTGTATGGCTTTTTTCAGGCTCCAGTGCATAAATATAACCATTTCCCATTTCAAATCAATTCACACACCAATGCATATTCACAAGTGCACCTTATGGGAGAAGATGGTGGTGGGAGATGGTGTGCAGTGAAGAAGTTATTTGTAGCTACTGTATGGATGCATGACTTTATTGGGAGTGGCTACCATGTCTTCAATTGAACGTCATCATATCTGACCATTACCCTTAATTAGATACATCAAGAAAAAAAATGCTTATGAATACAGTGGTACACATTACACAGTGTTAATTAAGGCAGATATTATAATGCTAATAGACCAAAACATCTAATTTTTGTCCAAAGTATGCAGTATTTAAGTGTGAAATTTTGCAATGCAATTCTGTTAAGATCACACTTTACTTGTGCTTCAAAGGATCATGTATAAGATGAAGTGCAGGCATTGTGTGTTTTGCGTTCAGGTGTCCCTTTACCCATTTGCATTTCTGCCACATACTGAGTAAGCCTGCTTCTTATTATTCCATAATAATGTTCCCATTATATCCTGCAGCTTTGCAATGAACCCTTTAAACCAGGAGAGAAAAATATGAAGCATTTTCTTTGTGGGTGGATCAGGCCCATTCCCCCGCTGGACAATGAAAGCTTTGGCTCCCCTCACTTTTCACTTTCACAACCTTCTGCACAGTAGTCTGTATGTGGCTTTGAAATAAATGATAACATATTGTGTTTTGACAATGCCACTGATACAAGGCTGAAATTAATTGGGATAATGAAGCAACAATACCAAACCATTTTTCACCAATTTTTTAATCATTGGCATAATTTAGTTTTTTTAACAGAACCATCGAACACAGATCTCGGCTGTGTGAAATTAGAAGCAAATTAAGAAAGGAATAATTGGAATAATAGTTGTTGGGCTTTTTTTGTTCTTTTTGTGTTACAGGCTGGGTCCCACTTTATATTAAGTGGCTTTAAGTACTATATACTTACATTGAAATTAATAATTTGATTCAATAGACTTATTGTGTACATACATGTTTTTACATTGTACTTATATTTTAAAAATACCAGCATGTAATTACAGCTATAATTACTTTATGTAATAACATTTGTAATTACAGTTGACCCTCCCCTCACACCTTAACCTACCCTTAAATCGACTCATACCACCTGTCCCTAACCTTACCCGTATCACACCTCAATAGCAGCAAAAGTGTTTTACAATACAACAGGAACACACTGTAAAAAAATATTGTTGGTTTAACTTAAAAAATAAAGTAACCTGGTTGCCTTAAAATTTTAAGTTGATTGAACTGGAAAAAGTGAGTTAATACAATGAAGGAGATTAATTTAATCATCAGAAACTCAAAATAATAAGTTATCAGAACTAAATAAATTATTTAAGTTGATTTGACAAAAGAAAAAATGTTGTGATAACAATTTTTGAAAATATTTTTTTTTTTACAGTGCACAATAATACATTCTACTTATTGTTCAATGTGAGTACATAGTACGTAAAGCCACTTAATATAAAGTGGGACCGCAGGCTGTATAGACCTTTGAAATAACTGAAATCATTTGGCGTAGTGATATACGTAGACCTGTAATGCGGTCAAGAACTGACTGGAACTATTTTAACCATGTGTTTCCCTGAAAATAATTTCACACTTTAGAACGTCCGTCAAGCAATCTGATTCAAGTGTTCAACTTCCCAGTAGTATAAAGTGATTTAAAGTGAGTATGATTGAGAATACAACTATATTTTTAGACATATGTTTTGTGTGTCCAAAATTATGTAATATACACCATACACTTACAGGGGTTGGACAATGAAACTGAAACACCTGGTTTTACAACACAATAATTTGTTAGTATGGTGAGGGCCTCATTTTGCATCCAAATACAGCACCAATTGACAGATAGAAGTCCTTCACAGTGACCAGAGGGATTATGAGCCGTTCCTCTTCCAGAACAGTGTCCAGGTCACTATATGATGCTGGTGGACTCGCTCCTCCAAAACACCTCAATAATATTCAGATCTGGTGACTGTCAGACCATGGGAGATGTTCAACGTCACTTTCATCTTCATCAAACCCTTCTGTCACAAGTCTTGCTGTGTGTGTTGGTGCATGATCATGCTGATACACGGTTTGAGCATCAGGTGCTCATGATCCTCCAGAAGGGTTTGGTAGTCCTCGGCAGTGTCGTGTCCATCAAATACAATCAGGATTGTCATGATATTGGAGCTCAAACCATCACTGATCCACCCGTGCTTCACTCTGAAGATTGGCCGCCAGGCATATAGATTTGAAACCTCCAACATTGGCCAGTGTTTCAGTTTCATTGTCCAACCTCTGTACACCATGGACTATGTACTCTATAATTGAGCGTATGAACTTTATACGGTACATGGTGCATGGTCTCCAACATTCCAAACATTGTTTCGTTTTTACAGTTAATTATGTGCATCATTCGGGCATTTGAAATGCATGGGAGTTCTTTTTGAAATTTTCAGTGTGAACATGCTTCTACTACAAAAAAAAAGTGTGAAGAATAGTGCTTAAGTGCAAATTGGGACACGTATAGAATATGATGGTCGCATTTGACTTCAAATGCAAGTGATGTTGCGCATATCACATTGAAATGTGAGCGTTGGACCATCGTGCTCTGAAGTGAAGCCAGTATCCAGGAGATATCACCTCTTTGAGCTCTCCTCCTCCTCCTCCTCCTCCTCCTCCTCTCAGTGATGTATCTGAAGTAAATGAGACCAAAAATACTGTGGCACTGCTGAGATGCAAAAGATGTTTCAGTTCCAGCACAAATGAGTTTGGAGATTGACAAGTCTAGGTCCTTTCATCTTTTTATAGTCTCTGTTGAGGAGCTCTTTGAGTAACAACAGATGAAGTCTGCCAACGCGCAGTTCTGAATCAAATACACTCTTTCCCGGCGAGGTGAACTGTAAAGTTAATTTATCATTGTGCAGCAGCCTTGCAGTCTATTTTGGGGTAGTCGATGGTCTAATTGTTCCCGTTTTTTCTGGCTAGATCAATAAGACCAACAGATCGTTATTGTTTAATTTCATATATTGCAAATACGTTGCATGACGAATCTATGAGGGCAAGTGAGTCATTTGTGAATGCACACTGGACATGTTGTGTTGACAAATGTATTGCAGAGCTTTAGCTTTTATAAATCATTCATTAGAAGTGAAGGGCTTGAAGATGAATGTCTGGCTTAAATGATAACACATTTTGTAGGTGTCATATTGAAGGAGTTATAATTCATTCAAGTGCTGGTTTTAGTCGCATTATTACTGCCAGCAGTGTCAACCTACACCCACCATATGATGTATGAGTGGATGGTTCATGGTTAACTCTTAATAGACTCTCTCTGAGGCGAGTTCCTGTTGCTGACTGGTCATTAAAGGTCTGACATCCTCCCAGAAGGAAATCTGAGCAGTTGAAATATTCATGATCTGTATTACGGTGATGGAAGAATTAAGCCATTTGCTCTTTCCAGGCCGGGAAATGAGGAATATCGGTAATACTGACTAAAATCTGTTCATTGTTCTGGGATTTTGTGACTTTGTTAGTACTGCACAATGATGATGTGACCTCTTCTGCAATTATGGTAAACTAAATAAACACTTTCTACTAACTTTCTCCTGGCAGTGACACATAACCAGATTCAAAATACAATGAAAGGTATTTTATATATATATATATATATATATTTGTTTTATATTTTTGCATGATGCTGAAAGAACATTGTTTTGGTTGTGCTTCGGCTCTGCATGACTGTATGGATAATATGGTTATCCTTCTGCTATAAAACATTCACTAATAGGCTTAAGAGATAACCAGTTTAGATGGGAAGGATCTCATGCTGACTAGCTGAAGACGTTACTGTAGCTTTACCCATTAATAGACACAGTACTTCCTGGAAAAGAAATTCCAGCACAGCGCTACAACAACCATGATGAAATCATCCTTCACAATAGATAATGCTTCACCATGAACTCTGTTAGAGAGCTACATATAGCAATTTATCTGTTCAATAAAATACTTTACTTACCTGTTGATTAGTAAAAACGCCATCTCCGCGTCGCTTTTACAACATTTCAAATCCCTCAGCTCACCATCACCAAAAAAGCCGAGCGGATGTTGATGCTTGTTTTATTACAAGCTCTGTCGCATTCTCTTTTTGCCAGCAGATTCTCCTCTGTTTGATGTTTCTTTTTAACCACTGATTCCCTAGAAGTTCAAGATTTGGTTGTTCCATGTCAATCTTTTTCACTCGTTATGACAACTAGTGTTGTCAAAAAACTCGGTACTTCGGTACCAAGTCGGTACTAAAAAAAAAAAAAATGTTACGGTACCAGCTTTTCTAGGTACCGAGTACCAGGTTAATCCAGTTCTAGACGCGATGTCTGAAAGGTGCACAGTTGCGTCCTCTTCATAACGCTGATATGGCTCTCTCTCTCTGAATCCACTTGTTGACACGAAAGGAGGAAAGAGCCACATATGGAAATATTTTGGATTAGGCTAATGTCACGTTGCCATAAGAGGCCGATTACATGCAAATTCGCAATTTCAAATATAGGCGCGAGGCAAGCGCGCTCATAATAAAAACTCGTTGCATAGCAACGACAGACGCCGCGTGAGAGCAAGCGCTTTGGAAAGAATAAGCACGCGCAAAAATATAATAAAAAAAAAACACGCGCGATATGTGAACGGCCTCTAAAGTGCTTTCGGGGTAGTTTTACGAGTACATGAGCACAGTAGTACCAACCGACACCAGAGTACTACTGGTAGTATCGATGCATCCCTATTTATGTCATTTAATGTGAGTGCCAGTTCTAGGCGTATTCTTGCCTTTATAACTCAGCAGTTTTAAAAAGCCTTTTCAAAATTAAATATGAATGCAGTTTTAGATTAAATAAAAGTACAGTCAAATCAAATAAAACATGTTTTTTCTCCTGTAGCCTATAGTTTGGTAATGCTACAATAAGATACCATTTATCAACATTAGCTACTTCACATCAACACATTGAGTGAACAATATATTTTTACAACATTAATTAATGTTTGTAAATGTTATTTAATAGAAACACTTGATTGTTCATGTTTGTTCACTTCATTCATTGTGCATTAAATAAATGTTAATGGATTAAAACTTTACAAACAACTTTGAAAATGTGTTGGTGTTTACTATTGTTTATTTTAGGTCATTTTATCTAATTTTTTTCTAAAGTGTTTATAATACAAATGTACAGTTTTCATACTTGTAACCGTGATAAACACTTAAATATATGTAAATTTGAACTAAGCTTTGGTACCGAAATTGGTACCGA
The DNA here is from genome assembly GCF_988280905.1 of Pimephales promelas. Lineage (NCBI taxonomy): Eukaryota > Metazoa > Chordata > Actinopteri > Cypriniformes > Leuciscidae > Pimephales > Pimephales promelas. The sequence goes on from NC_142771.1 coordinate 32,492,842, forward strand.
GAACCGTGAATTTTTACTGGTATTGGTACCGAATACTGAAATTTTGGTACCGTGACAACACTAATGACAACTAACATCTGCCACTCCCACACTAAACCCGCACCTTAACAGAACATGAAACAACTCTAACTGTGATTGGCTGTTTTATGTTCATCTCTTTCAATGTAACTGGGTGGTTTTTGGACGGATAAAGCTGCAAACTGGACTAGAGGCTATGCGAGACTACAGTGTCCAGCAACTTTTGTGTTTAACATGTTTGATATCATGCAAATGCTCTTTTTCACAATATTTATGTAAAAGAATATTGAAAAAAAATCATAAGAAAGAAACTTACACTTTATTTGACTATAAACCACTTGAATGCCAAAAGATTCATAAAACAGTTTGACATTTATATTGTATGAGCCCAATAAACTCTTACTGCATGTAGCACAGTGTATGACGATGCAAAGAAACCCTACTAATCTCCCGAGTAAACTATGAAGCCATGGATGTTGGGCCGATCCCTACGAAGACTCAGGAACAGGAAATTGTTAATGGAGCTGGGCTCATTAAGAGTGTCAGCAATGACAAGCATTTGAACTCAGACAGGAAATGAGACTCGCTGTCTAAAACGCTGTGAGCGTATATCCCTGCAGCTTTGTCATAGTGATTGATGCTTTTCATTAGAAATACCAATCAGACCAGCACTAGCATGAATATGATGATCCAATCCTGTGTCCCAACATAAAACACTTTAATTAGCACAATGAGGCTCAGATTAATTAAACAGAAATGGCAGTAGCCCAGTTAATAATCACATATGTAGGTTTAAGCAAGTCTTCAGCTAATGCAATATTTTAGTGCGTCTTAGCATGCATTATCTAAATATGCCCAGGTTACGCTTAATACCCGTAGAGTGAGTCATTCGATTTCTATGGTCTTTTCAGTGTAGTGAATGGACAGCATGTTTGAAGGAATAAGCTGAAAACAAACCTCAGCACACCATCACACATAAATGGACTACAATCAGCCCTGAATCGCAAATAGCTTCAGACATTTAATCCTGAGATTTTATATGTACAGGATTTTTGGACAGGTCAGAAGTGCTTAAGTGCATGAAAGCTTCAAGCACACGGTAGGGGAAAACAGAGTTATTCCCAGCCATGCTCAGACAGCACCAGGAGTGCGTTTAGTACATCATATCGACTGAACATTCAAAACTGACCTTTTCACAAGACATTGGTACATTTATAAGGATCAAAATGCTGGACTTTCAAGTGTCCATTTGAAGTAAAGGTTGAGGAATACAAAATTAAAAGAATGCGCTATAAAACATTATGACTTTCTGCAATCAAAGCGCAGAGATGACTTTGCTATAGCTGCACTGTATTCCCCAGTCCGTCTGAACCTTTAGAAAACCTCATGAGGTTGGATCAGAACAGTATATCAGGATAACTTTTTAATATATATATGATAGGGATCTGCAAAGTCAGTCAAAGTCAAAATGTAATGTTGTACAGAGAGCCTGAAAAGGCAATTCCAAGTTAAACTATTACAGAAAGAGAAAAAAAGGGGCAGATTAATGAGAGCATAGTCTGTAGTATAAATCACAGGAGCTGATAGACCCTATTTATATGAAGAGTTCAGATGCAAAAGCCTCTAAATGCCATTTGAAATTTTCTTCTAAAATGACCATTTTTATCAAGCTTGTATATTTCAGTTCAGTAATTTCACTTAAATGACAATTAATAGGTAATCTTCATTGCCATTTAAGTGAAATTACTGAACTTAGATATACAAGCTTTATAAAAATGATCATTTTAGAAGAAAATTTCAAATGGCACTTAGAGGCTTTTGCATCTGAACTCTTCATATGATCTCTGAAAACATTGGCTGCAGTAGCTGTCTGAAGTTTTTTTCCCTTTCTAGTCATTAAAATGCTTCAACATTTCTTCCATTAAGTATTGTAAATGTGTGTAAGAAAGAAAGAGATGTTCTACATCTATTCGGCTGTGGACCCGTTAATAGGTGTCAGTCTCCAGCCAATATAGGCTGGTTCAAATATTTCCACTTTTTGAATATTGTCTTCATTTTTATCTAAGACATGTGATGGGAAAAGAGAACTCGAATTTAAACTTGGGTTGGTTGTATCAAAAGCTGACGCCTCCTGCCTTGCTCGCCACACCACTGACTTTGTCAACTGGATTTTTGTCTGGCGAAATCAGATAATGGTGGGCGGAGTTAGTGTAACTTATCCTCTGACAACAAGACCAGCCCGTTCTCATCCCAAGGCGTTATATACAACGCTTTTGCCAAAGCGTATGCATCCAACACACATGGCACCCTTTAGCGTCAATATGAGAGGCAGATATATATATGGGCTAGAAGGCGCCTAACCCTAACACTAACCCAGAACTTAACCTACCCATAACCAAAGTGTTATATTGACGCTAAAGGGTGCCATGTGCGTTGGATGTCTACGCTTTGGCAAAAGCGTTGTACATGACGCCTTAACGCGCTGACAAGACGGGCTATTTGCACTTGGTGTAAATAGACACTCCACCACATGTATCCTCAAACTAAATACTTCTAAACAATGTAAAAATACTAATAAAACTATACAGGTGACAACATTCCATTGCAATATACTGTTAAATAAATAAAAATCAGTTGTAATGTCAAATCAGTTAAATATAATAAATGTGATTAGCTTTGATACAATAAAATCAGCATAGTAATGCCTTGACTTCAATATACAATGAATCTAAAAGGATTCACAAATAATCATACATATCTAAAGGTGTTGATTTGTAAAATTCATACTCTTTAGATGCTGTCAATACGTCAAACAATTTTTTTGTGTTTATGCAAACATATGGAATTGTTCTAGATCCACATTTTATGTATGAATACTAATGAGATCATGTTGGCACTTCGCTGTCACATGCAGACACGCTTCATTTGCACGGTATCTCTCATCTGAACGCACTCCGAATATTGTATCTGTGTAAAATCATAGATAAAGTGTTATTTATGTACAAAAGTTGTCAAAGCCACATCATCTCAGTGTCTAGAAATCCTTAAATTGGCCCTGAGTAGAATGAGATGAGATCATTTCAAGAAGGACTTTAGCATTCTGTGTCCATTTTTCTGCAAATCTGCTCTGTCATCTATTAGAGAAACATACCGCAATGTGTGAAACACGAAGGTGCAGCACAGAAGAAAGTCATCTCAGCATGCAGGTTGGCCAGAAGCCTTTTTTTTTTTTATCAGAATCAATGACCTCAGTAGGAACGGCACATTGGTTTGCGCTTAGCACGGCATGCACTCAGATTTATTTATTTTTTTGTCTGATGTTGTGTTTTTTTTGATCGTACGGCTCAAAATATGGCCCAAGAATAGAGAAACCTGGGCTGACTAAAGGCCTGCATGAGACTTTTAATTTAAGAGGATAACTTTAGGTTGATGGTATTAGTATGACACAAGCTGATGTAATTCACAGAACTTGTTCTCCAGAGCTCTCATGACCTTGTCAGCAGATCCCAGACGTATCAGAAGAGCTGCCTGGCTCTCTGAAAACTTATCTTCAGCAGAAAAGACAACAGGAATACATCGTGCTCTGGCAGACAATTAACTGCACTGTAACTTTCAGATGTAATATCAGACCTTTGCCTGATGCCATTTCTCATTTCTCTGAGGTGGTGGATCTGTTGGCAGCAAGTAGCGACTTAACCCCCTGATGAATTAGAATGTCAGTCTGCATTAAAAGTGAAGGCCAGTGATAGCAGACGTCAGGATATCCTCAGTTATGTAGGCCTGTGTCTACAGATACAGTGATCTAATAAATCCAGGGCTCAGAAAGATAGCTGGAGTAAATGTTGCGATGGAAACGTCCCTCTTGGAAGGCTGAGTTTTTAAACTGGCGGCAATTGTTTAATGTCTTCCTCGTTTGTGATAGAAATTCAATTAGGAATTAATTCTCTCTAATTCTGCAAGAGACTGCCTTCAAAGTTAATTCAATGGGGAAAGATCCAATTGTTTTCTTTGCTGCACCACGATAAGCGTATTAATTATGTAATTGCAGTGGAATTATGCCAGTGATTAAAATGTTTACATTTTTTGCATGCTTGTTGCTATTAAAATCTTTCCTTTTACAGGGTCTTGGCAATTCCAAGACTCTATTCACACAATTTATATTCAGATTGTCTTTTTATTCTTATGCTAAATAGAATAAAAAAATATATATATTGGGCAAGGGTTGGCTGATTAGCTTGTGTTTCCCATACATCAATGTAACTCGCAGCTTAAAGGGATAATGGAATGAAATTGTGTCATTCATAAGGCTATGTTTACATGGAAACGATTCTGAAAAGAAAATGTAAAAGTGGCTTTGCGTTATCACTTTTTATTCTGCGTTTAGACTAGAATTTTGGGTGGGAAATCCGCGTGCATATGGTGACGCAAAAGTGTGTGAAATTCAACGTAGTATGCACTCCAGGCGGCTAGGTGGCGATGTGGAGCACTGCCAGACAACAACACCAAGTCCACGTGCCTGCGTACAACCCTCACTGTCTAGCAGACTTTTGCATTTTTACCATTTACACGGGAACATGGCAGTGGAGCATTTTTAAGATTTCCACTCTGCAGGGTGGGTTCACTTTTTGTGCCGTCACCGTGTAAACAAAAGGCACATCTGATAAAATATTTTTACGTTTTAGTTTTTCTTTACGTTTTCTTTTTTCTTTACGTTTTATTTTTACGTTTTTACGTTCACGTTTTCTCGTGTAAACAGGGCCTAACTCACCCTCATGTCGTTCCAAACCCGTAAGACTTTCGTTTATCTTCGGAACACAAATAAAGATGTTTTGGATGACAGCTACGCAACTACCACTTTGTCGACTCAAAATATTGAGCGGTTTAGTCCAAACTTTCTGTAGAGACTTGATTGCTTTATATGATGAACAAATTTAATTTAGGCTTTTAATCACATGATATTAGCAGATGATAAACAATATTCGCTTCACTTGTGACTGGTTACGATATTTAAAGTCAGTGTACGCAAATATAGGCAATATTTCATTATAGTATAGTAGATGTATTATAGTAATTGTTTTTTGTTTTGTTTTTTACAGCTTTTTTTTTGGATAGTGTCCAACTCAGAATAGTAGTTCCTGTGAAAAAATTGGGGCTTATGCGGTTTGACCAGTCGTTTTCACTACAACGGCATTTTGGGTGGCTGAAAACGCAAACTTTTGAAAACAGGTTTTTGAAAACGGTTTCCGTGTAAACAACAAAAAGGCAAACCTCTGAAGACGATGACATCATCCGCATGCGTTTTACGTGGTCAATCTATAGTGTTTCATCGCCATCTAATGGCCTGGAGTAGAATACAGCGTTTTAGCCGTTTTCGCGGATCCATGTAAATCGGGATCGTTTTGACAACGGTGTCGTTTGTACGGGGAAAACTTCTCCTTTTTACGCATATCGTTGACATGTATACCCTCAGTCACATAGCATTTTAGGTTCAGATGAGAAAGACTCAAAAACACTTCAGGATTCCAGAACCGAGCAGATTACAAATCACATACTTCCGGGTGGTCCTTCCCTAGCTGAGTAAGATGAATAAAAGATGCCTTTGAGATGAATACAAATACTAACAAACAGCTTTCTATAGGTTTTATTTTGATCTCCTTAAATAAAACATTAACATTTTAATTTGAAAATTTAGGGAAGCTTTGCCGTTATTCAGGTTTACGTGTAGTTTTATTTCTGCATTGTCCACAAAAATGAAAGCTTTCAAAAGTGTGTTTTTTTACAAAGTGCCGAGAACTTCTTCCCTGGCTATTCTTCAGTGTGGACCCAACAGTATGCTTCTGTGCACCACTTTGCAATTAGCACCTCTCTATTCCAGCTTTCAGCTAACTTAGCCTTCACCCTTCTCTCTAAATGAATTTTCTTCTAAAAAGACCATCTTATGCAAGCAACAGAGCACCTGCCAGCCTCGTCTCAAGACAGCAGATGAGAGACACATCAGTGATGTGATAACAGGCAGACTGGCAAATTCATCGCATATTTTGATTCTTGCAAACGCAATTAATTAAAGAACTGTGAGTACTGAGGTAGGCAATGGCACAAACACAAAATAAATTGGAGTTTGGACCAGTCTTTCTTTTAATAAATATTCTGTATAAGAGGACACACAATTTTAAAGGATTGCTTTTCCATGCAATTTAATAATAATTTCACAAAAAAATATCCACGTAATAAAAAATGTCCATTCAGTGAGGAAAATTAGAGTGCACTTCATTTCAGTTGAAGCATAAATTCTCCCTTAGTGACAGTTTACAATGAAAATTAAGTCTGGTGTTACAACTTCAATAGAATTTTATTTATTTTTTTTTTTTTACTGAGTGCATTTTTGATGGATGTCTCAAGAAATACATGTTTGGTTATGTAACTGAATTATGCATTGCATCAAGGTGTGATTGGTGCATGCATTCTGACACACATTAAAGTTGTTTAGTGGGTGAAGTGCCATTGCACCGTATGCAAGATTAATGGCTGCCTCTGGCCCTGAACTGCTAAGGCTAACAGAGACACCCGGGCCAGCAGCGCACCATTTATAAATCAAGCTAAATGGATCGATATTTTCAGGACTATGGAGGTAAAGTATGGCAACTCCTGCTTTAGGAAAGCCCATGATGAATCGGGGATGAGTCTGAAACTCGAGGAAGCCGGTGGAAACTCGAGGTTATACTCTGACCCCTGTGTTCCATACGATAAGACGGTCAATAAAATTTCCATCTTTATTACAGTCTATGATTTAAATTCATAAGCCCTCACTAATCCTGTCTTATAGCTGTAATTCTCAATTTAATGGGTGAACGCTGATGTAATCATGAAAAGTTCATTTATAGCTCTGCTTAAATACCATCTGAGGTAAAAAAAAAATATATATATATATATATATAAGGGATTTGTAAATGTAGCAAAAATCTATAAATGCATATTTATATATCAATCATTAAGAAAAGTATATCAGGAGGGAGCTTGTGTGTTAAATGTTTAACATACAGCATATGTGTCATTTTTATATGTTTGTGTGATTTTTTTTTGTTTGTTTGTTGGGCATTTCAACACAACCTTATGGGAATCCGCAACTATTTTACGTTTTGGCAAATTTCTGGCTAATTCCTATCAGTTCTCATACAAAGGTTTTCATAATCTGCTTTTGTCCCAGTGATGTTTATACTTAGGAGTGGGCCTTCATGCTTACATTTTTTGGACATTTACACCACATCTAAACTAGACGAGAGCAGTGCGACACGAATAGCAAATAGAACCCATCATAATCAATGATGCTGTACTGGATGTGGCGTGATGCGACAACAAATTCCCAACAGTAAACTGATGCCCCATTCTATTTCTGACTGTACTTCAAGTGTTTGTGCTAGTTCTGACATTAAGAACAAATGGATTTGCAATGGTCGCTTTGTCTCATCCAGTGTTAGACAGCCTCATGCTTTAGACACAGTATTTTAAAATTAGTTTAAATTTGTGATGTGATGGAAGTAGCCACAGATCTATCCTTCCATGTTGTGATGTGCATCAGAATAATGAGGTGGATTCGTCCAATCGTGGAACAGTTGTGCCGCCATCAGAGCTCTTGCAGCCGTTCTAGAGAAGCTGTGCAGAATGAATCAGTCGGCTGTTCTCGAATCGCTCTCGCAATACTTTAATGTCATACGCCACAGTCAGGTGGCGTCCGCGCTGTCTCAAGTCAGACAATATTTCTAAAATATTAGCCGTTTTGCTAACTTACACCACTAAATTATACTTCCCTTCCCTCAAAAACCCCAACCTGGATTGAAATGTTTGCTCTCAAAATGACTTGGCACTTTAGAGTGTTCTGACTAGCTCAATGGTAAAATCCTGCATTTAGATAGCAGTTTTTTCTGCCTTGGGCACTCGCAGAAACTAGTGTGAGTTCTCGAGACACCCGTTTCAGTGATTTATGTCAGGTGAGAGGGAAGTTTTTTGCGTGTCATTCCCTAAAAACTACTCAAGACACTATTAATGCGTTAACTCCTACAACAACAGAATTGTGACCAAGTGGATACCGTTGAACGTGATTCCACCAAGTACCACATGTTCCTGGATCAACATCGTTGTTGATCTTGGTTTAACTTTCCAATCAACCAATCAGATTTGAGGGACAAGTTTACAGTTTAGGTCAAGTTTAGGCTTAAGGCCATTGCACACTTCGCCACGCACAGAAACCTTTCACACACCTTTCATGCGTATTTATTAAACCTTTGCGGGGGGAAAAAACACAAAAATACAAAATGGATTCGTCGAGCAGTGAGGATGATTTTGTTGCCCTCTCTCTTATTGAAAAGAGAAGAAAGAGAAAACATTGGGTCCATTCAATCCTGAAATTGGGCAGAGAGGAAGGAGAGTTCCACCTCCTTACGAGCAATTCATAATTTACTTCAGAATGTCAGTGGAACAGTTTGATGCTTTGCTAACGATTCTGGAGCCACATATTAAAAAGAAGACCACCAATTTCCTTGAACCAAACGATCCTGAACAGAGACCAAATAATACATTAGTTATCGAATTGGCTGCTGAATCAACCCTTAATCGATCCGAAATTTCAATCTGATTGAAAGGGGAGGTTTATTCCTTTTCTAATCCGATCGAGAAAACATATAAACATTTAATCGAATTGAAAACTGAATCTGAAAGGACTGCGCATGTGCAATGACATGCGGAACGAGCTCCCCCGGCCCTGAATTGTCAAAAAAACCTCTCAAAACGCTGGCAGTGAATGCGAAAAACGCAGAAAATCAAATCCGATCCGAATTTTTTTATGACGAACGAAAGTTTCGGAGGTGGTGCGCAAGCGTGATTGACATAACGTGAGTTCGAATTTTTTTAACGTGCAAACATTTCGGATGTGAATTTCGGAATGGCCTTTAGAACCACGGTAAAGTACTTACACATAAGGAAAAGTTATAGGTAGGGATTGGGTAAGGACTACATTTTGTTGATCCAGGACCATGTCTTACTTGACAAAATCATGGTGACCAGTGGATATCACCTTATGTAGTTCATCAGTTCAAGTAAGAACAACTCTAAAGCTGGACTGGAAGAAAACTTGTGAAAATAATGACCTATTTCGCATGTCCCAGATTTGCCGAAGCCTTTCTCTCTATTGTGCATCTGTAATGCAGGTGATGGTGATTTATGAGCAGAAGTAAAGGATGTGCCTGAGATTTGATAATTTCCCCATACCCTTCAGCATCACACTCACCGGGGAGATAAGAGACTGGAAATATTGGCTGTGAGCATTAAAACCTCATGTGTGTGCTCTGATTATTTTGTCACTTTCTGTAACTGAATTCCTATTTGCCATGCTAAAGTCTACACTAATTTGAGCGGTGACCAAATTCCACAAGCTATTTCACGTTTTCCTCACAAGGCTGTGAAAAGAAAATAGCAGTGTTATGGTTTCATCAAATAAATATAATACATGTGAACATGTTCTGAGGAAACGTGTGTGTGTGATTGCAAGATGGTTGCTTAATCAACTCAAAAGAGTGGTTCATCCTTCAATGTTTGTCTATAGATTATTTTTCTTGGAAAAGCAATGACACACCCCAACAATTGTATCACTCATGTCTGTAGGGACATTAGTAGGGAGTTGCATGCTGGGAAAAAAAAAAATGTTTTTTTTGCACATATTTACCAAGGGTCCTTTTTTAGTAAAAAGCCACTATTGTGAGCCATGCCTTTGCTTTTCATTCATTTTGATTAATATTTCTGTTTTCACAGGGGCCTTATGCCGCGGACTCTTGACAGCCAAATCACCATGGAGAAAACACCGAGTTACTTTGTAACACGGGAGGCACCGCGACGCATCTCAAACATGTCTCGTGAAACGAAGCTGATTGTTGTGGTGCGAAACCCGGTAACAAGGGTGATCTCCGACTACACACAGACCCTGTCGAAGAAGCCCGACATCCCCTCTTTTGAGGAACTAGCATTCAAGAACAGGAGTCAAGGCATCGTGGACACCTCCTGGAATGCCATCCGCATTGGCATGTACATCCTACACCTGGAGAACTGGCTGCAATACTTCCGTCTGTCACAGATTCATTTCGTCAGCGGGGAGCGGCTCATCACGGATCCGGCCGGAGAGCTGGGCCGGGTGCAGGACTTCCTAGGGCTCAAACGCATCATCACAGACAAGCACTTCTACTTCAACCGAACAAAAGGCTTCCCGTGCCTGAAGAAGCCGGAAAGCAGCAGCCAGCCCCGCTGCCTGGGCAAGTCCAAGGGCAGAACTCACGTTCAGATTGACCGGGAAGTTATTGAGCAGCTTAGAGAATTTTATAGGCCATTCAATGTGAAATTTTATGAAATGGTGGGTCATGACTTCAGATGGGACTGAGGAGGAGGACCTTGGTGAAACCAGCCTCTCTATTCTGATGACAAGTGGGTCATCCAGGGATCGATCACCCAAAAATGTAAATTCGGTCATTATTTACTCACCCTATGTTGTTCTAAACCTGTGTTATTTCTTTCTTGAGTGAAGCAAAAAAGAAGATATTTAGAAGAATGTGCTGGGTACTGTTGTGTCTTTTCATATAAAGTCATAAACTTGTATAATACTTTTATGGTGTCCCTTTTTAAAGTTTGAAAGCTCTAGTTATATATAGGCTACACTACCAATTCAAAAGTTTGGGGTCAGTATGTTTTTTTTTTTTTTTTTTTTTTAGCAAAGATGTATTTCATTTATCAAAAGTAATAGTGAAGACATTTATAATGTTACAACATATTTCTATTTCAAATAATTGCTGTTCTTTTAAACTTTCTATTCATCTAAAAATTCTGGAAAAAAAGAATAATAATAACCGTTTCCACAAAAATATTAAGCAGCTCAACTGTTTCTCAACAGAAACACTGTTGGGCATAAAGGTCATCTTTCAAAAACATTAATAAAAGATCTTACTGACCACTAACTTTTGAATGATGATACAGTTTTAAACAGGTTTGGAGGGTGAATAAATGATGACATTTACTTTTTGGTTGAACTATACGTTTAAATCAGTTTGAGGGACAAAAAGGAAACAGAACACCTCCTACTAATTAAGACCCAGTGCTCTTAATATACTGTATTAAAAAGACAAAATATGGGCAAACAACGTTGTATGTACTGTAGCTCAAGAGACTTTGCCTTTGACAAGAAATGCTTTAATACATTTAGAACTCACGCAAGCTCATTAAACAAACAGATTAAGTGCGAAGCTGTTGTTCAGTGTCACAGCGTTTCTTATGCACAGCATTTGTTTCATTCATCGCCATCCTGTTTAAAACACTCAACAAAGTCAATCATCTTGATATTAAATAGAAACCCATAAAGCATACCGTGACTGCTGAGGTGTGTCATTATGTTTATCTCACAAAATGTAACACACACAATTAAACAAATCCTAAAGAACCACAATAACTTTCAGCCTCACTGCAATATATTAAGTTGCTTCAACTTCTGTACATCCAATGCGAACAACTACCTCTGTTTAATTTAATTTATTTATTTTTGTTTATGTATATTTCTTAAGATCAAAAGAGCAACTGGCTTAACAGATTCAAGGGATCATGACATCATTTTTTATTATTTTAATGTTCCCTGAGGTTTATTTATAATGTTATTTTTTGCATATATAGATATATATACTTTTGTGATGCTACTGTCAGATCCAGTACAGTTGGCTACAGTTTCCTTTGCAAACTCTCCCTTACAATGTGCATCATTTAAAAAACAAAATACTCAGAACAAACATAATCCTTCAACGTGAAATTAAAATAAACCATCCACTGGTTTCAGACGCTGGGACCTTCCTACCCTATCTCACGACCAATTCGTACGAATTCGTACGAGTGATTAAAAAGTGGCTAATTCCTACTAATTCGCACGACCTCACTCATACGAATTCGTACAATTTATCTAAACCCATGTGATGGTTAGGTTTAGGGGCGGGGTCAGGGGGTAGGTCATTCGTACGAATTGGCCAATTCGTAAAATTCGCCCCTATACCAAAAAAAAGCTGTTTATGGAGCTTGATTAAATGAATAGGGTTTATAATGAGGAGGATGTTTTAAGCTATGAAACTTGAAAGATGTTTTAATGTTAATGATCTATTAAATGTCAAAAAAAGGCAAGTCTCATGACCCCTTTAAATATATTTTCATTGGTCATTTTGATGCACAATTCAAACAGTAGGAAGAGGTAAGTCAGCGCATGACTGTCTAGTCAACATGACATCATGACTTTTGCGTAATTCTTTGATTCTCTGATGAAACCAATTAAATGTATAGCTTCAATGCACTGTGAACCATGAGCCAAATCATAAATACGAATCTAATGTTTAGATTTAAATGCCTAGCGAGCTTGATGAAGAACAATGTGAACTATGCCAGGTGTCATTTACATACACTACAAAAAAGTCTTACACTATATGTATTGTAAGAAAAAAAGGTCTAATTCTCAATTTCATACATGTCGGACAAAGGTAAAACTATGAAAGTACAGGTCTTTCAAACAAAACAAAACAAAAAAAAGCATGTTGAAGTGCAATAGAAAAGAAAAAACTCCTGCAGTTCCTGGATGTGCAATGCTGAACATCCAAATGAATTTGTGACAATTCAATTAACATTCTGAAAATATTATGCATTAAATGCAAGAACCGTTGATGCAATGATTTTTTCCTTCAATTTGTGCAATTCAACATGCTTTTGTGTTTCAAAGACATTGTCAATAATTTACTTCCATAAACTTCTATATGTAACAATAAACCTTAAAACCAGAAGCAACTCAACTGCAACCCAACTCATATACTTAAAAACAGAAAAGTTTTTCCTTTACGTTTTTGAAAAGGTTTGTGTAAAGACGACGACGTTGTCAAATCCAGATCAATGAAAATGACTAAAATTGCTGTATCATGCAAGCTCAGAATTATAATTAGTTGGTCATCTTAGAATTTGGCATATGAACGTTTTTTTTAGTTTAAAAGAGTGTCGTGTAAACAACCCATCACATTACAGTGGTTTTGGTACAAGAAACATGTTTATCTATAAATGCAGTATTTGCAGCATTTTGAATGAAGCAGGGCCTCAGTCCATCTGTCAGAGCGATGAATCAAGCATTAGCTTGTCCTTTAAAACACATCTGTAAGCTCTGAAAAGGTCTACCATTGATTTGCTATGATCATGAGAGAGGAAACAGCGCAATTACTGGTAGAAGCCAGTTTAACCTTCAAAGTAAATACCGAGAAATAAACAGACAGTGCTGAAAATGTCATGAACTTTGAGCTTTTCAGAAGCATCTTGTACCCCGGCCTTAATAAGTAATGTCAACAAAGTCCTCGTCTGCCTGTCAGAGATGGTTGGGGAGTGTGAAAGTCCATTAGGACGTTATTCTAGTCTAGTGCTTTTAAATGGCATATGAAAGGATCCCATATAATGATCAACCAATATGGAGTTTTTAATGGCTGATGCTAGTAATATCTAGAGATGAAGTGGCTGATGCTTCTCAAACTAGCACTCAAGAATCCATATTTTTACCAATGACAAGGATAATTAAGATTAATGTTGTGATGGGCTGGATGTTAGAGGTAAGTTGCTCTATTTCAGCCATTTTTCTAACAGGGCCCATAATTACACATCAGCAAACCAGTGTTCTCTTAATTGTCTCTATTAGGTGGACAGTTCAACCACCGAAGCAAAAACATCCCTTATAAAAGGCCTGTACAGCATACACACAAATCCTGCTTACATCATGCAGTTTCCAACATCAATGTCCTATTTCTCTTTTATTTGACCGATATACTAAATAATTTCAGGAAACATTTCATTGTCATCTAAACCCCTGAAACACACACCAAACCTATTTGAGGCATTTTAAAGGGATAGTTCACCCAAAAATGAAAATTAAGTCATTAATTACTCACCCCCATGCTGTACCAACCCCGTAAAACCTTAGTTCGTCTTCAGAACACAAATGAAGATATTTTTGATTAAATTTGAGAGGTTGATCACTGCTACATATTGAAACTTAACGGCCCAGAAAGTCACTAAGAAAGTGTTAAAATATTCCATGTGACTACAGAGGCTCAACTATAAGTTTATCAAGCGATGAGAATACTTTTTGTGCGGAAATAAAACAAAAACAACGATTTTATTCGACTACTCCTTTTCTTCCTTCTGGGCCTGAGACGAGAGTTCAAGAGATTTCCACGACGCATGCTGCTGCTACTACTATGTTAGAACTACGTTATTTTTCTACTACTTCTTGCCCAATTCTCGCGCATTAGTGTGAAGTCACATGGAATATTTCAACCTTTTCTTCATTGACTTTCTGGGCCGTCAAGTTTCAATCCCTTAGGAGCCTATAGCAGTGATCCACCTCTCAAATTTAATCAAAAATACCTTCATTTGTGTTCCGAAGACGAACGAAGGTCTTACGGGGTTGGTACAGAATGGGGGTGAGTAATTAATGACTTAATTTTCATTTTTGGGTGAACTAACCCTTTAACTAGGAATGGGTTTCCAGAACCAATTCCATTTTAGAACAGGTTCCAAATTTCCCAGAACCGGTAATTCAAAAAGAAACATGATTTGACTCCGCTTACCGGTTCCTGTGTGTGCATTAGTTAGGCTAGTTGTTTTTGCTATGGTATTTTTAAACCGTAGGCAAAAGTTCCAAGTTCCTGTTGATTTTTGTTCATGGTTTTCAACTAAAACTAAATGTTTTGCAATAAGACTTGGAATAAATGTAAATGATATTTAAGTTTTTAAGCATATTTTAAGATATTTAAGTTTTTAACCCTAGTATTGTGTTGTTTTCCTTTCCATTATTATTTTAATGGAACCGGAATAAGAACCAGAATCGTTTGGCAGAACCGAAACTGAAAATACATTTCTGGTTAAATTCATATTAAAATGCACACACAGGGACTTATAAGCGGAATCGAAATAACCGTTTCTTATCTAATTATGGGTTCTGGAAAATTTAGAATGGTTCTCAACACCCATCCCTACTGAGCTGTACACTTTACTGTGCAGGTGTGAATTTGCATTTCATTCAGCCTGAGAATTTTTCATTTCACTTTTGGTGTAAAAGCGCCTTCACATTTGCCATTAATAGATTTTTTGTAATATTATTAATTTAAAAGCAACTTTCCCAGACGCTGACCGCAACCACTGAAATACTCCAAAAGCGAATTATTATTCTCTTTCTATGAAACCTGTACAACGCATTCACTGGTTCTAACTAATAGTTATTTGTCCTTTGTTACTTCCCCTGCCTTTATATTTCTCCGTGTGTGCGAGATCAGAAATGTGGGGCCATGCAGGTGCACAGGAACACGGCAGCCAATCAAAGCCCTGCATCAAATATGCCTAAATCCATACTATAGTACACGCAAATAAAAAAAATTAAAAAACAGTACGTGAAAAGTACCTGGATGACTGAAGTGTGTGTTCCATGAAGCCACGGGAGAGAATTTATGAATGGCAGTCCAGTGACACAATTGACACTGTAGGTCACATGACAGTGACAATATGACAGATGATACATCCGAATTGCATTCATACTACACACATTCATACAATATAGAACTTTCTTTTTTAATGGTTGTAAAGCATTGTAAAGTAGCAAAGTAGTGCCTTCTATGCGGTTTCCGACGCACAAATGTCCACAAGTCTGAACACGCTAAAACATTTTTGATTGGCTATAGTTTTCAAAGGCTAAAAGGCTATTTAACGAGCATACGATTGTGAAAGAAATAGGTGTGATTACTCAGGACATGTCAGGCATTGTGTGCTATTCCAAAAAAATACCGAACTTAAACAAAGTAGTTGTAATTGATCAGTTTAACCGCTAAAAAACTTGGACTTAACGTCTTAAGCGGTTATAATCTTAAGGGTTAGTATGTGGATAGCAACAATATGTTGCACCATTAGAAACATTAAAAATAGATGTGATAATGAGAAAAAAGAAGCATACTGCTCCACACTTGAGACATCATTTGAGGTGCTGAAGAGTCAACATCTGCTGAAATGCTCAACAATTCAACAAAACGGTGCTCATGGGGAAAAAGGTTTGCTCACACAACATACACTCACCTAAAGGATTATTAGGAACAACATACTAATACTGTGTTTGACCCCCTTTCGCCTTCAGAACTGCTTTTAAATCCACGTGGCATTGATTCGACAAGGTGTCTTTAGAAATGTTGGCCCATATTGATAGGATAGCATCTTGCAGTTGATGGAGATTTGTGGGATGCACATCCAGGGCAAGAAGCTCTCGTTCCACCACATCCCAAAGATGCTCTATTGGGTTGAGATCTGGTGACTGTGGGGGCCATTTTAGTACAGTGAACTCATTGTCCTGTTCAAGAAACCAATTTGAAATGATTTGAGCTTTGTGACATGGTGCATCAGAGGATGGGTACATGATGGCCATAAAGGGATGGACATGGTCAAAAACAATGCTCAGGTAGACTGTGGCATTTAAACAATGCCCAAATGGCACTAAGGGGCCTAAAGTGTGCCAAGAAAACATCCCCCACACCATTACACCACCACCACCAGCCTGCACAGTGGTAACAAGGCATGATGGATCCATGTTTTCATTCTGTTTACGAATGAAACATTTTTAACATTTTTCCAGTCTTCAACTGTCCAATTTTGGTGAGCTCTTGCAAATTGTAGCCTCTTTTTCCTATTTGCATTGGTGAGTGGTATGAGTGGTTCTTGTTGCCCATCCGCCTCAAGGCTGTGCGTGTTGTGGCTTACCTCAAAATGCTTTGCTGCATACCTCGGTTGTAACGAGTGGTTATTTCAGTCAAAGTTGCTCTAGAATCAGTCGACCTCTAGCATCAACAAGGTATTTTCGCCCACAGGACTGCCACATACTGGATATTTTTCTCTTTTCAAACCATTCTTTGTAAACCCTATAAACGGTTGTGAGTGAAAATCCCAGTAATTGAGCAGATTGTGAAATACTCAGACTAACCCGTCTGGCACCAGCATCCATGCCACGCTCAAAATTGCTTAAATCACCTCTCTTTCCCATTCTGACATTCAGTTTGGAGTTCAGGAGATCGTCTTGACCAGAACCACACCCCTAAATGCATTGAAGCAACTGCCATGGGATTGGTTGATTAGATAATTGCATTAATGAGAAATTGAACAGGTGTCCCTAATAATCCTTTAGGTGAGTGTACATCAATATTAAAATATAACACAGAATTTGCCCGGGTTGGCCATATCATTTATAGTGGAAAAGCTCTTGCTGTAATAAGGAAAAAAATCCCACAAGTCAAAAATACCCAAAATCCCACAGATGGCATTGGCGATGGTTGGAAATATCTGCTGAGAACTGTTCAAAAGGGAGAGTAGTGAAGGGAAAGAAGGGTTTGCTGAAGCTGATTTTGTGCATCACACATAAAAGATGCAATCTTCTGTACAGCAAAAGCAGTCTGTTTCAAATGTCTGCTCAAAAGCACCACAAGTTTTCTGTGAAATTCCTCACAATTAGCATTCCATCTCAATTTGATAAGGCCAACCCCTTGTCACGGCTGTCAAGGCAGAGACGGTTTTGTGTCCTGCAGCGGTTTCAGCATTTAGAGCTCAGACTGGCATGTAGAATGAGGAAGGCCATCAGAGGGCCATGAGTGTCACAACACTGTCTCACCTAATGAACAGCATGCCAGAAATGTCTGTCTTCATGCAGTATTAGTTCATCCTTGTTAGAGAGAACGAAAGAAAAAAAAGCTGCTTTTGCACTGAACTTGGTCACATTTATTTAGGAGACAAGACTGTGGATTTATGCCACCTGATTCTAGTGGTGAAATGAAGCAGATTATTTAGGTCCTTTAATGAGCCATTAAAGTTTTGTCCGTTCAAAAGTTTTGGGTCAGTGCAATTTAAATATATATATATATATATTATATACATGTAATATATACACTGAAGACTGGACTAATGATGCTAATTGATGGTTATGAACATCTTTTCACTTACTGGGAGGGGGGAAAAAAGCAAATATCTATATGTATTCATTCATAATTTATTCATGGAAAGTGCCATTTACATAGCTTATTAAAAGACCCAAATAAAGTGATTCATTTTACATTTTCAACACACTGATATGTGTGCAACTATATCATAAATGACATAAATGTTCAAACTAAATGGACTAAATCAATCGACATCAGTTGACCCAAAATATAGTATAGTTAACCTAAAATAAAACTTACTTTGTGAGAAAAACAATCAAGTTGTCAGAGTTTTAGTGTCAGTACTACATTAAACTACTATGTAAATGTTGAATATAATGTATAATAATACAAGAGGGGAATATGTGTGGGTTCTGATAATGCCAAATGTCTTATGTTACCAGTAAAAAGTTTCCTAAATTATTTTAAATATATCTAGTCAGTGACAGATTGCAAACATATTCGTCACAAAATCATTTTCTATTTTTTGCTTCAGAATCATGATTATTTGTATATCCCGGTGTCAATATTGTCCTGTGGATTGGATTTCCAAGCCTATTAATTTACACCCACAATGTTATACCAAATTTTACATTTTAATCAACAGTGCATTTTTTTGTTAACCTTTTACCATATGTCTTGGAGTATCGCAATAATATTGTATCGAGAGTTCAGTAATGATCGAATCATGACATAAGGGTATCGTTACACCCCTAATATATATATATATATATATATATATATATATATACTGTATATATACACTGTAAAAAAATTGGAGTAGGATTTACTTGAAAAAACCTTGCTAAACGATCTCACTCAGAAAATGCTAGTAAATTTACAAAGATTTGCCAAGTAAAAACCAAAACATATTTATCAGTAGCTTTGATTAGAAATCTTTAAGTTAAATTTACTTGGAATGTAGAATTAAGTAAACTTTACAAAAAATAAGTAATTTTAACTCGGCTTGTAAAAGGTTGATTAATACCGATTTCCTTTGCCTTTGTATTACATTTCACTAAAACAATTATCTTGAATTTTATTAGTCATTTATAGTATGTTCTTAGATCATCTAGGTAATTTATATATACATCATGTCAGACTTTAAGCCCTATGTGAATGCAAACACCTCAATACTTGGTAGACAATACACAATGGTGGTAACATTTGATGGATCGTTTTTGTGTTTGAATGTGTCGTTTTAAGCAAAAAAATGTACTCGAAATGTCACAAAATGGCAATTTACTAATACTGAAAACAAAAATCAATGATCAAAAAGTGTAAATACAGCTGGAAACCAGTGAAAAATGAACCTCATTAATTATTCAAGGTCCAGTGCATGATGGGAACCCCGATATCAGAAAAGTTGAGTAATTTTTACTTAATTTTATTGAGTTGATATTACACTTTCATTTATACTCGCTTGAAATAAGTACTGATTTGGAATTTACTTAGTTTTTTAAATTCTTGCATGAACTAACTTTTTCAAGTAAATTACATTGGGTTTTTTCACTAGTATTTACTTAACCAAAAAATCATTTTTTACAGTGTACATACACACACACACACACACACACGTATATATATATATATATATATATGTATAAAGCTTTTATTTATAAGTAAAAATGTATGTTTAAGTAAATGCTTATACTTTGAAACGAAAAGTATTCCAGGCTGACATTAAAACTCATTAAATAAAGTTCAATGGGGAATAAACAAAGCAAACTTTAAGAGCAGTATAATGGCCCAAGAATGGTTCCCTCAGCATTTTAAGTGATTAAATCTAATTCTCTAAAGTAATCACCTCTGCTCTGCTGCGTGCGCTGTGAAACTGATGAGCAAAGCACAGAGCTGGAAAATGGTTCCCTCTCCGTAAAAGTACATGACACTTGTAAAAAGCTCGTCATGTTTTGATACGGCTTTAAATCAATTTTATCGGTGCTAAAACCACAGTGTGTTTTTCCTCATCCCTCTCCTCATCACATTCTCATGAGAGCGAGAGCCGTTAATAGTGACGGCGAATTTGTGAAGTATTTTTATCAAAGCATCTCACCTCACTGCTCTTCTCCAAGCGGCAAGCCCACACCGGATAATGAGAACGGTGCCTGGCCGTGCTGCCAGAAAGGAATACTTGCCTATGGATGATTTATAGGATGACAGGCCAGTCCCACCTCCAAGGGATTACTTATTATGTACAAGACGATCACGTGAGAAAACCTTTTCCTGCTCCAATTCGCACCACCATCAACACCACTGCACCTTTCCCTAAAAATGGGCATTGTGTGACATAAAGAAGTGGTTTGGTTTAAAAAGCAGTGGTAACAGTGGCTGATGAGGGTGTGTAATTGAGAGACCTGGAAGCGGCTCTGCTGATTCTTTATGCTTGACATACTCTATCTGACATCTCCTGTGCCACACTAATGAAGAGCGAGCTATTAGAGTCACAGCACACAGTTAGCAACTTTGATGAAGTCAAGGTCTCGACATATCCATGCAGAGAAAAGACAATGCAAAACCACACACACAAGCCCACGCATACACGATTTTCTACTTGAACTTGTTTTTATGGATGTGAACATCTGGCTTCATTCAAGAAACATTAGCAGACTAAATTGGAGAAAATAGAAATTGTACTTTAAGCCATTCAAATGCAAAATTTTACAAGCTATATAGCGAATGCCCAATACTAACAATAATAATAAATGGTTCTCATGTTCCACAAATTAATAGAGCTGTGTTTCGATTCAAATTTCAAGAATCGATTCGATTCCGATTCTCAAGATCTTGAATCGATTATCATTATTCGATTCGATCCGATCTGATCCGATCTTCGAGATTTAGATATTTGTTTTTGAAAAAGGCATGTTTTCCCAGCTGTTACCTGAATTACAGGACTGTAGTTATGCAACATATTGATGTAATAATTTATTATAGACATTCAACTGCAAATTAATAGCCTATTGATTGTTGTAAAGAACAATCCCCCTTCCGTGTTGACACAACTGCTTTCACCAACTTGCACTGGTGTAGACGACAGAGGACGCAGAGGTGTAGACGAATCCGACGAGCGTTCTGTGTAGGCTGCCATCTTGTTGCGACGCCATTACTGAGCTGTTAAACCGGCATCGACATGTGCACCGGTATGTAAACAAACCTCGGTGATAACGTGAAAGCACCCTCGATGACAGCTACAGCCAGGCAGAATGACTTGTTGGGTTGATGATGTTAGAAAGTGGCCTCCAGTCACAGATGAAGGTACAAACGATCTTACAGATTAACGTTATTTATGAAAATAGCTTGGCAAGCTAGCTAGGCTAACGTTTGCTAACGAGGAAACTATAAAAAATCTTTCCATTTGGCAACAATAAATAAATGAATGAAATCAAAAAAAATAATTCATGTTTTTCCTTTGTGTCCATTATTTATCTCATTTTCACATTGCAACAGGCAAGGGTAAGGTAACTTTACAGCTAGAAAATATACATAATATCGACCAATTGGTGTTTTTAAACCATGGAAAGAGGTCAATATAACAGCAGGAGAACAATTATGTCGCATAACTTTACATTTAGCTCAGGAAAGCCATTTAATGACCATAGCATGTTAATTGAATAGAAAAAATAGCAAGAGAGGAGATTTTGCTGATCACTATATCACATATTTATTATATTTTTTTTACTTATGTCATTAAATAATTGTTATTATACGCGAATGTCCGCGTCTTGTACTCGCCCAGGAAATCTGTGTAAACCGTACGGCACCAGACAGGGGCAGTCGACCCGGGGTATTCACAGTGTTTTCTCTTCAAAATTGAAATTTTACTGCCACCATTGAAACAATTTATAACGGAAACTGTTTACCCACTCGACATTATACAAGGGGTAACGTTGTAACGTTAGTGACAGTCGTAAATGGGGAGCTGTTTATTCCAGTGCACGCAAGTTGCAGCTAAAACAATAGGAGGCAATGGCGCAACGCTACCCAGCAACAGCTCAGTAATGGCGCCCCGCTTACTTCCGGTAGTTTCGCCGGATTCGTCTATATCAGCAGGAGGATTGCAAGTAACCGCAGTAACCGTGATATTAACGTTTTTTATAAGGCTATACCCTTCTTGTTTTGAACTTCATGCATGTGTATTGAATGTTAGACAAGTTCATAATGATAACGAGACTGTTTATCGTGGTGATGTGTAGCCTAGGCTTCGCACAGACAGTGAATGAAAGAGATCGGCAGACCACGTGCGATTACCTGCGTCTGTCTTTGAAGTCATATGTATTCGCGGAAACCTTGCCGTGGAATCACAGTGGAGGAGGGGCGGGACTAAACCACACTGACCAACTGTCACAATATTCTTTCTGTACAACGACATCAACCAGCAGAGCTAACTGAACAAAATGGATGAAAAATACATTTTTAGTGTGAAACAAATTATCTGCGAAATCAGTTACAAGTAAACTGTGCTGCGGATATTCTGTATCATAGCAACGAAAAGTCTCAACGGAAAAAACGCTGCGCTGCCAAAACACTCTCAAGCGCCCAAAGCATGGCGTCTTCAGCAGAGCACCTAACGTTTTCAGCTGGCTAAAAACGCTTTGGTGAACACGGCCTTCAATGAAATGTAGTTGCAAAGTTATTTATAGTCAACAGCATGTTCATTAGAGACCATCAAAATAAAGTGTTACCAACTTATTTATGAGTTTTAGCTGTCCGTTTACATGACAGCAGTGTTTCGGGGGCCTGAAAAAGGGTTTCTGAGTGCAAGTTTTTGAAAACTGTCTCCATGTAAACAAAAAAAATGTGAATCTCTGAAGACGATGATGTCATGCATATGCGTATTATTTACGTGTTCAGTCTACGCATATAGTGTTTCATCACCTAATGGCCTGGCAGCAGAATACAGCATTTTTTAATCGTTTTCGTGGATCCGTGTAAATGGGGATCGTTTTGACAATGGTGTCGTGTGAATGCGGAAAACTCTAAGGAAAGACTTGTTTTAAGCATATCGTTGTCGTGTAAATGTACCCCGAGTTGCTTACACACGAACGTAAACGAGACTTTCTTAGATTTCCACGAGAATTGCGATCTCCTTCAACGACTTCAGTTCAGTTCTCGCGCATGTGTCGTGGAAATCTAAGGAAGTCTCGTTTCAGACCAACAATGAAGAAAAGGAATAGTCGAATAAAGTCGTTATTTTTGTTTGTTTTTTCGCACAAAAAGTATTCTCGTCGCTTGATAAACTTATAGTTGAGCCACTGTAGTCACATGGGATATTTAAACATTTTGTTCATTGACTTTCTGGGCCGTCAAGAGCCAGTCCCTTAGGCAGCCAATGTGGTAGTGAGTCAGCTCTCAAATTTAATCAAAAATACCTTCATTTGTGTTCCGAAGATGAACGAAGGTCTTACGGGGTTGGTACAGCATGGGGGTGAGTAATTAATGACTTAATTTTCATTTTTGGGTGAACTAACCCTTTAAGGATGCATTTAAACATAGCTATCATCTAAAATCATAGTGCATGTTTTCACTTTGCCTGTTTTTAAACCCTCTTCTTATGAACGCAAAACCTGGCACAGTCTCTCTTTAATCATTAACTGCAGGAATATAGATAAAACTTACATTTGATGATGCGCCTTTCTCAATGTATCTTTAGACGAGACACTGTCTGGGTGCAGACTCGAATGCCTTCGCCATCTCCACCTCCTCTCCTAGTTGGGCTTGTCAGAAACCTCCTTGGTGCTGCTCATTTTCCTGTGGCCTGTTGAACACGCACCGGTCGCTTACCTTTAAGAAAGGTCAAGCGCTGAACACTTCTCCAGGCAACCGAGTTGGTCTAATTAAGCTCCATCAGAGGAGAATTCTGAATCCCCAGACTCCTAGCTAAGAGAGAGAGAGTGGAGACCTCTGCAGGTCATGGCCATCTTGTCCCAGATTCATGCATGTGTATGCCATTTGCATTCTCTTGTAGTCAATGCAAGATAAAATCCCTCAGGAACATCTGTGGTAAGTTAGAAAATGTATATGACAGGAAAGGAGAGAGGATTTTGAGATGCTCTGAGCAAAAAACTGCTTGATGAATGAGGTTGGGAATGTTTTCTGTCACTGGCTCTGCCTAGGCGACAATCACTAAACTAGACACTATACTGAAGGTCTGGCTGTATTCAACTCAAAGAGCAGAGCTGGGGTGAAACGTTACAGGAAAGGTGTGTTAGGGGATCTTTTTACTTGTTAGATTTGCAACTTTATTTAAATAAATAACATGGGCTCCTTTTCTATTTATTTAGTTTATTTACTTGGGGTGTGACGAGATTTTATGCCACGAGATCTCCTGATATTAAAAAGTAGCAATATTTCTTGTCGAGGTTGAGTTTGTTGAGTTTTGTTGAGTTCGGACCAGCAACATCTGTGCAGCGCGAGCCGATCTCGATCAAGCAACACTGTTACCACACCGCGCTAAAAGATCCGGTAAAGAAAACATTTGAGTTCGCCACTGAGGTAATAACATCGTTGCGAGATCTAGTGAGATGCATTCACATTTCTCCGTTATTAACCGTAGATCTCTATTAGATCAAACAGCGCTGTCATGGAAACCAGGAGAAACATTGTGCCGTGAATGAACTAGTACTTTACGTCCACAGACCAGCGACATTCACCATGGATTTAATAGGCCTATAGTAACACTAACTGGAACCAGTTTGGCTGGAATGGTGAAATGCTTTCAAGTACTTCACACATCTTTTTCCAGCACTTCAAAATTCAAATATTATATAAATAAATATGTATTTAAATGTTATTTTTAATGTGATGACCAAAACATTATTTGTTCATCCTTCAAAGATGACCCCATTTATAAACCTGAAAGTTTCAAGATCTAGGAAAACTCACACTTATTTAAAAATATTTCTTCTTTAAACAAATAGGAAATTTCTCTGGCATTTCTTTCTTTTTGCTGTATCGAAAACGTACCGAACCGTGACTTTAAAACCGAGGTACGTACCAAACCGTGATTTTTGTGTACCGTTACACCCCTAGTTACGATAGTCACTGTGTCACATTACGCGATTTTGGCTCCTAAAATCTTGTCGTGTCATGGACAAGACGCATGTCAGACTACACGTTACTTCCTGACCAGTCATCACATGCCGTGTTTAACGACGTGTGACGTCATCGAGAAGGCAAAACTCGTAGCGAGCGAGTGCCTGGATTGCTCGGCATTGCCTTTTCAGCGTGAGAAATACATGGTGTGGCGTGTGAGTGTGTGAACTGGTTGAAACGCGTGTGTCTCACGGCCATTGCGCGAGACTTGAGAACCCTGCTCGAAGAGGACAGTATGGGCTGTCAATCCTCCAAAGAGAACTTGAGGTAAAATATTGTTTTCTTATATATTTTTACTTCTAGTTTTAACATTAGCACTAGGGCTGGGTATTGAGACAAATTTCACAATTCAATTCGATTTCGATTCACAAGCTTGCAATTCGATTCGATTTCGATTACGATTCGATTCGATTCAATATCGATTATTTTGGATAAAAGTTACAATAAATGGCATTTTTTCTCAAGGGAATCAAATCTCTTAACTAATGCTGTAAACTATGGGAGTCTAGTTGTAGCCTATTAGGCTTCATTAGCCTAATATGAAGGTAATAATGAATGAATCACTTAAATTACACTTTTATTTATTTTTATAATAAGAAGATTATATGAAATATAAACATTTAAATGGTGGCTATATATTTAGCAAAATGCTCCTCTCTGTAGTTATTTTTTCCTAGCTGGCTAACGAGTTGATGTGGGTTTTCTGAGGTAAATATGACGATACATTGATTACAAGCTGTTTAACTGACGTGTTTCCACGGTTGAAACGCTGATTGAGCGAATCAATGTGACATGATATGAATTTCGATAAGTTATACTCTATCTTTTAGCACACTTTCAGACGCTCATTCATGTTTATTTTGCGCTGTAACTGGTATTATTAAGCTGGAAGAGAGATCAGCGCTGCTGCTTCTCATCAGCTGCGCCAGAGCGATCTCACGCCACAGCGCCAAAACTCTATTTATGTTTTTGAATTTCTAAATAAAATGGACGTAATTTGAAAATTGAGACTTTGCTTCATATCAATAGTAACAAAGGACAAAGATTATTGTGATTTTTTTTTATGCGCGCAGCCGCGATACAATATCCCATTCATTCAAATGAAACAGGATGAATAATCGATTCTTGAGACTTAAGAATCGATAACGGTTCGTAAAAATGAGAATCGATTAATATCGAGAAATCGATATTTATTACCCAGCCCTAATTAGCACCATCATCTCTCTTTCGTTTTGTCTTTTTTGAAAGTTGTATACGGAAAAGCTTGTGCTCCTATTGGTCAACCTCATACATGTGACGGAACCGTCGTGGACGACCGTTAAAAATTTAAACATGCTAGTCTTTTTATAAAAATTGGAAAAAAAATCCAAGTCCAGGCACTCAGGGTTACAAAAGTGAAAAAGGCCTTTATTTAACAATCGAGGGCTAAACCATTAAAAAACGCTGAATGCTAGTCTTAATGCTAGTCTTTTTGTCATGATGTCTTGAAACATCGCAGACACGACGTAGGTTGTCGCCCACTATACGAGATGATACGATCGAATCTTGTGCCCTACGCCCGTTGTCGTTTACGAATCCCCACGACACCCTACGTCGAACGGATCGTGCCAAGATCGGGCTAAAATCGTGTAATCTGAACCAGGCTTACATTTTTACTGCAATGATAATTCCAAAGCTCTCTCACGACCAGTTTGTGCGGGCGAATATAATGTGGCTAATTCGTGCAATTAGTCTAAACCCCAAATAGATTTAGTACGAATTCATAAGAATTGTGCAACTCGTAAAATATGTACAATTTAGCAGAGGTTGTATGAATTCATACAAATCAGCCACCTCCTAAAATACATACGAATTGCCGTGAGATCGGGTTGAATAATTCATACTTCATAAAGTTGAAGTTTTTTAAAAGATGATTAGCTGAAGCATTTTTTTAACGCACATGCGTTGTGCATCTTTCAAGTCAAATAAGAGACAATTGGTCAAGTCATATATTTCATCATTAAAGATTTCTTAAAAAT
This sequence comes from Pimephales promelas, assembly GCF_988280905.1. Taxonomy (NCBI): domain Eukaryota; kingdom Metazoa; phylum Chordata; class Actinopteri; order Cypriniformes; family Leuciscidae; genus Pimephales; species Pimephales promelas. The sequence continues at coordinate 32,520,008 of NC_142771.1, forward strand.
AGTGTTGAAATTTTGTCTTGTCTTGTGAACCCAATATAGTGTTTCATCACACCCTTATTATTTACTGAATAAATACAACTGAATAACATTTCTTCATGTTGGGAGAAATGGGAAGCATGTAATGTGTAGAAATTGTTGTGTGTAAATATGGTTATTATATTGATAACGACATTTCCCTTTCAAATGACCCTAAGGGGGCATTTACACTTTACTGTTTTCAACTAAAAATGGAAAACTTTGGTTTCACATTTTTTAGATGGTCTCTTTAACACATTCCGATGACTATAAGTAATGTTTCACCTACATCACAACTAACTCTTACTAGAGTGTTAGTAGAGTATTAGTAGACTGGTAGGGTTAGGGATAGAATAAGTTGACATATAGTTGCAAAGTTACTTATAGTCTGTAGACTGTCTGTTGGAGGATCAACACAATAAAGAGTTTACAATAAAGACGAGCAATAAATACAGATATTAAGCAGACAGTCTACTGATACTCTAATGAGAGTTAGTTGACATGTAGTTAGTCAACAGAACGTTCAAAAGGGACCATCAAAATAAAGTGTTACCAAAACTTTTTCTGCATTTTGGTCGTTCATTCAGAGGTAGTTCATTCATCTGTGTTTGGGGGGTATCTGAAAACACAAAATGTAGAAAACTACTTTGGAAACGATACTGTTATTTTCTCTGTGTAAACTACAACAATGTGAATTGGTGAAAATGGTGACATGCATATTATGTGTTCAGTCAGTAGGTGCATAGTGTTTCTTTATAAATTGACATTGTGATACAGTGTTTTGGTTGTTTTAGTTGCAAAAAGTGAGCCTGAAAGCCAAGCAAAGCACTTCCACTTGAGGATGTTTGTTTGTTTATTAAGTTTTTAACGCCATGTTAGCATCATGGCTATTTACGTGGCAAACACAAGATTAATATTTCCACCTGAGGATAAATTGACATATATATTGAGTGCGTAAACACAATGGCAAATCAGAGACATATATGTTGAGACAATTCAGACAATTCATGGCTATTCAGAGGTGTTCAAGAATGCGTTCAAAATGCTAGAGAAATGCTGTTATCGTCACATTTTTAAATTTCAGTAACGACTTGCTACCAAGGTCTGTACTTTTTGACGACTCTTAATGTTAACTAATAATGTTAACAAACAAAACGAAAAATGTTACCATTTTAACTTCCAAAAGTAGCATCCCCACATTGTCAAATAGTGCTCAAGACTGTGTGATTTGATTTATTGTTGCGTTGACTTCACTTACAGTAGGTACAAGGATGCATGTACTCTGACTGTCACTTTCATATTGTCAACCATTGCGCTTTACAGAAATTGGAGCAATTCCACACCATTTACCGGCGCTCACAGTTCTGCGTTAAATACATTCTCACAGAGCTATTACTGTGGGTGAGATCACAGACAGCTCTGCTTGGAATGATGCATCAACCCATTACACAACAATGGTCATAATGCCAGTGCATTAGCTAAATCCTGCGTCTACTTCTCTGGCGAGAGGCCGTGCAGATGATATTCTCAGATGTAAATGAGCGTCAGCGACTGGGTCTGCATTATAAACATTCATGTGATGAAAGAGATTAATTATCTCACATTCACACCCCTAAAACGCCTTGCAAACTTGCTGTCCACCTCCACACTCCAATGGGTGAAATACTAAAGATGCACCACATGAGCTAACAACTGAAATCACAAAACCCTCATACAATTATTCCACTGATATAAATGGCGCTAAAACAAGGAACTTAGGAGTTTATGGAAAGCATTGCATGGTTGATTGTCTCATTGAGCATTGTGGAACAGCGTAACAACATCCTCAATTCTGATATATTGCAATCGTTTTGCTATAAAGAGTGAGGCGGAATTTTGTTCCAATCGAGCTGAATACAAAAGGCATCTGTGTGAATTGTGTTGTGAGCAATAAAATAACTGTAGGCCTTCATAACCCAATTTGTGGTTGCCAGAAACTGTGCCAGAAATATGTTTTTATGGGCATCTCGCACTGAAGACTTGGAAGTAAACGCCCACTGCTGTGAGTGGTTAACAGTTTTGCATATTATAATGAGTTTCAACTCACCCGGTGCACGTGGGGGAAATTGTTTTGAAAACGTCCAATGTTGTAAAATGGCAACCGGAATGATTCGACCCAAAGTCTGTGTGTTGCACCATTCCTGTCAGAGCCAATATAGACGGCACAGCACCGTTCTTTACTCTTAATCGGTCTGTAAATCCAGTCTTGTTTACAAAACAATCCTCAGTGAAATGAAGCGAACAGACAACGATGTTTTACCTCATCAGCTGAAGTGGAACGTTATTAAAAATAAAGTGTATCCATGCAGTCCTGTTGGAATCCAGAGGAAGCTTATGCAGCGACTGTCTTCTTCCACAACCAGGCACTGCACAATACTCTGTATTGCTCGGTAGCTTGATCCGGTTTGTCATCATGAGGTAGGTATCTATGTTATTTAGCTATGCGTGTAATGCGCGAATTGGTGGATGGGGCTAAACCGGCCATTTTGAAGTAGGCGGAAACAGAAGCATTGACAGAAACAGAAACAGAAGTAGGCGGACTGGCGCTTTGGCAGCCGTCATAGTAGGAGACGTTCAGTGTTGGGAGTAACGCATTACAAAAGTAATAGATTACAGTAACATATTACTTTTTGCTGTAACGCAGTAGTGTAAGGCATTACTAATCAATTTTCAGTAATATTTTACTCGTTACATGTTCAGTGAGGCTTGTATTACAGTTGTATTACAGTGTATTGTCTGCTTTTACTTCTTAAAGGCAACAGACTATGTGAAAGTTTTAAAGCAGTCTTTTAGTGCCAGTTCAGAGCGGTCGTGTCTGTAACATTGTTTTTTCCTCATAAATGCGAACACAAAAACTAAAATAAAATGAATATTTTAAGTTCTATGGAGACTGGAGAGCCAACCCTTCCTCATCCGATTTGCGCAGTGTAATTAACAGAATTACAAAAAATATATTTTGCCTCCTATTTTTTTGTCATGCATGAATGTGTGTCTTTTCCCTAATATTAAAAATAAAACAGACTGATATTTGTCTAATGTCTGGAGTCCTTTAAGGAAGTAGCCTATATACGTTTCAATACATGTATTTTCTGAGAATTTTTATTGCAAGTTTTGACTGCAAATGTCATGTCCATAATGCTGGACTTTAATAATTCATGCGTCAAAGTGCGGGGGGTCCCACAACCTGTATTAGATATCTTCTTTGGTTTGTGAACACAGTTTCTGACTTTAAAAGCCAGATTAAATTTTGCAGAAAGACTTGTTTTTTCTTTGATTGCCAGAGATCAGCTTTTCCAATTTTCCCTCATGAATTGACAATCCTATGTTTGAAAGTGTCATACAGGACAGGTATCGAATGACACAAAGAGGAATCATTCAGTGTAATTGCTTTGTTGATACTGAAGGCGACATTGGAGATGGACTGCTAGTGGCATGCTGGGGAAGGAAGTCCATATCGGTCTTGAGAAGTCTTTGAAAAACAACCCCTGCGGGGACACAGGAGTGCTGGCTGTGTTTCAGGTGATCCACACAAAGGGCCCGAGGAGAGGTCGATACAGCCAGAGACACATCGGCTGGTCCTCAGAGCTGGTCTCAGCCCTTCAGCGATGTAGACTTCATACAAGGTCAGCTCAGACTCTGTATTTATAGAGCGACATCACGGCTTCCTGTAAACCTGCATCACCTGCACATTTTATATCAACTTACATAGGAGATTATTTTAGCCTTTAATTGAAAGCATAAATCTTGCTTCTTCATACAGGTTTGGTTAACACTCGCATTTTGATGACAGGTTACAAACGAGGTGCGTTAAAATGGGATATTTCTAATTACTGTGGACGTAAAAAATAACTTGAGAGCATGTCAAGCATGTGTGTCAACAATACAAGTGTGAAAATGAATGGAAGATCAAAGACTGTGTTTGCAATGCACACAAATCCAATTTGGCTAATACTATATATCTGATCTTTAGGGCTCACTGTCATTTTGTCAAGTTATCAATGGGATCCATTTGTTCAGACAATATCACTAATGTGTTTACATGAGTGGTACAATGCCATGGGGAAAAAAAAGTTTTTTTTGCTGTTTTAGTAAAACAAAATACATAAGTCCAATAAATAAATAAATATGAAATGTATTTATACCGATAATAAAAAGTTGAAAGAAATTATGCGACTTTTCAAAAGTTTGGTTTGTTGAAAAAGAAGAACTCCATGAACGTCATGAAAGTAGTAGGTAAATTAAATATTTATGTTCCCTGTAACTTATATTCGGCTGTATTATAATGATTTCTTAAGTCATAATGACCAAAATTGCATAAGTGGATGTGTTCGTGGAATTTGGCTGTTAAAAATATAACATTTAAAGCTGCAGTCCATAACGTTTTGGGGTTAAAAATGATCCTAAATAAATTGAGCAAGTACATGCATGACCAGCCAATGTTAAAAACTATCTGCTTGCCTTAGCCTGATTCAAACCGGTAAGCATATGTGATATGATTTTTGAATTAATAAAATAGTAATCTGTATATTAAACTAACCATGTTTCTAACATCTTGGACATGATGCATTTCATCATGTATATTTTATACCACTGTAAAGATAAACTAATAGGATTCATGGATCCATCCATCCATCTGGAAGACAAACAGCTTGACTTATGTATGGTCGCAGGACATCTAGTCAGTAGCCGGTAATATGAATCATAAATATAACATAATTAAATAAAAAATTAATTAAAAATACTTTAGCTGTCTGAATAGACAAAGTAATTCCTCACAGTAAGACTTGATCAAACCCTGGTCCCGATGAAGCATTCACAAAACATCCAAGCATTTCAAGGGGCTTGAAAACAAACACAGACTTCAGTTATTTTTTTCAACAACCACTGAAATATGAAAAGCAGAATGAATAAGTTATACCCAGAAATATATAAATAAACAGGCCTCTCAGTTGGAGAATGCTGCAGCGCTGTTTCATTTGAGGAAATAATAGAAGCTCGTGAAGGAGTTAAACTGGTCCAGTGATTCCACAGCTGATATAATGTCTGAGAGGGATGCAGAATACCCATATACTGAAAACATCTCGATCCTATTTTCTTCTTTCCTTCTTTTACTTCAAGGACACTTCAGATGGTAAGGACTACATCAAAAACTTCATTGTAGACTAAACTCTCTGCAGGGCTTTCATGTTGAGATGAAGAGCTTAGGCTTTGGATGGCTGTACGTTTTAGGTTGATATGCTATTCATTTCCCATTTTCACTGCACAGAAGGATAAATAAATCAAACTTAATTCAGTAATACATAAATGGGGGATAAAGATATCTTTTTTTGTCTGAAACTGTGGCCAGGTGCCCACTATAGACACCATAGGCCGTTCACACGACAACATTTTCAAATAACAACAGTTCATTTAAACAACAACAGCGTTTGTGGCCCTAAAAATGCAAACTTTTGGAAACGAGGTTGAAAGTACAAGTTTTTGAAAACAATTATATTATCATCTCCATATAAATTGCAAAAATCCAAATTTGAATTTATTTAAGATGTGAAGAGTTTGGTTCCAAAACGCGATAAACGCCATTTTTAAAAAAAATGAGTTAATGCAAAAATCTGACTTTTCAATACCGACCAGATACAAAACAATGTTTAATTTTACGTAAAATGGGATATCCGCCGTGTTATTATGTAATGTTTTCTCCCTTTCTTTCCAAACCGCGACAAACGCCAGTCTCCCTTTTCTGCAAAATGCCACATATCCGCTAAACCAATCACAACGCACTATTCCACGCAATGTAAACAGTAACGGCAGCGCTTTAACTAACCCGGCTTCCTAGGTTTTCTCTATTTTGTCCTTTCGATCAACAAACACACAAAAAAATGAATCATTTTGACAGCATTGGTGAACCTGCGGAGGGTAAGGCATCCTGCATGGGTAAACGTGACATCGAAATCGAATCATTTACGTGAGGAAGAAGATGGACTCGGGAGGAGGAAATGCCGGCTGTTGCTTGTTCTCACACGACAGCATCAAACTTCTGTCACGCTGACACACTGACCCCCAGAGGATCTTTTGGAAAACTTTCAGTTGTTTTATTCAAAGTCAACGAAAACCGAGCAGGACCAAGCCAGTTTACAGCTGATCGCCGTCAAAAAAGTTCAGCGGCGACGTCCCAAGGTTGACAACAGCGATATGCATAACGTTAGATCATGCTTAATAAATCATAATTCATGATGATGTGCTCGTCTTAGTTAATGTTTTAATTAAGGTTTTGTTCATCCATGAAGTCATGAATGAAAAACGTTGAACTGTTAAAAAAAAAACGTTGATAGTTCCTGATGATATTAATATGAATTAATGCATAATTCATTTATCCATGAATTCATGATAATTCATGACATGAACCCTTAAAGTGTTACCGAATATTGTTAAATTAAAGCAATGGATTTATAGTATGCACAAGAAATTCAATGTGTATAAAATTTTATTTTGATTAATTGCATTTTGAAAAAAAATAAATTATTGGATTTATTGCATTTTGGGGAAAAAACGATCTGTTTTTATAATAAATCTTTGGAAATCAAAACCTGGATTTCATTTTTTATTGTTATTATAACCTACAAATGCTATGTGAAAATTTGAAACCGAAAATAGTGGTTTTCATCTTCCCATTTTCTTGCTAAAGAAATTGTATTCTAGCTTCATGAGTTCCTTTTTTATAAACACTTGAATGTGGGTAAGTTTCATTATAAAAAGCAACATTTTGAGTACAAAAGCTGAGAAAATCGCATTTTTGTTAAAGATTATGGCCAAATCGGATTCAGAACGATGATCAAAACAAAGATGGAGTAGATCGAGTCCATCAGCACCCCCAAAGCTTCACAGTCCTGTGACGTGGACACGATGAAGATTTTAAACCCGGAAGACGAAAAATGGAACTATTTTAACCCTACTATTAAATCTAACAGATGCTAACATTGTCTTTAATGGTGTTTAACACACATACCTCTGTTAAAATCTCAGAAAATTTGGTTTGGGTTTCATGACCCTTTAAAGAATCAATTTTTGCATTCAAAAATAGGTCCATTGTCTTTTATATATATAGCGTAGTGATGTATGAAGCACCGCAACAGTCACTTTCAAACCAAGCAGCTTTCTGTTTGTCAATGCGGCAAATTTGCTTGACCATTTTGAACTCAAGTGAAATCTGCGTGAGGGAAAGTTTTTCGCCCGCGATCGAAACTACCAATCCTGCAAAATTCACTCAACAATGGTAAGTTTCTTATTTGTGTTGTTTTGTTTTCACTAATCTACAGAACAGAAAAGGACACAAATAATTAGCATATGAGCAGCAGTTTAATGTCTTTTGGCTCCCTATTCTCGCTATATTTCCCTCTTAAACTCTGGCTGTTGCTCATTGCTCTTCTCTCTCAAGTCACCTGAAGACTTGGCTGCATTTAACACCAATTTCAATTGTCTTGTAGCATCTGCGACTAGCCGCAGCGCATCTCACAAGTGCGCACACTTGAACGCACGGCAACAGGGAGTCGCTCACCATCTGGCACTTCTTGTTGCACACTAGCTTCAGTGTGTGCGTGTTTGGCTTAAAAGGCTAAAAAAAGTTATGTTTTCAATGTGGAATTGGAACCTTTTCTAATCTGAAAAGGTGTAACAAAGATAAATAGTGGCCTTTGTGATGCCCTACGGTCTCTGTCATGGATCCCTGCACTGGGGAGGGTCAGAACAACTTCCTGTCGACCATCCCTAAGACAGAGAGACATGCCACGGCTGAGACTCTCAGTGCTTCATCATATAAAGGTCATGGGCATTACTGTAAGGAGCCGCTGACAAGAGCCTGACAGTCTATGGAGAGATACGGGCCACCACTTGCAATGCAGCACGGCCACCATCTCCACAAATGGAATTTTACTTCATTTGAAATCATGGCTGAAATTTCCACTTTATCTCCCTTTCCCATTTATCTGGATCTGCGGCGGTGGGCGAGGGTTATAGTCTGAGAATATTTCATGAGAACAGGCCAAAGCTGTCTGGTAAGCTATAACATATTGTACTTTTTTTTGAGGATGCTTGATCCAGTCTGCCAAAAAAAAGTCCTAATAAGAGAGTGATTTTGCTTAGCATTGTGTCTTGTGTTAGAGTGCTGACACTGCCATTTTGTAGTTTGCTGGCTCTCAGAATACTAAAAAGGTTATCATTATACAGCAACCAATCCGATAAACCATTATACCACAAACCAATTCTAAATTCTCACCTTGCAGCAAATGTGCCCATCTATATGGCAACAGATCTAATAAGAAAACGGGGTGAAAACATCCATTATATTACAAAATACATATCCTGCCCTTACCTGTTTCATATTTATGAATGACAAATATGCATCACTGTATGTTTATCCCTTTGTTACAGTTTTTTCCAATTGCTTAGGCTCAATTCTCAAATGCGATTTTTTACTTCTGTCTCTCAAAACAATAGGTTCAGATCTCTGAACAATTAGTTTCTTGTTCACATCAGATTTGAATTTCTTATTAAGGCAAATTGTATGTACTTTGAATTTCTGTTTACAAGTAACAATCTGAATCTGATCTATTTACACAGACAAAACTGACATTCTTGAACTGTATAGAAAAGAGTTAGTCAACAAAACAAAAAATAGGGGAAAAAAGTGAAATTTGCATAATAACTGATATTTCCAAATATTATAATAAAATTATAATATATATATATATATATATATATATATATATAATAAAAGATATTTCCACAGTGAAAAAAATCTACGGCTCACACCTTTTATTTTGGTGCCATTGGCTACTTTACTGACTGACACAATAACAAATGTCTTGAAGCATTTACTTACTTAAATGCCGTAAGTAAAATTCAAATTAAATGACTTAAATGTTTTGGGCGAGTAACTACATTTTGCAGACATGCTATAGAGTTCTGATGTTCCAGCAAACAGTTTTGAGAATGTTAAAAAAAAAAAAATGTGCAAAAAACAATGAGAAAAACTGTAAAACTGTGTCCATTTTATATGTGATTCAAACATAAATCTTAAATTCATGCAAATGTATTTATTTTATATTTAAAGTGCTGTTTCTGCTAAAAAAAAAATCAGATCCAAGGGACCGCTCACCTCCAAACATCAATCCATAGCAGGGGGTCTGTTACCATCTGCTTATAGAAACACGCTGGGCGTGAGGCTCAACTCAAGTCATGAGGCTCGAACTTAAGGCTTGTCAGCTTCAAAGTGAATCGCTCCTGTAGGCTACTGTAGTTTGTTTGATCAAAGAAGACAAGTGATCTTAAGGCTTCTGAGAATATTTACACTTCAGTTTTATTTCTCCAGGCCCTCCTTAGTGATGCTCTTCTCACGGAGCATGTGATTGTGTTATCAATGTCACTGCGGAGCGGATAATTGGCACAAACATCAGACATTAACATCCTGTTTAATACCCTTCATGTTGTGAATAACAAAATGAGGAATCCTTTCTCTTTGTATTTATATATCAATATGATACAAGATGTCCTATTCGATACAATGATAAACAAGTTCTGTTCAAAAGTAAAAGTAATCAAAAAGATGTCTGACTACATTACCAAAAAATGTGTAATATAATAATTTTGTTATAATTTTGTTGAGAACACTCGCGGGTGAAAACGTAAAAATATTCTATCGGATGTGCCTTTCGTTTACACGGCGACGGTGTTTTTGAGGCTTAAAAATGCAAAAAAGTAATACCACCCTCCAGAGTGGAAATCTTAAAAACTCTCCACCGCCGCGTTCCCATGTAAATGGTAAAAAATCAAAAGTTTGCTTGACAGTGAAGGTTGTACGCCGGCGCGTGGACTTGGTGTTGTTGTAGTATGCACTCCTAGCCGCCTGAAGTGCATACTACATTGAATTTCACACACTTTTGCGTCACCATTTGCACGCGGATTTCACACACAAAACGCTCGTCTAAACGCAGAATAAAAAGGGATGACGCAACGCCACTTTTGCGTTTTCTCTTCAGAATCGTTTCCGTGTAAACATAGCCTAATACGTTCATCATTTAATTTGCAATCTGTAACTAACTACAATTTGTAGGAAATCTACCCAGCACTCTGCCGTCCTGCTGGTTTGCGTCTGTAAGCACTGTATATCTTTGAATATCTATTTACTATCATTCCTCGTTGTTTATATTGCTAAATATAACTTACTCAACATAAATTAGATATTGTTGATATCACATCTGACATCAAGCTTTTATCTAAATCGTTATCGCTAGCACAACATGCTAGTATCTCACTGGCCTGTTAATGTGGTGAGTAAGATCAGTCAACAAAAAACGGTGAGTAGTGTCTTCTGTTGTCACTTGCACTTCGTGTCATATGTATAGTATAGTGTCACGAACACACGTAAGCGTCAGTTGAATGACGTCTTGGGATGAGACTGCGCTGACAATTACTTTAAATGAGTCCACCATGAGTTCAAATATTATTTTCAAGTGCTTAATGTAACACTATCTCGTGTAAATGATAAATCACACTTTCATAAATTAGGTCAGCCGGAACCGGGACCACTTCCTATAACACCAGATGTACTCAGTACATCATAAGAAGAATGGCATCTATACTAATGTTAGTGTTTCTGCTTATTCCGAGGTTTACTGAAATCAGCTGGAGCATCTGCATCTAGACACGACCACAATGCATCCCTGAAGTGTCAGCAGAGAGTATCGACTAAACTCTCATCGAAGGCCTCATCGCCACGACAGCCATCAGTACTGATCCTCAACAAACCAGTCGTGATGATTCTGATCTTAAACCAGATGGAACTGGATAATATTCTGATTGTTCTAAACCAATCTGACTTCGTACCTTGGTTCTCCCAAGGTTTTTTTTCTCCATTCTGCTACATGATGTAGTTTTGGTTCCTTGCCACTGTTGCCTTTTTCCACCTTTGTTGCCATTGGCTTGGCTTGCTTAGTTGGGGATATTACATTTAACATTTGAATTAATATTCAACAATAATGTTGATCTGCCTGCATTGACACTATTATACAAGAACTGAACTGAGCTGGACAATGACATCGCGGTTTACTCGAGAGCGGCTATATAAATGAACTAAATTAATAACTTTTTCTAAAAACTGAAATGAAACATCACTGAACCTAAGCTGGTCTGTGATGCTGTTTTTTGCTGGAAACAAACTTTTTTTGCATTATTTTTCTATTATATCTCCATTGTAAAAAAAAAGCACTATATAAATGTGACTTGACTTGAATATTGATATCAGAAAGTTTTAGACGTTCAAAGCTTGCTTTTCTAACTTTTTTTAACTGTGGAGAAAGTTGTCTGTTCTAAAAGTTTTTATAGTACAATGAACTCTTTCGTCTGAAAAGATGGAGGAAAATTTCATTCTTTGTGATATTTTTTTAGTTTGAGTAGCCTATGGTATTTTTTTTCTTTTTTTAAAACATTAGTTAGTAAAGAATAGATACAAAAACTAAGGCCAGATTTGAACACTGTCCCGGTGTGCACAAATCCTCTTTATGTGTCATTACACAGTGATTTATTTATTCTTTCTTTCTTTCTTTCTTTCTTTCTTTCTTTCTTTCTTTCTTTCTTTCTTTCTTTCTTTCTTTCTTTCTTTCTTTCTTTCTTTCTTTCTCTCTTTAAGCTGCAGCATGTCTGATGTTGCTACTGCAACTTTTATTTTGAGACATAATCAATTGGAATTTGTGAAATCATTATTTCCAGCTGGCGGTGTTCTGTACACCATGAAAAAGGCTGAGGCCAAAAAGGATAAATGATTGATAATAAGAAAAAAAATTACCCAAGCACACTTTTTCTCTGGCATATCTCAGATTTATGTTTGCATTTGATTTTAATCCAGAAACACTAGCTACATTCATGAACTGCATGCTTCAAGTGGGATTAGGACCGGCTGAGGCATTGCGACACTGAAATATGCATTGATGCAGAGTGTGCTCCTTCCTGTATATATTAGCTACTGCTAGAGTTATTAGCATTCTGCTATTTATATATTTAAACTCTGAACTCCCTCCAGCGATGCTAACATAAAAGTAATAAGCGATTTGGCAAGTCTGAGGAATAAATCTATTTACTTACACGAAATCCATGTGATAGCTTTTTAATGGAGGCCATTACCATTATATCTAGTGATTCAGTGCGATTCCATTAGCGGTTAATTTCTCTGATGATTAGATAAACAAATTCCCTGATGAAACTTTGATTATGTTTCCATTTCGAATACAGTACAGATCTAAAACCCAGGATCAGCAGGTCTTCAGAAGGGATTTCTCATGGTTTTTTGAGTGCGTCGAAAAACACAAATGACATATTAGCGTGTCACTTAATTGGAAGCGTGCCCGGACGGATTCCCATAACAATGCATCGCGTCCAGCAGCCTGTTGACAAATAACTCCATCACCTCCACCAGATCTAGCTGCTTCGAAATGACTGAAATAATTCATTCCCAGTATAATTGCCAACATCAGAGCACATCGATCACCATTTTCTGGGAGAGTCCATTCCTGGGAAGGGAATTAAGACGTACAGTTCAGGAGTATCGTAGTCTCTGCCAAACTTTTGACATAATCTTTTATCTCTTCTTGTAGTTCAGCCATTTTCCAGAAGCTTTTATTTTATTTAAAAAATAAATAAATAATTATAATAGTAAAAAAAGCTATGTGTCACATTCCAAATAAAGAAAATTACATGGCCTGTTGGCCAGGCAAAACAACTTTTCTCATGGATCGTTTTCTTTTGAACTCTGTCATGGTTTACACGTTCTACTGTAATTGCCTTCAGACTGTGTTTTGTTTTGCGCTCTGTGTGTGTGTGTGTGAAAGCATTTGTGCACTTTTGATGTTCAGCACCTGAATTTCACCCTTAGGGATCAATACGTTACTTCCATCCCCCTTTTGCCATCTGCAATAACAGACACAAAAGTAAGAACGCAGCACACAACAATTTTCTTTATTACTGTCAGATAGATAGATAGATAGATAGATAGATAGATAGATAGATAGATAGATAGATAGATAGATAGATAGATAGATAGATTACCAAACAATACAGTTTCAATACAGTTTCTTCTTACAGGCTTAAACATGCTTTCCACCTACACAGATGCAAGACCCAACATTCAGATATATCATCCATGCTAAAAGCCTCATAATTAACAGCCCTGGGCAGTTTGTGACCAAATCAAGATCCAATGATCACTCTTTCCCTTTAGCTGAATATGCATCTCACAGAATAACACAAGTATCACTTGAGAAATCACTCAGAGTCTCACACGGGAGGGTAAATCACTAAGTGCACAAGCAATCCTGCCATTAGTTCTCCCTCCATTTTCTTGATTGCACAAGTCGTGAACCGTAATGTGCATGCCAACCTCCTCCGCCACAACTTCAAAACCAGAGCTTTTCCTACATCTCAGCTAGTCCAATTACCAGTATGTTTTTCTTTGCCGAGTTTATCAATCATTTATTCTGAGGGGTGCCTGTTGAGAAAAGCAGCAAGGTGCTCTCTGATACCACATTCAGGTCGTGTTTGTGTTGTAGCAAGGACGTGAAACCACCCTATATTGCTTTGCATACTATTCTATCATGGAGGAATGACACTTAACAAGTTGATGAGCCCCGCGGCTGGCAGGGTCAGTGTTCGGTTGTGGAATTATTTCACGCTTGGGTTCAACATCTGGCTTGTTTGTGTGACAGGCGAGAAAAGCAGCTAGCAGCTCAAACCCGCAATGTAGATTTTCGGATGTGATGCCACACTTCGCTGACAGAGCGCAAATTTGTCAGCTGCACGCAATGAATGTGAATGTGGGAATTCGTGACTGTGTGTGTATAAGAGACTCCAGACCATGTAGTGCTTTGATAGAAGCATGGACACATTCACAGGGTGGATTAGCCGAGAGATCACTCTTAATCTCTCTCGCTGACATTGTATCAGAGTGTGCGTTCAGAATTGAATGAGAATGCCTCTGACATTCTAATTTACATTCCAGTCCTGAATTTGAATCGGGGACCAAACAGGTTGTAGCACTGAATTTGAATGTAAGGAGATAGAATTCATCTGGAGGAGAATCCCACATCCATGTCAACTAATCCATTTCTGATATCCAATAGTGTCTTAAGAGAAAAAGGACAATACAGAATCAATTGTTGAGGGACTAAATCTAACCATAATAGTAATAAACAGGATTTTTTTTTTCAAAGCGATATGTCTTGAAAGCAAAATTCCAGAATTTATAGGCTTGTTCGACTTCATGCAGCTCTGCGCAGACCGATCGGTGGCTGACTTGAAGCAGAGCAGGCCAGAGAAAATTTTGTCTGACTTGATGCAGTGCTGGCTCCATGTGACTGTGACGCATGCTATCAAAGTACCGCGAGAGCGATTTGAGAGTAGCCGGAGGACTCATGGTGCATTCACACCCAACGCATTCTCATCCTTTAACGTCATATAGAACGCTATATGACAAAACGGCGCTATACTACGCACATGGCACCCGTTATTGTTAAAGGGTTAGTTCACCCAAAAATGAAAGTTAAGTAATTAATTATTCACCCCCATGCTGTACCAACCCCGTAAGACCTTCGTTCATCTTCGGAACACAAATAAAGATATTTTTGATTGAATCTGAGGGCTGGATCACTCTTCCATAGGCTTCCTAAGGGACTGGCTCTTGACGGCCCATAAAGTCATTAAAGAAAAGGTTTAAATATTCCATGTGCCCACAGCGGCTCAATTATAAGTTTATCAAGCGACGAGAATACTTTTTGTGCGAAAAAAACATAAATAACGACTTTATTCAACTATTCTATTACTTCCTTGTGGGCGCATGCGCGAGAACTGAGACGAGGACGTTCTCATTCGACCACTTCTTGTTACCGGCTGCTTTTACCGGCTGCTGAGTTTTACCGCCCCCTACCGTATAAGATGATGTGCTGATATAGCTGGAAGCGCAAAACTTTCTGTTTACAAGCAGAGGAAGATGCGCGCTGTACATACGCTTTTCAATTTGCGTATTTTCCGCACTATAAGGTGCACTTAAAAGCCTTTAATCTTCTCAAAAAACGACAGTGTTCCTTATAATCCGGAGCGCCTTATATATGGATCATCATCTTATACGGTAGGGGGCGGTAAAACTCCTAAGCGGTGAGCAGCCGGTAACAAGAAGTAGACGAATGAGAACGTCCTCGTCTCAGTTCTCGCGCATGCGCCAATAAGGAAGTAATGGAATAGTGGAATAAAGTCGTTATTTATGTTTTTTTCGCACTAAAAGTAGTCTCGTCGCTTGATAAACTTATAATTGAGCCGCTGTAGGCACATGGAATATTTAAACCTTTTCTTTAATGACTTTATGGGCCGTCAAGAGCCAGTCCCTTAGGCAGTCTATGTAGGACTGATCCAGCTCTCAGATTCAATCAAACATATCTTTATTTGTGTTCCGAAGATGAACGAAGGTCTTACGGGGTTGGAACAGCATGGGGGTGAGTAATTAATGACTTGATTTTCATTTTTGGGTGAACTAACCCTTTAATATAACACGTGCTGTGAGGGCTAAGTTTAGGTGTGGGGTAGGGTGTGCGTGTCATATTCACGCTAAAGGATTTATAACGTCTTGGGTTCGCGTGTTATATTAACGATAAAGGGTGCCATGTGCGTAGTATAGCGCCGTTTTTGCATATAGCGTTCTATATGACGTTGAGAACGGGCTGTCACACCGGACGCGAATAGCGTGTCAGGCGCGAATGATTTCAATGTTAAGTCAATGCAAAGACACGTTACGCGCGTAAACAATTCCTGTGGCCAAATCAGAGGCGCAGAGCGCGGCGCGGTAGACGTTTACGCGAATGGCGCAAATTGAGCGTCTGGCGCGTTAAACGCGTTACGCGCAAATGATTTAGTTAGTGCTATTTGTGCATTCACGTATTTGACGCGAATTCGCATCTGCCGCCCAAGTTGAAATATCTGAACTTTGGCGTCAATTTGCGCCGCGAAGTATCTGGATGCTTCAATAAATTATTTTTGTAATATGACTAAATGCCTGGTGTGGTTCTAATGCACAACAAAGCAAATATTTTATCACTTAAAATTTTATTTCAATATACGAGACATGTTGATTTTGTATTGAATGTTATTTATTCCATATCTTTCAAAGCGGCTGCACAACCTCTGATGACGACACAGCTGTTCCACGATCCGGATTTACATGACAATGATCATGTAAGTGATTTCAACTTAAATTACATTAAACTGACTTAAACAATGAGTTAAATCTTGTATAACTTGCAGAAAAAACGTAAAAAAAAATAATTAAATAATTTTTATGAGTTAAAGCAACATGTGCACACACACATGTTGTCATAACTTATTGATAATTTCATTATTTTACAGTTTAGCCCTAAAAAGTAAAAATGCAAAGATCTTATCAGAATATATTTAATAAATCATTTTTTGTGTGCCATTCTTAAAAACTTAACTCCACATATCAGCAGTATTCCACTGCAGCTCTCAGGTTTAAGTCGAGTGTGTGAGTGTGTGTTGCAGACACCGATCGTTTCCTCGGTCTTATCTTACCCGATAACACAGTGCTCACTCAACTCAGGGCTTTATAATTAAAACCATAATTACACAACTGTGCAGACAATCTCATTTCCAGCTAGCAGCAATTAAATATAACGTGACAGTGACTTAATGATCATTAGAGAGGAACTCGGTATCCAGCAGCCTGCAGATCTCATGAGACGCACAATGCAGAGAAAGACAGAGATCATGTTGAGGCCCTTGCCATGCACCTGTTTAATCAAAAAGCAAAAAAGAGACCATGCAACTAATTTTCCTTTGCTTTCTGCAATACGGTGTGATAGAGAGGACTGCATTTAACTGCACGGCTCCAAAGAATCCTTGGGTCCTCGTGTTATTTCGACAACCAGCACCAAGGACAGCTCCACCGCACAAACTCCAATACAGCAGCTCCAGAAGAAAAACACACATGCCACCGACTGTTTAATTGCATTCCTGCGCAGAAACGAAGCACAGTTTGAACATACTCGGTCTAAATCACAGGCGGAACCATAAAATATGTTTTAGGGCCAATTAAATGTGGTGTGATTATAGAGAAGACTGGTTAGAATCAAATAAAGAGAAGGATTTACAGTGGAGATTGTTCAAAACTTGAGAGTTGAACGGCTTTTTATTGGACGGTTTTAGCTACAGTGAGTTCTTTCTTTATGATTATCAAAGGGAAAGGTTTGGTGAAAAAATAATCTGGAACAGGTTTCGCCTACTTTAAATTGATTATAGCAATTCCACAGCACTCAGAGCTTCTGGCTGGAGGGAGATGCTTACTTTCTTGTGAAATGTATGTCATGAGTGACTGACTGACTGAACTCAATAGAGCAGGGACCCCATTCTCACAGCATCATTCATAACCATTACTGCCTGCATCGCAAACACACAGGGACTATAAATATCATGTTAACTTCTCACCCTTCATTCGGAACTATTGGAGAATCGATCAAAGAAAGCTGTCAGTTTCTCCATAGACTTTCACACCAATCACTTGATTACAAGGATAGCCGACTCTTTGCTGTTCTTCTGAAAGTTGTAGATAAGCAGGTTATCCGATTCACCTTTTCAATGATAACACTTTACAATACGGGTACACTAATATGCATTAATTCATGCTTAACTAATGCACTGATGTATAACTCATGAAGAACTAAACCATTAATTAATGATTACTGCATCAGCAACTAATAAATAGTCTATATGATTAATAGATTCAATGTGTCATTGTGTATTAATTCCTCAATAACATATTTTAGTAACTAATAAATTAATGTGTCAATTACCACAATTAGTCAAAGCTATGCACTTCAACTTCCAGTTGTCTGCTTTAATTAATCATTAGCTAATGATTTGCAAAGGTATCATTATGTCATGACTTTACTTGTTGGGGCACATCATTATTAACTAGTCATTTAGTAATTGCAGTAATTTGCACATGAATTTGCACTAACAATGAAGTAATTAATCATGTATTAATGCATATTAGTGTACATGTCATATTATCTGGAAGTTAAAATACAAGGCTTTGGCTCATTCTGGTAATTAACAAAGTAGTTAAAACTATTAGTTAACCCCCTGAGCCCGACGGCGTCGTCGACGATGCCACACGTCACCTCCGATAAATGTTTACATAACTCGATGACAGATTTATCGATTTTCTTACCGTTTTTTCCAGCAGAAAGCTAACGAGCTAGCCATCACGGGGGTGTCTTTCGGGTCTTTCTAGCCTTTACAGAAGGTTTTCTATCCAGCCTGGAACTTGTGCTTCCTTTCAGAGGTTTTCAGCAATAAATCCAAACGCTTTATGTCAAACTTTGATAATCTTGAAGCCCATAATTCATAAATATTCGGTCATTTTTGCCGCTAGCTTGATGCTAGCGGACATCCTGGATATCACGTGATGTTTTCACGTGATGGTTTTTGACCAATTACAGGCTGATCCGTTGTAAACATTGGTGTGCGTCATTACGCATGAACCAAGCGCTGATATAGTGTAGAGAGATAGAGAGACTCACGGAGACGCGCGATTCACAGAGAAACACAGCGAAATAGACGTAAATAAAGCGCTGGTCTATTTTGGTGCATTGCAGGATGAAGGATTTTCAGGAGAACAGAGCTTTTTGACAGATGAGGAACTAGATTACCAGGATAGACCCAGCTGAAGTGCCATTTATTTATTTACTGTAAAAAAGTATTATAGTAGTATAAATGTATTATAAAAGAATAAAAAGAACATAATAAATAAAAGAATAAATAAAATAGAAATGCAAAACCTGTGATGTGGCCCTCTGTGTGATTGCTGATAGGAACTGTTTTGAGGCTTGGCACCAGTGAATTTCATGAGGCCCCAAACGCCTGGACTTCTTTTGGAAAAATGTCAATATTTTTTGTTCTGTACAAGTTATAATGTTTATTCCTGTGCTCCAGGACTCCAAAGACATGAACAAACTATTTTCCAGAGGAAAATTGCTTAGCTTTTATTTATTTGTGTGTGATTTCAATAAATAATTGAGTGATTCCATTTCCGATTTATTTTTTCATTTGTCTTTATGGTCCCATAACTTATTTTACATTCAGGTGACATCAATGTAACACAAATATGCTGAAAGTTCAATTTGTCCTGAAAAAAAAGAGGTGTGTCAATTGTCTGTGCACCAAAGGGTTGATATTTTACAAGCTTTTTTAGTAAATGACACCAGACGGAAAATTTATTGTAAAAATACCCTTAGGTCTCAGAGGGTTAAAATAATTAGTTATTATGAAATTAATCCACAGTTACATATTTAATTAATAACAATTCATGTATGAACGAATACATTAACCTTACAGACTCTTAACTAGTTCCTAATGTCATAATCATTAATGAATAGCTTAGATAATCATTAGTTACACATTAGTTCAGTATTATCTGTGCATTAGTTAGGCATGAATTAATGCTCATCGGTGCACCCGTATTGTAAAGTGTTACAGATTTAATTAAGACGTACAACTGTTCAAAAGTCTACAGTCAGTACTATTATTTTTGTTTTATTTTAGTTTTATAAATGCTGTTCTATTACTAACTTTCTATTCATCAATAAAATTCTAAAAATAAAAAGTGTATCACGTTTTCCACCAAAATTGCATGCAAAGAAATGTTGCTGAAAATGAAGCTTTGCCATAAGAGGAATAAATTAAATTTTGATGTTACAAAAACTTGTAATTGTACAAATATGTATCAAACAAATGCAGCTGAGACTTATTTTAAAACATTGAAAAGACAAAGATTTAAAGCACAAACATTTTGCCTACATTTTATTGTGGAGTTATGTTTTAACATGCTTATATTTGTCAGGATAGGATTGTAACTAGTGAAGGGTTTGGCACTCACACTCAGTGAAGGTGTTAAATGTCATAAAATGGTAGTTTTGGACTGTTCCAAAAATGAAAATCATAATATTCATAATGTGACATGCATAACATACATGCATAATTCAATTTAAAGGACTAGTTCACCCAAAAAAGTCATCCTTCCGCCAAAACTCTCCTAAACGCGTATACGGCCATTACCAGAGATAATAAATTATAAGCCAGTGATTAAAGTTTCAAACATGGTTATTTTTCTTTACAAAAACGCATTGCTTCACCTCAGAAGGACTTTATTAACCCATTAAAGAGTCGTATGGATTACTTTTATGATGGATGGATGCGCTTTTTGTAATATCAAAAACACTACTCAGTACCATTACAAAGCTTGGAAGAGCCAGGATATTTTGAAATATGACTCCAATTGTGTGAAAGAAGAAATCGGAAAGGAGAAAGTCATATACATATAATGATACCTTGAGGGTGAGAAAATTATGGGATAATTTTCATTTCTGCAAAAACTATTCCTCAAACGAGTTATTACTTAAATAGTTAATACAGCTCATTTCTGTTGAGTTTATCTTGGTTTTTGATATACTGCAATATTAAATGTGTTAGCATTTAGTGGCTTTTATATTCTTAGAGAGTAAATCAACATTGAGGGGTGGGATTTGGAGAGCTTATCTTATAAACCTATGACTAATGGTAATTTATCTTCACAACATGCAAAGAAAATAAAGTGGATAGAGGCCATTTTAAACTATTGAGGCAACCGCATAATGTTTGTCCACATGAAGTATGTGATGTGCAAAGCTTAATGCACATTGCCCATTTTATAGGTTGGAAATACGGAGCACTCAGAAAACCACAGCTTCCTCACCAATGCCATTAGAAAAACTCTCATTTCTTACTTTGGTATTCCCAGTAAAAGGTCAAACCCAATTACAGATATTTTGCCAGCGGCGCTCTGCGATTCCACGAACAATGATTCCTCAACCATTCAAATTAAAGGTTGAGACAGAAACAAGTCAAGGAAATTAAACCACGACACACAGGTCAGTTTCAGCATTGCAAAAAAAAATGCCTTCCCATGCTATATGTCAAACAAACCTTATTTAGACAGTAAGAGAATCATTATACCATGTCCAATTCTAAGCAGAACATCATTAAAGGTTTCTACGGACTGAGGTTTATTGCAAACGGGGACAGAAAGTGCACAAGGAGGAATATGTTGATTTCCCTGCCTACATGCTGGCCTAGACTGGTCTGTATAGAGTATATATGTATATATACAGTATACTGTATATATATATATATATATATATATATATATATAAAAGTTGTGAACAGAAAATAAATGACTGACAACTGTCGTGATTCATCATTTCTTGTCTATAAAAAGCATCAGCTAGTATGTGAGATGTGTTATATTACATACTGTAATATGTAACATTCCAATATTTTTTCTGCAACTAAAGGTAAACACATAATTTCTGGTGCTTACAATATAGAAATGTGTCGCAAGCGTTTAAGACAGCCATCATGATTTATGTACACCAAAAAAAAAACAGTCTCGCCATCATGGAGAAGGAGAATACTAAAACTCATTCAGCACTAGATTTGAGGGAGAAAGCCGTTGCAGTTGCTCTATTCCATTTATTTTTCTGTGTGATCTGTTAGTCCATTTGTTTATTTATTAATGACAGGCTGGGAGACGAATGGAAAACAGCGCAATGGAGACGTGAGATGAAATTTATCTGTTCATTTTTTTAAAAAAACATGTTTTAAAGACAAACGTATAAAACAAACCCATGCTGGCGACTTCTCTTCTCAGTGCATATTTGAATATGCATTTTGAAGATGCTGCGTTCCATAAAGAGCAGTTACAACACAAAACCAGGTGCGAGATGTTTTTCTGTTTAATTTCTAATGTAAAATGGCAGCAAAAGGCCCTTTATGAGCAGAAAGAGAAAGTGTCGGAGTGACCGTATATTGGTAGATTGATGAACATTCCTTTTAACAGCCGCATTCTATCACTTTTATGAGTCTGGCATGTGAGGTGTTCCCATCAGGACAAATGGGATGGAAATGTTGTTTGCATTGGGTTGTCCTCAGCCAAAATATAGGCATGCCCACTATCCCATCAGCCTCGGCTGGAATCTGCTCACTGAAGCGATATTACAAGAGGGCAGGGATCATTTCCGTCATAATGTCATGCATTAGCATATATCCTGCAGCCGGACTCCAAGGCATCTGGCACTTCCATGAATGTAATAGACTTTGCTGTTCTGTTAGTTTACTAATTATTTTATAGGAATAAATAAGATCTACTGTGGTCAGAATCTTTGGCACCCCTGGTAAATATGATCAAAGATGGCTGTAAAAATAAATCTGCATTGCTAATCCTTTTGACCTTTCATTTGAAAAGAAAATCACAAAAATCTAACCTTTGAAGTAAAAGAATTCAAATTGGGTGGAAAAATCACATTGTGGATT
Source organism: Pimephales promelas (assembly GCF_988280905.1). Classification (NCBI taxonomy): domain Eukaryota; kingdom Metazoa; phylum Chordata; class Actinopteri; order Cypriniformes; family Leuciscidae; genus Pimephales; species Pimephales promelas. The sequence goes on from NC_142771.1 coordinate 32,542,514, forward strand.
AAATGTTTTTCTCCAAAACACATTGACCATAATTATTTGTACCCTTTTATTAAATTCTTTTTGCTGCCTCCTTTTACCAAGAGAACAGCTCTGAGTTCCCTTTCGTTGTCACTCCGAGTTACATTGGATGACGACGATTGGGGTTCTCTGAGAAGCCTCTCCTCTTCAAAAGAAATAAAACAAGCCAATGGCAGGGAAATGCCATGAGTCTGTGAAATTTGAAAATTTAGAATCGTCTTTCTAAAGACGATCTGCCCATGTATTTCTGAGTGCGGTCTACTCCCCGCTTCAGGGGAGTCTGCTTCACTATGGTTGGTGGCAATGCCCCTATCATGAGATCGGGGATCTCCACCCTACTGGTGAAGGGTGCGATCAAGACTGTCCCTCCAGCCGAAATGATGTCCGGCTTCTACAGCGACATTAGCGTACATCAACCGACAAGGTGGTCTACGCTCCCGCCGTATGTTGCAACTCGCCCGCCACCTCCTCTTATGGAGTCAGAAGCATCTGAAGTCGCTTCGAGCCATTTATATCCTGGGAGACCTGAACTGTGCAGCCGATGAGCTCTCACGTCTTCGGCCTCTCAGGGCACCCCATGGCACCTTTGTCCCGATCTCTGGAACCTCCACGTGTGGTTCCTGGATGGGACAAGGCAGGTTTGAGTACCCTAGGTTTCCATCACTACCATTAGAGTGTCATCCAACAAACATGCCTACATGTTGAAGTGAAACCTCTTCGTCTCCTGGTGCTCTTCTCACCGAGAAGACCCCAGAAAATGCCTGATCAGTGTCGGGCTTTCCTTCCTGCAAGAGGGGTTGGAGCGAAGGCTGTTTCCCTCCACCCTTAAAGTCTATGTTGCCGCTATCGCCGCACATCATGACATAGTTGAGGGTAAGTCTGTGGGAAAGCACACACCTCTCTGTGGTTCTAACTGCCCTGCAGAGTGCTCCCTTTGAGCCTCTGCAATCAGTAGATCTCAAGTTCCTGTCAATTAAGACAGCGCTCCTGGTTGCATTGGCCTCCATTAAGAGGGTAGGGGACCTGCACACATTTTCTGTAGATGAAGTGTGACTGGAATTCGGGCTAGCCTATCCTCACATTTTCCTGAGACCTCGACCCACTCCATTCTGGGACGAACCTGCAAGCACTGCCCCTTGAGGAGACAGGCCAAGCCTAGGACCCGCTCATGGGTCTATTGCCAGTTTCTCAGGTGACTCTGCCAGTGTCTATTGCCTGCGCATTGGCTAGGTTCATCCGTGTGCATGGTCCCCCCTTTGGGTGATCCCCACATGTGTATTTCCACTGTAAGCCTCTCTGAGCATGTGTCTTTACCTTGGCAAGTCATCCTTGCCACCCCTGGGGTTGAAATATTCCACCTGCGGCAGGACACCCCAGTGTTCTCCATATACATCCAGGACATATTGCCAGTTTTCTACTTTTATACCCTCACAGTGGGGCGGAGTTACACCATGCAAATTCTGCACATCCATGGCATTTCCTTGCCATTGGCCCATTTTAAGATTTATAAAAAGCCCACAACATTAAAGATCCAACATTACATTTAACCGTGGATACTTTTTTTTATCCCTGTTTACATAAAATCCATGTAGAGGTTTTGATTCTAAAAATAGCTATTTTTTTTTTGTTTCATCTGACCAGAATCCAGTCCCTTTTGAAGTTCTAGTCATGCCTGACAACTGTATATCCTGGAGTTTGTTTTTGAATAACCAAGGAGGATTTTTTTTAAACCCTCCCAAACAACGTGTGCTGATGTAGGGGTTGTTTGATTTATAATGTCTTAGGCTTTCTGACCCCAAGACTCAAATAATCTCTGCAATTCTCCATCTGTGATCCTTGATCTTCTTGATCTTTTCTTTTTTACCCAACAGTCATAAGGGTACTGATAAACACAAGCCACATGTATTTTTACTTTGTGTGTACTCAATATGGCTTTTTTTGTGCAGAAAGACAAGCATGTGAAGTTCATCTGGTTTCAAACTGAAGCGAAACACTGTCTGAATGTTTCCTGGAGAACTGAAAAGCTTTTAAACTTATTGTTGCACCAGCACCAATAAAGTCAGATAGCAGATTTTAACATAAAAAATAAAGTGCAAATAAAAATACAAAAATAAGATGAGTAAAGAAAACAGGGTTCTTAATTATCACCCTTTATTAAATGTATGAACACAGTTAACAGGTCAATGTCACATTTCCCATTCCATGACTAGTAAGATAATTGTAATTTATTTTATTTAAAATTGCGTAATCCGCAGTGTGATGGACACGGAGATGGGTAAAAAGGTTGGTGGCTACACATTCTGCAGCGCTGCTTCGCGTGTAGAACAACTCAAGGTATCGCACACCAGATGCACAATTTCTCGTTTTAAAAGGCCAGCAGTTTCTTATGTTTAACGACATTATGAAATGAAGATAATTTCTATACTTTGTTATGATTGTACTGTACAATTAAATACAATAGTTTCTGAGTCTGTCATCTGAACACTTTACCATAGAGGGTCCGTTAACTGAATGAATTAAGAATATCACCTGAAAATCCGATAACATCAGCAATTTTCATTCAAGCAGCTGATTTTTGTAAATACATGTAAAACTAAATATATATTGCAGCACAAGGTGAAGTTATTTACGATGATTTGAGACAAAATAAAGTCAATTTGATATAAAACTATGTAAATGGTGCTCTGTGTCACGGCAGGATTTTAAACAAGGTCCTGAGCCGTTGCTGGGCACAGCTGACAGCGAGAGAGGATGTACTGGACTGTAAATCGGAATGGCTGCATGGCAAATGCCTTATGGTCAGACTCCAAGGTAAAATCTCTGCCCATCAGATAATACTTGAAAGAGTCCAGGGCCCATTTGACTGCCAAGGCCTCCTGTTCTACTGTTGAATAGCGGACCTCTCTGGGTAGCAGTTTCTGACGGATAGATGCCACAGGATGTCTTTCCTCCATAGGTCACTGCAGAAGCACTGTCCCTACACCCCTCTCAGAGGCATCAGTCTGAAATATGAACAGTTTCTCAAAGTTTGGACTATGTAAAACAGAGCTTTCACTCAGAGATTTTTGAATGTCCTTGAAAGCTGCCACTGCCTCCCCCGCCCACTGGACCTGGCTGGGACATCTTGAGCCCATCTTATCTGTTAATAGAGCAACCCTGGCTGAAAAGTTGGGGATGAAACGATGATAGAAACCAGCCATCCCTAGGAAATATCTTAGCTGCTTCTTGGTCTGTGGGAGAGGACATGACTCAATTGCATGAAACTTTTGAACCTGAGGTTTAATTAACCCACCTCCAAACCCTGGTGAAACCCTGGTACTCAGTTTCCTTCTTGGCCAGGACACATTTAGCTGGATTGATTGTCAAGCAGGCAGAATGTAGGCAGTCAAAGACCACTTTAAGATTTTCCACATGTTCCTCCCACATTTTGCTGTAGATTATAATATCATCAATGTATGCACAAGAAAACTCCGATAATACATATAGAACCTGGTCCATTAGTCGTTGATTTATCCCCTGAGACAGCATGAAGTCAACTTCCTTCTCCAGGGACACCAGGAGATGCTCTGGTATACTGTAACTCATACGTCTCACTGTTTTCAGGTTTTAATTACAGAGTCACGTTCAACTAGGTTTCTGTGCCCTGGATATTCTTAAAATATGTCTAAGTGAAGCAGAGTTTGTACCGTACCTGAGACTGCTGTTCCCTTGACTTACATCAAGTTTACACCAAGCTCTGTGGACACGGGAAAGGGCCGAAACTGGTCATCTGCCTCTTCCTTTACGGCCTGAATCATGAACACCTCAGCTCTTGGGACCCACTCCTTAAGGAAGGTTCACGTGAAGTACCCGGCTAGAACGCTGATGCCCTGGAGTGGATGCCTGATAGGTGGTGGGCCCCAACTTTTTCTTCACCTCAAAGGGCCCCTGCCATTTTGCAAGGAGCTTACTGTCACTGGTAGACAACATAACCAAACTTTCTGGCCTGATTGAAAGCATCTCTGTCGAGTTGACTTGTCATACCAAGTCTTTTGGTGCTTTTGGGCCTCCAGCATGTGTGTCTGGCCTAGTTTCGTATGTTGTCCTCTCATCTGGACAACATAAGAAATTACATTAATGGTCCCTTCCTTCCACTGATCTCCTCCTCAAGTGTCCCCCAAAAAGGCTAGAGGACCCCTCAAAAAAAAAAACAACCTGTGGAAGCCTGAGGTACCTCCCTGTATGGAAGCCCATGATCCCAGTCAGATCCAGTCTCATTTCCAAATTTACAGAGCATTTGCTTGAGGCTATGATTGACCTGCTCTGTCAGCCCATCTGTTTGTGGGTGGTAGGGTGTAGTATGCACACTCTTTATGCTGAGGAGTGGGTAAACCTGTTTCAAAAGTTTAGACATGAAATTAGTGCCTTGGTCTGTTACAAATTCACAAGGGAAACCAACTCTTGAGAAAAAAATGCACCAAGGAAGATGCCACAGTTTTTGCTTTAACTAATTTCAATGGTAAGACTTCTGGATATTTGGTTTCTACCAATAAAAAGCAGTTTCATGTTTTGCTTTTCTCCACTGGATCAACAATGTCCATCCCAAGACACTCAAAGGGGACACTTGTAACTGGAAGAGGTTGAAGTGGAGCTTTGGAGGGACTTTTCATTGATGTCTTTTGGCACTGAGAGCAGCTTCTACAGAACTGGGTGACGTCAGTTTGCAAACCTGGCCTGTAGAAATGGCACTTAATACGAGCTGTAGTCTCATGTAGTCACCCTGAAGCCGGGGTGTTCTAGAAGAAACATCAGGAGCCATTCCTAGAGGAGGCGGTCCTGTCAGCATCCTACCTCTGGTTGTTTGTCTCCGGACCTCTAGAATTCCCCTGTGTTCCCCTCTGCCTTAGTTCCTCCTTGTGCATCCTTGTTAGCGTTATCCAGGTCATCTGTGCCTTGTTTTCCCTAAAGTATTTTAGCTATGTTTTTCAGCCCCTTGTTCCTCACCTCACATGGATATGCATCTCCTGCTGTGTCCCACTGAGTCCTTCCAAGCTACCCAAAGGTGTTCTTAGTTATTTGATTTAGTTTTTTTCTCCCTTCGTGGAGTTTTCCTATTTCTCTTCTGTGATTCTTTGCAGCATCACTACTGTTGGTATACCGCTTTCTGAGATGAATGGATTTTTTTACTTCCAAACTACCCTTTTTTAAAATAAATCTACTTTTTTCTGGAGTATTGCCTTGAGTGTTTTGTTTGGATTCTACATTACTGGTTTGTGACAGTGGCCAATGTGTTTTGGAGAAGAAAAAAATTATAATGTGACTTTCTCTCCACTTTCAATTCTTTTACTTCAATTAGATTTTTTTAGGTTAGATTTTGGGACTTTTTTTGAATAAAAAATCTAAATGATAAACAATGCAGATTTATTTTTTTACAGCCATCTTTGATCATATTTGACAGGGATGACAATAATTCTGATCACATCTGTACGCCTGTTATATAAGCTATCATCAGACTAATACAACTTTAATATAGCATTAAAAGTTGTATAGCACATTTAATCAGTAATTGAAAAATCTCTTTGGAATGACAGCCTAATTTGCGTTAAATCTGCAACACAGTTACTTGAAAAACCTTGAGATTTAGAGGTCACCGATGAACATTTCCTGACGATTAAGCGCCTCTTTTCTGATCCTTTGCTGGAGAAAACTAGCTTGCTTTTTTTTTCCTTCCTGTGTCTCGCATGCAGCATAAAACGAAATTATTCAAGTTCATTACTCTGTACTTAGCTCATAGTTGGCTAGTAATTAGAAAGCAAAAATCCAGCTTCCATAATGAATGCTAGCACCTCTAAAGGTCTATCTTGATCTCCTAGAGGTATTGTTTTTATTCATGCTTTGAAAATAAAGTATTGTCCTCATTAAAGGAGCTGGACAATGAAGCATGGTTTAATTCTCTCCGGCAGATGAAAAGACTGAAAGCACCTTTCCTATTCCAACCGACAGCAGTCCTATCCATTCTCTCCATGCCACATGTATTATGGAGAATTATTGTCTTCGTCATTTCAATAAATAACAAAGGAAAAGCATACTAAAAGTTTGATCACACCCAAAGCATATCTTTCTTCTCACACTACTGCAATAAGGAGTGCAAACAGGAAATAGTTCATGACTTGTAAACAGAGTTCATGGATGGAAATTGTATTTTCAGGGTATGGCATTTGCCATTTTCACACGATTAATTTTGTCACGTTTGAACAAACACAGTGAATACATCTTAGATCTGCTGACCTTAAAGTCACACTGGAGTTTTTGTACAGAACTTGTTTTCTTTGCACAAAGTAGGAAAAAAGTTGATCTGTGTGATTTTTTTTTTTTTTTAAAGGCTTGTAATAGACATTTTTGCTTTGACCTCCAACCCCTTAAAGCTGAAAACCCTGAAACATTTTAAATTTAACAGCGTTTGCACAAAAAAAAAAGATTGAAAGAGAAATGTCATGGGTTACAATGATTTTTCTGTTTAATTACAATTTGTGATGCACTACTAGGGCTGTCTATTGGCAAGAATCTGGCGATGCGATATATGGGTCACAATTCAATATATAATAATATAATTCTATACTGTGCATACTTACATTCCACCTATCCAAGGTGATATATTGGGATTTTTTTAAGACTATAAGTTTAGAAAAAGTCATATTTAAAATAAAAAACATGATGTCCATACAAGTCAAACAAGTTTACTTTAGGTAAACAATTCAGTACACATAGGTTTACAGGTTCTTAGTGAGCAACTTATTATGTTTAAGTAGACCATAGTAATAGTAATAAGCCATAGTAGTAAAAAAAATAGTCATAGTAATAGTAGTAAGCCATAGTAGTAAAAAAAACATACATAGCCTGTCACAATACATAACACATACACATTACGTCCAATCTGAAAAAAGAAAAGACATCTGAATATGCAAAAAAATAAAATAAAACGCAGTTTTGCAACACTTTCCCTACACACCATCAGAATTTTTCACAAAGCAGTTAAAGATATACACGTACAGTATGTCACCGTCACCTTTCATCAATTGGAAAGTTAAAATAGAAGCAAGGAACTGCTGGCCTCTAAAAACGCACTGCGTTTCATCTGGTAAAACCTTTGGTGTCAAAACACAGGGAATGGCATTGGATCTTGAAAAGAAAGTGGAGAAAGAGAGAAAACCAAGGAGAGAGAAATTTCTCAGCATAGCTGTTTCAACATCTTAAATAAACACAGATGCAAACCACCGTTGTCTTTGAGTTGAGGCGGTGGTAGAGTCTCTATAGCTGCAGTGTTTTGTGGGATGGATCCACATTATAAAGAAATACCACAAGACAGTCAGAACACATTCAACACAGACACACACACACCTTATCCCTTATTATAGCTTCCCCTTTTGTGAAAACAATCAAAGTTTGCCTGCTCTCATTGGAGGTGGGCCAGACATGATTACGAGGAGTCACCTAAGCAGTCTCTACATCAACAAACTCCAGCCAAATTATAGAGTCGAGCCAGTTTCGTCCTAATTATATCCACGTTTCCTGCTGGGGAAACAAGGCACGCACACACGCAGTCTTTAAAAAGATTTGACAACTTTCAAACAGCCTGTCACAAAAAAGCTAATATTTTTCCAGTACAAATTGGGCATACCATCAGGATAACACAGCGCTCGTTATTTGATCAAGTATCGAGGAGTATTGTAGCGGTTTATGTGAATCTATCACACATCCAAAGAAGGTTGCTTTGAGACAGGTTTCCTTGTAAAGTTCTCTGTGAGAGGTAGCCCTCTGTGGAGAGGAATCTGACGATATCGCTGCCTGTTTGTCACATACTAGAGTCTCACAAGTCTAAAGCCACTTCAAACAGGTGAGGAGAGATGGGAAGCTGTTAGGAAAGGGAGAAAAAAAAAAGATGGCGGCAAAGAAAGAGCAGCAGAGTTTGCTGGGAAACAAGCCTTGAACAGTTTGCAGGGAAACGAGCCAAACTCTCAAGATCCAGACGCCTTGTGTTTCCGTCTCTCATATACCTACGTACCATATTGTAATTATAGCATCAATATCAATCAGCGACTCGGAAAAGAAATCTGGCTCCCGGGTAGACTGTCTCAAAATAAAAGTGTTTATAGCTTTCAGCTCTTTTTACCTTGTTCTTGCTTTGAGGAGGGTTAGAGTTCAGATTTTGCTCGGGGCGTCAGCGGGGCTGATGAATCAGAAGTGTAAGATGAAGCTGACAGAATTATGGAATTCAGAAGCAAAAACAGGTGCTTGTCATTCTGAGGCAAACTGCAACACTTCAGTGGGTTCTGGCATACGTCAACACTGACAGAAGAGGCCTGTTGAATGGGCTTCACCGCAAAAAGCAGACGTCAAATCAACTGTCTTTTATTGTATATGGAAAGTTGTTCTGTTTGCATTTGCAGCATAACAAGGGACTATACACAGTAACTGTGTTCTCATGTGCTGCTTTTAAATACGTTTTAAATGCCTTATAAGCAACTGGTCAAAGTTTGGCTAGTTAGCATGGTGGACGCATTAAACTCACAATGTGAGTGCGAATCAGTGCATTTCCTGAAGCAAACTATGCTCTCAAGATTAGATGAATTGTGCTGGTAATGACGGATCTTGCGAACATAATTGGCTTTGGGAAACTGAATTTGAGCTTGCTGTCGGTTTTAAGAAAGGGGCGGAGTTTAAGGGGACTAATGTGTGCTTGTAAATACGTGCAATTCACCATTATTCCGATAGGTGGCAATGTCTGATACACAATGATAATGTGACGTTTCACTCATAGTTGCCGCAGGCAGAAAACAATAGAATAGGAACCATCATCATCTTTTTTACTGCAGAGCAAGTACTAAATGCAATCAAATATTAGTGTCACTGTCACTCGATGGTGGATCCGGTGAAGAAGCTTTCAGCGTTCAAAATATTGATTTTGAAGATGTTAAAAATGATAGTTTTGAGAATATGTTTGAGATGGTGAATATGAACCAGATGCTGAATGTACTGAGAAATGACAAGGACAGTGGTGATGATATAAAACATCTGCTCAAACTGAACCTTTCCAAACTCCAAAAGGTAACAAAATATGCTTTATTTTATTCTTCTGTAATTATTACTATAATATCAGGAGAGTTTTATATTATTGTGACTGATAAAGATCCATTGGTGTTAGATATAGATCCGGGTCGCTAAAGACCTGAATATGTAATAATGATTGGCGAAACTTTAATCAATTTAAGGGTTAAAAAAGATCAAACAAAGTAAGAAATGAAACGTTCACTAAGAGGATCAATGACACTCATTTAGAAAATATAGTGGAAAGATACAGCACAATTTCCATTTCATGCCAACTTTAACTCCTGCTGGTGACAATACTAAGTAACTGTGCAATTTGTTCTATTAGTTTCTTTTGAAGATCATTTTGACACTACCACAGCACTTTTTTAAACAACGCACAAATCATTTCAGAATTACCTGGATTTCTTGAAACAATCTGTCCTCCAGATAAACGTTTGATTCACATGCTGCATTGAAAAAAAAAATAATAATTGTGTTTAATGGCAGTTGGCAAGCCAACCTGATGCCAATCTCTGCCATCGACTGGACTGGAGTGTAAAGTGCAAAAATAGTCTTGTGCTGGGTGAGTACTCGCATTGCTACTTAACTTGTGTTTTAACAATTCATGTTTTATTGTTGAGGATTTAGTTGTATAAATTGGCATGCTTTTTTGTTTTAGACATCCATTGTTGCATTTGTGGACAGTAGCCGGTTTAGACATATTTTGCAGATTGTTTTATTATAGCTCATTGCAAACATTTGTGCACTGGCACTAACTTTTACTGTATAATATATGGTGTTTTGCCATTTGACCACTCTACAAGTCATGTGATATTTATGGCTCAAGTGATTGGCTCAAAAACCTGGATGAGCAATTAAGTGCAAAGATGTCATCATGTACTTCTGCTATTGAGATTAACAAGAATTCTAACAGATCGCTTTATTCAGGTATTATAGGCGTCTTTTTGATGTGTCCTGTGTGCAGCCTATAAGCGTTGTTATTGTTTACTTTTCAAAAGCAATTAATATTCCACTCATGCCCTAATGTTCTGGGTTTGGCTTTTAATCGTTCTCATATAGATTCTGTAGGGCTTATATTTAAATCAATAAATGGCTGCAATTACGCATGAGAGCTGATTCCAATTGATTCACACCTTCCCCTCTGGGCTATATTTTACACAATATTCACTCATTTAGTTTCATTGTCTACAGAAAAGCGTGTCGTTTTCCCTCACATCAAATGGCATTTTCATCTCATTGCTGACAACATCAGCGCGGTGACTCATGTGGGCCTGGCCACAGTTCTTCAATGCATATTTCATTCCAGAAAGATTGTTGGCTGGTAATCCATTTTCCATTTTTATGGATACACTTAAAATCAGATAACTATTTGCATGAGTTATGATATGCCATAAAAGCTGAAAATCTCATACATACAAAATGACACAAACATCTGCTTTCACTAACAAACAAAACTCGCATCCAATCCGAACCAACCCCAACTAGCCGATCTGACAGATGATATATGATTTGAGAAATAGTCCTGTGTTTTTAAATATTCTGTTTCTGTCAGTAGCTGTTGCCAATAGACTGCTATCAAACTAGCTGAAGCATGTGTCTTTAACTCCATTACCCTCTATCTGTAAAGCTACTGGATCTGTCAAATCCTGAAACACACTTCTCTTTGATTGGACTCCACATAAACCTTGAATACATCCAAGTGATTGTAGATGCATTTTGTAAAAGAATAAGAATTTGTCAGTTGGATTTAAAAAAATTATCTCAGGCCACTAATGTACATATTTGCTTTGTCTAAAAGCAAAATGAAAATGTCTCACATATATGACTCGACATGCTTGCCTCTTCAGTCCTGCTATCGTTGAGGATTTATGTAAGGAAACATCCACACAAAAAAAAAAAACAATGTTTTTTTGGTGGATGTTTCCTTACATAAAACTTATGTAAGTAAAAAGTAAAAATAAGTAAAAATAGGATTGACGTGACAGTTAAATAATTCAGTTCATCCAAAAATGTTGAGTTGAGTTTGAGTTGAGTTTGAGTTGAGTTGAGTTGAGTTCAGCTGAGTTTGAGTTTGAGTTGAGTTGAATTTGAATTGAGTTGATTTGAGTTCGAGTTGCGTTTGAGTTGAGTTGAGTTGAGTTTGAGTTGAGTTGAGCTGAGCTTGAGTTGAGTTTGAGTTGAGTTGAATTTGAGTTGAGTTGAGTTGAGCTGAGTTTGAGTTGAGTTGAATTTGAGCTGAGTTTGAGTTTGAGTTGAGTTGAGTTGAGTTTGAGTTGAGTTGAGTTTGAATTTGAGTTGGAGTTGAGTTGAGTTTGAGTTTGAGTTGAGGTTGAGTTGAGTTGGAGTTGAGTTGAGTTGAGTTTAGTTGAGTTTGAGTTGAGTTTGAGTTTAGTTGAGTTTGAGTTTGAGTTTGAGTTTGAGTTTGAGTTTGAATTTGAGTTGAGTTTGAGTTTGGAGTTGAGTTTGAGTTGAGGTTGAGTTGAGCTGAGCTGAGTTTGAGGTTGAGTTGAATTGAGTTTGAGTTTGAGTTTAGTTGAGTTGAGTTTGAGTTGAGTTTGAGTTGAGTTTGAGTTGAGTTGAGTTGAGTTGAGTTTGAGTTGAGCTTGAGTTTGAATTTGAGTTGAGTTTGAGTTGAGTTTAGTTGAGTTTGAGTTGAGTTGAGTTGAGCTGAGCTGAATTTGAGTTTGAGTTGAGTTGAATTTAAGTTGAGTTGAGTTGAGTTTGAGTTGAGCTGAGCTTGAGTTTGAATTTGAGTTGAGTTTGAATTGAGTTGAGTTTGAATTGAGTTGAGTTTGAGTTTGAATTTGAATTTGAGTTGAGTTTGAGGTTGAGTTTGAGTTGAGTTTGAGTTGAATTGAGTTGAGTTGAGTTTGAGTTGAGTTTGAGTTGATGCAGGGTTTCACTTTATTTGGATGGTCCCTTTAACACATTCACTTGACTATAAGTAATGTTGCACCTACATCTACTAACTCTCACTAGAGTGTTAGTAGAGTATTAGTAGACTGGTAGGGTTAGGGATAGAATAAGCTGACATGTAGTTGCAAAGTTACTTATAGTCTGTAGACTGTCTGTTGGAGGAGCATCACAATATAGAGTTGGCAGATATTAAGCAGACAGTCTACTGATACTCTAATGAGAGTTAGTCCAAACCGGGGGTTCGTGGACAAAAGCCCACATTAATAAGCTGCCATTGGTCGCATAATGGCCCCGAGGGATCATGAGAGTTAGTTGACATGTAGTTGCAAAGTTACTTATAATCAATAGGATGTCCAAAAGGGACCATCAAAATAAAATGTTACCGGGTCTATTTTGGACCCCATGGACTTTCATTGTATGGACAAAAATAACATTCTTCAAAATGTCGTCTTTTTTGTTCTGCTGGGAAAAAAATGGTCACAGGTTTGTAACAACATGAGGGTGAATAAATAATGTCAGAATGTTCTTTTTGGGGGTGAACTATCTTTGTAATTGTAATCGTTTTTTTTTTTAATCGGTACCACAATTCTCTGATTGCAGACAGTGGATACTCCTTATATTCAGAGGGCAGACATCTTTCTAAGAGGAAATCAGGCCGCCAAACTCTGACTAAGCTCTCCTCCATCAAAGTTATATGCTAAAAGGGTACACAGCACTAAGTAACACGAGATGCTGGCTGCATTAGTGAGGAGTGCAAGCTTATCACTCAGTCCATTTGAGCATGCATCCTTACCTTTGCTTCGTTTGCACAATAGGTATGACAGAGTGTTAGATTACGAATATTTACACTTCCTCTGATGAACAACGGCTGTCTGCAGTCACTCACCCACCCCCTGAGCAAAAGACACCAGCACTTATTTAGCATGACACCACACATATCTCCCCGCTCTCTTCGTGGGCAAAACCGGACTGCCTGCATCCTCCTTACAATGAATCATAATTAATTTCACACATGCTAAACAACTAATGAGCTCCAGTGCCTGAAGCCTGGTATTTCTAATTCCCAGAGGCTCAGATTACATACTGTGCTGATCCTTTGATGCCAGTGTTATGATTATGAAACTGATTGTTTTATGATACATTAAAGAGGATTTATATATGTATGTATTTTTTTTTTTTTATCAGAGTATGTTTTATTATGTGTAAATTAACTGCATTATGCCATCTCAAGCTAAACAGAAACATAAAAGTACGGTCCAAGAGAAAACATGTTAAAGGGGGGATTGATTGCGATTTCACTTTTTTCATTTTAAATCAACTGTGTATCACACGAAATACGTTCTGAGGAAACTATTTTGCAAATCGTAATTACGTTACATGCCAACATATAAGCAGTGCTATTACGTTTGTCCTTAACGTAATACTATTGCAGTGCTATTACGTTTTTCCTGAACATAATACATCCAAGCAGGTTTCTTTACTATTTATGCATAATCGTGGCATTAAAATTTTGACTCTTTTGCATTCAACTGTCATATCAATTAAGTTTTCCTTCGCATTTATTAATATAATAGACCAACGTTACTCATAAATATATAAAAAGCATTTTCTCCAATAAAACACAACATACTGATACATTCACAAAAGACATACATTTTATTAGCTTAATGTAAACCAAATCCTAGAATCCATACGTTGTTTGCAAGAAACAGATTCAAATCCAGCCTTTTATCCAGTGATCTTCATCTTCATTTCTCAGCAGCGACCGCAAACGTCAAATCTGGTGATTAATTCAAATTCAAATAATGTCAATCAGAGCGAACCGAAATCAGATTAACATTTTCATGGATTAACGTTAATAACTTTAATTCTGATCTGTACCTCATACACAACTACTATAATACTGCCAGAGGACTGCGACTGCAACGCATCATCATGTGAACGACTTTTGGTAATGTTAATAATAAATAAATTATTGTGAAATGTATCTGTCTGTTATGTTTTTTTTTTCTTAATTGTGTTACCTACGTAGTTTTAAGGAATGGTTATGGTTAGGTTTAGGGATAGGAGTGGGATTAGTGGCTCAAAATATATTTTAATGCTAAAACTCATTTAACTACACATCTCTGTCCATTACGTTTTATCCTTTTTATATTCTGTATAAAATAAATATGTTTTTTGGAGTAGGATTAAGGGGTCTTGTTACATTTATCTTTAAAAGTGAAAGTATAAAGATATCGTTATGATATGAAACATATGTAAATAGTTAACGTTTTGTAGCTGTAAAAACGTAATAAGGTTACGTTTAAATGTTGCAAATACGTCCATATTATACGTTTTAGCATCTATCCAAACGTACAAAAACGTACGTTACATATCTTTGAAAATAACGTATTAAATCTACGTATTAAAAATGAGACACATTACGTTAAGGACCAACGTAATAGCACTGCTTATATGTTGGCATGTAACGTAATTGCGATTTGCAAAATAGTTTCCTCAGAACGTATTTCGTGTGATACAGGGTTGTTTTAAATAGTGTGTAATGTTGCTGTTGGTGCATGAACAGTATCTGCAAAGTTGCAGCGCTGAAAGTTCAATGTAAGCAGAGATATCGTCTTTTAAAAATCAATCGACTCGAATGAGACTACAACGGGTTTTATACGTAAGTAACCCATCAACCCTCCCTCCGGAATATGCAAAAAAGGGATGTCGAATGTGTGTTATGTTCATCCAACTGTCAGATCTTCTGTGTTCGGGCTTCCCACGGACGCTGTACTTCGTCAACAATGAATACAATTTATGTTTGTTTATGTTCCTGAAAATTACAATCGTGCTGCGCATTTTACGAAAGACAGCTTCCAGAATCTCCACGAATTCAATGCCGGATTCAACAAGAAACTGTTACTAAAACATGAAGCAGTTCCAGTCCCTGCACGTACATAAAAATATAATTGCATGTATAATTTCAGACGTAATGTTTTAGTTTTATCAAATGCCAGCGCTGGCTTTATAGCCAAATTAGATATGCTATTTTGTGTTCGACAAACGCGTACAAACATTTTGGACCTGAATTTGTATATGCACTCATTTTATAAATGTATTTTTCACTTTATGACGTTATTTTTCGATTTGATCAAGAACGTAAACCAATGCCAACACTGTTTGTGTATATAGTAGCCAGTCATTTCGATGCTATTGTGAATGCAAATGTGTATAAAGTTAAAAAAATATAGGCAAATTACCATTCAGAAATGTTTTGTAAGAGCCGTGTGTGGTGAGGTTCTGCTTGCGTCTCTTCATCGCCGCTTTCTGGGTCTAATTCTGGCTCTGATACTGCAGTATCGACACCATTATGTACATTTGACAGGAACAACATATGCAACTTCGCCCGTAAAGGTAATGGGCGTGAAGTTTCCGGACAACGTGCACTACAGTTTAGCCAATCACAACACACCGGCCCAAACTAACCAATCTGAGCCCACTGCCGGTTTCTAAAGGGGAGTGGTTTCATAGAATCAGGAAGTCAACCGGTCTTTCAAATGACAGAGGAGAAAGCGGCTTACAATAAAGGTGAAATTTATGAAAAATACCACTTTTTAAAAAAGAAAAACCACGAATACATGTTATATTGCACCCCATGAACACAATCAGGCAAAGAAAAAAAGCAGTAAACCACCCCTTTAATTCATTTATTCCTAGAAAAATTAAGAGTTTTGAAAAATGAAAAACAATAAAAAGTTGAAATGAAAAACGAATTAAAAAAAAAAAACGTTTTCTATTTTGAATAAATGCTGTTTTGAACTTTATTTTCCTCGAAGAATCCTCACAGAAAGAAATATATCAAGGTTTTCACAAACAAATCACCATATTAGATTGATATGGGATCTTATGAGACACACTCAATACTGGGGTAATGATGCTGAAAATTCAGCTTTGACATCACAGTAACACATTTTAAAATGTATATAATAATATTACACAATATTACAGTTTTTGTGGTATTTTTGATTTAATAAATGCAGCCTTGGTGAGCAGAAGTATCTGCTAATCTTAATATCTTTATGTATGGATTGTATTATAAATAAATAATATTAAATACACATTTTATCTGAATTTATTTTGATTTAAATATACATCATATAGTAACAGTGTTGAAAGTTTACAGTCAGGTTTGGCATTAGGATTAACACAAACTACTTCATTACTTATACAAATATGTTCGCTATTCACTTTTGTAGAATAAGGCTTGTCTAAAAAGAAGCCAAAAATGAATACATTCAGATTTGCATAACATGTGATGGAAGGAAATATAAGTATGAGCTCTACTGGATTGTGACAGAGCGGTCTGGATGTGTTCCTGATGGAAACAGATGTGAAACTCTGCACTGTTCAGATGGAAACTGCTTATTTTTAACTATAGGTGACAAGTCTTAGCTGTCTGTGTACCATAACACAGAGGAAACACCTAATCTGTTCGCTGCATTTAAGTGTCTTCATCTCACATTCAGTGATATGGCCACAGGGTACACACACTAGCTATATGAGCAGCCTGAAAAAAGAACAGGAGAAGAAACAGCAGCTGATGAGTTATATAATGTGAACGCCGCCACGTTAAAGACGTGCAGCGATTAGTGTTGCTCGACGGCGTACGGCTTGGCAAATCTCCTCACCTTCTGCTTATGTATTGACAGGCTTATTTTAAGCTAAAGTTTGAGGACATCTGTGGTAAAAGCACTGTGCTTATCATATCAGCACTAGCTGTTCATTACATCTGATTTGCGTTCGGCCCTCGAGATGAATCGGTGAACTCAGTAAACTTGAGCAGGTCACGAAGGCCCTATAGCGAACGACAGCGTTCTCTCAGGCACCTCTGTCGTCCTTTCCAAGAAAGTCAACGTGAACTTGTGTGAGAGACCAGAGGACAAGATGATTAAATTTGTCCCTTCAGCCACACAGACTCGAAATACAAGAGGGAATATACAGCAAGGTCACTACAGACTCCTACAGCTCATGTTTGTTTGTTCGTTTGGGTTTGTTTGTGGAAGTCGTCTCTCCCTCCCACGGTTTTCACGAGCGAAAGGTAGAAGAGAAGAGACGGGTAAAGGGAAACATCAGCCCGTCTGTGGGCATAATCAGTTACTATGACACTCCGGAGGATCAAAAGCAATGAGCTGCTGACTGTTTAATAAACTGGGAGCTTACGCTGCAATATGCTCTTAACTATGATTCATTACTGTCACTAGATCCTGTATGAAAATAAAAGAGGTGCCTGAGGAGTCTGCTCGATTCCAGCCGCGCTAAATTGCCGCAAATTGCCTCCGCATTGCACGTCAAGACTTTGTTAGGAGTTCACTTTCACACTTTTTTTTTTAAAGATCCAATTAAAAATACATGAAAAGAAGAAGTTTAGAAATCCTCAAAAGTAGCTAAAGGGGTTTAAAGTTTATCTATTGGAAGTACAGGGTGATACTTTATTCATTAGAGGCTATCGTATAATCCTACTTCCGCTAATTTCATTTCGCTCCTGTAGTCAGTCTGAGATAGACGCTAAGCGCCGAGTTTTACATTGTACAGTAGGTTAGAGAAATCCAATGGGAAACGAGACACAAGGGATGCAATTCGCTTTGTAATGGAGACCATTCTGGGGTTTTTCAAGCTGAAGCCAGAACAAGAAGAGTGTTTGATAAACCTTTTAAATGGATGTGTTGTTGTGGCCCTACTCCCGACTGGTTTTGGGAAAAGTTTAATTTATCAATTGTTACCGTTAGTTTCGTCTCTCTATGAAGCAAGGTGAAGTAGCAGAGTCTGGTATTACCAGGCTAGAGGAACAAAGCGCTGTGTTTAAAAGATCTAATCCTAAGTTTGAGAGTTGGCTACAAATATTTTCTTGTTTCACTCTGGCAAAAATAAGTTCAGAGGCTGTGATTGTTCCGTGGATGCGTAGATTAACTTCGCATTATCTGCAAAAGTCCTTTACAGTCATGTTCACTGCGGTATTTCGCTGCATCATGAAGTGTTTAGAGCAGATTTACAGAGGAAGTTCGATCATAGATTTGAGTTTGATGCATGACATTTACATTTAGCTGACGCTTATATCCAAAGCTATACTAACAATTGCTATTTATGTCAGAGGTCGCATGCCTCTGGGGCAACTAGGGGTCAAAGGAGAAAAAAAAAACGTTTGCTGATAATTTACTCACCTGCATGTCATCCAAAATATCCATGTCTTTTTTTTCCTCAGTCGAAAATAAATTAAGGTTTTTGATGAAAACATTCCAGGATTTTCTCCATGTAATGCACTTTACTGGGCACCAAACGGCTCAAGGTCCAAAAGACAGTTTCAGTGCAAACTACAAACTGTTCAAAGGGCTTTAAACGTTTCCAGGCGATGAATAAGGGTCTTATCAAGAGAAACGATCGCTCATTTAATAAATAAATAAAAAAGTTTAAGTTTTATAAGCACAAATGCTCGCCTTGCTCTGTTCTGAAATGCAGCACTGATATACAGTGCATTACTATAGGGAATAAACGTCTAAAGGTGATGATACACAGAGCAACTTTTTGAGCAATGTTGCCAGGCAATGTTGTCGTCAATGGGCAACCAGTCGGCTCTACGACCGACCTAAAATATCCAGATAGTAATTCATTGCCTATTTTCAATGGGAAAGTGCCAAAGCCACAATCGCTCGGCAAGATTGCCCAGCAACATTGCTCAAAAAGTTGCCCTGTGTAGCATCACCTTGACACAACTTACATTTCATGCTGATTTTAAATGTGTGATTTATTGATTGCTAGAGACTTTAGTGTGCCCTTGCCCTACCTGGGTCATGAGAGAAAGGGATTCTGGGAGTATAAAAGAAATCTGAGGTGAATGCCCTAAAACAGTTCTCACAAAATAAAGACTTCACATTCCTCTAGTATAGCATGATATATAATTCATTGTGCTGAATTCATTATCATTCCCATGACTCTTAGCTATAGAGAAG
Organism: Pimephales promelas; assembly: GCF_988280905.1. Taxonomy (NCBI): domain Eukaryota; kingdom Metazoa; phylum Chordata; class Actinopteri; order Cypriniformes; family Leuciscidae; genus Pimephales; species Pimephales promelas. The sequence continues at coordinate 32,561,524 of NC_142771.1, forward strand.
CTGGATATGGAAAAGCTGCTGTCATAGTTATGAAAAAAATATTTGTAAAATGTAAATTACCCTGAAAATCCTGTTGAAGTTGTACTTGTGATGTATATATTTATTCACCGTGCAAAAAAAGCTTGAGGCGCATCAAGACTGACAATCACATATGGAGACATCAAACTTCTGAAGATGAGATCTCCAACAACAAGTGAATTCAGAGAAAAGAATACGGATCTGAGAATTTAAAGGTATAACGTGTATCCCTCTAGCTAGCGGTTAAAAAACAAAACGGCATGCATTTTGCAGAAGAACATTGTTTTGGTTGTGCTTCGGCTCTGCATGACTGTGTGAATGAATATGGTTATCCTACTTCTATTAAACATTCACTAATAGGCTTATAACCTGTATAACCAGTTTAGATGGGAAGGATCTCATGCTGACTAGCTGAAGACGTTACTACCCATCAATAATCACAGTACTTCTTTGAAAATAAATTCTAGCACAGCGTTAAAATCTGTTGCTCTGTGTGTTTTAAAGTGAAATGCAGAACTGTGACTTGATTCACAGTTAATGCGGATTCTTATGAACTGGATGTACAAGTTTAACATGCATTTGGAAACACTTCGTGCCCTATAGGTTCTCTCTATTTACAATAGCTAAAACTAATAATTAAAGCTAATGGTTAAAACTAATAATTATAATATGATTATTTAACCTTCATCGTAGGACTGTACATATATTAATGTGTCACTAATTTTTTTAAATAATATCCAGCCCGTTCTCATCCCAAGGCGTCATATACTGACGCTTTTGTCAATTCGTGGACATCCAACTCACATGGCACCCTTTAGCGTCAATATGAGACAGATATATATGGGGCAGAAGGCGCCTCCTAGTGGTCTAACCCTAACACTACCCCAGATCTAAACCTACCCATAACCGAAGCGTGTTATAGTGATGCTAAAGGGTGGCATGTGCGTTGGCTGTATACATACGCATTGTCAAAAGTGTCAATATATAACGCCTTTGGATGAGAATGCGTTGTAATAAACTAGGACTGTTACAACTCCTTGATTAAATTTAAGTCCTCAATTTTTTTTTTTTTAAATCACAGATTGCAATTTAACAGTGTCGATTAACCAACAAAATACCGGAAGTGGTGCATTCCATGGATAAAAATGGAAGAACCGCATTATTAGATCGTTGTCTGGTTTCACGATAATAATTAAAATCATAATATAGAGCTATTGTGAAATCAAATAAATATATGCTGTTTTCAATTCAGGGTTAAGTCATTAATTACTATACATTATAATGGTTATTGTTTACTTAGGTCTTTTTTGATCACCACACACACAAAAAAAATTCCAATTAATCGATTAATCGGCAAAAAACAAACAATTTCTCGATTACCAAAATAATCGTTAATGACAGCATTTTATATCTAAGGGTTTCAGCTGACAAAAAAAAAAAAAGCCGTTTAACGTTCGAACAGGCGATCCATGGAGCACAGTGTTTTGAACGAGGAACTAACCTCCAGGTTTGTCCAGAAGGACTGTCCCTATAATAAATGTACCGTAAGTCAAAGCGTCAGCTTAACCGCATATTTAATAATTAGCACTGTGACTGGATTGATGTTTGTCATGTTGTTAAAGCTTTGTTAGGCGTGTTAGGATCACGGGTTCAGTGCCAGGTATGGATCTCTATGAACTCCAGAGTTACTGAGTGAATTTCACCTTCATTGTGTCTGTGAGTTTCTTGACTCAACCCCAGATTGCTCCAGGGGGACCGTTCCTGCAATTAGCTCACTGCAATTTACTTATAATTAAAGCCTCTGTTAAATGACAAGTAATGAAATGAGATACAAATGCCATGTTCAAACAGGAGAAATACGGCGCAACAATTGAGTCAAAACATGCTCAACATGCTCAGAAGTGCGTGTAGCATCTGTTATGGGATGTGGCATTGAAGTTTCTTTGAGTTGTACAGTCTGATTTAAGTGTTCAGACAACATTATATCATATTATTACCACTGTCGTTTTTTTTTCAGGTCGAATTTTTGAGTTTCGATATCTCAGCTCTGGAAGGGTCTAGAGCCTCCATTTTTGCACTCAGGTTTAGGTCTCCTGGCCCTCTATCAGAATCCAGAGTTTTGAGAAGATTGGAGAAACTTAATTTTTCGACCCCCCCAAAAAAACGAAAGGGGTACCACTGTCGTTTTTTTTTTTTCGGGTCGAACTTTTGAGTTTCGATATCTCAGCTCTGGAAGGGTCTAGAGCCTCCATTTTTGCACTCAGGTTTAGGTCTCCTGGCCCTCTATCAGAATCAAGAGTTTTGAGAAGATTGGAGAAACTTCATTTTTCGCCCGAAAAAAAAAAACTAAAGGGGTACCACTGTCGTTTTTTTTTTCGGGTCGAATTTTTTGAGTTTCGATATCTCATCTTTGGAAGGGTCTAGAGCCTCCATTTTTGCACTCAGGTTTAAGTCTCATGGCCCTCTATCGGAATCCAGAGTTTTGAGAAGATTGGAGAAACTTAATTTTTCGCCCCTCAAAAAAAACGAAAGGGGTACCACTGTCGTTTTTTTTTTTCGGGTCGAACTTTTGAGTTTCGATATCTTAGCTCTGGAAGGGTCTAGAGCCTCCATTTTTGCACTCAGGTTTATGTCTCCTGGCCCTCTATCAGAATCCAGAGTTTTGAGAAGATTGGAGAAACTTCATTTTTCGCCGAAAAAAAAAAACGAAAGGGGTACCACTGTCGTTTTTTTTTTCGGGTCGAATTTTTTGAGTTTCGATATCTCATCTCTGGAAGGGTCTAGAGCCTCCATTTTTGCACTCAGGTTTAAGTCTCATGGCCCTCTATCGGAATCCAGAGTTTTGAGAAGATTGGAGAAACTTAATTTTTCGCCCCTCAAAAAAAACGAAAGGGGTACCACTGTCGTTTTTTTTTTCGGGTCGAACTTTTGAGTTTCGATATCTCAGCTCTGGAAGGGTCTAGAGCCTCCATTTTTGCACTCAGGTTTAGGTCTCCTGGCCCTCTATCAGAATCCAGAGTTTTGAGAAGATTGGAGAAACTAAATTTTTCGCCCAAAAAAAAAAAACGATAGGGGTACCACTGTCGTTTTTTTTTTTTCTCGGATCGAATTTTTGAGTTTCGATATCTCAGCTCTGGAAGGGTCTAGAGCCTCCATTTTTGCACTCAGGTTTAAGTCTCATGGCCCTCTATCAGAATCCAGAGTTTTGAGAAGATTGGAGAAACTTCATTTTTCGCCCCTCAAAAAAATAATGAAAGGGGTACCACTGTCGTTTTTTTTTTTCAGGTCGAATTTTTGAGTTTCGATAGCTCAGCTCTGGAATGGTCTAGAGCCTCCATTTTTGCACTCAGGTTTAGGTCTCCTGGCCCTCTATCAGAATCCAGAGATTTGAGAAGATTGGAGAAACTTAATTTTTCACCCAAAAAAAAAAAACGAAAGGGGTACCACTGTCGTTATTTTTTGGGTCGAATTTTTGAGTTTCGATATCTCAGCTCTGGAAGGGTCTAGAGCCTCCATTTTTGCACTCAGGTTTAAGTCTCATGGCCCTCTATCCGAATCCAGAGTTTTGAGAAGATTGGAGAAACTTAATTTTTCGCCCAAAAAAAAAAAACGAAAGGGGTACCACTGTCGTTTTTTTTTTTCGGTTCGAATTTTTGAGTTTCGATATCTCAGCTCTGGTAGGGTCTAGAGCCTCCATTTTTGCACTCAGGTTTATGTCTCCTGGCCCTCTATCAGAATCCAGAGTTTTGAGAAGATTGGAGAAACTTCATTTTTCGCCCGAAAAAAAAAAACGAAAGGGGTACCACTGTCGTTTTTTTTTTTCGGGTCGAATTTTTGAGTTTCGATATCTCAGCTCTGGAAGGGTCTAGAGCCTCCATTTTTGCACTCAGGTTTAAGTCTCATGGCCCTCTATCAGAATCCAGAGTTTTGAGAAGATTGGAGAAACTTAATTTTTCGCCACCCCCAAAAAACGAAAGGGGTACCACTGTTGGTTTTTTTTTCGGGTCGAATTTTTGAGTTTCGATATCTCAGCTCTGGAAGGGTCTAGAGCCTCCATTTTTGCACTCAGGTTTATGTCTCCTGGCCCTCTATCAGAATCCAGAGTTTTGAGAAGATTGGAGAAACTTAATTTTTCGCCCAAAAAAAAAAACGAAAGGGGTACCACTGTCGTTTTTTTTTTCGGGTTGAATTTTTGAGTTTCGATATCTCAGCTCTGGAAGGGTCTAGAGCCTCCATTTTTGCACTCAGGTTTAAGTCTCATGGCCCTCTATCAGAATCCAGAGTTTTGAGAAGATTGGAGAAACTTACTTTCCCCCCCCCCAAAAAAAACGATAGGGGTACCACTGTCGTTTTTTTTTTTTCGGGTCGAATTTTTGAGTTTCGATATCTCAGCTCTGGAAGGGTCTAGAGCCTCCATTTTTGCACTCAGGTTTAATTCTCATGGCCCTCTATCAGAATCCAGAGTTTTGAGAAGATTGGAGAAACTTAATTTTTCGCCCCAAAAAAAAAAAAACGAAAGGGGTACCACTGTCGTTTTTTTTTTTTTGGGTCGAATTTTTGAGTTTCGATATCTCAGCTCTGGAAGGGTCTAGAGCCTCCATTTTTGTACTCAAGTTTAAGTCTTATGGCCCTCTATCAGAATCCAGAGTTTTGAGAAGATTGGAGAAACTTACTTTTTTTCCCCCAAAAAAAAACGATAGGGGTACCACTGTCGTTTTTTTTTTCGGATCGAATTTTTGAGTTTCGATATCTCAGCTCTGGAAGGGTCTAGAGCCTCCATTTTTGCACTCAGGTTTAAGTCTCATGGCCCTCTATCAGAATCCAGAGTTTTGAGAAGAATGGAGAAACTTAATTTTTCGCCCAAAAAAAACCCGATAGGGGTACCACTGTCGTTTTTTTTTTTTCGGGTCGAATTTTTGAGTTTCGATATCTCAGCTCTGGAAGGGTCTAGAGCCTCCATTTTTGCACTCAGGTTTAGGTCTCCTGGCCCTCTATCAGAATCCAGAGTTTTGAGAAGATTGGAGAAACTCAATTTTTCGCCCAAAAAAAAAAAACGATAGGGGTACCACTGTCGTTTTGTTTTTTTTTTCGGATCGAATTTTTGAGTTTCGATATCTCAGCTCTGGAAGGGTCTAGAGCCTCCATTTTTGCACTCAGGTTTAAGTCTCATGGCCCTCTATCAGAATCCAGGGATTTGAGAAGATTGGAGAAACTTAATTTTTCACCCAAAAAAAAAAAAAAACGAAAGGGGTACCACTATCGTTTTTTTTTTTTGGGTCGAATTTTTGAGTTTCGATATCTCAGCTCTGGAAGGGTCTAGAGCCTCCATTTTTGCACTCAGGTTTATGTCTCCTGGCCCTCTATCAGAATCCAGAGTTTTGAGAAGATTGGAGAAACTTCATTTTTCGCCCGAAAAAAAAAAACGAAAGGGGTACCACTGTCGTTTTTTTTTTTCGGGTCGAATTTTTGAGTTTCGATATCTCAGCTCTGGAAGGGTCTAGAGCCTCCATTTTTGCACTCAGGTTTAAGTCTCATGGCCCTCTATCAGAATCCAGAGTTTTGAGAAGATTGGAGAAACTTAATTTTTCGCCACCCCCAAAAAACGAAAGGGGTACCACTGTTGGTTTTTTTTTCGGGTCGAATTTTTGAGTTTCGATATCTCAGCTCTGGAAGGGTCTAGAGCCTCCATTTTTGCACTCAGGTTTATGTCTCCTGGCCCTCTATCAGAATCCAGAGTTTTGAGAAGATTGGAGAAACTTCATTTTTCACCCAAAAAAAAAACGAAAGGGGTACCACTGTCGTTTTTTTTTCGGGTCGAATTTTTGAGTTTCGATATCTCAGCTCTGGAAGGGTCTAGAGCCTCCATTTTTGCACTCAGGTTTAAGTCTCATGGCCCTCTATCAGAATCCAGAGTTTTGAGAAGATTGGAGAAACTTACTTTTTCCCCCCCCAAAAAAAAACGATAGGGGTACCACTGTCGTTTTTTTTTTTTCGGGTCGAATTTTTGAGTTTCGATATCTCAGCTCTGGAAGGGTCTAGAGCCTCCATTTTTGCACTCAGGTTTAAGTCTCATGGGCCTCTATCAGAATCCAGAGCTTTGAGAAGATTGGAGAAACTTCATTTTTCGCCCCTCAAAAAAAAAAAACGAAAGGGGTACCACTGTCGTTTTTTTTTCGGGTCGAATTTTTGAGTTTCGATATCTCAGCTCTGGAAGGGTCTAGAGCCTCCATTTTTGCACTCAGGTTTATGTCTCCTGGCCCTCTATCAGAATCCAGAGTTTTGAGAAGATTGGAGAAACTTAATTTTTCGCCCAAAAAAAAAAAACGATAGGGGTACCACTGTCGGTTTTTTTTGGGTCGAATTTTTGAGTTTCGATATCTCAGCTCTGGAAGGGTCTAGAGCCTCAATTTTTGCACTCAGGTTTATGTCTCCTGGCCCTCTATCAGAATCCAGAGTTTTGAGAAGATTGGAGAAACTTCATTTTTCACCCAAAAAAAAAAAACGAAAGGGGTACCACTGTCGTTTTTTTTTTTTTTTCCGCGTCAAATTTTTGAGTTTTGATATCTCAGCTCTGGAAGGGTCTAGAGCCTCCATTTTTGCACTCAGGTTTATGTCTCCTGGCCCTCTATCAGAATCCAGAGTTTTAAGAAGATTGGAGAAACTTCATTTTTCGCCCAAAAAAAAAAAAACGAAAGGGGTACCACTGTCGTTTTTTTTCGGGTCGAATTTTTGAGTTTCGATATCTCAGCTCTGGAAGGGTCTAGAGCCTCCATTTTTGCACTCAGGTTTAGGTCTCTTGGCCCTCTATCAGAATCCAGAGTTTTGAGAAGATTGGAGAAACTTAATTTTTCGACCCCCCCAAAAAAAACGAAAGGGGTACCACTGTCGTTTTTTTTTGGGTCGAATTTTTGAGTTTCGATATCTCAGTTCTGGAAGGGTCTAGAGCCTCCATTTTTGCACTCAGGTTTATGTCTCCTGGCCCTCTATCAGAATCCAGAGTTTTGAGAAGATTGGAGAAACTTAATTTTTCGCCCAAAAAAAAAAAACGAAAGGGGTACCACTGTCGTTTTTTTTTTCGGGTCGAATTTTTGAGTTTCGATATCTCAGCTCTGGAAGGGTCTAGAGCCTCCATTTTTGCACTCAGGTTTAAGTCTCATGGCCCTCTTTCAGAATCCAGAGTTTTGAGAAGATTGGAGAAACTTACTTTTTCCCCCCCCCCAAAAAAAAAACGATAGGGGTACCACTGTCGTTTTTTTTTTCGGGTCGAATTTTTGAGTTTAGATATCTCAGCTCTGGAAGGGTCTAGAGCCTCCATTTTTGCACTCAGGTTTATGTCTCCTGGCCCTCTATCAGAATCCAGAGTTTTGAGAAGATTGGAGAAATTTAATTTTTCGCCCAAAAAAAAAAAAACGAAAGGGGTACCACGGTCGTTTTTTTTTCGGGTCGAATTTTTGAGTTTCGATATCTCAGCTCTGGAAGGGTCTAGAGCCTCCATTTTTGCACTCAGGTTTAATTCTCATGGCCCTCTATCAGAATCCAGAGTTTTGAGAAGATTGGAGAAACTTAATTTTTCGCCCCAAAAAAAAAAAAAACGAAAGGGGTACCACTGTCGTTTTTTTTTTTCGGATCGAATTTTTGAGTTTAGATATCTCAGCTCTGGAAGGGTCTAGAGCCTCCATTTTTGCACTCAGGTTTATGTCTCCTGGCCCTCTATCAGAATCCAGAGTTTTGAGAAGATTGGAGAAACTTACTTTCCCCCCCCCCAAAAAAAACGATAGGGGTACCACTGTCGTTTTTTTTTTTTCGGGTCGAATTTTTGAGTTTCGATATCTCAGCTCTGGAAGGGTCTAGAGCCTCCATTTTTGCACTCAGGTTTAATTCTCATGGCCCTCTATCAGAATCCAGAGTTTTGAGAAGATTGGAGAAACTTAATTTTTCGCCCCAAAAAAAAAAAAACGAAAGGGGTACCACTGTCGTTTTTTTTTTTTTTTGGGTCGAATTTTTGAGTTTCGATATCTCAGCTCTGGAAGGGTCTAGAGCCTCCATTTTTGTACTCAAGTTTAAGTCTCATGGCCCTCTATCAGAATCCAGAGATTTGAGAAGATTGGAGAAACTTAATTTTTCACCCAAAAAAAAAAAAAAACGAAAGGGGTACCACTATCGTTTTTTTTTTTTGGGTCGAATTTTTGAGTTTCGATATCTCAGCTCTGGAAGGGTCTAGAGCCTCCATTTTTGCACTCAGGTTTATGTCTCCTGGCCCTCTATCAGAATCCAGAGTTTTGAGAAGATTGGAGAAACTTCATTTTTCGCCCGAAAAAAAAAAACGAAAGGGGTACCACTGTCGTTTTTTTTTTTCGGGTCGAATTTTTGAGTTTCGATATCTCAGCTCTGGAAGGGTCTAGAGCCTCCATTTTTGCACTCAGGTTTAAGTCTCATGGCCCTCTATCAGAATCCAGAGTTTTGAGAAGATTGGAGAAACTTAATTTTTCGCCACCCCCAAAAAACGAAAGGGGTACCACTGTTGGTTTTTTTTTCGGGTCGAATTTTTGAGTTTCGATATCTCAGCTCTGGAAGGGTCTAGAGCCTCCATTTTTGCACTCAGGTTTATGTCTCCTGGCCCTCTATCAGAATCCAGAGTTTTGAGAAGATTGGAGAAACTTCATTTTTCACCCAAAAAAAAAACGAAAGGGGTACCACTGTCGTTTTTTTTTTCGGGTCGAATTTTTGAGTTTCGATATCTCAGCTCTGGAAGGGTCTAGAGCCTCAATTTTTGCACTCAGGTTTAAGTCTCATGGCCCTCTATCAGAATCCAGAGTTTTGAGAAGATTGGAGAAACTTACTTTTTCCCCCCCCCAAAAAAAACGATAGGGGTACCACTGTCGTTTTTTTTTTTTCGGGTCGAATTTTTGAGTTTCGATATCTCAGCTCTGGAAGGGTCTAGAGCCTCCATTTTTGCACTCAGGTTTAAGTCTCATGGGCCTCTATCAGAATCCAGAGCTTTGAGAAGATTGGAGAAACTTCATTTTTCGCCCCTCAAAAAAAAAAAACGAAAGGGGTACCACTGTCGTTTTTTTTTCGGGTCGAATTTTTGAGTTTCGATATCTCAGCTCTGGAAGGGTCTAGAGCCTCCATTTTTGCACTCAGGTTTATGTCTCCTGGCCCTCTATCAGAATCCAGAGTTTTGAGAAGATTGGAGAAACTTAATTTTTCGCCCAAAAAAAAAAAACGATAGGGGTACCACTGTCGGTTTTTTTTGGGTCGAATTTTTGAGTTTCGATATCTCAGCTCTGGAAGGGTCTAGAGCCTCAATTTTTGCACTCAGGTTTATGTCTCCTGGCCCTCTATCAGAATCCAGAGTTTTGAGAAGATTGGAGAAACTTCATTTTTCACCCAAAAAAAAAAAACGAAAGGGGTACCACTGTCGTTTTTTTTTTTTTTTCGCGTCAAATTTTTGAGTTTTGATATCTCAGCTCTGGAAGGGTCTAGAGCCTCCATTTTTGCACTCAGGTTTATGTCTCCTGGCCCTCTATCAGAATCCAGAGTTTTAAGAAGATTGGAGAAACTTCATTTTTCGCCCAAAAAAAAAAAAAAACGAAAGGGGTACCACTGTCGTTTTTTTTCGGGTCGAATTTTTGAGTTTCGATATCTCAGCTCTGGAAGGGTCTAGAGCCTCCATTTTTGCACTCAGGTTTAGGTCTCCTGGCCCTCTATCAGAATCCAGAGTTTTGAGAAGATTGGAGAAACTTAATTTTTCGACCCCCCCAAAAAAAACGAAAGGGGTACCACTGTCGTTTTTTTTTGGGTCGAATTTTTGAGTTTCGATATCTCAGTTCTGGAAGGGTCTAGAGCCTCCATTTTTGCACTCAGGTTTATGTCTCCTGGCCCTCTATCAGAATCCAGAGTTTTGAGAAGATTGGAGAAACTTAATTTTTCGCCCAAAAAAAAAAAACGAAAGGGGTACCACTGTCGTTTTTTTTTTCGGGTCGAATTTTTGAGTTTCGATATCTCAGCTCTGGAAGGGTCTAGAGCCTCCATTTTTGCACTCAGGTTTAAGTCTCATGGCCCTCTTTCAGAATCCAGAGTTTTGAGAAGATTGGAGAAACTTACTTTTTCCCCCCCCAAAAAAAAAACGATAGGGGTACCACTGTCGTTTTTTTTTTCGGGTCGAATTTTTGAGTTTAGATATCTCAGCTCTGGAAGGGTCTAGAGCCTCCATTTTTGCACTCAGGTTTATGTCTCCTGGCCCTCTATCAGAATCCAGAGTTTTGAGAAGATTGGAGAAATTTAATTTTTCGCCCAAAAAAAAAAAAACGAAAGGGGTACCACGGTCGTTTTTTTTTCGGGTCGAATTTTTGAGTTTCGATATCTCAGCTCTGGAAGGGTCTAGAGCCTCCATTTTTGCACTCAGGTTTAATTCTCATGGCCCTCTATCAGAATCCAGAGTTTTGAGAAGATTGGAGAAACTTAATTTTTCGCCCCAAAAAAAAAAAAAACGAAAGGGGTACCACTGTCGTTTTTTTTTTTCGGATCGAATTTTTGAGTTTAGATATCTCAGCTCTGGAAGGGTCTAGAGCCTCCATTTTTGCACTCAGGTTTATGTCTCCTGGCCCTCTATCAGAATCCAGAGTTTTGAGAAGATTGGAGAAATTTAATTTTTCGCCCAAAAAAAAAAAACGAAAGGGGTACCACTGTCGTTTTTTTTTCGGGTCGAATTTTTGAGTTTCGATATCTCAGCTCTGGAAGGGTCTAGAGCCTCCATTTTTGCACTCAGGTTTAATTATCATGGCCCTCTATCAGAATCCAGAGTTTTGAGAAGATTGGAGAAACTTAATTTTTCGCCCCAAAAAAAAAAAACGAAAGGGGTACCACTGTCGTTTTTTTTTTTCGGATCGAATTTTTGAGTTTCGATATCTCAGCTCTGGAAGGGTCTAGAGCCTCCATTTTTGCACTCAGGTTTAAGTCTCATGGCCCTCTATCAGAATCCAGAGTTTTGAGAAGAATGGAGAAACTTAATTTTTCGCCCAAAAAAAAAAACGATAGGGGTACCACTGTCGTTTTTTTTTTTTTTCGGGTCGAAATTTTTGAGTTTCGATATCTCAGCTCTGGAAGGGTCTAGAGTCTCCATTTTTGCACTCAGGTTTAGGTATCCTGGCCCTCTATCAGAATCCAGAGTTTTGAGAAGATTGGAGAAACTTTATTTTTCACCCCCCCCAAAAAAACCGAAAGGGGTACCACTGTCGTTTTTTTTCGGGTCGAATTTTTGAATTTCGATATCTCAGCTCTGGAAGGGTCTAGAGCCTCCATTTTTGCACTCAGTTTTAAGTCTCGTGGCCCTCTATCAGAATCCAGAGTTTTCATAAGATTGGAGAAACTTAATTTTTCGCCCCAAAAAAAAACCGAAAGGGGTACCACTGTCGTTTTTTTTCGGGTCGAATTTTTGAGTTTCGATATCTCAGCTCTGGAAGGGTCTAGAGCCTCCATTTTTGCACTCAGTTTTATGTCTCCTGGCCCTCTATCAGAATCCAGAGTTTTCAGAAGATTGGAGAATAAACCTGAGTGCAAAAATTGAGGCTCTAGACCTTTCCAGAGCTGAGATATCAAAACTCAAAAGTTCGACCCAAAACAAAATGACAGTGGTACCCCTTTCGTTTTTTTTTTTTGGACGAAAAATAAAGTTTCTCCAATCTTCTCAAAATTCTGGAATCTGATAGAGGACCAGGAGACTTAAACCTGAGTGCAAAAATGGAGGCTCTAGACCTGTCCAGAGCTGAGATACCAAAACTCAAAAGTTCGACCCAAAAAAAAAAACGACAGTGGTACCCCTTTCGTTTTTTTTTTTTTTTTGGGCGAAAAATGAAGTTTCTCCAATCTTCTCAAAACTCTGGATTCTGATAGAGGGCCAGGAGACATAAACCTGAGTGCAAAAATGGAGGCTCTAGACCCTTCCAGAGCTGAGATATCGAAACTCAAAAATTCGACCCGAAAAAAAAAACGACCCTTTCGTTTTTTGGGTTTTTTTTTCGGGCCAAAAATTAAGTTTCTCCATTTAGCAGTAACACTTAATTTTATGCTGATGTATAGGAGCATGTTATGTTACATGTACTTATTATAGTAATTAATAACAGTAAATTGTGGATAATTACATAGTAATATTACTCAGTACTTATTTAAATAAGTACAATGAAACTACGTCACCCTAAAATAAAGCATAATATAATTATTTTAAAGATCATAATGGTAATAGCCTATTATTTATTTAAAGGAATGAGCAGTGTTGGGGCGATGCATTACAAGTATAGGTATGCACACATACGTGACGTAAGGGTGCTCTTCAGTTTCCGGTTGTGGAGATTAAAGCGGAGGAAAACCGAGGAAAACGGAATTATGGCAGAGTCTTCAAAATTTACTGTCCTTCCATCTTTGAAACGAAACTTTCATACGTTTGGATGTTATTTTATATATAGTAAAAATAAGCATAAACACAACGAGGGGTGTCTGTTTTTGTGACTAATGTTTCTTTAGTATAATCATAGAGTATAAAATATAAATATATTTTAATATAAATTCAATATAAAATATATTCAATATAAATTCTCAGTAGCCTATTGGATTGGACTCTACGATTGGCGGAAGTTATCGAGCTTTCTTATACCTTCACCGTATACCGTCGTGCATATAGGCCATTACACAAGCCTGTTATAATTATGTAAATAACACAAACTTTATGTATTTAATCTCACGTTAGCTTGTCTTTGCTGCTGTTCTTTGATGATCTAGTTTATCCATACAAATAAGCAAAAAAACACTTTAGATAAACATTACATTTGTGAAGTTAGAGTGTTGATCTTTATTCTATTGTTCTGTAATCCATAATGGCAGCACAGCTGAAAGGTTTGTTTGAGCGGCGCCCTCTACCTGCACAGGTATGAATTTGCATTTCCGTCAGCATGAGGCTTATTTCACTTTTGGTGTGAAAATGCATTTACATGTGCCAAAAATATTACTTTTTGTTGTTGTGTTGTTATTAAAAAACAAACTTTAAAGCCAGGTGAGAAAAATGCAAAAGTATTGCAATATTGTAAAACATTACTTTTAAAAGATTTTAGTTTTTTATTACCAATATAATTTTTGAGCCTATTCAAAAGAATGTTGGTATCAAATGCAGCACTAAGATCCAGTAACACTAATAGAGAGAAACAACCACCATCGGATGATAAAAGCAAATCATTTGTGACTCTAATGAGAGCAGTCTCAGCACTATGGTACGGTCTAAATCCTGACTGGAAATTCTCACAGATACCTTTTTTTTTTTTTTTTGTAAAAAAAGGAACATAGCTGATGCGAATTCTCCGCCCCGTCGTCAATATCAGGACCTCGTCAGTATTTCTTTCACCCTTTTATTGATGGACAGTGTTACATTGTGTGAGAGGTTATTTGCTCTAAGTGAGAATTTTTTATTGTGAGTTTGAACACTGTTTGCCAATGTTGTTTTCAATAAAAAAACATTTGCACAAAGCAAGCCGATCCACTTTTCCATGCTGATAAGAGCATTAAAATGAGAAAAAATAATGGGACAAAAATAAATTAAGAGACATTTAGAATAGATAAAAATGTGTGATTAACTGTGATTAATCGCGAGTTAACTGTGACATTAATGCGATTAATCGTGATTAAATATTTTAATCGTTTGACAGCATATTGCACGTTTTATATGAATATATATATATATATATATATATATATACTGTATCAATATATATATATATATATATATATATATTTACAATTTATATAGGATATATTTTTAGCTCCATCACCAGTAAAAAATATTTGACAAATTTAATGATAATAAATCTATTTTATCAGGAAACAAACAATATCACACAATGAGACTACATCTAAACCATCCCTCATCCCTCATTTCCCCAATGCCTTTCTAAATGGACAGTTTCATTTTCATGCTGTCATAATGGAGGCAGAATAGCGCTTTATCAGGATCCATAGCCCCTTGAGTGCTAATATGGGGCTGGGCAGCCAGATACCCTCATAAGCGGCCCTCGACATTATTTATTCATGCACAAATAAGTTCAGGCTCTTCTAATATTTCTCCAAGCTTAGCCGGAAAAGCCACGGTGTGTGTGTGTGTGTGAGTCTTTGTTCTCTATTTTTCAATTAACCCTATTAACTGTCATGGGGATTAAGGTGATGTTGAATTGGGTATTTTTCACTCCTTATTGTTCATCCTGAGTTCACAGACTCTAAAATAATTTTCAGAAAAAAGGTGAAAGATACTAAATGCAAAGAATTACATATCTTATGACTCGTATAGCTGTAATGTATTTCATTCACCCAATTGCTGTTGAATTAATTAATGCATCACTATTGTGGAAACTGTATAAATGGATATATAATGTCTAATATTTCTTTAAACCCTTGAAGTGATAATATGCAAATGAGTGTCCTTGAGTACAGCTGCCGTTTAACAGCCTAAGTGTGAAAACTGCTTTTAAACTCATTGTCACTCATGAAGCAAAGCTACATTATGGTAGGTTGTCATTAAAGGGCTTCTTGCCACTGAGCCTGTGGGGGAATATAAAGGAGGTAAAAGCTCAGGGTGTCTTAAAATCATATTTAAACGGAGACACTCAAAATGCAAATGCTGATACATTTACTGTTAATGACTTGGTCGACAGCTCTGTCTCTCCCTCGTACATTTGCATCATAAATATCACCTACAGCAGCTCTGGAAAGTAAATTGGTGCTTTAATAGATTTGTCAGCAAGAGGGATTTCTCATTACTTCTATTAGGATGCAGCTGCTAAATTCTTCAGCACCAGAACAGCTCACAGAGACAATAAATCAGGCCATATTAGCACTGTCTCTTCAAAAACAATTAAATATTTTTTTATTAATGGCTCACCCTTACAAGTGCATTGCTTTTAAATGACATGGATATGCTTTTATGTCCTAAAATATGTCCTTGTTGACGTCCATATCTAATATATCTATATTTAACATAACCTTGACACTTTGGCAGGTTGGCTTTTGCCCCCAAATAAAAATAAATAAATAAATCCACGCAGGCTGGACAGCATTTGAAGGAAAATTCCATCTTAAATGCAACTTAATCTTGATTTCCTTTTAACACTTAAACGCATACCTCAGGTCTTTAGTGACTACCCTCTTCCTCATTCATTTTCCTCATATAACAAGAAAAAAAAATACCTGTATGTATGTTATACATTATACATATATAGACTCACCTAAAATAATTATTAGGAACACCATCCTAATACTGTGTTTGACCCCTTCAGAACTGCCTTAGTTCTACATGGCAGTGATTCAACATGGTGCTCTATTGGGTTGAGATCTGGTGACTGTGGGGGCCATTTTAGTGCATTATTCTGCTGGAAGTAGCCATCAGAGGATGGGTACATGGTGGCCATAAAGGGATGGACATGGTCAGAAACAATGCTCAGGTTGGCTGTGGCGTTTAAACGATGCCCAATTGGTGCTAAGTGTGC
Source organism: Pimephales promelas (assembly GCF_988280905.1). Lineage (NCBI taxonomy): Eukaryota > Metazoa > Chordata > Actinopteri > Cypriniformes > Leuciscidae > Pimephales > Pimephales promelas. Next base: position 32,577,066 of record NC_142771.1, read on the forward strand.
CAAGAAAACATCCCCCACACCATTACACCACCACCACCAGCCTGCACAGTTGCGTTGTATGCAAAAGCATTATTAAAGCATTAATGTTAACAACATTAGCATTGCGTGACCACATTTAATGCCCTTGTTATCGCATGGGTCCGTTTGCAGTCTCTTTTTGTCTGTTGCCACTCCGAAGTCCATAGTCTTTTGCATTTTACAACGGGTGAATCTCCAGTTGTCATTGGTAATTGTCATTTGAACCTTTCTGGATCCGCCATCAAATTGATACACTTAATTACAGGGCTGGGTATTGAGACAAATTTCACAATTCGATTAGATTTCGATTCACAAGCTTGCAATTCGATTCGATTTCGATTACGATTCGATTCAATATCGATTATTTTGGATGTCAGTTACAATAAATGGCCATTTTTCTCAAGGGAATCACATCTCTTAAATGCTGTAAACTATGGGAGTCTAGTTGTAGCCTACTAGGCTTCATTTGCCTAATATGAAGGTAATAATGAACTGCTTTGTAGCTACAAACACTTAAATTACACTTTTATTTATTTTTTTAATAAGAAGATTATGTGAAATATAAACATTTAAATGGTGGCTGTCATAAAAACTTGCCAGATTTATTCAAATATGCATTAAATATCGAAGAACATTAAGATTTTGCATATGGTGTATATATTTAGCAAAATGCTCCTCTCTAGAGTTTTTTTTTTCTAGCTGACTAACGGGTTTATGTGGGTTTTCTGAGGTAAATATGACGATAGATGACATTGATTACAAGCTGTTTAACTGACGTGTTTCCACAGTTGAAACGCTGATTGAGCGAATCAATGTCACATGATACGGATTTCGACAAGTTGTACTCTATCTTTTAACACACTTTCTGATGCTCGTTCATGTTTATTTTGCGCTGTAACTGGTATTATTAAGCCGGAAGAGAGATCAGCACTGCTGCTTCTCTTGAGCTGCGCCAGAGCGATCTCACGCCACAGCGCCAAAACGCTATTTGTGTTTTTGAATTTCTAAAGAACATGGATGTAATTTGAAAATTGAGACTTTGTTTCATATCAATAGTAACAAAGGACAAAGATTATTGTGATTGTTTGGATGCACGCAGCCGCGACACAATGTTCCATTCATTTAAATGAAACAGGATGACTAATCGATTCTTGAGATTTAAGAATCGATATCGGTTCGTAAAAATGACAGTGTTGTAGTCGAGACCACCTCACTCGAGTCCGAGTCGACACCGAGGCCAGAGAGAGTCGAGTCCGAGTCAAGACCGAGTCCATAGAGAGTCGAGTCCGAGTCGAGTCCGAGACCAGAGACGGTTGAGTCCGAGTCAAGACCGAGACCAGTGAGGGTTGATTACCTAATTTACTTAGAGAAATTCTTTTTAAAAAAATTTTTTTAACTGAATTTACTTAGAGTTTAAAAAATATGATCAGTTTAGGGTAAAAAGGCCACATAGTAGGTGGTGTTAAAAGTAATTTTATTACAATTTGTCATGCGCAGTTGCGCACTAGAAAATCACCAATCACTGGGCGTGTCAATCAATTTAAAGACATATTTTATTAACATATATTAATAATCATGAAAAATATTTTGAATTGAACTCGAGTGGACTCGGGAATAATTCCGAGTCCTAAAAAAAAAAATGTTCGAGTACGAGTCAATTCCGAGTCCAAATGGACACGAGTCCATGACAAGACCAAGACCATTAAAATATGGTCTCGAGACCGAGTCCGAGTCTCGAGTACTACAACACTGAAAAATGAGAAACGATTAATATCGAGAAATCGATAATTATTACCCAGCCCTACTTAATTATATCAAGTGCTATGAGAAAAGGCTTTAAATCTCCAGCTCCAACATCCTCACATGCAATATAGCCTACTACCCAGGACATCCTCTTTATGTGTACAGATGTGTGTGTACAGATTTGACGTAATGACACAAAGACACGTTCATATTTCCCGCTGAAATCCACCTGTACCACTGGAATTAAAAACATTATTACAAGCTTACCGTTTTGAATCGAGATAAGTAAAGAAAGAGATAAGTAAAAAGAGGCTACAATTTGCAAGAGCTCAACAAAATTGGACAGTTGAAGACTGAAAAAAAGGTTGCCTGGTCTGATGAGTCTCGATTTCTGTTGAGACATTCAGATGGTAGAGTCAGAATTTGGCGTAAACAGAATGAGAACATGGATCCATCATGCCTTGTTACCACATAAACCTGAGTGCAAAAATGGAGGCTCTAGACCCTTCCAGAGCTGAGATATCGAAACTCAAAAATTCGACCCGAAAAAAAAAACGACAGTGGTACCCCTTTCGTTTTTTTTTTTTCGGGCAAAAAATGAAGTTTCTCCAATCTTCTCAAAACTCTGGATTCTGATAGAGGGCCAGGAGACATAAACTTGAGTGCAAAAATGGAGGCTCTAGACCCTTCCAGAGCTGAGATATCGAAAATCAAAAATTCGACCCCAAAAAAAAAAACGACAGTGGTACCCCTTTCGTTTTTTTTTTGAGGGGCGAAAAATGAAGTTTCTCCAATCTTCTCAAAACTCTGGATTCTGATAGAGGGCCATGAGACTTAAAACTGAGTGCAAAAATGGAGGCTCTAGACCCTTCCAGAGCTGATATATCGAAACTCAAAAATTTGACCCGAAAAAAAAAAAACGACAGTGGTACCCCTATCGGGTTTTTTTTGGGCGAAAAATTAAGTTTCTCCAATCTTCTCAAAACTCTGGATTCTGATAGAGGGCCATGAGACTTAAACCTAAGTGCAAAAATGGAGGCTCTAGACCCTTCCAGAGCTGAGATATCGAAATGCAAAAATTCGACACGAAAAAAAAAACGACAGTGGTACCCCTTTCGTTTTTTTTTGGGGGGGCGAAAAATGAAGTTTTTCCAATCTTCTCAAAACTCTGGATTCTGATAGAGGGCCATGAGACTTAAAACTGAGTGCAAAAATGGAGGCTCTAGACACTTCCAGAGCTGAGATATCGAAACTCAAAAATTCGACCCGAAAAAAAACGACAGTGGTACCCCTTTTGTTTAGTTTTTTTGGGCGAAAAATGAAGTTTCTCCAATCTTCTCAAAACTCTGGATTCTGATAGAGGGCCAGGAGACATAAACCTGATTGCAAAATTGGAGGCTCTAGACCCTTTCAGAGCTGAGATATCGAAACTCAAAAATTTGACCCGAAAAAAAAAACGACAGTGGTACCCCTTTCGTTTTTTTTTTTTGGGCGAAAAATTAAGTTTCTCCAATCTTCTCAAAACTCTGGATTCGGATAGAGGGCCATGAGACTTAAACCTGAGTGCAAAAATGGAGGCTCTAGACCCTTCCAGAGCTGAGATATCGAAACTCAAAAATTCGACCCAAAATAAAAACCACAGTGGTACCCCTTTCGTTTTTTTTTTTTGGGCGAAAAATTAAGTTTCTCCAATCTTCTCAAAACTCTGGATTCTGATAGAGGGCCAGGAGACCTAAACCTGAGTGCAAAAATGGAGGCTCTAGACCCTTCCAGAGCTGAGCTATCGAAACTCAAAAATTCGACCTGAAAAAAAAAAACGACAGTGGTACCCCTTTCATTTTTTTTTTGAGGGGCGAAAAATGAAGTTTCTCCAATCTTCTCAAAACTCTGAATTCTGATAGAGGGCCAGGAGACCTAAACCTGAGTGCAAAAATGGAGGCTCTAGACCCTTCCAGAGCTGATATATCGAAACTCAAAAATTTGACCCGAAAAAAAAAAACGACAGTGGTACCCCTATCGGGTTTTTTTTTGGGCGAAAAATTAAGTTTCTCCAATCTTCTCAAAACTCTGGATTCTGATAGAGGGCCAGGAGACATAAACCTGAGTGCAAAAATGGAGGCTCTAGACCCTTCCAGAGCTGAGATATCGAAACTCAAAAATTCGACCCGAAAAAAAAAACGACAGTGGTACCCCTTTCGTTTTTTTTTTTGGGCGAAAAATTACGTTTCTCCAATCTTCTCAAAACTCTGGATTCGGATAGAGGGCCATGAGACTTAAACCTGAGTGCAAAAATGGAGGCTCTAGACCCTTCCAGAGCTGAGATATCGAAACTCAAAAATTCGACCCAAAAAAAAAACGACAGTGGTACCCCTTTCGTTTTTTTTTTTTTTTGGGTGAAAAATTAAGTTTCTCCAATCTTCTCAAAACTCTGGATTCTGATAGAGGGCCAGGAGACCTAAACCTGAGTGCAAAAATGGAGGCTCTAGACCCTTCCAGAGCTGAGCTATCGAAACTCAAAAATTCGACCTGAAAAAAAAACGACAGTGGTACCCCTTTTAATTTTTTTTTTGAGGGGCGAAAAATGAAGTTTCTCCAATCTTCTCAAAACTCTGGATTCTGATAGAGGGCCATGAGACTTAAACCTGAGTGCAAAAATGGAGGCTCTAGACCCTTCCAGAGCTGAGATATCGAAACTCAAAAATTCGACCCGAAAAAAAAAAAACGACAGTGATACCCCTATCGTTTTTTTTTTTTTTTTTTGGGGTGAAAAATTAAGTTTCTCCAATCTTCTCAAAACTCTGGATTCTGATAGAGGGCCAGGAGACATAAACCTGAGTGCAAAAATGGAGGCTCTAGACCCTTCCAGAGCTGAGATATCGAAACTCAAAAATTTGACCCGAAAAAAAAACGACAGTGGTACCCCTTTTAATTTTTTTTTTGAGGGGCGAAAAATTAAGTTTCTCCAATCTTCTCAAAACTCTGGATTCTGATAGAGGGCCAGGAGACATAAACCTGAGTGCAAAAATGGAGGCTCTAGACCCTTCCAGAGCTGAGATATCGAAACTCAAAAATTTGACCCGAAAAAAAAACGACAGTGGTACCCCTTTCGTTTTTTTTTTTTTTTTTTGGGGTGAAAAATTAAGTTTCTCCAATCTTCTCAAAACTCTGGATTCTGATAGAGGGCCAGGAGACCTAAACCTGAGTGCAAAAATGGAGGCTCTAGACCCTTCCAGAGCTGAGCTATCGAAACTCAAAAATTCGACCCGAAAAAAAAAAAAAACGACAGTGGTACCCCTATCGGTTTTTTTTTTGGGCGAAAAATTAAGTTTCTCCAATCTTCTCAAAACTCTGGATTCTGATAGAGGGCCAGGTGACCTAAACCTGAGTGCAAAAATGGAGGCTCTAGACCCTTCCAGAGCTGAGATATCGAAACTCAAAAGTTCGACCCGAAAAAAAAAAACGACAGTGGTACCCCTTTCGTTTTTTTTGAGGGGCGAAAAATTAAGTTTCTCCAATCTTCTCAAAACTCTGGATTCCGATAGAGGGCCATGAGACTTAAACCTGAGTGCAAAAATTGAGGCTTTAGACCCTTCCAGAGCTGAGATATCGAAACTCAAAAAATTCGACCCGAAAAAAAAAAAACGACAGTGGTACCCCTTTCGTTTTTTTTTTTTCGGGCGAAAAATGAAGTTTCTCCAATCTTCTCAAAACTCTGGATTCTGATAGAGGGCCAGGAGACATAAACATGAGTGCAAAAATGGAGGCTCTAGACCCTTCCAGAGCTGAGATATCGAAACTCAAAAATTCGACCCGAAAAAAAACGACAGTGGTACCCCTTTTGTTTTGTTTTTTTGGGCGAAAAATTAAGTTTCTCCAATCTTCTCAAAACTCTGGATTCTGATAGAGGGCCAGGAGACATAAACCTGAGTGCAAAAATGGAGGCTCTAGACCCTTCCAGAGCTGAGATATCGAAACTCAAAAAATCGACCCAAAAAAAAAAACGACAGTGGTACCCCTTTCGTTTTTTTTTTTTGGGCGAAAAATTAAGTTTCTCCAATCTTCTCAAAACTCTGGATTCTGATAGAGGGCCATGAGACTTAAACCTGAGTGCAAAAATGGAGGCTCTAGACCCTTCCAGAGCTGAGATATCGAAACTCAAAAATTCGACCCAAAAAAAACGACAGTGGTGCCCCTTTCGTTTTTTTTTTTTTTTTGGGTGAAAAATTAAGTTTTTCCAATCTTCTCAAATCTCTGGATTCAGATAGAGGGCAAGGAGACCTAAACCTGAGTGCAAAAATGGAGGCTCTAGACCCTTCCAGAGCTGAGCTATCGAAACTTAAAAATTCGACCTGAAAAAAATACGACAGTGGTACCCCTTTCATTTTTTTTTTTGAGGGGCGAAAAATGAAGTTTCTCCAATCTTCTCAAAACTCTGGATTCTGATAGAGGGCCATGAGACTTAAACCTGAGTGCAAAAATGGAGGCTCTAGACCCTTCCAGATCTGAGATATCGAAACTCAAAAATTCGTCCCGAAAAAAAAAAACGACAGTGGTACCCCTATCGTTTTTTTTTTTGGGCGAAAAATTAAGTTTCTCCAATCTTCTCAAAACTCTGGATTCTGATAGAGGGTCAGGAGACCTAAACCTGAGTGCAAAAATGGAGGCTCTAGACCCTTCCAGAGCTGAGATATCGAAACTCAAAAGTTCGACCCGAAAAAAAAAACGACAGTGGTACCCCTTTCGTTTTTTTTGAGGGGTGAAAAATTAAGTTTCTCCAATCTTCTCAAAACTCTGGATTCCGATAGAGGGCCATGAGACTTAAACCTGAGTGCAAAAATGGAGGCTCTAGACCCTTCCAGAGCTGAGATATCGAAACTCAAAAAATTCGACCCGAAAAAAAAACGACAGTGGTACCCCTTTCCTTTTTTTTGGGGCGAAAAATTAAGTTTCTCCAATCTTCTCAAAACTATGGATTCTGATAGAGGGCCAGGAGACAAACCCGAGTGCAAAAATGGAGGCTCTAGACCCTTCCAGAGCTGAGATATCGAAACTCAAAAATTCGACCCGAAAAAAAAAAACGACAGTGGTACCCCTTTCGTTTTTTTTTTTTTTCGGGCCAAAAATTAAGTTTCTCCAATCTTCTGAAAACTCTGGATTCTGATAGAGGGCCAGGAGACATAAACCTGAGTGCAAAAATGGAGGCTCTAGACCCTTCCAGAGCTGAGATATCGAAACTCAAAAATTCGACCTGAAAAAAAAAACGACAGTGGTACCCCTTTCGGGTTTTTTATTTTTTCGGGCGAAAAATGAAGTTTCTCCAATCTTCTCAAAACTCTGGATTCTGATAGAGGGCCAGGAGACTTAAACCTGATTGCAAAAATGGAGGCTCTAGACCATTCCAGAGCTGAGATATCGAAACTGAAAAATTCGACCCGAAAAAAAAAACGACAGTGGTACCCCTTTCGTTTTTTTTTTTTCAGGCGAAAAATGAAGTTTCTCCAATCTTCTCAAAACTCTGGATTCTGATAGAGGGCCATGAGACTTAAACCTGAGTGCAAAAATGGAGGCTCTAGACCCTTCCAGAGCTGAGATATCGAAACTCAAAAATTCGACCCGAAAAAAAAAACGACAGTGGTACCCCTTTCGTTTTTTTTTTTTTTTTTTGAGGGGCGAAAAATCAAGTTTCTCTAATCTTCTCAAAACTCTGGAATCTGATAGAGGGCCATGAGACTTAAACATGAGTGCAAAAATTGAGGCTCTAGACCCTTCCAGAGCTGAGATATCGAAACTCAAAAATTCGACCCGAAAAAAAAAACGACAGTGGTACCCCTTTCGTTTTTTTTTTTTCGGGCGAAAAATGAGGTTTCTCCAATCTTCTCAAAACTCTGGATTCTGATAGAGGGCCATGAGACTTAAACCTGAGTGCAAAAATGGAGGCTCTAGAGTAGACCCTTCCAGAGCTGAAATATCAAAACTCAAAAATTCGACCCAAAAAAAAACGACAGTGGTACCCCTTTCGGTTTTTTTTTTTGGGCGAAAAATAAAGTTTCTCCAATCTTCTCAAAACTCTGGATTCTGATAGAGGGCCAGGAGACATAAACCTGAGTGAAAAATGGAGGCTCTAGACCCTTCAAAAGCTGAGATATCGAAACTCAAAAATTCGACCCGAAAAAAAAAAACACAGTGGTACCCCTTTCGTTTTTTTTTTCGGGCAAAAAATGAAGTTTCTCCAATCTTCTCAAAACTCTGGATTCTGATAGAGGGCCAGGAGACATAAACCTGAGTGCAAAAATTGAGGCTCTAGACCCTTCCAGAGCTGAGATATCGAAACTCAAAAATTTGACCCGAAAAAAAAAACCGACAGTGGTACCCCTTTTGTTTTTTTTTTGGGCGAAAAATTAAGTTTCTCCAATCTTCTCAAAACTCTGGATTCTGATAGAGGGCCAGGAGACCTAAACCTGAGTGCAAAAATGGAGGCTCTAGACCCTTCCAGAGCTGAGCTATCGAAACTCAAAAATTCGACCTGAAAAAAAAAAACGACAGTGGTACCCCTTTCATTTTTTTTTTGAGGGGCGAAAAATGAAGTTTCTCCAATCTTCTCAAAACTCTGGATTCTGATAGAGGGCCATGAGACTTAAACCTGAGTGCAAAAATGGAGGCTCTAGACCCTTCCAGAGCTGATATATCGAAACTCAAAAATTTGACCCGAAAAAAAAAAAACGACAGTGGTACCCCTATCAGGTTTTTTTTTGGGCGAAAAATTAAGTTTCTCCAATCTTCTCAAAACTCTGGATTCTGATAGAGGGCCAGGAGACATAAACCTGAGTGCAAAAATGGAGGCTCTAGACCCTTCCAGAGCTGAGATATCGAAACTCAAAAATTCGACCCGAAAAAAAAAACGACAGTGGTACCCCTTTCGTTTTTTTTTTTTGGGCGAAAAATTCCGTTTCTCCAATCTTCTCAAAACTCTGGATTCGGATAGAGGGCCATGAGACTTAAACCTGAGTGCAAAAATGGAGGCTCTAGACCCTTCCAGAGCTGAGATATCGAAACTCAAAAATTCGACCCAAAAAAAAAACGACAGTGGTACCCCTTTCGTTTTTTTTTTTTGGGGTGAAAAATTAAGTTTCTCCAATCTTCTCAAAACTCTGGATTCTGATAGAGGGCCAGGAGACCTAAACCTGAGTGCAAAAATGGAGGCTCTAGACCCTTCCAGAGCTGAGCTATCGAAACTCAAAAATTCGACCTGAAAAAAAAACGACAGTGGTACCCCTTTCATTTTTTTTTTGAGGGGCGAAAAATGAGGTTTCTCCAATCTTCTCAAAACTCTGGATTCTGATAGAGGGCCATGAGACTTAAGCCTGAGTGCAAAAATGGAGGCTCTAGACCCTTCCAGAGCTGAGATATCGAAACTCAAAAATTCGACCCGAAAAAAAAAAAACGACAGTGATACCCCTATCGTTTTTTTTTTTTTGGGCGAAAAATTAAGTTTCTCCAATCTTCTCAAAACTCTGGATTCTGATAGAGGGCCAGGAGACATAAACCTGAGTGCAAAAATGGAGGCTCTAGACCCTTCCAGAGCTGAGATATCGAAACTCAAAAATTCGACCCGAAAAAAAAAACGACAGCGGTACCCCTTTCGTTTTTTGTTTTTTTTTTGGGGTGAAAAATTAAGTTTCTCCAATCTTCTCAAAACTCTGGATTCTGATAGAGGGCCAGGAGACCTAAACCTGAGTGCAAAAATGGAGGCTCTAGACCCTTCCAGAGCTGAGCTATCGAAACTCAAAAATTCGACCTGAAAAAAAAACGACAGTGGTACCCCTTTCATTTTTTTTTTTTGAGGGGCGAAAAATGAAGTTTCTCCAATCTTCTCAAAACTCTGGATTCTGATAGAGGGCCATGAGACTTAAACCTGAGTGCAAAAATGGAGGCTCTAGACCCTTCCAGAGCTGAGATATCGAAACTCAAAAATTCGACCCGAAAAAAAAAAACGACAGTGGTACCCCTATCGTTTTTTTTTTTTTTGGGCGAAAAATTAAGTTTCTCCAATCTTATCAAAACTCTGGATTCTGATAGAGGGCCAGGAGACATAAACCTGAGTGCAAAAATGGAGGCTCTAGACCCTTCCAGAGCTGAGATATCGAAACTCAAAAATTCGACCCGAAAAAAAAAAAGGACAGTGGTACCCCTTTCGTTTTTTTTTTTTGGGTGAAAAACTAAGTTTCTCCAATCTTCTCAAAACTCTGGATTCGGATAGAGGGCCATGAGACTTAAACCTGAGTGCAAAAATGGAGGCTCTAGACCCTTCCAGAGCTGAGATATCGAAACTCAAAAATTCGACCCAAAAAAAAAAAACGACAGTGGTACCCCTTTCGTTTTTTTTTTTTTTTGGGTGAAAAATTAAGTTTTTCCAATCTTCTCAAAACTCTGGATTCTGATAGAGGGCCAGGAGACCTAAACCTGAGTGCAAAAATGGAGGCTCTAGACCCTTCCAGAGCTGAGCTATCGAAACTCAAAAATTCGACCTGAAAAAAAAACGACAGTGGTACCCCTTTCATTTTTTTTTTGAGGGGCGAAAAATGAAGTTTCTCCAATCTTCTCAAAACTCTGGATTCTGATAGAGGGCCATGAGACTTAAACCTGAGTGCAAAAATGGAGGCTCTAGACCCTTCCAGAGCTGAGATATCGAAACTCAAAAATTCGACCCGAAAAAAAAAAAAAACGACAGTGGTACCCCTATCGGTTTTTTTTTTGGGCGAAAAATTAAGTTTCTCCAATCTTCTCAAAACTCTGGATTCTGATAGAGGGCCAAGAGACCTAAACCTGAGTGCAAAAATGGAGGCTCTAGACCCTTCCAGAGCTGAGATATCGAAACTCAAAAGTTCGACCCGAAAAAAAAACGACAGTGGTACCCCTTTCGTTTTTTTTGAGGGGCGAAAAATTAAGTTTCTCCAATCTTCTCAAAACTCTGGATTCTGATAGAGGGCCGTGAGACTTAAACCTGAGTGCAAAAATGGAGGCTCTAGACCCTTCCAGATCTGAGATATCGAAACTCAAAAATTCGACCCGAAAAAAAAAAACGACAGTGGTACCCCTATCGATTTTTTTTTTGGGCGAAAAATTAAGTTTCTCCAATCTTCTCAAAACTCTGGATTCTGATAGAGGGCCAGGAGACTTAAACCTGAGTGCAAAAATGGAGGCTCTAGACCCTTCCAGAGCTGAGATATCGAAACTCAAAAATTCGACCCGAAAAAAAAAACGACAGTGGTACCCCTTTCGTTTTTTTTTTTTGGGTGAAAAATTAAGTTTCTCCAATCTTCTCAAAACTCTGGATTCGGGTAGAGGGCCAGGAGACATAAACCTGAGTGCAAAAATGGAGGCTCTAGACCCTTCCAGAGCTGAGCTATCGAAACTTAAAAATTCGACCTGAAAAAAATACGACAGTGGTACCCCTTTCATTTTTTTTTTGAGGGGCGAAAAATGAAGTTTCTCCAATCTTCTCAAAACTCTGGATTCTGATAGAGGGCCATGAGACTTAAACCTGAGTGCAAAAATGGAGGCTCTAGACCCTTCCAGATCTGAGATATCGAAACTCAAAAATTCGACCCGAAAAAAAAAAACGACAGTGGTACCCCTATCGTTTTTTTTTTTGGGCGAAAAATTAAGTTTCTCCAATCTTCTCAAAACTCTGGATTCTGATAGAGGGTCAGGAGACCTAAACCTGAGTGCAAAAATGGAGGCTCTAGACCCTTCCAGAGCTGAGATATCGAAACTCAAAAGTTCGACCCGAAAAAAAAAACGACAGTGGTACCCCTTTCGTTTTTTTTGAGGGGCGAAAAATTAAGTTTCTCCAATCTTCTCAAAACTCTGGATTCTGATAGAGGGCCAGGAGACATAAACCTGAGTGCAAAAATGGAGGCTCTAGACCCTTCCAGAGCTGAGATATCGAAACTCAAAAATTCGACCCGAAAAAAAAAACGACAGTGGTACCCCTTTCGTTTTTTTTTTTTGGGTGAAAAATTAAGTTTCTCCAATCTTCTCAAAACTCTGGATTCTGATAGAGGGTCAGGAGACTTAAACCTGAGTGCAAAAATGGAGGCTCTAGACCCTTCCAGAGCTGAGATATCGAAACTCAAAAATTCGACCCAAAAAAAACGACAGTGGTGCCCCTTTCGTTTTTTTTTTTTTTTGGGTGAAAAATTAAGTTTTTCCAATCTTCTCAAATCTCTGGATTCTGATAGAGGGCAAGGAGACCTAAACCTGAGTGCAAAAATGGAGGCTCTAGACCCTTCCAGAGCTGAGCTATCGAAACTCAAAAATTCGACCTGAAAAAAATACGACAGTGGTACCCCTTTCATTTTTTTTTTTGAGGGGCGAAAAATGAAGTTTCTCCAATCTTCTCAAAACTCTGGATTCGGATAGAGGGCCAGGAGACATAAACCTGAGTGCAAAAATGGAGGCTCTAGACCCTTCCAGAGCTGAGCTATCGAAACTTAAAAATTCGACCTGAAAAAAATACGACAGTGGTACCCCTTTCATTTTTTTTTTGAGGGGCGAAAAATGAAGTTTCTCCAATCTTCTCAAAACTCTGGATTCTGATAGAGGGCCATGAGACTTAAACCTGAGTGCAAAAATGGAGGCTCTAGACCCTTCCAGATCTGAGATATCGAAACTCAAAAATTCGACCCGAAAAAAAAAAACGACAGTGGTACCCCTATCGTTTTTTTTTTTGGGCGAAAAATTAAGTTTCTCCAATCTTCTCAAAACTCTGGATTCTGATAGAGGGTCAGGAGACCTAAACCTGAGTGCAAAAATGGAGGCTCTAGACCCTTCCAGAGCTGAGATATCGAAACTCAAAAGTTCGACCCGAAAAAAAAAACGACAGTGGTACCCCTTTCGTTTTTTTTGAGGGGCGAAAAATTAAGTTTCTCCAATCTTCTCAAAACTCTGGATTCCGATAGAGGGCCATGAGACTTAAACCTGAGTGCAAAAATGGAGGCTCTAGACCCTTCCAGAGCTGAGATATCGAAACTCAAAAAATTCGACCCGAAAAAAAAACGACAGTGGTACCCCTTTCCTTTTTTTTGGGGCGAAAAATTAAGTTTCTCCAATCTTCTCAAAACTATGGATTCTGATAGAGGGCCAGGAGACAAACCCGAGTGCAAAAATGGAGGCTCTAGACCCTTCCAGAGCTGAGATATCGAAACTCAAAAATTCGACCCGAAAAAAAAAAACGACAGTGGTACCCCTTTCGTTTTTTTTTTTTTTTCGGGCCAAAAATTAAGTTTCTCCAATCTTCTGAAAACTCTGGATTCTGATAGAGGGCCAGGAGACATAAACCTGAGTGCAAAAATGGAGGCTCTAGACCCTTCCAGAGCTGAGATATCGAAACTCAAAAATTCGACCTGAAAAAAAAAACGACAGTGGTACCCCTTTCGGGTTTTTTATTTTTTCGGGCGAAAAATGAAGTTTCTCCAATCTTCTCAAAACTCTGGATTCTGATAGAGGGCCAGGAGACTTAAACCTGATTGCAAAAATGGAGGCTCTAGACCATTCCAGAGCTGAGATATCGAAACTGAAAAATTCGACCCGAAAAAAAAAAACGACAGTGGTACCCCTTTCGTTTTTTTTTTTTCAGGCGAAAAATGAAGTTTCTCCAATCTTCTCAAAACTCTGGATTCTGATAGAGGGCCATGAGACTTAAACCTGAGTGCAAAAATGGAGGCTCTAGAGTAGACCCTTCCAGAGCTGAGATATCGAAACTCAAAAATTCGACCCGAAAAAAAAACGACAGTGGTACCCCTTTCGTTTTTTTGTTTTTTTTTTTGAGGGGCGAAAAATCAAGTTTCTCCAATCTTCTCAAAACTCTGGAATCTGATAGAGGGCCATGAGACTTAAACATGAGTGCAAAAATTGAGGCTCTAGACCCTTCCAGAGCTGAGATATCGAAACTCAAAAATTCGACCCGAAAAAAAAAACGACAGTGGTACCCCTTTCGTTTTTTTTTTTCGGGCGAAAAATGAGGTTTCTCCAATCTTCTCAAAACTCTGGATTCTGATAGAGGGCCATGAGACTTAAACCTGAGTGCAAAAATGGAGGCTCTAGAGTAGACCCTTCCAGAGCTGAAATATCAAAACTCAAAAATTCGACCCAAAAAAAAACGACAGTGGTACCCCTTTCGGTTTTTTTTTTTGGGCGAAAAATAAAGTTTCTCCAATCTTCTCAAAACTCTGGATTCTGATAGAGGGCCAGGAGACTTAAACCTGATTGCAAAAATGGAGGCTCTAGACCATTCCAGAGCTGAGATATCGAAACTGAAAAATTCGACCCGAAAAAAAAAAACGACAGTGGTACCCCTTTCGTTTTTTTTTTTTCAGGCGAAAAATGAAGTTTCTCCAATCTTCTCAAAACTCTGGATTCTGATAGAGGGCCATGAGACTTAAACCTGAGTGCAAAAATTGAGGCTCTAGACCCTTCCAGAGCTGAGTACCCCTTTCGTTTTTTTTTTTTTTTTTTTGAGGGGCGAAAAATCAAGTTTCTCCAATCTTCTCAAAACTCTGGAATCTGATAGAGGGCCATGAGACTTAAACATGAGTGCAAAAATTGAGGCTCTAGACCCTTCCAGAGCTGAGATATCGAAACTCAAAAATTCGACCCGAAAAAAAAACGACAGTGGTACCCCTTTCGTTTTTTTTTTTCGGGCGAAAAATGAGGTTTCTCCAATCTTCTCAAAACTCTGGATTCTGATAGAGGGCCATGAGACTTAAACCTGAGTGCAAAAATGGAGGCTCTAGAGTAGACCCTTCCAGAGCTGAAATATCAAAACTCAAAAATTCGACCCAAAAAAAAACGACAGTGGTACCCCTTTCGGTTTTTTTTTTTGGGCGAAAAATAAAGTTTCTCCAATCTTCTCAAAACTCTGGATTCTGATAGAGGGCCAGGAGACATAAACCTGAGTGAAAAATGGAGGCTCTAGACCCTTCCAGAGCTGAGATATCGAAACTCAAAAATTCGACCCGAAAAAAAAAAACACAGTGGTACCCCTTTCGGTTTTTTTTTGGATCTGGACTCTGGATTCTGATAGAGGGCCAGGAGACCTAAACCTGAGTGCAAAAATGGAGGCTCTAGACCCTTCCAGAGCTGAGCTATCGAAACTCAAAAATTCGACCTGAAAAAAAAAACGACAGTGGTACCCCTTTCATTTTTTTTTTTGAGGGGCGAAAAATGAAGTTTCTCCAATCTTCTCAAAACTCTGGATTCTGATAGAGGGCCATGAGACTTAAACCTGAGTGCAAAAATGGAGGCTCTAGACCCTTCCAGAGCTGATATATCGAAACTCAAAAATTTGACCCGAAAAAAAAAAAACGACAGTGGTACCCCTATCGGGTTTTTTTTTGGGCGAAAAATTAAGTTTCTCCAATCTTCTCAAAACTCTGGATTCTGATAGAGGGCCAGGAGACATAAACCTGAGTGCAAAAATGGAGGCTCTAGACCCTTCCAGAGCTGAGATATCGAAACTCAAAAATTCGACCCGAAAAAAAAAAACGACAGTGGTACCCCTTTCGTTTTTTTTTTTTGGGTGAAAAATTAAGTTTCTCCAATCTTCTCAAAACTCTGGATTCGGATAGAGGGCCATGAGACTTAAACCTGAGTGCAAAAATGGAGGCTCTAGACCCTTCCAGAGCTGAGATATCGAAACTCAAAAATTCGACCCAAAAAAAAAAACGACAGTGGTACCCCTTTCGTTTTTTTTTTTTTTTGGGTGAAAAATTAAGTTTTTCCAATCTTCTCAAAACTCTGGATTCTGATAGAGGGCCAGGAGACCTAAACCTGAGTGCAAAAATGGAGGCTCTAGACCCTTCCAGAGCTGAGATATCGAAACTCAAAAATTCGACCCGAAAAAAAAACGACAGTGGTACCCCTTTCATTTTTTTTTTGAGGGGCGAAAAATGAAGTTTCTCCAATCTTCTCAAAACTCTGGATTCTGATAGAGGGCCATGAGACTTAAACCTGAGTGCAAAAATGGAGGCTCTAGACCCTTCCAGAGCTGAGATATCGAAACTCAAAAATTCGACCCGAAAAAAAAAAACGACAGTGGTACCCCTTTCGTTTTTTTTTTTTGGGTGAAAAATTAAGTTTCTCCAATCTTCTCAAAACTCTGGATTCTGATAGAGGGCCAAGAGACCTAAACCTGAGTGCAAAAATGGAGGCTCTAGACCCTTCCAGAGCTGAGATATCGAAACTC
This sequence comes from Pimephales promelas, assembly GCF_988280905.1. NCBI lineage: Eukaryota > Metazoa > Chordata > Actinopteri > Cypriniformes > Leuciscidae > Pimephales > Pimephales promelas. Next base: position 32,593,072 of record NC_142771.1, read on the forward strand.
AAAAGTTCGACCCGAAAAAAAAACGACAGTGGTACCCCTTTCGTTTTTTTTGAGGGGCGAAAAATTAAGTTTCTCCAATCTTCTCAAAACTCTGGATTCCGATAGAGGGCCATGAGACTTAAACCTGAGTGCAAAAATTGAGGCTCTAGACCCTTCCAGAGCTGAGATATCGAAACTCAAAAAATTCGACCCGAAAAAAAAACGACAGTGGTACCCCTTTTGTTTTGTTTTTTTGGGCGAAAAATTAAGTTTCTCCAATCTTCTCAAAACTCTGGATTCTGATAGAGGGCCAGGAGACATAAACCTGAGTGCAAAAATGGAGGCTCTAGACCCTTCCAGAGCTGAGATATCGAAACTCAAAAATTCGACCCGAAAAAAAACGACAGTGGTACCCCTTTTGTTTTGTTTTTTTGGGCGAAAAATTAAGTTTCTCCAATCTTCTCAAAACTCTGGATTCTGATAGAGGGCCAGGAGACATAAACCTGAGTGCAAAAATGGAGGCTAGACCCTTCCAGAGCTGAGATATCGAAACTCAAAAAATCGACCCGAAAAAAAAAACGACAGTGGTACCCCTTTCGTTTTTTTTTTTTGGGCGAAAAATTAAGTTTCTCCAATCTTCTCAAAACTCTGGATTCTGATAGAGGGCCATGAGACTTAAACCTGAGTGCAAAAATGGAGGCTCTAGACCCTTCCAGAGCTGAGATATCGAAACTCAAAAATTCGACCCAAAAAAAACGACAGTGGTGCCCCTTTCGTTTTTTTTTTTTTTTTTGGGTGAAAAATTAAGTTTTTCCAATCTTCTCAAATCTCTGGATTCTGATAGAGGGCAAGGAGACCTAAACCTGAGTGCAAAAATGGAGGCTCTAGACCCTTCCAGAGCTGAGCTATCGAAACTCAAAAATTCGACCTGAAAAAAATACGACAGTGGTACCCCTTTCATTTTTTTTTTTGAGGGGCGAAAAATGAAGTTTCTCCAATCTTCTCAAAACTCTGGATTCTGATAGAGGGCCATGAGACTTAAACCTGAGTGCAAAAATGGAGGCTCTAGACCCTTCCAGATCTGAGATATCGAAACTCAAAAATTCGACCCGAAAAAAAAAAACGACAGTGGTACCCCTATCGTTTTTTTTTTTGGGCGAAAAATTAAGTTTCTCCAATCTTCTCAAAACTCTGGATTCTGATAGAGGGCCAGGAGACATAAACCTGAGTCCAAAATGGAGGCTCTAGACCCTTCCAGAGCTGAGATATCGAAACTCAAAAATTCGACCCGAAAAAAAAAACGACAGTGGTACCCCTTTCGTTTTTTTTTTTTCGGGTGAAAAATTAAGTTTCTCCAATCTTCTCAAAACTCTGGATTCGGATAGAGGGCCATGAGACTTAAACCTGAGTGCAAAAATGGAGGCTCTAGACCCTTCCAGAGCTGAGATATCGAAACTCAAAAATTCGACCCAAAAAAAAAAACGACAGTGGTACCCCTTTCGTTTTTTGTTTTTTTTTGGTGAAAAATTAAGTTTTTCCAATCTTCTTAAAACTCTGGATTCTGATAGAGGGCCAGGAGACCTTAACCTGAGTGCAAAAATGGAGGCTCTAGACCCTTCCAGAGCTGAGCTATCGAAACTCAAAAATTCGACCTGAAAAAAAAACGACAGTGGTACCCCTTTCATTTTTTTTTTGAGGGGCGAAAAATGAAGTTTCTCCAATCTTCTCAAAACTCTGGATTCTGATAGAGGGCCATGAGACTTAAACCTGAGTGCAAAAATGGAGGCTCTAGACCCTTCCAGAGCTGAGATATCGAAACTCAAAAATTCGACCCGAAAAAAAAAAAAACGACAGTGGTACCCCTATCGGTTTTTTTTTTGGGCGAAAAATTAAGTTTCTCCAATCTTCTCAAAACTCTGGATTCTGATAGAGGGCCAGGAGACCTAAACCTGAGTGCAAAAATGGAGGCTCTAGACCCTTCCAGAGCTGAGATATCGAAACTCAAAAGTTCGACCCGAAAAAAAAACGACAGTGGTACCCCTTTCGTTTTTTTTGAGGGGCGAAAAATTAAGTTTCTCCAATCTTCTCAAAACTCTGGATTCCGATAGAGGGCCATGAGACTTAAACCTGAGTGCAAAAATGGAGGCTCTAGACCCTTCCAGAGCTGAGATATCGAAACTCAAAAAATTCGACCCGAAAAAAAAAAAACGACAGTGGTACCCCTTTCGTTTTTTTTTTTCGGGCGAAAAATGAAGTTTCTCCAATCTTCTCAAAACTCTGGATTCTGATAGAGGGCCAGGAGACATAAACCTGAGTGCAAAAATGGAGGCTCTAGACCCTTCCAGAGCTGAGATATCGAAACTCAAAAATTCGACCCGAAAAAAAACGACAGTGGTACCCCTTTTGTTTTGTTTTTTTGGGCGAAAAATTAAGTTTCTCCAATCTTCTCAAAACTCTGGATTCTGATAGAGGGCCAGGAGACATAAACCTGAGTGCAAAAATGGAGGCTCTAGACCCTTCCAGAGCTGAGATATCGAAACTCAAAAAATCGACCCGAAAAAAAAAACGACAGTGGTACCCCTTTCGTTTTTTTTTTTGGGCGAAAAATTAAGTTTCTCCAATCTTCTCAAAACTCTGGATTCTGATAGAGGGCCATGAGACTTAAACCTGAGTGCAAAAATGGAGGCTCTAGACCCTTCCAGAGCTGAGATATCGAAACTCAAAAATTCGACCCAAAAAAAACGACAATGGTGCCCCTTTCGTTTTTTTTTTTTTTTTTGGGTGAAAAATTAAGTTTTTCCAATCTTCTCAAATCTCTGGATTCTGATAGAGGGCAAGGAGACCTAAACCTGAGTGCAAAAATGGAGGCTCTAGACCCTTCCAGAGCTGAGCTATCGAAACTCAAAAATTCGACCTGAAAAAAATACGACAGTGGTACCCCTTTCATTTTTTTTTTGAGGGGCGAAAAATGAAGTTTCTCCAATCTTCTCAAAACTCTGGATTCTGATAGAGGGCCAGGAGACATAAACCTGAGTGCAAAAATGGAGGCTCTAGACCCTTCCAGAGCTGAGATATCGAAACTCAAAAATTCGACCTGAAAAAAAAAAACGACAGTGGTACCCCTTTCGGGTTTTTTATTTTTTCGGGCGAAAAATGAAGTTTCTCCAATCTTCTCAAAACTCTGGATTCTGATAGAGGGCCAGGAGACTTAAACCTGATTGCAAAAATGGAGGCTCTAGACCATTCCAGAGCTGAGATATCGAAACTGAAAAATTCGACCCGAAAAAAAAAACGACAGTGGTACCCCTTTCGTTTTTTTTTTCAGGCGAAAAATGAAGTTTCTCCAATCTTCTCAAAACTCTGGATTCTGATAGAGGGCCATGAGACTTAAACCTGAGTGCAAAAATGGAGGCTCTAGACCCTTCCAGAGCTGAGATATCGAAACTCAAAAATTCGACCCAAAAAAAAAACGACAGTGGTACCCCTTTCGGGGTTTTTTTTTGGGGGGCGAAAAATTACGTTTCTCCAATCTTCTCAAAACTCTGGATTCTGATAGAGGGCCATGAGACTTAAACCTGAGTGCAAAAATGGAGGCTCTAGACCCTTCCAGAGCTGAGATATCGAAACTCAAAAATTCGACCCAAAAAAAACGACAGTGGTGCCCCTTTCGTTTTTTTTTTTTTTTTGGGTGAAAAATTAAGTTTTTCCAATCTTCTCAAATCTCTGGATTCTGATAGAGGGCAAGGAGACCTAAACCTGAGTGCAAAAATGGAGGCTCTAGACCCTTCCAGAGCTGAGCTATCGAAACTCAAAAATTCGACCTGAAAAAAATACGACAGTGGTACCCCTTTCATTTTTTTTTTTGAGGGGCGAAAAATGAAGTTTCTCCAATCTTCTCAAAACGCTGGATTCTGATAGAGGGCCATGAGACTTAAACCTGAGTGCAAAAATGGAGGCTCTAGACCCTTCCAGATCTGAGATATCGAAACTCAAAAATTCGACCCGAAAAAAAAAAACGACAGTGGTACCCCTATCGTTTTTTTTTTTGGGCGAAAAATTAAGTTTCTCCAATCTTCTCAAAACTCTGGATTCTGATAGAGGGCCAGGAGACATAAACCTGAGTGCAAAAATGGAGGCTCTAGACCCTTCCAGAGCTGAGATATCGAAACTCAAAAATTCGACCCGAAAAAAAAAACGACAGTGGTACCCCTTTCGTTGTTTTTTTTTTGGGTGAAAAATTAAGTTTCTCCAATCTTCTCAAAACTCTGGATTCTGATAGAGGGCCATGAGACTTAAACCTGAGTGCAAAAATGGAGGCTCTAGAGTAGACCCTTCCAGAGCTGAGATATCGAAACTCAAAAATTCGACCCGAAAAAAAAAAACGACAGTGGTACCCCTTTCGTTTTTTTTTTTCAGGCGAAAAATGAAGTTTCTCCAATCTTCTCAAAACTCTGGATTCTGATAGAGGGCCATGAGACTTAAACCTGAGTGCAAAAATGGAGGCTCTAGAGTAGACCCTTCCAGAGCTGAGATATCGAAACTCAAAAATTCGACCCGAAAAAAAAACGACAGTGGTACCCCTTTCGTTTTTTTGTTTTTTTTTTTGAGGGGCGAAAAATCAAGTTTCTCCAATCTTCTCAAAACTCTGGAATCTGATAGAGGGCCATGAGACTTAAACATGAGTGCAAAAATTGAGGCTCTAGACCCTTCCAGAGCTGAGATATCGAAACTCAAAAATTCGACCCGAAAAAAAAAACGACAGTGGTACCCCTTTCGTTTTTTTTTTCGGGCGAAAAATGAGGTTTCTCCAATCTTCTCAAAACTCTGGATTCTGATAGAGGGCCATGAGACTTAAACCTGAGTGCAAAAATGGAGGCTCTAGAGTAGACCCTTCCAGAGCTGAAATATCAAAACTCAAAAATTCGACCCAAAAAAAAACGACAGTGGTACCCCTTTCGGTTTTTTTTTTTGGGCGAAAAATAAAGTTTCTCCAATCTTCTCAAAACTCTGGATTCTGATAGAGGGCCAGGAGACTTAAACCTGATTGCAAAAATGGAGGCTCTAGACCATTCCAGAGCTGAGATATCGAAACTGAAAAATTCGACCCGAAAAAAAAAAACGACAGTGGTACCCCTTTCGTTTTTTTTTTTCAGGCGAAAAATGAAGTTTCTCCAATCTTCTCAAAACTCTGGATTCTGATAGAGGGCCATGAGACTTAAACCTGAGTGCAAAAATGGAGGCTCTAGACCCTTCCAGAGCTGAGATATCGAAACTCAAAAATTCGACCCGAAAAAAAAACGACAGTGGTACCCCTTTCGTTTTTTTTTTTTTTTTTTGAGGGGCGAAAAATCAAGTTTCTCCAATCTTCTCAAAACTCTGGAATCTGATAGAGGGCCATGAGACTTAAACATGAGTGCAAAAATTGAGGCTCTAGACCCTTCCAGAGCTGAGATATCGAAACTCAAAAATTCGACCCGAAAAAAAAACGACAGTGGTACCCCTTTCGTTTTTTTTTTTCGGGCGAAAAATGAGGTTTCTCCAATCTTCTCAAAACTCTGGATTCTGATAGAGGGCCATGAGACTTAAACCTGAGTGCAAAAATGGAGGCTCTAGAGTAGACCCTTCCAGAGCTGAAATATCAAAACTCAAAAATTCGACCCAAAAAAAAACGACAGTGGTACCCCTTTCGGTTTTTTTTTTTGGGCGAAAAATAAAGTTTCTCCAATCTTCTCAAAACTCTGGATTCTGATAGAGGGCCAGGAGACATAAACCTGAGTGAAAAATGGAGGCTCTAGACCCTTCCAGAGCTGAGATATCGAAACTCAAAAATTCGACCCGAAAAAAAAAAACACAGTGGTACCCCTTTCGTTTTTTTTTTGGATCTGGACTCTGGATTCTGATAGAGGGCCAGGAGACATAAACCTGAGTGCAAAAATTGAGGCTCTAGACCCTTCCAGATCTGAGATATCGAAACTCAAAAATTTGACCCGAAAAAAAAAACCGACAGTGGTACCCCTTTTGTTTTTTTTTTGGGCGAAAAATTAAGTTTCTCCAATCTTCTCAAAACTCTGGATTCTGATAGAGGGCCAGGAGACCTAAACCTGAGTGCAAAAATGGAGGCTCTAGACCCTTCCAGAGCTGAGCTATCGAAACTCAAAAATTCGACCTGAAAAAAAAAACGACAGTGGTACCCCTTTCATTTTTTTTTTGAGGGGCGAAAAATGAAGTTTCTCCAATCTTCTCAAAACTCTGGATTCTGATAGAGGGCCATGAGACTTAAACCTGAGTGCAAAAATGGAGTCTCTAGACCCTTCCAGAGCTGATATATCGAAACTCAAAAATTTGACCCGAAAAAAAAAAAACGACAGTGGTACCCCTATCGGGTTTTTTTTTGGGCGAAAAATTAAGTTTCTCCAATCTTCTCAAAACTCTGGATTCTGATAGAGGGCCAGGAGACATAAACCTGAGTGCAAAAATGGAGGCTCTAGACCCTTCCAGAGCTGAGATATCGAAACTCAAAAATTCGACCCGAAAAAAAAAAACGACAGTGGTACCCCTTTCGTTTTTTTTTTTTGGGTGAAAAATTAAGTTTCTCCAATCTTCTCAAAACTCTGGATTCGGATAGAGGGCCATGAGACTTAAACCTGAGTGCAAAAATGGAGGCTCTAGACCCTTCCAGAGCTGAGATATCGAAACTCAAAAATTCGACCCAAAAAAAAAAACGACAGTGGTACCCCTTTCGTTTTTTTTTTTTTTTGGGTGAAAAATTAAGTTTTTCCAATCTTCTCAAAACTCTGGATTCTGATAGAGGGCCAGGAGACCTAAACCTGAGTGCAAAAATGGAGGCTCTAGACCCTTCCAGAGCTGAGCTATCGAAACTCAAAAATTCGACCTGAAAAAAAAACGACAGTGGTACCCCTTTCATTTTTTTTTTGAGGGGCGAAAAATGAAGTTTCTCCAATCTTCTCAAAACTCTGGATTCTGATAGAGGGCCATGAGACTTAAACCTGAGTGCAAAAATGGAGGCTCTAGACCCTTCCAGAGCTGAGATATCGAAACTCAAAAATTCGACCCGAAAAAAAAAAACGACAGTGGTACCCCTTTCGTTTTTTTTTTTTGGGTGAAAAATTAAGTTTCTCCAATCTTCTCAAAACTCTGGATTCTGATAGAGGGCCAAGAGACCTAAACCTGAGTGCAAAAATGGAGGCTCTAGACCCTTCCAGAGCTGAGATATCGAAACTCAAAAGTTCGACCCGAAAAAAAAACGACAGTGGTACCCCTTTCGTTTTTTTTGAGGGGCGAAAAATTAAGTTTCTCCAATCTTCTCAAAACTCTGGATTCCGATAGAGGGCCATGAGACTTAAACCTGAGTGCAAAAATTGAGGCTCTAGACCCTTCCAGAGCTGAGATATCGAAACTCAAAAAATTCGACCCGAAAAAAAAACGACAGTGGTACCCCTTTTGTTTTGTTTTTTTGGGCGAAAAATTAAGTTTCTCCAATCTTCTCAAAACTCTGGATTCTGATAGAGGGCCAGGAGACATAAACCTGAGTGCAAAAATGGAGGCTCTAGACCCTTCCAGAGCTGAGATATCGAAACTCAAAAATTCGACCCGAAAAAAAACGACAGTGGTACCCCTTTTGTTTTGTTTTTTTGGGCGAAAAATTAAGTTTCTCCAATCTTCTCAAAACTCTGGATTCTGATAGAGGGCCAGGAGACATAAACCTGAGTGCAAAAATGGAGGCTAGACCCTTCCAGAGCTGAGATATCGAAACTCAAAAAATCGACCCGAAAAAAAAAACGACAGTGGTACCCCTTTCGTTTTTTTTTTTTGGGCGAAAAATTAAGTTTCTCCAATCTTCTCAAAACTCTGGATTCTGATAGAGGGCCATGAGACTTAAACCTGAGTGCAAAAATGGAGGCTCTAGACCCTTCCAGAGCTGAGATATCGAAACTCAAAAATTCGACCCAAAAAAAACGACAGTGGTACCCCTTTCATTTTTTTTTTTGAGGGGCGAAAAATGAAGTTTCTCCAATCTTCTCAAAACTCTGGATTCTGATAGAGGGCCATGAGACTTAAACCTGAGTGCAAAAATGGAGGCTCTAGACCCTTCCAGATCTGAGATATCGAAACTCAAAAATTCGACCCGAAAAAAAAAAACGACAGTGGTACCCCTATCGTTTTTTTTTTTGGGCGAAAAATTAAGTTTCTCCAATCTTCTCAAAACTCTGGATTCTGATAGAGGGCCAGGAGACATAAACCTGAGTCCAAAATGGAGGCTCTAGACCCTTCCAGAGCTGAGATATCGAAACTCAAAAATTCGACCCGAAAAAAAAAACGACAGTGGTACCCCTTTCGTTTTTTTTTTTTCGGGTGAAAAATTAAGTTTCTCCAATCTTCTCAAAACTCTGGATTCGGATAGAGGGCCATGAGACTTAAACCTGAGTGCAAAAATGGAGGCTCTAGACCCTTCCAGAGCTGAGATATCGAAACTCAAAAATTCGACCCAAAAAAAAAAACGACAGTGGTACCCCTTTCGTTTTTTGTTTTTTTTTGGTGAAAAATTAAGTTTTTCCAATCTTCTTAAAACTCTGGATTCTGATAGAGGGCCAGGAGACCTTAACCTGAGTGCAAAAATGGAGGCTCTAGACCCTTCCAGAGCTGAGCTATCGAAACTCAAAAATTCGACCTGAAAAAAAAACGACAGTGGTACCCCTTTCATTTTTTTTTTGAGGGGCGAAAAATGAAGTTTCTCCAATCTTCTCAAAACTCTGGATTCTGATAGAGGGCCATGAGACTTAAACCTGAGTGCAAAAATGGAGGCTCTAGACCCTTCCAGAGCTGAGATATCGAAACTCAAAAATTCGACCCGAAAAAAAAAAAAACGACAGTGGTACCCCTATCGGTTTTTTTTTTGGGCGAAAAATTAAGTTTCTCCAATCTTCTCAAAACTCTGGATTCTGATAGAGGGCCAGGAGACCTAAACCTGAGTGCAAAAATGGAGGCTCTAGACCCTTCCAGAGCTGAGATATCGAAACTCAAAAGTTCGACCCGAAAAAAAAACGACAGTGGTACCCCTTTCGTTTTTTTTGAGGGGCGAAAAATTAAGTTTCTCCAATCTTCTCAAAACTCTGGATTCCGATAGAGGGCCATGAGACTTAAACCTGAGTGCAAAAATGGAGGCTCTAGACCCTTCCAGAGCTGAGATATCGAAACTCAAAAAATTCGACCCGAAAAAAAAAAAACGACAGTGGTACCCCTTTCGTTTTTTTTTTTCGGGCGAAAAATGAAGTTTCTCCAATCTTCTCAAAACTCTGGATTCTGATAGAGGGCCAGGAGACATAAACCTGAGTGCAAAAATGGAGGCTCTAGACCCTTCCAGAGCTGAGATATCGAAACTCAAAAATTCGACCCGAAAAAAAACGACAGTGGTACCCCTTTTGTTTTGTTTTTTTGGGCGAAAAATTAAGTTTCTCCAATCTTCTCAAAACTCTGGATTCTGATAGAGGGCCAGGAGACATAAACCTGAGTGCAAAAATGGAGGCTCTAGACCCTTCCAGAGCTGAGATATCGAAACTCAAAAAATCGACCCGAAAAAAAAAACGACAGTGGTACCCCTTTCGTTTTTTTTTTTGGGCGAAAAATTAAGTTTCTCCAATCTTCTCAAAACTCTGGATTCTGATAGAGGGCCATGAGACTTAAACCTGAGTGCAAAAATGGAGGCTCTAGACCCTTCCAGAGCTGAGATATCGAAACTCAAAAATTCGACCCAAAAAAAACGACAATGGTGCCCCTTTCGTTTTTTTTTTTTTTTTGGGTGAAAAATTAAGTTTTTCCAATCTTCTCAAATCTCTGGATTCTGATAGAGGGCAAGGAGACCTAAACCTGAGTGCAAAAATGGAGGCTCTAGACCCTTCCAGAGCTGAGCTATCGAAACTCAAAAATTCGACCTGAAAAAAATACGACAGTGGTACCCCTTTCATTTTTTTTTTGAGGGGCGAAAAATGAAGTTTCTCCAATCTTCTCAAAACTCTGGATTCTGATAGAGGGCCAGGAGACATAAACCTGAGTGCAAAAATGGAGGCTCTAGACCCTTCCAGAGCTGAGATATCGAAACTCAAAAATTCGACCTGAAAAAAAAAAACGACAGTGGTACCCCTTTCGGGTTTTTTATTTTTTCGGGCGAAAAATGAAGTTTCTCCAATCTTCTCAAAACTCTGGATTCTGATAGAGGGCCAGGAGACTTAAACCTGATTGCAAAAATGGAGGCTCTAGACCATTCCAGAGCTGAGATATCGAAACTGAAAAATTCGACCCGAAAAAAAAAACGACAGTGGTACCCCTTTCGTTTTTTTTTTCAGGCGAAAAATGAAGTTTCTCCAATCTTCTCAAAACTCTGGATTCTGATAGAGGGCCATGAGACTTAAACCTGAGTGCAAAAATGGAGGCTCTAGACCCTTCCAGAGCTGAGATATCGAAACTCAAAAATTCGACCCAAAAAAAAAACGACAGTGGTACCCCTTTCGGGGTTTTTTTTTGGGGGGGCGAAAAATTACGTTTCTCCAATCTTCTCAAAACTCTGGATTCTGATAGAGGGCCATGAGACTTAAACCTGAGTGCAAAAATGGAGGCTCTAGACCCTTCCAGAGCTGAGATATCGAAACTCAAAAATTCGACCCAAAAAAAACGACAGTGGTGCCCCTTTCGTTTTTTTTTTTTTTTTGGGTGAAAAATTAAGTTTTTCCAATCTTCTCAAATCTCTGGATTCTGATAGAGGGCAAGGAGACCTAAACCTGAGTGCAAAAATGGAGGCTCTAGACCCTTCCAGAGCTGAGCTATCGAAACTCAAAAATTCGACCTGAAAAAAATACGACAGTGGTACCCCTTTCATTTTTTTTTTTGAGGGGCGAAAAATGAAGTTTCTCCAATCTTCTCAAAACGCTGGATTCTGATAGAGGGCCATGAGACTTAAACCTGAGTGCAAAAATGGAGGCTCTAGACCCTTCCAGATCTGAGATATCGAAACTCAAAAATTCGACCCGAAAAAAAAAAACGACAGTGGTACCCCTATCGTTTTTTTTTTTGGGCGAAAAATTAAGTTTCTCCAATCTTCTCAAAACTCTGGATTCTGATAGAGGGCCAGGAGACATAAACCTGAGTGCAAAAATGGAGGCTCTAGACCCTTCCAGAGCTGAGATATCGAAACTCAAAAATTCGACCCGAAAAAAAAAACGACAGTGGTACCCCTTTCGTTGTTTTTTTTTTGGGTGAAAAATTAAGTTTCTCCAATCTTCTCAAAACTCTGGATTCGGATAGAGGGCCATGAGACTTAAACCTGAGTGCAAAAATGGAGGCTCTAGACCCTTCCAGAGCTGAGATATCGAAACTCAAAAATTCGACCCAAAAAAAAAAACGACAGTGGTACCCCTTTCGTTTTTTTTTTTTTTTTGGTGAAAAATTAAGTTTTTCCAATCTTCTTAAAACTCTGGATTCTGATAGAGGGCCAGGAGACCTTAACCTGAGTGCAAAAATGGAGGCTCTAGACCCTTCCAGAGCTGAGCTATCGAAACTCAAAAATTCGACCTGAAAAAAAAACGACAGTGGTACCCCTTTCATTTTTTTTTTGAGGGGCGAAAAATGAAGTTTCTCCAATCTTCTCAAAACTCTGGATTCTGATAGAGGGCCATGAGACTTAAACCTGAGTGCAAAAATGGAGGCTCTAGACCCTTCCAGAGCTGAGATATCGAAACTCAAAAATTCGACCCGAAAAAAAAAAAAACGACAGTGGTACCCCTATCGGTTTTTTTTTTGGGCGAAAAATTAAGTTTCTCCAATCTTCTCAAAACTCTGGATTCTGATAGAGGGCCAGGAGACCTAAACCTGAGTGCAAAAATGGAGGCTCTAGACCCTTCCAGAGCTGAGATATCGAAACTCAAAAGTTCGACCCGAAAAAAAAACGACAGTGGTACCCCTTTCGTTTTTTTTGAGGGGCGAAAAATTAAGTTTCTCCAATCTTCTCAAAACTCTGGATTCCGATAGAGGGCCATGAGACTTAAACCTGAGTGCAAAAATGGAGGCTCTAGACCCTTCCAGAGCTGAGATATCGAAACTCAAAAAATTCGACCCGAAAAAAAAAAAACGACAGTGGTACCCCTTTCGTTTTTTTTTTTCGGGCGAAAAATGAAGTTTCTCCAATCTTCTCAAAACTCTGGATTCTGATAGAGGGCCAGGAGACATAAACCTGAGTGCAAAAATGGAGGCTCTAGACCCTTCCAGAGCTGAGATATCGAAACTCAAAAATTCGACCCGAAAAAAAACGACAGTGGTACCCCTTTTGTTTTGTTTTTTTGGGCGAAAAATTAAGTTTCTCCAATCTTCTCAAAACTCTGGATTCTGATAGAGGGCCAGGAGACATAAACCTGAGTGCAAAAATGGAGGCTCTAGACCCTTCCAGAGCTGAGATATCGAAACTCAAAAAATCGACCCGAAAAAAAAAACGACAGTGGTACCCCTTTCGTTTTTTTTTTTGGGCGAAAAATTAAGTTTCTCCAATCTTCTCAAAACTCTGGATTCTGATAGAGGGCCATGAGACTTAAACCTGAGTGCAAAAATGGAGGCTCTAGACCCTTCCAGAGCTGAGATATCGAAACTCAAAAATTCGACCCAAAAAAAACGACAGTGGTGCCCCTTTCGTTTTTTTTTTTTTTTTGGGTGAAAAATTAAGTTTTTCCAATCTTCTCAAATCTCTGGATTCTGATAGAGGGCAAGGAGACCTAAACCTGAGTGCAAAAATGGAGGCTCTAGACCCTTCCAGAGCTGAGCTATCGAAACTCAAAAATTCGACCTGAAAAAAATACGACAGTGGTACCCCTTTCATTTTTTTTTTGAGGGGCGAAAAATGAAGTTTCTCCAATCTTCTCAAAACTCTGGATTCTGATAGAGGGCCAGGAGACATAAACCTGAGTGCAAAAATGGAGGCTCTAGACCCTTCCAGAGCTGAGATATCGAAACTCAAAAATTCGACCTGAAAAAAAAAAACGACAGTGGTACCCCTTTCGGGTTTTTTATTTTTTCGGGCGAAAAATGAAGTTTCTCCAATCTTCTCAAAACTCTGGATTCTGATAGAGGGCCAGGAGACTTAAACCTGATTGCAAAAATGGAGGCTCTAGACCATTCCAGAGCTGAGATATCGAAACTGAAAAATTCGACCCGAAAAAAAAAACGACAGTGGTACCCCTTTCGTTTTTTTTTTCAGGCGAAAAATGAAGTTTCTCCAATCTTCTCAAAACTCTGGATTCTGATAGAGGGCCATGAGACTTAAACCTGAGTGCAAAAATGGAGGCTCTAGACCCTTCCAGAGCTGAGATATCGAAACTCAAAAATTCGACCCAAAAAAAAAACGACAGTGGTACCCCTTTCGGGTTTTTTTTTTGGGGGGCGAAAAATTACGTTTCTCCAATCTTCTCAAAACTCTGGATTCTGATAGAGGGCCATGAGACTTAAACCTGAGTGCAAAAATGGAGGCTCTAGACCCTTCCAGAGCTGAGATATCGAAACTCAAAAATTCGACCCGAAAAAAAAACGACAGTGGTACCCCTTTCGTTTTTTTTTTTTTTGAGGGGCGAAAAATCAAGTTTCTCCAATCTTCTCAAAACTCTGGAATCTGATAGAGGGCCATGAGACTTAAACATGAGTGCAAAAATTGAGGCTCTAGACCCTTCCAGAGCTGAGATATCGAAACTCAAAAATTCGACCCGAAAAAAAAAACGACAGTGGTACCCCTTTCGGTTTTTTTTTTTCGGGCGAAAAATTAGGTTTCTCCAATCTTCTCAAAACTCTGGATTCTGATAGAGGGCCATGAGACTTAAACCTGAGTGCAAAAATGGAGGCTCTAGACCAGCCTTTCTCAAACTTTTTTCAGTCAGGGCACCTTTCAAAAGTGCATAAAATCTCAAGGCACCCCAGTGTAAAATATAATTTAAAAACACTGCATAACCCAAATGTAAATGTCTTGTTTAGTTAGACTGAACAGAGCATAATATGAACTGTAAATAACAATAATAATAAAAACTGTATAGTACCTTTAAAAACAAAGGATAGCAAGGTAATTCACAAAATAATTAATCAGAGACACAAATGCCATAAAACCGTAAGAGGTGGACCGCCCAATAACAAATCCAGACCAGGAGAACTCAAATGAAGTGCAGGATGCAGTTAAAATAAAATAAAAAGGGGAAGACATTAATATACATATATATATATATATATATATATATATATATATATATATATATATATACAATGCAATAAGAAAAAGATGCATGTTAAAAAATGCACCAGAGATAAGCAGGAATGTTTTTCCATATAGTGTTTGTTTTTTATCCGTGCCATGCACATGCACATGCACACACACACACACACACACACCCACATACACATACACTCACACACACAAACAATAATCCACAACGAGAGAGGGAGAACGATCTACATGCGTGCATGCAGCGCGTATACGCGCTTACACAAGCCGGGGGTGGGTGTGACCACAATCGAGACGTGAGCCTGGTGCGACGCACACAGCCGCCCTATCCTAGCAGGGTTGGATGAGAGGTGGTCAGGTGTCTTTTAAGTTTGCGGAATCATCCCTTGGTTTGATAGTATATTAGACACAACGGGAGAGGGCATGTTGCATCCCCAGTACTGAAGAAGTAGGCTGAGGCTCCATTTCACAGAAAAACTGTCCGGTTTTTGGGGGGATTTTCTTTTCAAAAAAAAAAAAAAGATCCACAATGCTGTAACTAAAGTGACCTAAATTTACGTTTATTTTTACGTTTCTGTCAGTCTGAGGTGTTGTTGCTATAACGCGTTGCTATTGATTGCGTCACTTCCATCAAGTTTCGTGTCTTGCGAGACGGATTTTTATGCTTAATTTTATATATTTATCTAAAATGAATTTACAATTTTATTAATACGTTCATATGTTTAAAAAGAAGAATGTAAATATGTAAATTCAAATATATTTATATATGAAATGTCAGTTGTTTTTTTATTTTATTTTTTTATTTTTTTTTAGCCTACGTAATTTTTTGGCGGCACCCCAGACACAGTCAGGGGCACCCCAGTGTGCCGCGGCACCCACTTTGAGAAAGGCTGCTCTAGACCCTTCCAGAGCTGAAATATCAAAACTCGAAAATTCGACCCAAAAAAAAACGACAGTGGTACCCCTTTCGGTTTTTTTTTTTGGGCGAAAAATAAAGTTTCTCCAATCTTCTCAAAACTCTGGATTCTGATAGAGGGCCAGGAGACATAAACCTGAGTGCAAAAATGGAGGCTCTAGACCCTTCCAGAGCTGAGATATCGAAACTCAAAAATTCGACCCGAAAAAAAAAAACCACAGTGGTACCCCTTTCAAATTGAGGCTCTAGACCCTTCCAGAGCTGAGATATCGAAACTCAAAAATTCGTCCCGAAAAAAAAATGACAGTGGTACCCCTTTCGGTTTTTTTTTTCGGGCAAAAAATGAAGTTTCTCCAATCTTCTCAAAACTCTGGATTCTGATAGAGGGCCAGGAGACATAAACCTGAGTGCAAAAATGGAGGCTCTAGACGCTTCCAGAGCTGAGATATCGAAACTCAAAAATTCGACCCGAAAAAAAACGACAGTGGTACCCCTTTTGTTTTGTTTTTTTGGGCGAAAAATTAAGTTTCTCCAATCTTCTCAAAACTCTGGATTCTGATAGAGGGCCAGGAGACATAAACCTGAGTGCAAAAATGGAGGCTCTAGACCCTTCCAGAGCTGAGATATCGAAACTCCAAAAATCGACCCGAAAAAAAAAACGACAGTGGTACCCCTTTCGTTTTTTTTTGGGGGCGAAAAATTA
Organism: Pimephales promelas; assembly: GCF_988280905.1. NCBI lineage: Eukaryota > Metazoa > Chordata > Actinopteri > Cypriniformes > Leuciscidae > Pimephales > Pimephales promelas. Next base: position 32,608,930 of record NC_142771.1, read on the forward strand.
AGTTTCTCCAATCTTCTCAAAACTCTGGATTCTGATAGAGGGCCATGAGACTTAAACCTGAGTGCAAAAATGGAGGCTCTAGACCCTTCCAGAGCTGAGATATCGAAACTCAAAAATTCGACCCAAAAAAAACGACAGTGGTACCCCTTTCGTTTTTTTTTTTTTTTTGGGTGAAAAATTAAGTTTTTCCAATCTTCTCAAATCTCTGGATTCTGATAGAGGGCAAGGAGACCTAAACCTGAGTGCAAAAATGGAGGCTCTAGACCCTTCCAGAGCTGAGCTATCGAAACTCAAAAATTCGACCTGAAAAAAAAACGACAGTGGTACCCCTTTCATTTTTTTTTTTGAGGGGCGAAAAATGAAGTTTCTCCAATCTTCTCAAAACTCTGGATTCTGATAGAGGGCCATGAGACTTAAACCTGAGTGCAAAAATGGAGGCTCTAGACCCTTCCAGATCTGAGATATCGAAACTCAAAAATTCGACCCGAAAAAAAAAAACGACAGTGGTACCCCTATCGTGTTTTTTTTGGGCGAAGAATTAAGTTTCTCCAATCTTCTCAAAACTCTGGATTCTGATAGAGGGCCAGGAGACCTAAACCTGAGTGCAAAAATGGAGGCTCTAGACCCTTCCAGACCTGAGATATCGAAACTCAAAAATTCGACCTGAAAAAAAAAAAACGACAGTGGTACCCTTTTCGGGTTTTTTATTTTTTCGGGCGAAAAATGAAGTTTCTCCAATCTTCTCAAAACTCTGGATTCTGATAGAGGGCCAGGAGACTTAAACCTGATTGCAAAAATGGAGGCTCTAGACCATTCCAGAGCTGAGATATCGAAACTCAAAAATTCGACCCGAAAAAAAAAACGACAGTGGTACCCCTTTCGTTTTTTTTTTCAGGCGAAAAATGAAGTTTCTCCAATCTTCTCAAAACTCTGGATTCTGATAGAGGGCCAGGAGACATAAACCTAAGTGCAAAAATGGAGGCTCTAGACCCTTCCAGAGCTGAGATATCGAAACTCAAAAATTCGACCCAAAAAAAAAAACGACAGTGGTACCCCTTTCGTTTTTTTTTTTTGGGGGGGCGAAAAATTACGTTTCTCCAATCTCCTCAAAACTCTGGATTCTGATAGAGGGCCATGAGACTTAAACCTGAGTGCAAAAATGGAGGCTCTAGACCCTTCCAGAGCTGAGATATTGAAACTCAAAAATTCGACCCGAAAGAAAAACGACAGTGGTACCCCTTTCGTTTTTTTTTTTTTGGGCGAAAAATCAAGTTTCTCCAATCTTCTCAAAACTCTGGAATCTGATAGAGGGCCAGGAGACTTAAACATGAGTGCAAAAATTGAGGCTCTAGACCTTTCCAGAGCTGAGATATCAAAACTCAAAAGTTCGACCCCCAAAAAAAAACGACAGTGGTACCCCTTTCGTTTTTTTTTTCGGGCGAAAAATGAAGTTTCTCCAATCTTCTCAAAACTCTGGATTTTGATAGAGGGCCAGGAGACATAAACCTGAGTGCAAAAATGGAGGCTCTAGACCCTTCCAGAGCTGAGATATCGAAACTCAAAAATTCAACCCGAAAAAAAAAACGAAAGTGGTACCCCTTTCGTTTTTTTTTTTGGTGTGAAAAATTAAGTTTCTCCAATCTTCTCAAAACTCTGGATTCTGATAGAGGGCCAGGAGACATAAACCTGAGTGCAAAAATTGATGCTCTAGACCCTTCCAGAGCTGAGATATCGAAACTCAAAAATTCGACCCGAAAAACCACAATCGAGACGTGAGCCTGGTGCGACGCACACAGCCGCCCTATCCTAGCAGGGTTGGATGAGAGGTGGTCAGGTGTCTTTTAAGTTTGCGGAATCATCCCTTGGTTTGATAGTATATTAGACACAACGGGAGAGGGCATGTTGCATCCCCAGTACTGAAGAAGTAGGCTGAGGCTCCATTTCACAGAAAAACTGTCCGGTTCTTGGGGGATTTTCTTTTCAAAAAAAAAAAAAAGATCCACAATGCTGTAACTAAAGTGACCTAAATTTACGTTTATTTTTACTTTTCTGTCAGTCTGAGGTGTTGTTGCTATAACGCGTTGCTATGGATTGCGTCACTTCCGTCAAGTTTCGTGTCTTGCGAGACGGATTTTTATGCTTAATTTTATATATTTATCTAAAATGAATTTACAATTTTATTAATACGTTCATATGTTTAAAAAGAAGAATGTAAATATGTAAATTCAAATATATTTATATATGAAATGTCAGTTGTTTTTTTATTTTATTTTTTTATTTTTTTTTAGCCTACGTAATTTTTTGGCGGCACCCCAGACACAGTCAGGGGGCACCACAGTGTGCCACGGCACCCACTTTGAGAAAGGCTGCTCTAGACCCTTCCAGAGCTGAAATATCAAAACTCAAAAATTCGACCCAAAAAAAAACGACAGTGGTACCCCTTTCGTTTTTTTTTTTGGGCGAAAAATAAAGTTTCTCCAATCTTCTCAAAACTCTGGATTCTGATAGAGGGCCAGGAGACATAAACCTGAGTGCAAAAATGGAGGCTCTAGACCCTTCCAGAGCTGAGATATCGAAACTCAAAAATTCGACCTGAAAAAAAAAAACACAGTGGTACCCCTTTCGTTTTTTTTGGGGGGCGAAAAATTAAGTTTCTCCAATCTTCTCAAAACTCTGGATTCTGATAGAGGGCCATGAGACTTAAACCTGAGTGCAAAAATTGAGGCTCTAGACCCTTCCAGAGCTGAGAAATCGAAACTCAAAAATTCGTCCCGAAAAAAAAATGACAGTGGTACCCCTTTCGTTTTTTTTTTTTCGGGCAAAAAATGAAGTTTCTCCAATCTTCTCAAAACTCTGGATTCTGATAGAGGGCCAGGAGACATAAACCTGAGTGCAAAAATTGAGGCTCTAGACCCTTCCAGAGCTGAGATATCGGATCTCAAAAATTTGACCCGAAAAAAAAAACCGACAGTGGTAGCCCTTTCGTTTTTTTTGGGCGAAAAATATGTTTCTCCAATCTTCTCAAAACACTGGATTCTGATAGAGGGCCAGGAGACATAAACCTGATTGCAAAAATGGAGGCTCTAGACCCTTCCAGAGCTGAGATATCGAACCTCAAAAATTCGACCCGAAAAAAAACCGACAGTGGTACCCCTTTCGTTTTTTTTGGGGGGGGCGAAAAATTAAATTTCTCCAATCTTCTCAAAACTCTGGATTTTGATAGAGGGCCAGGAGACTTAAACCTGAGTGCAAAAATGGAGGCTCTAGACCCTTCCAGAGCTGAGATATCGAAACTCAAAAAATCGACCCGAAAAAAAAAAACGACAGTGGTACCCCTTTCGTTTTTTTTTTGGGGCGAAAAATTAAGTTTTTCCAATCTTCTCAAATCTCTGGATTCTGATAGAGGGCAAGGAGACCTAAACCTGAGTGCAAAAATGGAGGCTCTAGACCCTTCCAGAGCTGAGCTATCGAAACTCAAAAATTCGACCTGAAAAAAAAAACGACAGTGGTACCCCTTTCATTTTTTTTTTTTTTTTGAGGGGCGAAAAATGAAGTTTCTCCAATCTTCTCAAAACTCTGGATTCTGATAGAGGGCCATGAGACTTAAACCTGAGTGCAAAAATGGAGGCTCTAGACCCTTCCAGATCTGAGATATCGAAACTCAAAAATTCGACCCGAAAAAAAAAAACGACAGTGGTACCCCTATCGTTTTTTTTTTTGGGCGAAAAATTAAGTTTCTCCAATCTTCTCAAAACTCTGGATTCTGATAGAGGGCCAGGAGACCTAAACCTGAGTGCAAAAATGGAGGCTCTAGACCCTTCCAGAGCTGAGATATCGAAACTCAAAAGTTCAACCCGAAAAAAAAACGACAGTGGTCCACTTTTCGTTTTTTTTGAGGGGCGAAAAATTAAGTTTCTCCAATCTTCTCAAAACTCTGGATTCCGATAGAGGGCCATGAGACTTAAACCTGAGTGCAAAAATGGAGGCTCTAGACCCTTCCAGAGCTGAGATATCGAAACTCAAAAAATTCGACCCGAAAAAAAAACGACAGTGGTACCCCTTTCGTTTTGTTTTTTTTTTGGGCGAAAAATTAAGTTTCTCCAATCTTCTCAAAACTCTGAATTCTGATAGAGGGCCATGAGTCTTAAACCTGAGTGCAAAAATGAAGGGCTCTAGACCCTTCCAAAGCTGAGATATCGAAACTCAAAAATTCGACCCGAAAAAAAAAAACGACAGTGGTACCCCTTTCGTTTTTTGTTTTTTTTTTCGGGCCAAAAATTAAGTTTCTCCAATCTTCTGAAAACTCTGGATTCTGATAGAGGGCCAGGAGACATAAACCTGAGTGCAAAAATGGAGGCTCTAGCCCCTTCCAGAGCTGAGATATCGAAACTCAAAAATTCGACCTGAAAAAAAAAAAACGACAGTGGTACCCCTTTCGGGTTTTTTATTTTTTCAGGCGAAAAATGAAGTTTCTCCAATCTTCTCAAAACTCTGGATTCTGGTAGAGGGCCAGGAGACTTAAACCTGATTGCAAAAATGGAGGCTCTAGACCATTCCAGAGCTGAGATATCGAAACTCAAAAATTCGACCCGAAAAAAAAAACGACAGTGGTACCCCTTTCGTTTTTTTTTCAGGCGAAAAATGAAGTTTCTCCAATCTTCTCAAAACTCTGGATTCTGATAGAGGGCCAGGAGACATAAACCTGAGTGCAAAAATGGAGGCTCTAGACCCTTCCAGAGCTGAGATATCGAAACTCAAAAATTCGACCCAAAAAAAAAACGACAGTGGTACCCCTTTCGTTTTTTTTGGGAGGCGAAAAATTAAGTTTCTCCAATCTTCTCAAAACTCTGGATTCTGATAGAGGGCCATGAGACTTAAACCTGAGTGCAAAAATTGAGGCTCTAGACCCTTCCAGAGCTGAGATATCGAAACTCAAAAATTCGTCCCGAAAAAAAAATGACAGTGGTACCCCTTTCGTTTTTTTTTTTTTCGGGCAAAAAATGAAGTTTCTCCAATCTTCTCAAAACTCTGGATTCTGATAGAGGGCCAGGAGACTTAAACCTGATTGCAAAAATGGAGGCTCTAGACCATTCCAGAGCTGAGATATCGAAACTCAAAAATTCGACCCGAAAAAAAAAACGACAGTGGTACCCCTTTCGTTTTTTTTTCAGGCGAAAAATGAAGTTTCTCCAATCTTCTCAAAACTCTGGATTCTGATAGAGGGCCAGGAGACATAAACCTGAGTGCAAAAATGGAGGCTCTAGACCCTTCCAGAGCTGAGATATCGAAACTCAAAAATTCGACCCAAAAAAAAAACGACAGTGGTACCCCTTTCGTTTTTTTTGGGAGGCGAAAAATTAAGTTTCTCCAATCTTCTCAAAACTCTGGATTCTGATAGAGGGCCATGAGACTTAAACCTGAGTGCAAAAATTGAGGCTCTAGACCCTTCCAGAGCTGAGATATCGAAACTCAAAAATTTGACCCGAAAAAAAAAAAACCGACAGTGGTACCCCTTTCGTTTTTTTTTTGAGTGAAAAATTATGTTTCTCCAATCTTCTCAAACACTGGATTCTGATAGAGGGCCATGAGACATAAACCTGAATGCAAAAATGGAGGCTCTAGACTCTTCCAGAGCTGAGATATCGAAACTCAAAAATTCGACCCGAAAAAAAACCGACAGTGGTACCCCTTTCGTTTTTTTTTTGGGGGGGGGGGCGAAAAATTAAGTTTCTCCAATCTTCTCAAAACTCTGGATTCTGATAGAGGGCCATGAGACTTAAACCTGAGTGCAAAAATGGAGGCTCTAGACCCTTCCAGAGCTGAGATATCGAAACTCAAAAATTCGACCCAAAAAAAAAAACGACAGTGGTACCCCTTTCGTTTTTTTTTTTGGGCGAAAAATTAAGTTTCTCCAATCTTCTCAAAACTCTGGATTCTGATAGAGGGCCAGGAGACATAAACCTGAGTGCAAAAATGGAGGCTCTAGACCCTTCCAGAGCTGAGATATCGAAACTCAAAAATTCGACCCAAAAAAAAAAACGACAGTGGTACCCCTTTCGTTTTTTTTTTTTCGGGCGAAAAATGAAGTTTCTCCAATCTTCTCAAAACTCTGGATTCTGATAGAGGGCCAGGAGACATAAACCTGATTGCAAAAATGGAGGCTCTAGACCCTTCCAGAGCTGAGATATCGAAACTCAAAAATTCGACCCGAAAAAAAAAAACGACAGTGGTACCCCTTTCGTTTTTTTTTTTTTGGGTGAAAAAATAAGTTTCTCCAATCTTCTTGAAACTCTGGATTCTGATAGAGGGCCATGGGACTTAGATCTGAGTGCAAAAATGGAGAATCTAGACTATTCCAGAGCTGAGCTATTGAGATATTTATAATGGCATAAATGCTATGGGATCTCAATATCTCAGCTCTGGAAGGGTCTAGATACTCCATTTTTGCACTCACGTCTAAGTCCCTTGGTCCTCTATCAGAATCCAGAGTTTCAAGAAGATCAGAGAAACTCAAAATTTCGACCCCAACAAAAAAACGACAGTGGTACCCCTGTCGTTTTTTTTTTTTTTTTTTTGGTGCGAAAAAATAAGTTTCTCCAATCTTCTTGAAACTCTTTATTCTGATAGAGGGCCGTGGGACTTAGACCTGAGTGCAAAAATCAAGGCTCTTGACCCTTCCAGAGCTGGGATATTGAGATATTTATAATGGCATAAATGCTATGGGATCTCAATATCTCAGCTCTGGAAGGGTCTAGATACTCCATTTTTGCACTCACGTCTAAGTCCCATGGTCCTCTATCAGAAGTCAGAGTTTCAAGAACATCAGAGAAACTCAAAATGTTGACCCCCCCCCAAAAAAATGACAGTGGTACCCCTGTCGTTTTTTTTTTTTATGGTGCGAAAAAATAAGTTTCTCAAATCTTCTTGAAACTCTTTATTCTGATAGAGGGCCATGGGACTTAGACCTGAGTGCAAAAATGCAGGCTCTAGACCCTTCCAGAGCTGAGATATTGAGATATTTATAATGGCATAAATGCTACGTGGGATCTCAATATCTCAGGTCTGGAAGGGTCTAGAGCCTCCATTTTTGCACTCAGGTCTAAGTCCCATGGTCCTTTATCAGAATCCAGAGTTTCAAGAAGATTGGAGAAACTCAAAATTTTGACCCCCCATCCAAAACCCCCCGCCACCACCCCCCCCCCAAAAAAACGACAATGTTTTGACCCCCCCTGTCGCTTTTTTTTTTTTTTTTTTTTTTTTTTTGGTGCAAAACAATAAGTTTCTCCAATCTTCTTGAAATTCTGGATTCTGATAGAGGGCCATGTGACCTAGACCTGAGTGCAAAAATGGAGAATCTAGGTTCCATTGTGTTTAAATCGGTTGTGTTAAACTTCTTTAGAGTAAACGTTTTAACTGTTGAAGGTCTAAAGGAGTTATAGTTAGACATGTTTATTATGTATAGCTAACAGGGGAGCTCTACACGTAAGTTACATTTCTAAAGTGAATTTACATAACCATACATCTTAAATACGCTTATTTAAAATGTCTGTTTACATCAGGAAGGAAAATATTGTATGAGTATTGCAGATGAGCACATCCCAACATGAAAAATACATCTGAGTGTAACGTTGTGTGTGCTATTATTTAGGATAATTCACTGTTGTCTACACTGCTTACATTAGACAAATATGTGCTGTAAATAAACAAATCTATAAAGTAACTAAACATGATATATATTTAATTTGTTCCTTATTAGTGTTGATATATTGAGGAGTTGGATGTAAGTTGGATTAAAAGTGAGTTAACACATCAACCTCAGCATGTCAATGCAGTGTTGAGCTCATAATGTGAATCTTGTCTGTATGTTACAGGGACAGAAGAACACGCGTGTGTTTATCCGGTGGAGAGAGGCTCATGATGCTGAATGCTGTCATCAAAGGCTTTGAGTGAGTATACTACATAAATGGATAACAAAATCTATTAAATCTTAAGTTGTAGTTTATTTGAATGATTGTAATTTCAAACAGAGAAATTACAACACTTTTCTGAGTCTTGATTTCTGTGTATTTGCTGCAGAGCTTTTGTGGTGCAGCAGGACCTGCAAGGAAAGATGATGGCAGCATTCGTTTTAGGGATTTTACTCAAATATAAAGTAAGGTTATTTTTAATACATAAATCAAATGATATTGTGTGTTAAAATGACTGCTTTTGTGTAATGTTTGTGCATTTTTGTAGGATCAAAATGTCTGCAGACTGGTTTGAGCACTGAGGATGAGGAGCCCAGAGCTGAATCCTGGAAGTGGTGCCATGGATGAGACCCTCCATCTCTCCATCTGCCCTGATGTTATGAAGAGTTCCTGATGTTATGAAGAGTTCCTCATGTTATGAAGTGTTAGTGCACCTGTCGCTCATATAATTTAAACTTAATACGTTTTAAAGAAAAATTGACTCACACCATCGAAAGGAGAAGTTACACCGTCATGAGCAGTGCAAAGAAATACATTACATGACAAGAATATAATATGACAGGAAACAACAGCAACATTTAAAAGAGGTGGTGAAATGCATAAAGAGAAAAACATGTTTACCCCAGCTATCAACCTTTGTTTGGCATTATATTAATCAAGTTGTGAAAGTACGAGGGCTGTAATATGACCTAATTGACAGGTGCAAAAGCTTCATTAAATCTGAGTGAAAGCTGCAGAAGCAGCAATCAAACCAGTCGGCATCTGCTGTCATGATGAATGAACGTGCATGAACCCTCTGCGGTGATACACCCCAGCAGGGCTTGTGCATGGCCGATCAAAAGCAAGTCCACCCCTCTTTCTCACAAACATGCATGCTGTCATAATTGTTGCATGACTCTCTGAAGATGAGATTTGATCCTAAGTAACTGTGTTAGCTTGTTCTACATGCACTGGCCTTTTCAGCATATAAATGAAGGCCAGTGGAAACCGTTTGATTATTGATCATTCCCTTGTTTGAGAACCGAGGCAGAAAACTCTCACAGAGTTACATACACACCAGGGTTCAATGAGTGAACATGATGTACCAAGTTCACCATGTTTCTGGATCAACATTCAAATCAACCAATCACATTTGAGGGACAAGTTTACAGTTTACATCAAGTTTAGGCTTTACAACCAGGTTTGGGTATTATTTCCCTCCGATTTTAGGGATAAATTATGGGTAGGGTTGGGTTTAGAGTTAGAACTAAATTTTAAAACAGGAATGTTGTTCCAGGGTTAACAAAATGTTGATCAAGGAACATGTTGTGCACCATTCAGAACCTAATTTTAAATCTATGGGTCCAATTCAATTCATGAATTCATATTCAAATAGCATCTTTGGAATAATAAACGTTTATTTTCATATAATTTACTTACACTCTAAAAATTTCTGGGCTGTTTTAACCCACTTTGGGTCAAATATGGAGAAACCCATTTTTTGGAATACATTTTTAACCCAACGTTTGGGTTTGTCCATATTTGACCCAAAGTTCGGTTAAAACAACCCAGCATTTATATTTCAGATGTTTACTGTTACTACAGTTGCAGTTTAAAAAAAAATACAACTTGTTATTCTGGTTCAAAATCCTATGAGATGTGGCCAGCAATAAATCATAAAAAAAATAAAATAAATTGCCCACATGGAACTGTCTGATAATGACAAAGACAAAGTTTAAGGATCATTTTAAATGAAAATCCCCAGGATGTTAGATGAAGTGAAACAGATTGAGTATCAATATCAGTATGAGGGGAGATAAAAAAAAAAATCATGTGTCATTTGAACGCTGCTTAACGGCTGAGTACATGAACCCCAAAGATCTATATTAAAATCAAGCTTGGGTTGGAATTGCTGAGATGGGGATCTCAGTCAAACACTATGCCTTTATTTCCATGCCAGAAAAACTCTGTATTTGTTTCAACAGATAACATCAGACAGGAAAGAAAAGGAAATTATAGCAAGTCATCTCCAAAACAAGGACAATGCCCCCCAAAATATGTTTCTGCACGCTTACATTGTGTTCTCCGAGCATGTCGTCTTCCCCCGAGCGGGAGGGTTTAGAGGATGAATGTCCTGAAACAATCCATGATGATGAGGGTGTGAAGCAGGGGAGAGACTCATCAAAACCACAGGGAGTCTAGTGTCCAGAAATCCCTGCAGGGGTCTCAGTTTACCGCTCGTGTTGTTCAACGTTCTTACCCAGTGGGCTGCGGTGGTCTGGGAGGATGTCCTGCATCAATCTAAAAGCTGTCGGCCCAGTTGACCTCATCGCACCACATGAGACACATCTTGGACCTCTTTATCTGTGGCCATGCTCTGGGTGGTTTGTTCCTGTTGAAGCTCTACAGATAACTCTTCGCAGTTAATGATAGAATCACCCGAGGACAGAGAAACTGACACAAGGGAAATAGTAGCGGAATGTATTCCTGGTCTGAAACAGTCGAGCCTATAACTCAACATTAAATCAAATACAAGTTTCTGGTCTTGCTGACAGTGACCAGTGCATGCTGATCCAAATTATAAACAATAAATCAAAAAAAGTTCAGCTTTGTAACTAATTCATTGCAAAGTAACAAATTGGTTCACCTCTGAAAATACTTTCATAACATCTGACATTTCCAAGAAAATAATGTTAAAGGAGTAGTTCACTTTTAAAAAAAAAAAACTTTTGCTGATAATTTACTGACCCCCATGTCAAGATGTCCACTTCTCTCCGTCTTCAGTTGAAAAGAATTTAAGGTTTTTGATGAAAACATTCCAGGATTTTCTCCATATATTGGGCTTCATTGGGAACCAAATAGTTGAAAGTCCAAATGAGAGTTTCAGTTTCAATAAGGGACTTATCTAGGACCCTTCGAGTCATGACTCGAAAAAAGATTTGAACAGGAGAGTCACGAACGATCATCACAGAACAGAGCAAGGCAAGCATTTGTGCTTATAAAACTTAAACTTTGTTATTTATTTTTTAAATGACCAATCGTTTCGCTAGATAAGACCCTTATTCATCGTCTAGTGTTGTTTAAAACCCTTTGAAGCTGCACTGAAACTCTCATTTGGACCTTGAACCCTTTGGTTCCCATTATCAGCAAACTTTTGCTGATAATTTACATGTCATCCAAGATGTCCATGTCGTTTTTTCTTCAGTCGAAAAGAAATTAAGGTTTTCGATGAAAACATTCCAGGATTTTCTCCGTATAATGGACTTTACTGGTAACCAAAAGGTTAAAGGTCCAAATGAAAGCTTCAGTGCAGCTTTAAAGGGCTTTAAACGATACCAGACAATCGATAAGGGTCTTCTCTAGCGAACAATCGATCATTTCAAAAACAAATAAAAAACTTTAAGTTTTATTAGCACAACGCTCACCTTGCGATGCGCGTTCGTGACTCTCCCGTTCGAACTCATTCATCAAAATGAACGAATCTTTTTTCGAGTGATTTCGCTCATTTCGTTCGTTGAATAAATAAATAATTCCAAAATATTCCTCACCACAATCAACATCATCTCCAGTCTGGATCGATTTGTATGTGCAATCAATACCCGAATGGACAAAACCCACTTTACTCTTGCTGAAAATCGGTTCTCCCTTTTAATGTTACCTTAAGAGACCGGTGAAACATATAGTAGTGAAAATAAATCAAAAAGAGAGCCACAAATGTGTTGCACAAAGCACACCAAACAAACTTTTCAGAGGCACATAATGCAGTCTAATGATCCAAGATCTAAAAAGTGGGCCTTCAAATTGTAATTGGGCTTCACAAAGCTGTAAATACGCTGTTGCTCAGGCTCTTTTTGATAATCTGCAGCTGTAAACAGCACCACATCGGTGACCTTTAGCAGGGTTTGTTGTGTGCATTTTAAACCCAAGGTCCTCTGCCTCTCACTCTGATGCTCCTATGCTTGGCTCTGAATAGTGGCCCTCTATGTCTAGCCTTGGAGGAATCAATTACTATTGATTTTCTTACAAAGTTCTGTTCACTCTCCAGGGCCAAGTCAGAGAAAGGGGACAAAGGGGATGAAAACCACTGGTGAATTACTAAAGTAACCTGCTTTACTGTGGGAGAGAGAAATTATTGAGAGTGAATAAGAAGCACACAGTACGATGGACCAGGTAAATGTACATAAATGACGCCATCTGTGCCACTTAAAACCAAAGTTTCATCCATGGCTGCTGTCGACTTATCTTTGTAAAGCCATGGGAAGAGATCCAGACAATGTCTGACTTCTTGTACGATTGGGGAAACCAAAGGGAACCGCAGCAGTGTGCAAGCATACTAAAAAGAGCTGTAGTTCTCAGCTGACAATAAAATGTTCTAAGATATATATCACTAAAAAAAAAAAAGACATTTAATCCCCCTCATGTTGTTCCAAACTTGTAAGACAATTTTGAAAACTTTTCACACTGCTCTTTCCCATACATTAAAAGTTAATGCGTTGATGAATGTTAACCCTGTAGTTATTGTATCTCATTCATTTGCATAGTCAAACTTTGTGCCATATAACCCTGTGGAAATAGCCATGTTGGCCAGCTCCTATAATAACCAGCCCGTTCTCATCCTTTAACGTCATATAGAACGCTATATGCAAAAACGGCGCTATACTACGCACATGGCACCCTTTATCGTTAATATAACACGTGAACCCAAGACGTTATAAATCCTTTAGCGTGAATATGACACGCAGACCCTACCCCACACCTAAACTTAGCCCTCACAGCACGTGTTATATTAACGATAACGGGTGCCATGTGCGTAGTATAGCGCCGTTTTGTCATATAGCGTTCTATATGACGTTAAAGGATGAAAGGTGTTGTAAAATATACGCCGCACAGCTGTAGGGGGCGCTGATGATAACACATGCGACAACAAAAGTGAAAATCAGTGAAGAAGTGACTAGAGTTGCCAAGTGCCCCTTTAACATTTTGGCTAAAATATTATTGCAACATTAATGAAAGTTTTGAATGAATTATGGAGAATAAGTATCCATCATAAGAATCGTCATCATTTAAAAAAAAAAAAAAAAATGTTGTCAATGAATTACTCTCAAAATACGAGTGTAGGGAGGCAGCGAGTTTGTAACTCTACAAAAGTGTCCAAACAGAACTTCCTGTTGATCAGCACTTCCTGCAGACAGGGGTGTCTTTTTTACGAAATCCCCCAAAAAACTGCGTGAAATTATTTTTTGGGGGGGTGGATTTAGTCCATAACTTTCATCTGTCACTAGTAGTACATTTGAGTAGAATGTTCAAATTGTAAATACATGTATGTAAATACACAGATGACTGTCCTCCGGCTGATATTCTGAAGTGTGCATCCAAGACACTTTACTATACCGTGAGGCCACAGGAGAGGATTTGTGAATGGAGATGAGTTAACGTCAACTCATGTAATGCATCAATTCACATTAACAGCACAGGTTAGTTAACATGAGTTAATGCATTAGTTTACATGAACTAACCATGAACAACATCTCTGTTCAGTAGTTAATATTTCTTAACATTAACTCCCACATATATTAAGGCATCAATTCTCAATAACAGCATGGTTAGTTAACATGAGTTAATGCATTACTTAACATGAACTAACCATGAACAACATCTCTGTTCAGCATTAGTTAATATTTGTTAACTCACACATGTACTAATGCGTCAATTCTCCTTAACAGCGCGGTTAATTAACATTAGTTAATGCATTAGTTAACATGAACTAACCATGAACAACAGATTAGAAGTAACTCCCTGTTACTTCTACTTACTTCCTTTACTCCCTGTAATCTACACTGCAGTCAAGACCCTCCTAAAAAAGAGCAATCTGGATAAGACCATATTAAGCAACTATAGACCAATCTCAAATCTTCATTTCATTGGCAAGATCATTGAAAAAGTTGTCTTCAATCAGATGAACAAATTCTTAAGCTTGAATGGATACTTTTCAATATGGTTTCTGACTGCATCACAGCACAGAGACAGTGCTCATAAAGATAACAAACGATATTCACTTACATACTGATACAGGCAAATTATCAGTACTGGTGCTACTCGACCTCAGTGCTGCATTTGACACATTCGATCATAAAATTCTTCCGGTGGGGCTTTCTGGGGTAGTCCTAAAATGGTTCAGGTCATACTTAGAAGGGAGAGGTGAGTTTATGAATGGACATCCATGAAATGCGGAGTCCGTAAAGGCTCAAATCTTGCACCACTCCTATTCAACTTGTATATTCTACCAATGAGCCAAATAATGAGAAAGAACCAAATTGCTTACCACAGCTATGCAGACGACAAAAAGCTGTACTTAGCTCTATCGCCTAACGACTACAGCCCCATTGATTCCCTATGCCAATGCATTGATGAAGTAAACAGTTGGTTGTGCCAAAACTTTCTTCAGTCAAACAAAGACAAAACTGAGGTCATTGCATTTGGAAACAAAGATGAAATGGTAAATGTACTGCATTTATAGAGCGCTTTCACATACCCAATGGCCACCAAAGCGCTTTATATTTACCTCACATTCACCCATTCACTCACTCTTTCCACTGCCACTGCCACCCCAAGTTCTCAAGGTGAACGCATACCTTAATTCTAGGGGTCAAATGATGAGTCAAATCAAGTCAGCGACCTTGGTGTGTCTCTTGTAAGACCTTAGTTCCAGTAATCATGTCAAAGCAATGACTAAATCAGCATACTATCATCTGAAAAATATTGCAAGATTAGATGCTTTGTTTCCAGACAAGGTATGTGAAACTTGTGCATATCCCACCAGTCCTATTAATTTATTATTACTGGAATATAAATCATTCAATGGGCTAGGACCTCAATATATTGCAGACATGCTAACTGAATATAAACCCAAAAGATCCCTAGATCATTAGGATCACATCAGCTAGAAATACCAAGGGTTCACTCTTAGCATGGTGAGGGTGCTTTTATCTATTATGCCAGCCGCAACTGGAACATGCTTCTAGAAGAGATCAGGTGTGTTCCTACAGTAGTCACATTCAAATCCAGACTCAAAACACCTCTGTTTAGCTCTGCAGTGAATGAAATATACTATATAAATAAACTTGCCTTGCCTTGCCCAGTTCGCCTGTTAGCTATACAAACGTGTTTTTTACAGCAAAATCACAACTATACTATATTGTTTAACATTTTTACACCATCAACAGTTCACAGTAGTTCAACACATGTGATTTTAACACAAAGAAACATGTTTACTCACATTTGAAAACAACCACGTCACTGATCTGATGTTTGATAATGACGTATCTTCTCCCGTGGGCTCCTGGAACCATTCAGGAACTTATCGCCCACTCTTTAATTAGTACTGAGGTTTTGGACATACTACTCCTTTCATGTACTGTTTTCTCCTACTACTGTATATAGTAGGAAAATAGGAAAATTCGGATGCACTATTAGTATACGTACATCCGAATCCCGCGAGAATTAGAATGTAGAATTAGAAGTAGTTTGGTTAAATCTACGCTGCTCACTCGCGTGTCTTTAGGAGGAAATATCAGCCTCCACCAGAAGTGACAATCGTCTTTTCAGCCTATCAGATGTGTGCTCCATCCGCAGCCGCCTGCGCTCTCGCCGCTCTCACATACTGAATGTCGGGTGTGAGGATTCTGACATACATAGACGACGTGCTCATCATAGCTGAATCGAAGGAGAAAGTGTTGCAAGGACAATTCACGCACACCACATCTCTTGGGTTCAGGGTGAATGTGAGCAAGAGCAATTTTATACTCGATCAGAAATGTCATTTTCCTGGGCTTGGAGTTGAACCCAGTCTCCATGTGTGCACGTCTCTCTACATTTCAGCCCAATTTGGGATCTTTGCCGCTCTGTTATAGTGACGCGCACCTGCTCGGCAGCCTTGCGCCAGTGGAAGAGCACAGACCTTTACGCACAAGGAACCCCTCTCGGGACGTTTATGATGTGGATCTGTCTAACGACAGATGCGTCCTTAACAGGCTGTGGTGCCACCCAGGAGGGCAGAAATTATTGAGAGCTTATGACCATTTGGAAAACTACCACCAGGGCGGCATGCGCTCATTGAAACTTCACGCTCTAGCTTGCAAGCTTTTGGTGTGAAGCGGACGGGTTTTCCTGCCGTTACACGTGACTCATATTCTGGGCATCCTGAATAGAGGAGCGGATCTTCTATTGAGGGGAAACCCAATCTACGGAAATTGGCACCTTCACTCACAGATAGTAGATAAGTTATGGATGAGATTTGGACAGGCAACCATAGATCTATTCGCCTCGCGCAAAAACTACCCTTGTCTTTCTTCTTGTTAAAGAATGTGGACGCACCCCTCGGGGTAGATGCGCTGGCCCACCCAAGGCCCAGAGTGCGACTGTATGCTTTTCCTCCCCTGTGCCTGATAATTCCCACATTGGCCAGGGTGAGAGAGCAGGGAGTGTTTCATCCAGGTGGCCCAAAGCACCATGGCGGGCGGAGATTTTCCCTCTGTTATACGCTCAGCCGTGGCCCCTCCCCCTCCGTACAGACCTATTGTCCCAAGCGAAAGGGGAGATTTATCACCCAGACCTGGAGAGGGTGGCTCTCTGGGCCTGGCCCGTGAGAGGATGAACCTAAGCGCACTGGGGCTTTCTCAATGTGTGATTGCTACTATACAGGATGCCAGGGCCTACGTGGCATTCTACACAGGCCTTTATGGCTGTAAGTGGCAAGTTTTTGAAGGGTGGTGTGATGGGCGTGGTCTCACATCATATCAGAGTGCAGTTCCTGATATTTTCTGTTTCCTTCAAGACTTCATGGAAAAAGGGAGGTCTTTTTTCACAATTAAGGTCTACCTGGCTACAATATGGGTTTTGAGGGTGGCTCAACAGTCAGGCAGCATCTAATCCGTAGATTAATAGAGGTTGCCCGTCGCTGTTTGCCAGTCGTCAGGAGAACTGTTCCAGAGTGGAACCTGTCCATGGTGCTGGAGGCTCTGTCTCAGTATCCTTTTTTGAGCCTCTGGGAAGTATTTCCCTAAAGCTGCCGTCCTTTAAGAGAGCTTTGCTCTTGGCCTTGGCATCAGCCAAACGTCAGTGAGCTATAGTACATGCACACTCGGTTCATCCCTCGTGCATTAAATTCTCTCTTAGTGGAGATAATGTTTCCCTTAAACCTAATACGACCTTCATGCCGAAATGCTTCCCTGCGTTCACTTGTGAGATATTGGAGCTGTCCGCTGTTCCCTCTTCCTTTTCGCTCCCTGGAGGATCAGAGGCTAAATGCTCTGTGTCCCGTCCATTCTTTACAGACATATATGACCAGGACCAGTGTTTTCCAGGAGAGCGACCAGCTCTTTATTTATAAGCAACGCCTCTCATTTTGGCTTGTGAATGCTATAGCTTTTGCATATGAATCCAAGGGAGTGCAGCCCCTAGGGGACATCAGAGCTCATTCCATGAGGCACTTAGCCACCCCATGGGCTTTGTTTAGGGGAGTGTCACTGCAGGACTTCTGCTCCGCTGCCAGTTGGGCTTCTCCACATACCTTTCTGCGTTACTACCAGCTGGATGTCACCAGAATCTCGGTAGCACATTTGGTTTTAGGGGTGGGGTCTTCTTAGCCCTTTCCTGCAACCCCGTTGGATGTAACGAATGGGTGTGAATGGGCCGGCAGGCCATGCAGATTTCTGTACACCCATTCCTGCGTGTAGATATCCATATTTGTGTTGCTGGGGTTGTTTTCACTTTACTGATGTAACCCCGGTTCTCTGAAACATCACAACATCATACCTGCTTAACTTCTAACGTCCGTCTCACCTCCACACACACTGCCGCTGGCATCTACTCCTCCCCAGCTCCATTTGCAGTATGCTCAGTTGCCATTCAGCCTGACTGTTTTGGCTAATTACGACAGGTTTGTGACAGTCATTCACAGGCCATTATTGAGCTACATTATTAAGCTCATTATTAAGCTCAATAACAATACGTTAATGTCGTAACCCTGGTTTTTCTGATTACTAAGTTAATCAAATAACTTTCTAAAAGAAATAGCTCAAGTTTTTCAAACACAATGCTATCATATTATAGCATCAAGAAACTTGAAATATAAATTGTACCATTTTATAACACCTTTACAGGTGAAGCTCAACAGCATCTATCTCACTTTCACTGTTAAAGGTGTCCTTTTGTGCCATAGTCTTGATTTAGTTTGAGGTGTACTAAAATATTATATTATAATATGATTCTGTTAAATAAAACATCTCCTTTTGGAGTGGACTCTGAGCTTTGTAAACTTGCAAATCTTTTTTTTATGCTTAAACAGCAACATTACACTAACTAAAGTTGAAAAAGCGGAAAAAAGCAAATAGGACACCTTTCATGAAAAATAAATAAATATTAAGTAATATGTGTTTGTAATCGCATGAGGGTGAGTAAAGGATTTTCTGAATTTCCATGTTTTTTGTGAACAAACCCCATTTCAAAGGTTTTCCAGATAATTTAATAGCAATTATTTTTGGTCACATTGAAACAATTCTCACTTTTTCCTGTCGCTCTAATGAGACCAATGCATTATCTTTCTTGGCGCAGTTGTGGTTAGAGGTCAGCATGTGCACAAAGGGGGCCTGTGTTGATTGGTATTCAACACATTTTTCATCATTTCATCGTCCCTCTGCCCTTGAATATAGAGGCACGACGTAAAACGAAAAATTTGCATCTCAAAGGTAAATAAGCATAATTTGATGGTCTTGTTTATTTTCACAGCCTTTACTGAGGTTAGATGTGAAACAGTTGGGAGCATAGGAGCTTTTTTGAAAGGTATGTTATCCCCATGTCTCACATCTGGCTTCAGAAGATATCCTGATCGTGTTAAGTGTGCAATTAAACCACTAGCCAGGTAAGTGCATACTTCACAAAAGAAGGAAAAGAACTAAAGCACAAGGCTTAAGGCTTTTGTTTCAGGGTTAGAGGGATGCAGACTGATGCCATAGACACTGGAACACTGCAGGGCAGTAGAGGAAGTGACAGATGATATCACCCCGCGGACTGAGCTTAATAATGTAGCTCAATAATGGCCAGTGAGTGACTCTCACAAACCTGTTGTAATTAGCCGACACAGTCAGGCTGAATGGCAATGAACAGTCTTCATCTGGCCTGTAAAGACTGGAGAACTGAGCATATTGCAGATGGAGCTGGAGAGGAGTAGATGCCAGCGGCAGTGTGTGTGGAGGGGAGAGGGACGTTAGAAGTTAAGCAGGTATTAGATTGTGATCACAGTCAGCTGGGTGTGGGATTCACGGTGATGCAGAGGATAGAAATGTTGGATGAAATGTGAGGTGCCTACCTGGTTCAAAGTGTAAATGTTGGTCAGCATCCACAAAGCTCCACATTATCTCCTGCTGGTAGATGTCGTAACTGCACCATCTGGGGGCAAAAAGTATCTTTCTCCACTGATGGCATTTCAAAGGTAGCTGATTAAATAACTTTTTGAGAAATCTAATTGTCTGATTAAGTATAATTGTTGAGCAGACTGATGCTTTATATATATATATGAAGAGTTCAGATGCAAAAGCCTCTAAATGCCATTTGAAATTTTCTTCTTTAATAATGATTTTTTATCAAACTTGTATATTTAAGTTCAGTCATTTCACTTAAATAACAATTAATAGGTAATTATCATTGCCATTTAAGTGAAATAACTGAACTTAAATATACAAGCTTGATAAAAATCATCATTAAAGAAGAAAATTTCAAATGGCATTTAGAGGCTTTTGCATCTGAACTCTTCATATAAAGATGTATTCATTATATTACATTTTAGTGCTGTCAAATTGATTAATGAAATCTAACATAAGAATATGCATGCACATGTGTACACACACAAACAAACACTTATGTTAGATGCCATTAATCGTGATCAATCGATTTGACAGCACTGGAATTATATTATAATGGGTGTCCTCTATAGTGTTTTAATGCTGTTCAAATGTTTTAGAATAAAAAAAAATATTATGAAAATATTTTAAAAAATATTATATGCATTGGCATAGAGTGGAATTTTGAGCGGAGCTCACATGCTGAGTTATAACTATATTCAGGATTTACATTTATATATTCAGAGTTTTAACTATATATTCAGGATTTACATTTATATATTCAGGATTTACATTTATATATTCAGAGTTATTACTATATATTCAGGATTTACATTTATATATTCAGATTTACATTTATATATTCAGAGTTATTACTATATATTCAGGATTTACATTTATATATTCAGAGTTTTAACTATATATTCAGGATTTACATTTATATTCAGGATTTACATTTATATATTCAGAGTTATAACTATATATTCAGGATTTACATTTATATATTCAGGATTTACATTTATATATTCAGAGTTATAACTATATATTCAGGATCTACATTTATATATTCAGATTTACATTTATATATTCAGAGTTATATATTCAGGATTTACTTTTATATATTCAGATTTACATTTATATATTCAGAGTTATATATTCAGGATTTACTTTTATATATTCAGATTTACATTTATATATTCAGAGTTATAACTATATATTCAGATTTATAACTATATATTCAGGATTACATATATATATTTTAGAGTTATAACTATATATTCAGGATTACATTTATATATTCAGAGTTTTAACTATATATTCAGGATCTACATTTATATATTCAGATTTACATTTATATATTCAGAGTTATAACTATATATTCAGGATTTACATTTATATATTCAGATTTACATTTATATATTCAGAGTTATAACTATATATTCAGGAATTACATTTATATATTCAGATTTACATTTATATATATTCAGAGTTATAACTATATATTCGGGATTTACATTTATATATTCAGAGTTTTGACTATATATTCAGGATTTACATTTATATATTCAGGATTTACATTTATATATTCAGAGTTATAACTATATATTCAGGATCTACATTTATATATTCAGATTTACATTTATATATTCAGAGTTATTACTATTCGGGATTTACATTTATATATTCAGAGTTTTAACTGTATATTCAGGATTTACATTTATATATTCAGAATTACATTTATAGATTCAGAGTTATAACTATATTCGGGATTTACATTTATATATTCAGAGTTTTGACTATATATTCAGGATTTACATTTATATATTCAGGATTTACATTTATATATTCAGAGTTATAACATATTCAGGATCTACATTTATATATTCAGATTTACATTTATATATTCAGAGTTATAACTATATATTCAGGATTTACATTTATATATTCAGATTTACATTTATATATTCAGAGTTATAACTATATATACAGGATTTACTTTTATATATTCAGATTTACATTTATATATTCAGATTTATAACTATACAGGATTTACATTGATATATTCAGAGTTATAAATATATTCAGATTTATAACTATATATTCAGGATTACATTTATATATTCAGATTTATAACTATATATTCGGGATTACATTTATATATTCATAGTTGTTGTATATTCAGGATTACATTTATATATTCGGAGTTTTAACTATATATTCAGGATTACATTTAATTATTTCCTGTTTGGCCCCCCATAAATTATTTAATATTATAATTAATAACATAAATGTATAAAAAAATAATTACTTTATATTATAATCAATAATATACGTGTGTGTATATATATATATATATATATATATATATATATATATATATATATACATAGGCATTTCAGAGAATTTGACAGTACATCCAACCGGCCTCACAACAGCAGAGAGCAGCCACCCGGACAGCTGCTGCAACAATCGGTTTGCAGAACCAAATAATTTCTGCAAACGGTCAGACACCATCTCAGGGAAGCTCATCTACATGCTCGTCATCCTCATCAGGGTCTCGACCTCACTGACTTCATCGGGCCCCCCAGCCTAAGGCACACCTGTGCAATAATCAAGCTGTCTAATAAGCATCTTGATATGCCACACCTGTGAGGTGGATGGATTACCTCGGCAAAGGAGAAGTGCTCACTAACACAGATTTTGAGTGCTTTGAGTTTAATATTTATATATAAAATATGTGCCTAATAATTATATTATGATTTTGTTGTTTAAAAATGCTGTCAGAGTTGCAGCCAATAGTCACAAAATATTTGAGCTAGGTATGAGTTTCCAAATCTCAAACTAACAGTAAAAAGAAAGCTGTATAACTTTATGGCAAAACAAAGTGCCACTGCCACAAAGAACCACACCTTTATCAACAATGTTCCTCCAATCTGTGAATCACTTATGTATTAAACAGTGCAAAGAGCACTTTAGGTGAGCCTCTTTCTGTGTAAATTAATATCGCAGATGTTAAATAATCAGCATTGCATTTCCACTCTGCACCCAGGGCACTTGCCAGTCCTCAAAAATAGCTGCTAATGATAACACTCAAAAGAACGGGGCTGTTCACGAACACAAATGGCTGTCAGAATCTGTAATGAAGAGAGAAAAGGAAAGGGATGCTGATGATGCTGTATTTAAGTAAAGCAAACAGAAAAGAGAGGAGGGCGTTTGAAATGCAGCACATGGTAATGGTGGCTTTGCGGGTGCTTTTGAACACCTTGCCAAATGCCGATGCAGTTCTCTTAGAGATAGCTAACCTCTGCTGAGCAATGTGAAAACGGAGTGAAGTTAAGCTAAAAGCAAACAATAAATATTGTATTTTTCCCTGGAGGTTTAGGGATGCTGAGACTGAGAGGAATAAGCCCTCAAAAGTGTTTACTCGGGTTTAAGTGTAGTATAGCCTATATATCGAGGCATCAAATTAAATAATAGTCTTACTTTTTCTGCAGAGGAACAGCATGGGCCACTATTCAAGCAATCACGTAGAACACCGTCTTTTCTCAGAACGGCGAGATTGCAAAATGTAAAGAATGAAAAAAACTTAAATCATTTGAGCGTACACACTAATTTAATGTGAATGACATTTAGCATACGAGAGCTAACTGATCAGACACGGCTCGATTTTATCCAACTGGTTGACATAATAGGCTACACTTAAAGGGACAGTTCACCCAAAAATGAAAATTGTCATTTACTCACTCTCATATTGTACCAAACCTGTACGAGTTTCTTTCTTCTGTTGAACACACACACAAATATTTAGAAGTTGGTAAGCAGACATTTGAAGGTAGCCATTTTTCCATATTTTTTCCAACCAAGTCAGTGGTTTACCAAGTTAAACATTGTTTAAAATATCTTCTTTGTCTTCAACAGAAGAAAGAAACTCATACAGGAAGATGAGGGTGAGGAAATAATGACAATTTTCATTTTTTGGGTGAATTATTCCTTTAAGACATAACTATTACATTAATCTCTCACGCACGATTGATTCATTTGGTGATGGCCTTCACTATGAGCGCTTTATAAAAATAGAAATAGCGAAGTTAATCACCAATTTTCAGAAGTTCAGAGAAGACAGTCTTGTGAAAAACTGACTGCCTGAGAGGAAATGTGTCACACAGCATATTTTCAAAAGGAGGTGGCAAGCCCCATCTTGTGGTCAACATTGGATATTACTGTGCTTGAGAAAAGCTCAAAAACAAGCTAAACAAATAAAATGATTCAAACTAACCATTTTGAGTACATATTTGAGATTAGACCTCTAATACAGGTCTGTTTTTTAATCATAATTCAACCGCCAACTTACATCGGGGAGATAAATGTTATGAATACAAATGATTCTTCAAAAGAAATGCATTCTTAAAAAAATAAAAATAATAATAAAATAAAAAAGTGCATACACATAACAAAACATACAAATAAATTAACAAAAAGCATTTGACAGTCTCATGCAACCAAACATTTACATGGTTTATTATTATTTTCCTCTTCTGGTTGACCTAGACTGACATTTGTATAATAAAATGATGACAGCCCAGTTATAAGCCCACCAAAGCGGGTCCAAGTTTGTGAACAATACATAAAAACTGCTCTGGGCTGAGATAAATCATTCCAGTGTGTAAACCAAGAGCAAGAATATCATGTCATAAGACTGATACAGCTTCATAATAACGATAAAGTCATCCGTCCTATCCAAACGCTTGATAAGAACAAGTCATATTAGCACTTCAGCCATCGAAAATATCCCATATACAATAAGACTTGGAGAGGGTAATAGCACTTCTATGAATTCATGGTCTGAGAAATTCACAACTTAAGAGATGGAATGACATGAAGACAAAATTAATGTAGTGTTTAGTCTATCAGCATTGCAAGCGATGCAGGAATTGTGTGCACTGAATGAATGCTGACGATAAAGGTCAATATTAGATACAATACTCCCTACAAAATACACGTGAAAGCATGACCAGAACACATTGCGCCAGCGAAATGTGAAAAAAAAAGAAAAATAAAATACACAAAAATAAATTCATCACATGGAAACAAGGAGGTCATACCCAAAAGAACAGCTTATGAATTCAAATAACAGTATTAATAATAATAAAAAAGATAGTGTATACATGAAAAAAAAAATAGCATGAAAATGCAATGCAAATTGCAAATTGTTGAATACATATGGCTAAAGCTAATTTACGCTCTTATACTACAATATTTATGAAATCAAAAATTCGACAAGTGTGCAAAAAAGCAATAAAAAACTGAAAATTTATACCGTTTTCATTTGTTTTTTAAAAAAGCAGACATTGATAACCAGACTCGTCTTGTTTAGCAACAGTCACTTGCATAGTTAAGTGCATGCGTCAATGTAATCATGCAATACTGCTTTGTACAAATACTTTTTCAGTGCACACATTATATGGGCCTGTCACAGCAAAAAAAAAAAAAAAAAAAAAAAAAAAAGCGTGCTACACATTAGGTTCATTGCTAAGTATCTATTTTAAGATATAGTGTGCTAAAAGGGAAGGGTTTTTGAGACCGAAAAGCAGCATGAAAATGAGAACGGTTCGACAGTGGCATCAGCATCACTTGGATTAATGTTTTAATTACAGGGCAGCAAGCTGAACAGTGGCCGATGTAATGACACCATTATGCTAATGTCACAATAATGACTTGTTTAACCTTATATTTCTCCTGTCATATATAACATTTTGAATTAGTCCAAATGAACTTGTCTGAGCTTACTCGAGATGGAAATATATTTATGCCGTTGACAGGTATGCAAAATAAACCGACCTATCTGCAGAGCCATTTCAACTGGGTATTAAATCACAAAACTCTTGGCACAAAAAAAAAAAGATTTAAAAATGAAACCCCCTTATCGTGGCGGGGCATTACAATCCTGAAAAGTCTTGTTTTACATTGATTAAATGTTTTTCATTACTATTGCATACGCACAGTATTTATCTTTTAAATATTTTTTTTTTCTCTCAAAAACACCAACATTCCAGAATAGAGAATGTCAATATATCTGTTCTCCTACAAAGTGTTGAAAACTATTGCACTGGTTGTCCACAGATAAATATGGAGATAAAAACCTTTGCAGGGTTCAACTCCAGCTCACTCAAGCCCAAACGAAAACTGCTCACATATATCGGCATTGGATTTGGCGGGCATGAAATGGTTCAAGTATGATTATGTGGCTTTCAAAATCTCATTATAAAAACAAAGATATACAAAACAATTTCATGCAGGGCTTACACTGCCTCCATTAATATTCAGATAAAGAGATCACACAGCATTTTGCTGGAATAAACTAAATAGATTGAGTTTAAAGATTGTCCTCCACTAATTTAACCAATCGAGAGATAACATTCACACAGCAACAATTCAGCGATCGGCACATTTCTAAGGGCAGTAATGCTACTTGAACACTTGTAACTTGTAGCTCTCGTGTATAAAAGGATAGAGAGCAGCCTTTGAGAGGTACCAATGAGATTGTTCACTGATGAAGTCTACAGCTTCAAATTCGGGCCAGGTTTCATGATGTTACTCTTCTCGATCTCATACCGTATCAGTGCCAGGGGAACACTGGCCTGTAAATAGCACCAAGTGTAGATGTGGAGCGAATTGGTACAGTACTCCAAGGAATAACGCAAGAATCTAATTTGATCGTAAGTGACTTGTCCAAAGAAAAAGGAATGGTACCAAGATAAAAAGTATCGTACATGTCGTCCTAAGCATTATTTGAGGGAGAAAAAAAATATATATACAAAGTGCTAAGTTAAAACATTCCTATTCAGAGTCATGAACAGTAGTAGATTCATTTACCATACCTTGCCAGAGGCAACGATTTGGTTCCATGGCAGGATAGAAAGGCGCTTTCTGATAATTTACATATTTTCTTTGAGAAAAGTAAAATACAGGTATATACTATATACTTTATATTCTTCTTAGGCACATCAAAAAATAGCTGCATTACAGAAAATAATGGAACTGCTATTCAAATTTCACTGAGGCGTCTGTGTTGGCCGTGCAGAGGATTGCATGCTGGAAGAAAGCTTTCTAGAGGACGCCACCTTTTCAAGAGGCCTTTTCCCATTGATGGGAGACTGAAGACTAGTCTCGGAATTGGAAGACTTGGACTTGCCTACTGGTAAGAGAGAGCGCTTGATGGGAGTGGAGGTCTTCGAGGACTCTTTCTCATCGGAAGCGGCCTTGCTGGAGCGCGGCTCGGGAGAGACCTGCAGGGAAGAGTTTGCCGAGCCTTCCCCCTCGTCAGCGTTGAGTTTGTTCTGGCTGCAGGACTTGGCACTCCTCTCGACGGCCTTCTTGGCGAGAATCGTGGTCTTGCCCAGATCGGCCGACCGCCGAGTCTCTTTCTGCCGAAGCGCGCTCTTGAAAAACGAGAGTCCCTTGTCCTCGGATTTGCTGCTGCGGCGGAGGTCTCTTGAGGAGACGCTTGGGGAGCGCAGGCTGGTGACTGAGGAACTACTGCTGGAGCTTCTCACTGGCCTCCTTCCTTCAACAGTTCTAGTTTGGGGTGTCCGTGGGCTACCACTGACTCTCGCCTTCTCTGCAAGGGGACTGGTGTGAGCCAAGTCCTTGCTGGAGCCTCTCTCCACCAGCTTCTTCTTGCCAGACCCAGAGTTTTTCTCAGCCACCGAGGAGCTCTTCTTGGATGTGGGCGATGGAGAGGCAGAGGATTGGGGAGTGTTAGCAAGGGACTGCTTCCCTTTTGTGCCTCCTGACACCGGAGACTCGTGGGCCTGCAAGGACTCTTTCTTTCTGGAGGGCGTTCCTGAAGGTGTACCCTTGGTACTCTTGGGAGAATCGCTCTTCTCTTTTAGATTGGTCGCTTTGGTGCCCTTTGCTTGAGGGTTGGAAGACACTTGGGAGGATGGAGATTTCGTTACAGAAGAGGTGCTGTGGCGCTTCTTGGAGGACTTTTCTTGCTCTCCCTTGGTCTTGGTGGAGCTCTTCTTGCTGGAAGACCCTTCTGCTTTCTTCTCCGACCCAGAGCTCTTATGCTTCTGCTCTTTGGAGCGCACTCCGAGAGTATTCTGGTCCACGGCATTGATCTGGTTGTTGTTGTCAATGGGCTCACCTTTAGAGCTCTTCCTGTCAGTCTGGGTCGGAGCTCTACAATAGGTCTCGTCTAGGATCATTTTCCCATTGCCGTCATCGCCATTACCCTCCATCATGGCCAGCGGGGCCTTACTGCTGGGCTGACGCTCATGTCTGCTGTAGCCACCGAAGCAAGACGTGGACACTTTGTCGTCACAAGCTTCTCCTATCCTCTCTAGAGGAGGCGAGGAGCGCGAGTCCAAAGACAATCGCGAGGGCGAATTGGACCTCATTTGTAGTTTTGCTGACAGAGACCAGGAAGGTTTCATCCCGTTTTCACTGAAAGCCAGAGGACTGGTAACCGACGATCTAGAGGACAAGCTCTGCCGCTGAATGCTTCTCACGAAGGGCCGCGTTGAAAATCCTCCTTAACAAAAAGGACAGAGAGATTTAAACTAATGCGCAGGTAACAGACGGAATGAAAAGAGCATTGGCATGCAGTTTTGTCTTAACTGAGCAAGGCGGGAGATCCTGTGTTAGTAAGCGCTAAAGCTACAAGAGAGAGAGAAGACATAATAAAGAAAGGCAAGAGTAAAACACTGGCACAAAACACAGAATAAGAGGACAAGGAAGATGAGGGCAAAATATGATACTACTTGGCTTCAAAAGACTTGAAAAGACACCAGAAAGATAAACATCCATGTGAAGAGGCATAACGATGTTTCTCACCATCGTCTTCACTCCGATCACCGGGAAACTCCACTGACTCTGCCAATGAGATCAGAGATGTGCGTCTTGAGGAGGCTCCAGAGGCCAGGCTGGGCGGCCTGCTGCCTGGAAGCCGGTTAACCCAGTGTTCACATAAAGATGAGCTGGTGGAGCCTGAGATCACATCCAAGGATTCAAAAAACAAGGATTTTCATTTAGAGGGCCATGTTTTGCACTGTTGTACAATTGTATTTTTACCCCCGAAAAAATGTATTCCAAATTTCTTGTTACTTTTTTCCAGAAAAGTATGTTTTCTGTTCACTCTCTGACTCGTAGAATTAAATGGGCTGTTTTGATACGGTACTTTTCATATGTCGTGATGGGCTAACCTATTGACTGACCACTGTGGCCATCAGGGTTGTTGACTACTGAAATAGATAGTTGTTTTGTTTTTGGAGTTTTAGGACACCATCGGGTCACTTGATGGAGTTTTTTGATTCCTTGCCACTGTTGCCTTTGGCTTGCTCAGTTGGGGATATTTAAATTAAATGACCCATCATACCATTGATCAGCTCTACCAATCTTGATTGTTTTTTTTCATGAATAAACAAACACAGTTATGTTGTCTTGATTGATACTGTGAAGCAGCTTTGATACAATCTGTGAAAAGCGCTATATAAATATATTTGACTTGACTTGAGTTGTTGGTCACATGGCAGTTATTGCCATACGCCATGTGATGTTTTTTTTTTCCCCAAACAAGTTTAGGTTAGGGGTTAGTAGGGCTGGGCAGTGTGACAGTATACATCATGACCACAGAATAAAGTGTCTATCGTAAGAGATTTTACTATATAGTTTATTTCGCAGTATCTATTTGTATATTTACTAAAAGTTATAAACACATAAGAGCAAAACAGAAACATGCCTGAATGAGAAAATAAAGAGGGGGAGGGGTCGATGTTGAGCGCTAGCCTGGCTAACGCCAGACTACGTATCATTGTACCATTTACGAATGCCCAGAACCGTATTATTGGGTGCTACGAATGTCTATCAAATGCGCCTGTATGTAGCTCATAGCCAATCGGTTCAATGGTACCAGATTACGTATTTAGAGCGACAGAAAATTAGACAAGGAAGAAGACGATGGGTCAGAGATTTATGAAACACAAAGGCTGTAATAAAAGGTAACTTCGCATCCACTGCCAAGATGAATACATAGATATAAACAAACTGCAAATTACATTCTCATTTGCACTTTATTGTGATCGAATGGTCAGATAGCTGCACAATAATGTCAAAATGTGTGGAATATCCAGATAAACATAGTCGGTTATGTCTTAAATTGGCTTTATGCACAGCTTCCCTACTTACTGAACTTAAGCCAGCTCCTTGTTTCCTGTTTGCCATTATTGGTCATGGCCAAACTTGATTAATTCAGGTGGGTCTGATTATTGTTGCCGTGACTACTGAGGTCAGGCACACCTGAATTAATCAATTTGTCCAATAATAAGGTCCCACGAAGTGGAAATAAAACAGCACCTTCACAAGCCTTCTAAATGAACAAGACAAATGAGTCA
The DNA here is from genome assembly GCF_988280905.1 of Pimephales promelas. Classification (NCBI taxonomy): domain Eukaryota; kingdom Metazoa; phylum Chordata; class Actinopteri; order Cypriniformes; family Leuciscidae; genus Pimephales; species Pimephales promelas. The sequence goes on from NC_142771.1 coordinate 32,638,666, forward strand.
GCAAACTGTGTCAACCCAAAACTTAACAAGGAACAGGAGGACTCACCTGCAACAGAGCTGTTTGCCGACCAGGAGGGAATAGTTGTCCTCCTTTGATAGAACAAAATGTATGCAGTCTGCTGACAGACATCCTCATCAGCTATAGGCTGAACCTCACTGTCATCAAAGCAATACCACTGCCCATCAATGGAGTTCTTACAGTACGCTGTTAAGAGTAAAAAAAGGCAATGAAATATCAAATCCACCAATCAAGCAGTTAATACAATACTACACTGAAGTTCCTAGTTCTCTTTAGGGTGTTACCCGTGTAATGCCCTCCATGCATGTTTCCGTGATGGTTACACACAGCATAGAGGTCATAAAGGTAATCGTCTGGGTTTCGGCCAAGTCCGTAAGGTCGTCTCCATGGTGACCAGTGTGAGGGTAAGCTCCAGCTGCTCTGGCTTCTCTTCACCACATGGGGTGCCATATCCATCCCAATCAAAGGAAACCTCACCATGTTTTGCATCTTAACCCTCCTATCCCCTTCCTTGAAAACACAAGGCACACATATTAGTAAGTTGGCAGTAATTTAGCACACACATTTATCCAAAGATATTGAATAGGAATGCCAACACATATATTTCTCATGGTAGATATTCATGATAACCAATGGATCGCCCCCTAGTGGGATATGAACCTTTAAGTACTAGTCTAGTCTAAACTTTACACATTTGCAATGCATGTTGGCAGCACCATTAGCGCAGGTGATTAGTGAACCAGCACCTGTCTAAACCTCTTGAGATGCAAAATGAGAACATCAGGCAGGGTCCACAGGCTGAGTTTGATCCGACCCTGTTGCAGCTGCCTGCAATGAGGGCAGCGCCAGGCATCATCTGGGGCCAACTGGAAGGCATACAGGAAGCAGACATAAACAAAATCAGTCAGAAGGGTTTTACATTTTACAAATCTGGCCGTTTCTTCATTTTCCTTAAAGCTCAGCCAGTTCCAAACCCTTTCATAATTGCCCGAGGCCAGCTCTGGCTAACCACAGTGTATATTTATACGCTTTGTGGACCAATTCCAAGGTTACAGACGTGTTTGCAAAAAAACTAGCAATTTTAAAACAGCACTGACAGCAGAAATAGAGAAACCTTGACATATGTGTCCACAAAGGCAGCTTTAGAGAAGTGGAAATAACTCTTGTGTGATATCTCTTTTAAAAAAAACAGTTCATCCAACAATCAAAATTCTGTCATCATTTACTCACCCTCATATCGATCAAAACCTTTCTTCCGTGAACACAAAAGGAGAGTTTTAGCAGAATGGCTGCTCTAGGGTGTGTTCACAACTGGCAGGTTTGGTTCAGTTCAAATTAACTCTGGTGTGTTTGGTCCATTAATGCGCACCAAACAATCACTTCCAAAAAACTTTGATGCAGTTTGACTGGAAATGAATGCTACATGGACCAAAGACAAAAACAAACAAAAAATAGGGCATGATGTCACAAGATGCGATCCTAAAAAGGACAGGATGCAGGGTACACCTTATTTTTCTTGTCATAAGCGCTACGTTGCCCATTACAGTTCGGTAGAGGCATCAGAACCGCCATCTCCTTGTAGCAGATCTTCAGTTTGTGTGCAGCGGAGGAATTCCTGGTGCTGTTTTGAATCCTTTACACATTTTATAAGCTCTTCATAAGTTCTCAGCTAGTAAAAAATACCATCGTATGTATGCACATACAAGTGCATTTAGCCCACCACACAGTATTGTTTTAAAATGTTCGTTAAAGGGTTAGTTCACCAAAAAAATTTTAATTCCGTCAGTACTTACTCACCCTCATGTTGTTCCAACCCTGTCAGACTTTCGTTCATCTTCGGAACACAAATTAAGATATTTTTGATTAGATCACTCCTCCATAGGCTTCTTTGTTATTGAAACTTGCCGGCCCAGAAAAGTTATTAAAAACATTGTTAAAATAGTCCAAGTGACTACAATGGTTCAACCATAAGTTTCAAACGACGAATATTTTTTGTGCGCAAAAAAAATAAATACAAAAAATAACGACTTTATTCAACTATTAATTTTCTTCTATGTGGGCCTGTGTGAGTGTTTACGTAGTGTAAAGGCCAATTTATACTTCTGCGTCGAGGGTACGCCGTAATGTGCGGCGTTGGCTACGCACGTAGGCGATTTTTGAGGAGGTGCGCGTCAGGCGACGGCGAAGGGTACGCGCAATGGGACGCTTCTGTGCATATGCTACGCCGTACCTACTGCGCGCATCCTACGCAGAAGTATAAATTGGCCTTAAGAGCGCAGCACTTCTGTGTTGTATGTCAGAACATAGGCTAACACATCACAACACACATGACCAGCGTCGGCCAATAGTGAGCCTATGTTATATGACATAAAACACAGAAGCGCTGCCCTATTACACTACGTGAACTCCCTCGAGGCCCACAGAGAAGAAAATGAAGACTTGAATCAAAATAGTATATCATATCAAAATAGTATAGTATATCAAAAATATCTTAATTTGTGTTCCGAAGATGAACAAAAGTTTTACGGGGTTGGAACAACATGAGGGTGAGTAATTACATTTTTGGGTGAACCCCTAAGTTCCATTGCAAAATATACATCATAAAAAGGCAAACTACAAGTGTAAACACACCCTTAAGTTGCTATTCACAAACAATCTCATTTGACAGCCTTGTTCTCCTTTCATTTTCTTTCTATGGAGTAGTTTAGTAACTTCTCCTTTTGAGTTCAACAGAATAAAGTCATACGGGTTTGGAAGACATGATGTTGAGTGCATAACGACAGAATTTTTACTTTAGCGCGAACTGTCCCTTGAGTGTGCACTCATCCAGACTTTTACCTGCTCCTCTTTGGTGTAGAGCTGGAAGCACTGAGCGAGGGTGCAGGCCTGCGGCTGATGGTGCTGCTCTCTGTGCAGATACACACTCTCAGCATCAGGGATGTACTCTTCCTCAGTGTGTCCAAACAAACTGCGGGAATCAGAACAAACACTGGAGACAAAGCATGACTTCCTATCCTATGACTTCAACATATTTATTTTGTCTCTGCAAGATATTTTTCCAATAGTCTGCCAGAGAATGTTTAATACATGCACGCGTGTTGAATAAAAAACAAACGAGCGCACACATTCAGTTGTGTGCAGTTGGGCTGCAGTTCCCTCACGAACCTCCAAAGTTTGCGAATCCTAGTTTGGGAAACCCGTATCCATTTTAATGACTCATTCATTTTTCAAATTATGGTTTATATATTGGGGGTCCACTATATCAGGGTTCCAGACCGCGACCATTTTTTAAGAATGTGCGAGTTAAAATTCTATGTGGTCGCATATCTGCGAGTGGACGCTCGCGCAACAGAGCGCCGTTGTATCAGCTGATGCAGTCTGTAATTTATGTTTAAAATGAATGAGTAGGCTACATCATGAATCCATTTTCCAAACCGTGTTTTTGACTTATCCTGAATCTCTACGGTATTAAGTATTTATATTCAGACTATTTTATCCCGGGGTCGACTCGGATGCGAAGTCGCCCAGTGCCTGCGTGACTCGCCATAGACATTAATGGAGAGAAGTAGGCTAGCTCCGGCTACAGTGTTCTTCCGCAAACAGTTTATTTATTGACAAACATAGACATCACGCGCATTGCACACTGATGGTGGAACGCACCAATTACGAATTCACAAATTAAGTCGTATAAAAATGAAAATGTGCCCCTTCCTACGTCTTTTCAGCGGTTAGATGAGAGTAATCGCTCGACTGAGGAAAATGACATTTGTATAAAATGCAGAAGGTAAGGAGAGTGAGATTTATGATTTTTGTTACAACTATAAACATAGATAAAGAAAAATCTGTATTAGCTTATTATAATACTCTAATCTTTTAAAATGTAATGCATACATTTGAATGTTTAATGATTTTTAAAAGTTAGAAAGGATTGATTGATTGATAGATTATGATTCAAATGTAAATAGATTGTATATAATTCAAATGTAAAATGCGTAAAATTACAGATTAAAATTACAGTCCAACATCAATTAAAAGCCTGAAATTTGGCAATGATAATTAATATATTACAGGTATTTATGCTGCAACCCAGAAAGCCTTTGCTAGCTTTGGTCCATTAAAACCACTATTCATCAGCATGCATTGATTAATCCCATGGCAAAAAAAAAAAAAAGGTGCGACCAAATCATATGCTGGTGCAACCAACTGAGAAAGTTGGTAGCACCAGTGCAACCAGTGGAAAAGTTAGTCTGGAGCCCTGACTATATAAAAACTACAGAATAGTATTAATTATGGCTTGGTTTTACTTACTATTCCTTGGTCTCTTTGTCCCATTCCACTACAATTTTAACATGAGGAGGTCCTCCTGGTCCACAGGATTTATATGCTCTACAAAGGAGAGATTGAGGGAACAGGATTTATCAAATTAGTGATACAGATGACATAGCCAATGAAATTTGTTGATCTTCAGCACAACCACATTTTGATTATTTGAAATGCTATTACGTACGTTTCATAAATATTAAGAATATGGTCAAACGCCAGTAGAGTTTCTGATGAAGTGCTTCAATCATTACATGCTAAAGCAATGAGTGCTAGCTTTGCCACTCAAGTGCCTGTCTAAGCCAAACATCCCCAAGTCAGGGATCACTACAATAGCAGTAAAAATGATTTTTATGCTTGGCTGAACTATCCTTTCAACAGATGATTCAGTATCCAAAATGAAGCAGCCTTTTTTTATTACATTTGTTTCATCTAATAATCACCCTGCCTGCAACACTAAAGCGGTTATGAACTTTTAATCTATGCTTATTAAAACATCTCGATTAATGTGATGTCTTTGGGAGGTGTGTAGTTAATAGCGCTTTATTAAAAGTACTGAGTATTTGCTGGCTGCACATGTAGCCAGCGGAAAAACTGATGAAACAATGTACATGTTTTTTACATTTTTAAAATTTAAGTTCACACAACACCATGGTCATGCATAACAAACCTTTCCACAGTGGGGTGACATAGTGGCTGCTCCTCTTGTGGCAAGAGATATGTGATTCCAACCACTCCAACCACACGCAGACTAAAAGGTCCCACCTAAAATAATCAATCCACTTTATTAGTGCAAGTTTTATTCAAGACAAAAATTATTAATTTGGACTGATCCCACCAGACTAACGTCAATTAAAACAAATAAATAGCTGTATTTCAACACCAGCAGGAGTATCACTGACCTGAATGTAAACCCCTGGCCTTAGTAGATGACGCATTTTCTCCAGAATTTCTTTCTGCAAGACATCCCATGTCACACTGCGCTCTAGATACAGTACGAATGGAAGACCAAACCTGCAACAAACAGATATTCCACTTAGTCTAATATTTTCAGGAGGTTTTTGGATACATTAAGACATTCTCCATGTAAAGGCCAATTTATACTTCAGCATAGGGTGTGCGCAGTAGGTACGGCGTAGCATACGCACAGATGCGTACCCTTCGCCGTAGCCTGACGTGCACCTCCTTAAAAATGTAACTACACGTCGCAACAACGCGGACCGCAAGGTCTGTGATTGGTCGGCTTGGTAGCATCGCATTTCTTCCTACGCATTTACGCACGTACCATCTCCTCCGATTTCTTCTCTCGTTTTTGCCTTTTAGTTTTGGTAATTTCACTAAAATTAACTGTTTTTCCACCTCAATAAGCTCCAATTGCAACATGATCCACTCTCTTTTAGTCGCCATTGCTTGTAGTAACCTAGCCGCGAGGAATCTAAACACAGTGCAACATTAAAACCTTCCGCCGCCAACTAGCGTTTCGGAGCAGTACTGCAGAGCAACCAAGACCTGAACCCAGAAGTATAAATGCTCACGACGGCGTCGCCTACGCCGTACACTATGGCGTACCCTCGACGCAGAAGTATAAATTGGCCTTAAGATGTTGTGTCAAATATAATGGAAATTCAACTAAAGCGTTAGCATGAGGGAAAGACAATAATCAGGGTTTTTGAATGTTTTCGGCTGCTGCTTTTACCTCCGTCCTTGATGGCCAGTGCAAGCTCTGTTACAGATCAGCAGAATCATTTTCTCACATCCAGTGTTTTTGTTGGGTGATGCTGGATTCATTGCACCCTGCATGAAAGATGGTGTTCGGCTGGTCTCCGCTCCGTATTTCAAATTGTTTTGATTCAAATTTGCAAGGAGGCTCCCTGGAAATCGTTCAAAAAAAAAAAAAGTTACTTACATCGTTTAAAACCAAAGAGACAGAACTAGTAAGAAGAGATCTAAGCTAAGTTAGTTCCTATGTTTCAAAGACAAAGGACTATCTTTAGTTTATTATTAGTTATGTTTCAATAAAGGTTGATTGGTTATGATTAGGATTATTTAACATGACTATACAGTTTTTCTTAAGCCCAAAGTATTCTTCGGTTTTTACGTGTACACTAGGGTATGCGTACAGCATGAGTCCCAAAAATATTGTCATCAGCACGGCCTGATTTTTCTAACCGCACGTTCTTCGTATGCTCAGCTCACAAAATTGCCATTAATTATTTTTACGCCAATTAGTTGGTCCAAACTAACAGACTAACTTTCGACTGTTAAATTACACTGGCCTGGCCCGTTTTTACTGTTGAAAAAAAAAAAAAAAAAACTGAGACGAAACAACAAACTCTTGGAGATGGAACAACAATAAACGACAACGTTGAAGAGTGATTGTGTAAAGGGCTTAAGAGATACACACAAAATTAATAAAGACATTTTCATCAGTAATAACTTCTGGAGAGAAATAGCACAGACCAACACTGAATAAAGATGAAATGTTCTAATAAGCATGCGTTAACCAGCTATGTTTGCGCTTGCTACGAAACTGAGAATATTTTGAATACGTGTTTAGCTGTAGGCCTACGCAAAGTGTTTGCGTCAAAACTGACGTATACTTTGGGCTTTAACCAAAGTGCAATGCATGAAAAAGTACCTCTTTTAGAGCGAATGTTTTCTAATCTAAAAGTCTCAGGAGTTTCAAAAGCAAAGACTGAGTCACTCTCTTGAATGATATCAAGATCGTCGTCATCGTCACAAAAGGAGCGGTGGAAACCGTCGTAATACATTTCAGTCAGGACAAACTGCACAGACATAAGGCAAACAAACAGGAAACGGCTTTGGTTGATGACATTATATGGGAAGACGAACACACAAACAGCAATTACTGTAGCCCTCCATCAGTGCCCACACCTCAATTTTAATGGATAATCAATATTGTATTCAGGGAAACAGTAAAGATCTTTGAATGATGCAAATCGCACGTCGGTACTGTGCAAAAAACCTGTGGAAACTGCACCTGGTCTGGTGGGATCTTGGTCTCACGCGATACGGCCTCTCTCAGTCTGGACACAGTGCTGTTGAGTGGCACGGCCACACCAATCCTCATGCAGTGAGAGTACTTGCCTTGATAAACCACGGTCACATACAGAGGCCTGAGGAATGTCAAGTGATGAAACAAATTAATCCAACTTTTGGTGCACAGATAGCCAGCCTAGAGCAAACAAGGGCACGGTAATGAAAATTCATGGATTGCACCATGAAAAGTTCAAACCTACAGTTTTTTGGTTGCCAACCCAGATCTTTAATCATTAATACACATCACCACCTAACAAGGGATGCACGATATATTGGTCACCATATGGGTATTGGCCGATATACATGTTCATTTTTAATGTTATCGTTATCAGCCGATGAGAAAATGTGGCCGATATATATTGAAGCTGATAAATAATGGATTATTTCCTTTAGCGGAGCCACTTCAGATTAGCACCGTTTCCCATGATGGTTTTGAATTGTTTGAAATACAAGTGCAACATGTGCAGCGCAAGTAAGCATAACAGTGTCATGTATAGATGGTAATCCAATCAGCCTGATTGTATCACCCATACCTTCACTTTATTATAGAGCTTAATGGCGAGGAGTTACATCGAGGGGGAGACACTCTGAAACAAAGCATGTAAATGAAGTATACAGGTTTAGAAACCTGCCCTTAGCCTGAGTGTGTTACCAATCCTAATCCAATCAGCATAACTATTCAAACTGAGCCAGCCATTAAAGACAAAGAGTCTCAGTAATCTGACCAGGACTGGCAGAATCTCTTGCTCATTTATACCTCAAATGCTAAATTCGGTCTACCAGACTTTTGCCTTTTATTTACTATTGAACTGGAACCTATATTAAACATATAATAAATTTGTAACACTACAGGTGGAATGGACATTCAATGAAGGGACAGAAATTAAAAATAGGGTTTATTAAACATTTCTTAATTCCTTTAAAAGATAATTGAAAGACGTATGAGTTTGGAACGACATGAGTGCGAGTGAATGATGACAGAATTAGCATTTTTGGGTGAACGATCTTTTTAAAAAGTAATGCTATTATATTCTTACCTGAAAGCATCGTCTAGAATGTAATTTAAGTGAGGGTTTAGATAAAAAAAAACATTACAAAGAAGAAAAAAAGCCCATTACTTTAAAATCCAAGCAGATACACCGTAATGCACTACTTGCAGACTTTTTTAATGCATTTAGCAGTCTGTAATGACTGAAAGCATTTAGCATTGCTTTAATGATGCTTGATCACCTCTCCAAATGCATTAGGAAGCAAACTCGTCTCTAAAGAGGAAAACGCAGTGTGCAGTGGCCCCAGAAGACGAACACTTACTGGCTAAATCAACAACTCTTCATTAAGATCTTCCCACGTGAAGTGGCATATCAAGGAAGGGTAGGGAATAAATGGCCTATGAAATAATACACAGAGATAACAGCAATTGCGAAGCATAGATAAACAGAATAAAGGAGAGGGCGAATGAAATCTACTCCCACAGACTGTGACGACCAGGGCAACAATAAGTCAGCGCTTAAGTTGCACATCGTTGAACTAAGATGAAATTTCCTCTTTCTCGGATCGGTCATTCTTCATGCTGGCAGAGCATAAGCTCTAAATCTACTCTCTCTGCACTAATGTTTTTCAGAGTGGAGAGACGCCGACAGTGCAGAAAGCTACTGTGGGTGGAAGGGTCAAAATACCCCCGACTCCTCTTTATGATGTAGAACTTCTTGGATTAGGGATGACATGAAATCACCGGCAGGGTTTTACAAAATAATGATGTGAAGTGAATCCTGCCCCGCTAATCTTCTCTCCCTGGGACTATTATTCACTGGTTCATCATCTCTGATGTACTATGAGGGGCAGGTGGGCTGTAAATCACTGTCTTCTAATAGTACGCTGCCTTTTATCATTAAAGTGTCCTAATAAATTCAGCAACTTAAAAAATGCCTCTGGATTAAACCAAGTGCTCTCCTTGATCATCCACTTCACTGGCCTCTTAAAAATAGCATCACTGCATCTCAGGAGAGAAGCAGAACTGGATAATAATTTGAAGGGAAAAGGTATATTTTTAGAACCTAAATCAAAGAGAAAATGGCAACTTCAGAACTTTTGTATTTTATGAAGGAATATTTTGAGAAAAAGGAAAAACTTGAGCACTTAAAAAAAAACAGACATCTATGTCATATCTTTGGTATGCTGTCAGTTTCTACAAAAAATTTGTTTAACCAATTGGTTTAAGACTGATTGCCAACCTCCACAACTGGAAAAAGAGCACCAGAAGAAGAGACGATCTATGCACAAACCCAAAACAACATGGCAGGCAAGAGCTTGCTAGAAGCCTATCTGCTTTCAATACATTTTTGTGATGATTTTTCCAGTTGGTACGTAGCCACCTGCAACAGTGACTGACTTCTGTGTACCGTTACACACCTAATATACACTCACCGGCCACTTTATTAGGTACACCTGTCCAACTGCTCGTTAACACTTAATTTCTAAGCAGCCAATCACATGGCGGCAACTCAGTGCATTTAGGCATGTAGACATGGTCAAGACAATCTCCTGCAGTTCAAACCGAGCATCAGTATGGGGAAGAAAGGTGATTTGAGTGACTTTGAACGTGGCATGATTGTTGGTGCCAGAAGGGCTGGTCTGAGTATTTCAGAAACTGCTAATCTACTGGGATTTTCACGCACAACCATCTCTAGGTTTACAGAGAATGGTCCGAAAAAGAAAAAACATCCAGTGAGCGGCAGTTCTGTGGGCGGAAATGCCTTGTTGATGCCAGAGGTCAGAGGAGAATGGCCAGACTGGTTCGAGCTGATAGAAGGGCAACAGTGACTCAAATAACCACCCGTTACAACCAAGGTGGGCAGAAGAGCATCTCTGAACGCACAGTACGTCGAACTTTGAGGCAGATGGGCTACAGCAGCAGAAGACCACACCGGGTGCCACTCCTTTCAGCTAAGAACAGGAAACTGAGGCTACAATTTGCACAAGCTCATCGAAATTGGACAATAGAAGATTGGAAAAACGTTGCCTGGTCTGGTGAGTCTCGATTTCTGCTGCGACATTCGGATGGTAGGGTCAGAATTTGGCGTCTATAACATGAAAGCATGGATCCATCCTGCCTTGTATCAACGGTTCAGGCTGGTGGTGGTGGTGTCATGGTGTGGGGAATATTTTCTTGGCACTCTTTGGGCCCCTTGGTACCAATTGAGCATCGTTGCAATGCCACAGCCTGCCTGTGTATTGTTTCTGACCATGTCCATCCCTTTTTGACTACAATGTACCCAACTTTTGATGGCTACTTTCAGCAGGATAATGCGCTATGTCATAAAGCTGGAATCATCTCAGACTGGTTTCTTGAACATGACAATGAGTTTGCTGTACTCAAATGGCCTCCACAGTCACCAGATCTCAATCCAATAGAGCATCTTTGGGATGTGGTGGAACGGGAGATTCGCATCATGGATGTGCAGCCGACAAATCTGCGGCAACTGTGTGATGCCATCATGTCAATATGGACCAAACTCCCTGAGGAATGCTTCCAGCACCTTGTTGAATCTATGCCACGAATAATTGAGGCAGTTCTGAAGGCAAAAGGGGGTCCAACCCGTTACTAGCATGGGGTACCTAATAAAGTGGCCGGTGAGTGTATATATATATTCAACGATTCAAATATTTAATCGCGAACTCGCGATTAATTGCATTAATGTCATAGTTAACTCGCGATTAATCGCACATATTTATTTATTCTAAATGTCACTTGATTTCTTTTTGTCCCATTATTTTTTTCTCATTGTAATGTTCTTATCAACAGGGAAAAGTGGATTGGCTTGTTTTGTGCAAATGTTTTTTTTTTTTTAATTGAAAACAACATTGCCATATTCTGTGTTCAATTTCACACTAACATTCTCACTTGGAGCAAAAATAATCGCTCAATGTAACACTGTCTATCAATAAAAGGGTGAAAGAAATACTGACAAGGTCCTGATATTGATGAGGGGGCGGAGAATTCTCATCATCTGTGTGTGCGTGTGTGTGTGTGTGTGCTTGGCCATCATCAAGTGGTGTTTTAGACTAAACGTGCTGCGATGATGATAGCTCAGTTCACAACGACAAAACACACAGATCACTTTGGTCTTGTCAATGGAACCATTTGGAAACTTTTAAAAGTAAACTTTCCATTCAGCATCCTTATTGGCCTCCATTTCAGCATCTCGCGCTCGTCATCCACTCAAAATGTAACGTTTACCAACTATTTGGCCGACTCGCAAGCCCAAACGAGTGCGTGTGTGGCATCGTGCCTGTTGTTTTGTTTCCGGTCTAGCTAGATCCGCTTGCGCTTTGGTCGACGAAGCAACAAAAACGTCCTCGCGCGGGTGCAAGCCATTGAAATGAATGGGTTTCATAGCGCAGCACATGCCGCATCCTGTTGCAATAGTATGTGGAAAAAAAACTACAAAGTTTGCTATTACAAAAAGACCATTAATCGCGTGATAAAAAATTGACGCCGTTAAAATGGGTTGGCGTGAACACCGTTAATAACGCGTTTAACTGACAGCCCTAATATGTGTATGTATATATATATATATATATATAACATACTATTTGACATGGAACAAACTTCACTCAAGTGAATAACAGCAATAGCTTTTCTAAAGCCCTTTAACAAAAATATGAGATTCACACCTCTGATTTTAAACCCTCCACTTCCCTTGCTCCAAAAACTTCCATTTTAAGGTTTATTTATTTAATTATTTTTATTAATATGTTTATTCAGCAAGGAATAGGATTCATAAAAATGAACAAACGTGACGGTACAGACATAATGTAACAAAATATTTCTATTTGAAATTAATGCTGTTATTTTAAACTCTCTATTCACAAAATTTTTTTTTTAAAAATTTATCTAACAAATATTAAGCAGCACAACCGTTTTCAACATTGATGATAAATAATAAATGTTTCTTAAGCAGCAAATCCACATATTAGAATGATTTCTGGAGGATCATGTGACACTGAAGAGTAATTGATCACAGGAACAAATTTGAGTTAAAATTTTATTAAAAAGTTACTTTTAAACTGTATCGTTACGGTTTTTACTGTATTTTTTAAAGCAAATAAATGCAGCTTTAGTGAGCGTAACATAATTCTTTAAAACACATATTTTAATCGGTCGTTTATCCATTATACAGATTAGTCAAGGCAACAACAACATGTTTCATTGTTGGTGAGGATAAGTTAAATGAAGCCATTAGCTGTATCTGAATGCGAACTGAAAGTCCATAGCAGACATCAGTCAGGAAATCAAACGCTTAATCTAAACTTTGCAGAGATGTCCGAATACATTTCTTCATAGTCATCCTTCCCCTGATGATCAGTCACATCATTAATAAAAGAAATGACGTAGGTCAATGTCCCCACTACAGATGAAACATGTTGCAGTAATGAAAAAACAGAGCAAAGAAATTAAAATCAGGGTCTCTCTGACATGAGTACTTACCGTGAGTGAGGTAATGGAATCGGGAGGGAGATGCAAAGAAAAGGATCGAAAGTGTTGCTCTGTTTCTGACAGTGGGGACAGGTAAGCGAGGATCTGGAATCAACAGAGGTCACAGTGAGGGATTCAAACCAAGACAATTATTTAAGTCAAGTCGACAGACAGAAATGAATGATCATACCTGTACTGAGCTTGAAACAGCTCTTGGACAAATGAGCCGGCAGAAAGAGGAGGTGAGGGTCCCTCTAATGCTCCATCATCTTCCTCTATAGGTGGCTATGGTGACAAACATGAGAAGCGTTCACAATACTAATACCAGTAAGAAAAACAGGAAGGTGGTCAACTACTGAATATTATGCACACCATATTTGCATATGATGCATCATGTTCAACTGAACCGGGACATTTCGAGACTTACAACTAAGTAAATGCCGTATTTACTTAGTTGTAAGTCTCAAAATGTCCCGTTTAAACAGAAACGGACAGTGGCGTCTTGAATATTTTGTTTGGGAGTTAAGCTCATATTCTCTTACCAGTGACCAAAGTAGGAAGCACTTTATTTTACAGTTCTGTTATGCATGTACATACTGTATAATTGTTGTAGTAATTACAATAAATGGTACTAGTCTTAAACATACTCCTAAACTTAATCTTAAACCATGTAGATACCTTATATTATTCAGTACTTTCTTGGCAAGTATACCAAGTACATTGAAAGTGCATGCACTGTAAAATGAAGTATTAAAGTATTAAAATAAAATTAATATTTTAAAGCCGCGATGTACAGAACATCACACAAAGATATATAAAAAAATGTATAAAAACATTTAGGATCAATAAAATTAAGAATTAACATAAATAACTTCATAAAGGCCACACTGCAGAAAGGAAGTTAATTTTTTGTTAATTAACAAAAAATTAGGAAGTTAATTAGGAAGTTATTTTTTTTTAATTTCGGAAGTTCCGATATATCTGAATATGTTTAGTGAAAGGTAAAACTTCCGAAATCTCCGAGTAAACAATGCGTGACGTAGACGCGCAAGAGATCACTTCCGGCGTAACTTTGGAGATGGTTCAGTTGAACATCTGATTCAGATCAGTTCGACGACTGGTAACAAGAGGTAAAAACGGTATAAATACTGTTCGTGTTCTCACACAAACCGCTCATTTCGTGTCTTAGGCCATCAATGTGTACTTACATTTACGCGTCATTAAATCATGTTTAATTTGGACTTCTCTGTGCATGCTCTTTTAGGTGGACCCCATAGACCTCCATTATATGACTGACAGACAAGAACGGTTTGACCTAAAAATATCAAAATTGAAAATACTGTGGAAATAAAGACACCTACATCTTGGATGTCCTTGAGGTAAGCTAAAACATATCAAAAATTAATTTCAAAGTGAACTATCCCTTTAATATCTACTCAATCTAAGCACACAGAAGGACTGTCGTCAACCGTCAGAGTAAAGGTGCATGCATATGATTATGCCGCACTATAAAGGAAGAACTTGAGTAAATAAATAAATCCCCAAGACAGTGTAAGTGATTGGTAATCTGAGAGACTGACATTCTCTTATAAGTTTAAGATTCCAGCTAAGCATCTGACTCTCCAGGGCAGTGCAGTCCATCAGCCAGGAAACTGTCAGCCTCCTTTTCCTTGGCACAAACTCTTAGAAACCACAACATACATCTAAATCAATCAGACAAGCTGAAGACCTCATGCGAGGATGCAAGTGGCTGACCCTGACCAGGACACCACAGGCTGTAAAAAGAAACCAAACGAGCCCTCCTCCAAACAGGCTGGAGGATGTGACTTAATGTCCCACGTGTTTGATATAATGCAGAATTTAACTCTTTTAACTCCTAGCTGTCATTCCAGGATAGAATGGCCCTATAAATCCAGCCACGTTTGGCTCTTCTCCTGTTCTGCCATTTAAAACGATTGCAATCTCAAGCTTTTATGGACCTGCCAATACAATGCCCCTTCTGTGCAACCTTTGTAAACAGCAAGAGTGGTTAACGGTTTCCAAATTCAGCTGACCTTAAAGGAGATCTCTGGCGCAAAATGAACCTTTGGTCTAATAAAACATTGGTACCTAGTCGACCATTCTCTGAGATTTGTTTTCATGATAATCGAATGTGAAGAATTTTATCTCTAAAACTGTTTAGCGTATATGCTTGTATATGAGGGCATAAAAAGACATTGCTAGTTTATACCACTAACAAGGCTCAAAATAGCCCCACACTAACACAGTTGAGGGTCCATACATGCAAACCGAAGCATTGAGAACTTTGTAAGTGTACAGAATGTTTAATAAGAAGATACTTTATAAAGACAGTCCACTTCGTGTATACAGGCAGGAGAAAACAGTCTCGACAAGTCGAACTACGAACGCCGTTCATACAGTTCAGAAGTTCGCTGAACTTCATACAGTTAGGCTCACTTGGCACATCGTTCGTGGTTCGACTTGTCGAGACTGTTTTCCAAAGATGGCTCCTGCTGTGTATACACGAAGTGAACTCTTTATAAAATATCTTCTTATTAAACGGTCTGTACACTTACAAAGTTCTCAATGCTTCATTTCGCATGTAGGGACCCTCATTATATAACCGTGTTAGTATGGGGCTATTTTGAGCCTTGTTAGTGGTATTAACTAGCGATTTTTGGTTTTTGATGAAAACACTCGAGGATTTTTCTCCATAATGGACTTCATTGGGCACCAAACGATTCAAGGTCCAAATGAGAGTTTCAGTGCAGCTTCAAAGGGCTTTAAACGATTCCAGACGATGAATTAGGGTCTTATCAAGCGAAACGATCGCTCATTCCAAAAATAAGCAACAAAGTTTTAAGTTTTATAAG
Organism: Pimephales promelas; assembly: GCF_988280905.1. Classification (NCBI taxonomy): domain Eukaryota; kingdom Metazoa; phylum Chordata; class Actinopteri; order Cypriniformes; family Leuciscidae; genus Pimephales; species Pimephales promelas. The sequence continues at coordinate 32,654,414 of NC_142771.1, forward strand.
CTCAAATGCTCGCCTTGCTCTGTTCTGTGATGCGCGTTCGTGACTCTCCTGTTCAAACTCGTTCATCAAAATGAACGAATCTTTTTTTCGAGTCATTTCGTTCATTGAATTTTGATGAACAAGTTTGAACAGGAGAGTCACGAACGTGCATCACAGAACAGAGCAAGGCGAGCATTTGAGCTTATAAAACTTAAACTTTGTTATTTATTTTTGAAATGAGCAATCGTTTCTCTAGATAAGACCCTTATTCATCGTCTGGTGTCATTTAAAGTCCTTTGAAGCTGCACTGAAACTCATTTGGGCCTTGAACCGTTTGGTTCCCAATGAAGTCCAATATAGAGAAAAATCCTGGAATGTTTTCATCAAAAAATGACTTTCTTTTCGACTGAAGAAAGAAAGACATGGACATCTTGGATGACATGGGGGTGAGTAAATTATTAGCAAAAGTTTGTTTTTTTAAGTGAATGACTCATTTAAGAAGAGAAAACTACAACATCCTTAAACTAAGTAGCTATGCACCAGCAAAACATTCAGTCATTTCACTCTGACGTCAGCAATACCTTTATAGAGGCTATGATGTTAGGGTGTACAAGATGGTTGAGGTCTTCATGGACACGGTCCAGCAGCCAGAGAAGGAACTCCTGGGCGTCGTGCTGTGCATTTCCCCGGTACTGCATGGCACTCTTGGCCACAGCATTCTACCAAACACACACAGTGTTAGTCAGGTTTGGAACGAGGCGGCATGAATGTTTCTGATCTCTAGAAGCAAGAACAGATCTGGAACAGTTCCAGTCAGTGTTGACAGCTGAGCTTTTTAGGGGTTTACCTACTGTAATGTTTTTAACCCTATAAAGCCTATACTGCATCATGTGTGATCGATGAATTTAGACACCTTAGAAATTCATCCATCTCAACATGATCAAGGCTTTGCTGAAAAAACGTTTGTACACAATCTATTTAGTTTTTTCAAGAAAAGGTCTTTTAGTATAATTGTAAAAATGACCACCTTAAGGTTGGGGTACTTTTGCTGTAAACTCTTTAATTGGGTTTATAAAAGTAAATGTTAGAACAACTTATATTGTTATTAATATTTCAAGATGAACACTTACTGGACTGAAGCAATATAGATTGATTGATTATCCATTAACAAAAAGATTTATGCATATCAAATATGATACATCAGTCTTTTGAGCAATGTTTGTTTGTACTGTTCATCTCAGTCAACATTTTTTTGCATTGCATTGTTTTGGTCCTCAATTGAAGAGCTTTGATTACATAACTGAACATTGTATATCATAAGAAATATTGGGATAAACTTGTATTTATAAGCATTTTATGCAAGTAGTCTGCTCTAATGTAACAAAGATCTCCCTGATTTACAATAGAAGCTAGAATTCCCTCTTACTTTTTGGGCATGTTAATAACGTCTGCGTCAAATGGCATTTTTTTGCTTAGTTAGTTGTCCTCTGAATAGAATCGGGGTGTTTTTTTTCCCTCTAGTATGAGCTACAAAACATCACCAGGCCACAGAGCCCAAAGCAAAACAAAACTCACATGCAAACTTTTTTCATGGCTTGCTTGTACTTGTAAAGTGTGATATGAGAAACTATTTACACCAAGGCGAATCTTTGAAGCTGACCTGTAACCAACCAAGTGTGATGCAAAGATAATCACTGAGTGTTCAAACACCTACAAGCGTGCTGATTGGCTAACAAACCTGGGTCACACTCAAATTATTTTTTTGTGTGGTTACAGACATTAGTAATGAGAAGTTAAACATTTCCATTAATCACTTCTTTTGAATGCTTTCTTTCTGAGAATAAGAACAAGTTCAAAACAAACTCACCCGTCATATAATCGGTTATCTGTAAATTACGAAACAAACATCCTCGGCTTATTGATGTATTGAAGGTATTTACTCCAAAAAGCTCAAACTGATTCCGTCATGAATGACTTGTTTTGAACCATTTTTTTTTTCTTTTCTTTTTTAAGCTGGCATGAACCGGAAATTGAAATACTCTTTTCTTCCCTATTGTGACATGTATCCAAGTGAAAATGCTTCTCAAACACACAAAAAATCCTTGATTTTGGACATTGGGAATTGATTGGATGGTTATGGTTTGCTTTGCTGCGATCTTAAGTGAGTGAATGGCTGTCCCGCCCTTACACTCGTAAACACTTCATCAGAGGCCCTGTCCCAAATGGAACTTCCTCTGAGTGTACACTTTTGTGATGTAACGCCGCTTTGACTGTTGGGTAGAAGTCTGTCGCGGAGCTTGCGGGGTCAGCAAAAGTGTGCATCAGCCGAAGTATAAAATGAACCTTTGGTCTAATAACACATTGGTACCTAGGCGTTCTCTGAGATTTGTTTTCATGATAATCGAATGTAAAGAGTTGTATCTCTAAAAACTGTTAAGTGTATAACACTAGTATATAGGGCATATAGTAATGAATGAGTTATTTTATAAAGACAGTCCACTTCTCGTATACAGGAAGGAGCCATCTTTGGAAAACAGTCTCGACCAGTCAAAGCACCGCATTTGTGGTTCGATTTGTCGAGACTGTTTTCCAAAGATGGCTCCTACCTGTATACTTTATAAAATATCTTCTTATTAAACGGTCTTTACACTTACAAAGTTCCCAATGCTTCGTTTTGCATGTCGGGACCCTCATTATGTTACTGTGTTAGTGTGGGGCTATTTTGAGCCTTGTTAGTGGTATTAACTAGCGATTTTTCATTACTCTATGCCCTATTTACTGGCGTTATACGCTAAACAGTTTTTAGGGATAAAACTCTTTACATTCGATTATCATGAAAACAAATCTCAGCGAACGGTTGACTAGGTACCGATGTTTTATTAGACCAAAGGTTCATTTTGCGCTGGAGTTGTCCTTTAAGTCTACAAGACTGCAAGTTCACATGAAAAGTGCCATTTGGGACAGGGCTAGAGAAGAAAAGTCATTCTAAAGGGGAGTAGAAGGTAGGTATTTTGATTAAAGATAATGGTTTCACTTGAACACATTCTGTTGACTTTAAGTAACACTGTATGTTTACCAACTCTCAGAGTGTTGATGGAGTATCAGTAGACTGGTAGGGTTAAGAAAATAAGTAGTTACAAACTCAGTTACTTATAGCAAGGATGTCTGTTGGCAAACCTTCAAAAAATAAAATGTTGGCAGATACTACTAATACTCTGAGCTAGTTGACACATAATTGCAAAGTTACTTATAGTCAACAGGATTTCAAAATTGACCATCAAAACAAAGTTATACCATGATTACAGTGCAAATGAATTAAAAATAACCATAATAATTAGTAGACTGGTAGGTTAAGACTTATAGCTTATAGAATGTCGGTTGGGAGAACATCAAAACACAAAAGTTGGCAGATATTAAGCAGTGTACTAATACTTAAACGAGTTAGTTGACGTGTTGCAGTTACTTATAGTCAACAAAATGTTCAAAATTGACCATCACAAAGTTTTACCAAGAGTTAAAGTGCATGTACATGTGCAGGGATGAAACATTTAAATATTAATTACGGCAAAATAACTCAATTTTCATTTTTGAGGTGACATGATTCATTGAAAAGATTTGACTTCCACAGAGCAAAGAGACGACTGTCACTTTATGAATTGTTTACCAGATATGTCAAATATTCCCAGGGGTGTGTGTGAACGAATAATCCTTCGCGTGAACTTACTTTGAAGTCCCGACTGTGCTGAGGTGTGTACTCAAAAGTCCACAGGGCTCGGACCAACCCCGACAGCTGCTCGGTCACCTCTCCTTTGTCCTGACCGCCCTTCCTCTGCACGACCCCGTTCGTCTTGGGTTTCTCCTCATCCTCCGTCTGATCGCCTCGATACTGCTCCAGCGCCAGATACTCCGCGAACAGCTCCGTGTTGCTCAGGCACTGCAGAATAGCGTTCATGAAACACGTATTGCCGTGGTTTTTCAACCCGGACACTCCAGGGATTTTGTCCCCGGACAGAAACCCCCCGCAGTCGCTCTCGTCCGACGCGACGGACCCCTTGCCTTCTTTCTTGAAGGCTGTGAACCCCCCATCGTCCTTGTCGCCCACGGGCGCGTGCAGCTCCGAGCTGAAATGCGAGAGTGTGGACAGAGTCTTCAGGACTCTGCTCATGAAACTCCCCACGGAGCGCACCGAGCCCCGGCGGAACAGCTTCTTGCTGAAGCCGGGCTTCTTCTCTTTACCCGAAGCTTTGCTGGACATGCTTGAAGTGTTTAGGGCATCCCCTCTCTCGGTGATAATCGAGTGTAAACGCTGACTGCTTATTTAGAGCATAAAATCGACTCGAGATCTGGCATGGTACTTCTCAAAGGGCTAGCTAGCTGGAGGCAGTGCCTCTATTATCCAAGTGTTTGCTTCAGTGGCACAACCCGAATTTGCCTTGAGAAGATGCATTGTGAAGCGCTCACGCCTGCCACTTTTTTCAGATATTAAAAACCAGTTATGTGAAGTTGACAGCAACCTAGCAGCCGGTTATTAACTTGTAGCTGGGTGTCAGACGTCTACTCACTCCGCATCTATAACACATTGAACTCACTGGCGGTATTACTCGCTACTAAACAAACCGTTTGGGTTTGCACGCTCCCTATAATCCAGTGAAATGATTTCTACTACGTTAGCTAACACGGTGGCTAACTACTAGGCCTGTCGAGGCTAACGTTAACCGTTTGCCATGTCAATAAAACGACGGGCAAAAGTTAATTTCTACAGGAGGTCCTGTCCAGCATCAGCATCAAACGCGCTTGACTGCCGCGCGTGATCAAACGCTGTAGGCACGCAGATCACTGTCATAATACAGGACAGAGGTTAGCTCGCGCTGCTAGTGCGCTAGCCTCTACCGCTTCTTCATGCATAATTGAACGATGCACTGCAACTCCACCCAGGCAATGACGCTCTGTTCCGATAGCTAAATATGCGAAGGCGAGATACTTTAGCTTGTTTATTTATTTTTTGTGTGTCTATATTGATTTGAAGTTCATCCGTTGCAACGACCGCTTTCTAGCGCGAGCCCGATGCTACAGGACAGCAGCAGCAGATGCGCGCGACCGAGCCAGAGTTCGTCGGGAACCGCAAATCCGTAGCGTTTTCGCGTGTTCTCGTTGACTCAGCGGTTTTCTTTTAGCCCGTGCAGTTTGAACAAGTCTGGTGGATTCCGGTAGTGATAGTGGTGTGTTGGTGGGCCGTCTCGTCCTCGAGAGCTTTTCTAAAATCACTGACACTGCAGGGCGGCGGTGCGCCGTGACGTCACAGCCCAGCAGCGGTCTCGTTCAGGTACTTTCTGGTAGCTACTGTATTGGTGTTAATGTATTAGGGGTGTCCTCAGCCTCGAACGAGTCATATTACTTTATTGTTCACCATCAGACTACTCTACTCACTAGGGCACGACAATCAAAATAATGTTTAAAACACGGTTTATACCATTTTATGTATAGGCCTACGCACGCCAAGGTCTTTATCAAACCAGAATTGTGTTCCTTTTACTCATATTGTACTGGATATATTATGTTGCATTACTTTGATTAATATTAAATAATTCAGTAACGTGGAAAACAAACTGCAACTGAATAGGAAATATAGCCTACTATTTAAAACATGTAGGTGTTTGTTTACACCACAATTTTCCCCATACAGAGGGCAATCATAAAGAAACTGTGAGGAATATTTAAAGTTAAACTTTGTCAACAGCAAAGATTAAGGAGTTGAAGACAGTGAAAGGGACTGAGGACACTAAGCTTGACTTGTCTTGACCAGCGCTGTACAGTATCCATGTGGGAATGTGAGAGGATATAATGTGTTTCTGAGGCTCTGTCGGTTACAGTTGTCGCAAAGAGGGCACAGCAACCTGTTGTAGGTTCGTTTAAAAATCTTGTCAAACAGGATTTCAGTGCAAATTTCATGCTTTGGGAAGCAGCCTTTATACTTCTTTGTGTTTTTTCAGACAGAGTATTTTAGAGAAATTTTCACAATCTCTCTCTCTCTCTCTCTGTCTATCTATATGTTGATCTATCTATCTGTTGGTCTATCTATCTATCTATCTATCTATCTATCTATCTATCTATCTATCTATCTATCTATCTATCTATCTATCTATCTATCAATTCAATTTTCAATTCAATTCAATTCAAATTGCTTTATTGGCATGACTGTACATATTACAATATTGCCAAAGCTTGTAACACAAAGTATAGTAAAGACAGTAATAATAACAAAGTATTATAACAACTTAAATTAAAATGTACAACTTAAATTAATTGCAAAAAATAACAGTGTAACAGATTATAATTTCTATGAACGTTTGATACCACAGTGTTTAAACATATATATACACACACATACACGCATTACTAAGGGTCACTGTGGTGGACATTAGGGAAACACACTGAGGTCACACATTCACACACATTCACCTACTGTCTCTCAGGCTGTGGCACGCACACACGTATCTGGCAGCCAGTGCTGCGGTCTGTCCCTCTCCTAGTATTATCTTTATCTGCTCTACTTCAGTCATGGTTGTAAAGTTGTGTATTAAGTTATTAAGTTTTTTGAAGTAGAGGTCTCTGATCGAGCTGTATTTGTGGCAGTGGAGGAGGAAGTGTGTCTCTGTTTCGATCTCTCCTGTCCTACACTGAACACACACCCTTTGCTCTCGGGGTAGCCAGCTCTTTCTGTGTCTGCCGGTCTCGATGGCTAGACTGTGTTCACTCAGCCTGTACTTGCTCAGGATCTGTCTCTGCTTTGTGTCTCTCACACTCTGGAGATATTCCTCCATTTCATAATTTGGTTTCAGATTTCGATAGAATTGTAGTTTACTTTGTGTTTTGGTTTCCTGATCCCAATGTTCCAGATATGTATTTTTAGACTGTTTAGTAATTTGGTTTATTCTGATGTGTGTGTGAGGAGCAGTGCTGGTCTGAGACTGGTGAGTGTTAGTAGGGTTAGTCGAATTAGTGAGTCTCAGGACCAGCTGACTGAGAAGACTCTTTTCGGGGTTCAGTTCTTGGGTCTGTAATGCTTTAAAATGTAGCGATTCTGTGGGACTTGATTTTAGATGCATCCAGAATTTGAGGGATCTTTTTTGCATATTAATAATCAATGGGAATCGGCCTAATTCTGCCCTACACGCGTTATTGGGTGTTTTCCTTTGTAGTTTTAGTATCATTTTGCAGAATTCTGTGTGTAGGGCTTCTGTTGGATGTCTGTCCCATCTAGTGTAGCTCTGATCACTGAGTGGACCCCACACCTCACTTCCATACAGCGCAATGGGCTGAATCACACTATCAAAGATTTTACACCAGATTGGAATCGGTAATTCAGAGTTTTGGAATTTCTTCTTAATGGCGTATAGAGCTCTGCGAGCTTTATCTTTAAGAGCATTCACTGCCAGACTGAAACTCCCCGATGCAGTGATGACCAGGCCGAGGTAAGTGTACTGCATCGTGTGCTCTAGGCCGGTGCTGCCTAGACTGAACTGGTATCTGTGTTCCTGACATCTGGGCTTCTTCTGAAAGACCATAATGTTGGTCTTTTTGAGGTTGACTGCCAGGGCCCAGTTCTGGCAGTAGTTGTGCAGCAGGTCCAGGTGCTGCTGTAGTCCCTGTGCAGTGGGTGACAGCAGCACCAGGTCGTCTGCGTACAGCAAGAGCTTGATGCTCCTGTCCTGTAGGGTGAGTCCAGGGCCTGTAGACTGCTCCAACTGCACCGCTAGTTCATTAATGTAGATGTTGAACAGCGTTGGACTCAGGCTACAGCCCTGCCGCACTCCTCTCTTTTGGGTAAAGAATTTTGTATGTTTGTTGCCAATTCGAATTGCACATTTGTTGTTCGAATACATTGATTTTATAATGTCATAGACTTTACCCCCTACACCGCTTTGTAAAAGTTTGTAATATAATCCGTTGTGCCAAATAGAATCAAATGCTTTTTTGAAATAGACAAAGCATGCAAATATTTTTCCGTTTTTGGTCTGTTTTACGTGTTTATTGATTAGGGTGTGTAGGGTGTAAATGTGGTCAGTAGTTCTGTGTTTTGGAATGAAGGCAATCTGACTCGGGCTCAGGGCATTGTGTTCGTTAAGGAAGCTTACAATTCTATTATTTAAAATACTGCTAAATAACTTCCCCAGATTACTGCTCACACAAATGCCTCTGAAATTATTAGGGTCTAATTTATTTCCACTCTTGTGAATTGGGGTAATAAGTCCTTGGCTCCAGATGTCAGGAAAACAGCCTGAACGGAGTACGATGTTGAACAGTTTGAGCAGCGCCGCCTGCAGCTCCGGTGTGCTGTGTTTCAGCATCTCACCTAGAATGCTGTCAGGACCACAAGATTTATTTCCTTTTAGGCTTTTGAGTTTGTTTGCCAATTCTTCCTGTGTAATTGGGAAGTCAAGTGGATTTTGATTATTTTTAATTGTCTCTTCATAAGTTTGTAGATTTAGTTTGATCCGATTATAATTGTCATTGAGTTGTTTTGATGGGATTTCTCTGTATAAGTTTTCAAAATGATTTGTCCAAATTTCTCCATCTTGTATTGGTAGGTCTTGTGGTTTAGCAGTGCTCAGATTATTCCACATATCCCAGAACTGATTCTGATTTATTGAGTGTTCTAATTCTTCTATACTTTTGGTCAGATGGTGTTGCTTCTTCACTCTAATTGTGTCTTTATATATTTTTAGTTTTGAAAAGTATTCAGTTCTTAAGTCAGTGTTGTTTGGTTCTTTATGTTTCAGATTTGATAATTTTCTAAGTTGTTTTCTCAATGTTTTGCAGTCTGAGTCAAACCATTTTTCATCTTTTGGAGTATTTTTTGTGTATTTTTTGCCTTTCTTTTTCAATTCACTTTTCTGTGCTGCTTTATTAAATTTCTGTGCTGTTATTGATTTCATTTGTAGCCTAATTAACACCATCTTTAGTTGTTTCGAATTTCTTAGTAATAAATGTATTTATTTGATTTTTTAGTTCTTCAGAACTGAGGGCTTGGACAAACTTGTCTGTGCTGTCCGGAGCCCATTTGTATCTCTGCTGGACCTGATACATTCGGCAGGTTTCCAGTCTGTTTTGTTCTGGTGTGTGACTCATTTTGATATAAATGTTAGTTTGGTTATGGTCAGAAAGCGGAGTTTGCTGTTTGACAGTGAATGCATTGAAGGAGGATGGGTCCATGTCAGTGATGGCGTAGTCAACTACACTAGCTCGAAGACCTGAACAACACGTGAACCTCCCTAAAGAGTCCCCTCGGATCCTGCCGTTAAGTATGTACAGGCCTGAGTCTCGGCAGAGCTGCACCAGCTCTCTACCAGTTTTATTTACTGTCTGGTCTAGGTTGTTTCTCGGTGGAAGTTCCCCTGTGATACTCGGGGGGTCCTGGCCAAAGACATACTCATCACCCTTTGGGTCTATGTCATCAGGTTCAGATCCAGTTCTTGCATTGAAGTCTCCACACAGCAGCACATTTCCCTGGGCCTGGAAATGGCTGATTTCTGTGTGGATGTTGTTGAGGTATTCCTCCTCATGGTAAGGGGAATCCGCTGGGGGAATGTAGATGGCGCAGAGATATATTTCTTTAGTAGAAATGCCAATTTGGTTTATTTTTAACCAGCAATGAAATTTTCCAACTGAGACTGTTGAAATGTGTTTGGCCAGATCCTCCCTGTACCACACCAGAATTCCCCCCGAGTCTCGTCCACGGTGGACTGTACTTATTTTGACTGAGGGGACAATCACTTCATAGTAGCCTGAGGGACAGTAGGTAAGCGCATCATTTCGACACCAGGTTTCAGTGAGGATTATGATGTCAACATCTTTTATATGTTTTAGAAATTCTGGGTCTGTACTTTTAGAACCAAACGTTGAAGAGTGAAGACCCTGAATATTCCAGCAACTTATTTGAAATGAACGCATTCGTATTCTAAAAGATAAACCTATTTGGTGAGACAGAGAGAAGATAATTTAAAGTAGGTTACCTGTGAAAATATACATGGTAAACAATTTACATTAGTGCAAAACTATACATATATATATACATATATATACACATATATATATATATATATATATATATATATATATATATATATTATACATACATACACATACTTTTTTTTTTTCCTCTCTCTAGTAGAGCACTGTGTGTTCTTATCTGTTCAGGAGCTGGTTGCACAGTGTTTGCAGCATTTCTCTGATCTGGCTTAGTTCGCTGGCAGGTGTGGAGGTGGAGGTGGTGGGTGGAGCAGGAGGCCGGGCTAAAGCTTCAGCGTAGCTCTGTGCTCTTGGGTGGGGGGATTTCTCTGTGTGTGTGGAGGGGGTTGGTTTCTTCTTCCTAATGGGGACTTGATGGCCAGCAGGTGAACGTGGAGTTGGTGACTGCAGGTTTACAGGTGTGTAGTGATCCATAGGTGGGTGTGAACGTGGTGGAGGATGTGGGATGTTTGTCCAGCTGACGTCTCTCCTCATCGGGGTCGGGGGGGTGTGTCTGGGCATGTAGGGTTGAATTGGCCGGTAGTGTTCTGGAGTCGGTAGCAGATGTCTCGGTGGTGTTGGGGTGCGGCCCAGGGCTGCATCTTTAAGGGCCCTTGCAAAAGTGCGCACTGCATCTCTGTGCAGGTGGAGTCCGTCGTACAGGTGGTGGAGGCTGATGTGGTGGTGGTGGACCAGGTGCACGTTTGGAAGTGAAGAACATCTGCGGGAAATTTCAGTGTTGATGTTGTGGATAATGTGTGGTGGTGTGTCATGTCGTGGGAGAAGTGTGGAGATAACAATCCGGGATTCTGGGAATTTTTTGCTGGTGGTTTCTGCCATTTTCCTGACAGCATCCGCAGTGTTGTTGCGCAGCGAGTGGAGGTCATTGGTCCCAGTGTGGATTATGACACATGAGGGCTGTCCTGGGAAGTCTCTGATGATCTGGTGGGCGTGGCCAGTTGTGCTGCATCGCTTGGCAGAGACTTTCTGATGTGGAAAAAGTTTCTGTGGGTCTAAGAACTTCCCATTAGAGTCCATGAGGAGGAGAATATCTGGATCAGGTTCTGGAGGGGGGGCAGGGGGGGGTTGTGTTTCTGCAGGTGTCTGTGTGTTTGTGACAGGCTCACTGTCTGTGTTTGTGTAGTCTGTAGTAGGAGCTGTACTGTAGTGACGTGTGTTGTCTTCTATGTTTTTCTGTAACTGCTCTCTCATTACTTGCAGCTGTCTGGAGAAGCTCTCTTCTTTTCTCTCGTTGTCCTCCTCTAGCGTGCGCATCTGTACGCGGAGAGTTTGGTTTTCTCCTTGCAGTTCCCTGAGAGCTCTGTTGAGTTCAGTGATGGTAGAGTTGGTGTCTTTCTTTAGCTGTCTGAGCTCATCTTTGAGCGCTTGGATGGAACTGTTTGTGTTGCATGTGTCTGAAAGTTTGACTTGAGTGTGTTCCCTGAATTCAGCGAAGTCCAGTTCCAGTAGAGCTAAACTGTCTCTCAGTCGCCGGTCTGATGGTGCAGGTGAAAGAATCACTGGGCCTTCCTCCTCAGAGTCTGTGCTGTTTGCATGAGGTTCGTCTCTCTCTTCCTCTACTCTGGCCTTCAGCCGGGGGAAGATCTCCTCGAATGAGTTCAGGCTTGCCTCATTGCCTTGCAGAAGGAAGGTGCCTTTAGTATAGTAGGTTATGGTGAGTATTGGGTTGTCTGTGTCAAGCATTTCATCTTTGCATATAGTTAATCTTCCACCTCGACCAATTCCTTCTTTAAAAATGTTCTTGAATTCCTCACAGATGGCTGATTTCCATGCAGTTATCAAAGTGGTGTAGAAGATGAGGTTGTTCTTGATTCTTCTCCCATTAAGTTGAATGTAGTCCGCATACAGAAGATCAGGGTTGTCTCTGAGAGTTTTCTCTTTGTGTTTTTTTCTGGCCTGTACACTTCTGCACTTCTCCGGGTAAAGCACCTCCCCCGTGCACTCTGTCTGCGCCAGGGTTGTCATGGTGATCGGGCTGGGCACTGAGCCAAGACTGCAGCTAACTTAGCTTTTAGCTTGTAATAATGAGAGATTTTACTCTAATAGATTAAAATGTACAGTTTTTGTTTAAGATTTTTGCCAGATAAGGCTAATCTCTCTGTTTAGTAACTGAATATCAGAAGTTTTTCAGCTGTAGTTCCTTTAAGAAAGCCTTTCAGGTTTTGGAGGGAAAACTCCAGTTAGCTGTTAGAGTGGAGACTCAGAGGCTGGATGCTAACCCACAGGTTCAAGTCTTCTTTCTTGTATTAAAATGTATTTTATAGGAAAAAAAATAGTCTTTACCCGAATCCAAGTTGTTCTTCTGTTGTTTTTTCTTGTTTGTTGTCGTTATCTCACTCTCTGTCTCATTCTTTGGTTCATTCTTTTATAATTTTTCAGGAGCTCATCTTTAGAGTGGCTGATCAGTGGCTGCACTCTATCTATCTCTATCTATCTATCTATCTATCTATCTATCTATCTATCTATCTATCTATCTATCTATCTATCTGTCTGTCTGTCTGTCTGTTGGTCTATCTGTCTGTCTGTCTATCTATCTATTGGTCTATCTATCTATCTATCTATCTATCTATCTATCTATCTATCTATCTATCTATCTATCTATCCATCCATCCGCCTGTCTGCCTGCCTATCTATCTATATATATATCTATCTATCTATCTATCTATCTATCTATCTATCTATCTATCTATCTATCTATCTATGTCTGTCTGTCTGCCTATCTATCTATCTATCTATCTATCTATCTATCTATCTATCTATCTATCTATCTATCTCTGTCTGTCTGTCTGCCTATCTATCTATCTATCTATCTATCTATCTATCTATCTATCTATCTATCTATCTGTCTGTCTGTCTGTTGGTCTATCTGTCTGTCTTTCTGTCTGTCTGTCTATCTATATATCTATCTATTGGTCTATCTATCTATCTATCTATCTATCTATCTATCTATCTATCTATCCATCCATCCGCCTGTCTGCCTGCCTATCTATCTATCTATCTATCTATCTATCTATCTATCTATCTATCTATCTATCTCTGTCTGTCTGTCTGCCTATCTATCTATCTATCTATCTATCTATCTATCTATCTATCTATCTCTGTCTGTCTGTCTGCCTATCTATCTATCTATCTATCTATCTATCTATCTATCTATCTATCTATCTATCTATCTATCTAATAACATGCAAGGTGATATTTGATTCATGTAAACATGGTATTTATGGTACAAATACCTGCACAAGAGAACTGAGATGTGTTTTGGCCTGCTGCCACAGATGATCCAGTTGTTACATATTCAAGGTCATTTGACATGAGGTCTGGTGAAACACGAGACTAGCATCTCTTTCCAGCAGAAACCTCACTGTGCCTCTCCACTCTCCCCCTGCAGCCCACCCGTTCTACATTACACCATCTACACACAACACCCTTCTCTTCTGCATCCCAGCTATACAGAATAGCTGGGATGCTCAATATAGGACACGTATTAAAAATGTATGACCTTTAATGACTGTTCATTTATATCTTTATTGCTTTTCCCTCCCTGTGGATTCTGGTAATTCTGTGGATTCTCAAAGCACTGCACGATGTACGTCATATCCAAGATCAGAAGGAGAAAATGACTAGTTTATGTCAATGGCAAGTCATCTATCACCTTTCCTTTGAAAATGACACGATAAATAACTTTCATTTCATTAAAAAAAGGCAACAAAACCACTGTTTTTCTTACTGGCACTTAATCAGGTTAAGATGTAACAGGGTCTTGTCCTGTTTTGGGCAAATTCTCTTTAATAATGCTTACATCTTGAGTTGCTCCCCAACAAATCTATCACTTCTGACTTTTTGGCCAATAGAAATCTGAGCTTGCTGCAGGTTTTGTGGAGGGATTGGCTGGCTTGTTGCTAAGAGTCAAAGTGCAGTAACTCATTGAGGAACAGGGCATTCCCACACTGCTGAATAGAGTTACGCACCCTGTAAGCAGAGAGAGAGAGAGAGAGAGAGAGAGAGATACACAAGGCAGAAGAGCATGTCGCAGCTTGTTGAAATATCATGGGAAATTGCACAAGTGCACCTGTACCAGGCTCCCAGGATATGCATTTGTGCAATCAAACGTAAAAAAGGAGACATTTGTTAAATTGCAATGAGAGTATCTATGAATGGCAGAGTACTATATGAATTAAATTAGTACATTGCAGTGGGCAGAGCAGTTATTCTTTTTAAAAAAAGTGTCTGGGACCTCTAAAGGGCCGCAAGGAGGGTGCAAGGAAACTTTTAGAGATGAGAAAAGAGGGAAAAAGTGGAAAACAATTTCACAGTTTTGTTGGCCCTGGAACAAAATGACTTGACTAATCATATCACCAGCACTATCATTATAAGAGCAGACTGATTGATTTAAATTGTGTTCTTGTGTTAGCAATGGTTATTTCCAAAGAAAGAAGTGAAGCCATCATTGCTTTGCATTAAAATGGCCAGAAAACATCTGGGTTAGGATCAACGTTATCTTGCATGTTCCAACTCTAAAACACATAACAAACGCCCTCTGCTGTGCCAGTTGTGTCACTACAGTGCAGCATTTCTAGACTCCAGTAAACAGGCTTAAAGGGATAGTTCACTTTGAAATTAATTTTTGGTATGTTTTAGCTTACCTCAAGGGCATCCAAGATGTAGGTGTCTTTGTTTCCACAGTATTTTCAATTTTGATATTTTTAGTTTAAACCATTCTTGTCTGTCAGTCATATAATGGAGGTCTATGGTCACCACCTCAAAGAGCATGCACAGAGAAGTCAAAATTAAACATGATTTAATGACTCATAAATGCAAGTACACATTAATGGCAGTATTTATATCGTTTTTACTGTTGTAACCAAAGCCACGTCCAAGTGATCTGAAGGCACAGGCGCTTCGGTCGGAAGTGCTCTCTTGCGTGGTTGCGCAAAAGAAAAAAAAAAAAAAAATCAACATTGTCTCTTGATATCGAAATCGTCTTCCATTGCAATTTCCTGTATATCTAAATATGTTTAGATCTTCAGAGTGAAGGATAACATTTCTGAAATCTCTGCGTAAACAATGAGTGACGTACACGTGCGAGAGATCACTTCCGGCACGTTCGCAAACAGAAGCGCCCGCGCCCTCAGATCACTTGGACGTGGCTGTGGTTTAAAGAGGTAAAAACGATATAAATACTGTTCGTTTTCTCACACAAACCGCTAGTTTTGTGTCTTAAGCCATCAAGAGTCATTAAATCATGTTTAATTTGGACTTCTCTGTGCATGCTCTTTGAGGTGGTGACCATAGACCTCCATTATATGACTGACAGACAAGAACGGTTTGACCTAAAAATATCAAAATTGAAAATACCGTGGAAACAAAGACACCTACATCTTGGATGCCCTTGAGGTAAGATAAAACATACCAAAAATTTATTTCAAAGTGAACTCTCTTAAAAATCATACCCTTCCCACAAATGTCCAGTAGTCAAAGATCATAAATACATAAGTGTAATATTTCCATTGCAATTTAAATCTCAAGGCTCAAAACTTTGAACTTATACATTTTGTGTCGTTGTTTTATGCATTTAAGCCTGCGTTAAAAATGAAGCATATCAGTATTTCAAGAAAGAAACAAAAGAAAATAAAAAACACTTCAGAATTCAAAAGTGTTTATTTAGTTTGACCAGGTTCTAGCATTACCGTCATATACATTTTCCCCGGTCGTAACTTGCAATTACATATATAATATACTATGTGAATACACAAATTGTAAGCATAAAAAAAATACAAATACAAAAAAACATGTTATAGGATAATAGAGTATAGGAACAGCAGTGACAAAGTGGAGCAAAAGACATTTCAGTCCGCTTCTGCCCGTTTTCAAAATACATTTTGCAGATTGCACGCTTTTAATGGAGAACAAAAAAAACAACATGACATCAGACCCATGCCCGCCGAAGGAAAAAAAACAAAACTGGTGCCCATCAGAAACCAGTTAATGTAAGCAGGCATAACGGAGACGTGTGATCGGTGCATCAGTGTGCACATCCTACTTTCTCCACCAAGATCTGGGAGGCAGGACATTAAAAAAAAAAACGAGTTTAAGGGCTGCAGCCCTGCACAGTGATGATAACCATCACTCTCCAGTGTCTCGGCCTGGACGTCGGCGGTGAGCGATGGGTGTTTTCAGTGCGCTGTCTGGATGCCATGCACTGTGTGGAGCCTCGGAGGCTATAACAGAGGCACATTTCACCACGAGACACTGACTCAGTGAGCAAGCAACAGAACACTCCACTGATACGGACCCAAACCTCCTCTCTAGCTGCTAAGACACAAGGTTGACAGTAACTAACTAGGTAATCGAGAGGATATGTAAACATACAGGTCTTGAAACCAAACTAGAATGTGGTGTCACATAGTCAAGGTAAGTAAACGTGTAGTATTATTGTTATAAAACACTAGCCATGTAAACTTCGCCTCGATCAGGCAATATTAAGAGATCGGATGAATCTCTGCGAAAAATTATAGCTTGTATTCCACTAGTAAAAGCCCTTTGTGTGTGTGTGTGTGTGTAAGGATTAGGAAAAATAACATGCACTGAATATTATGCTCTTTAGTCTATATATACAATGTCAAATAGATATGCTTTTAGCCTAGCAAAAGTGATGTGTTATTTCCCTGACCACAATTCCAAATGAAATTTGTGTAGGTTCATTAAAGGCAACATTGTCAAAATATTATTTTTCTTTGTTTAAATAAAACTACAGGATTATGTATATTTGGAGTCTAAATTCAACTTGAACAAGTTGAAACAAAGCAAATCAAAAACTGCAGTGTTAAACTATGTGGATAATATTTTTTTTTCACTCTTCTAGAAGTGCCCTTTCTGTCTCCATCACTTACCAAAGTGTGAACAAAAGAAGCCCTGCAACACCACTAATTAACAGTCACTGTCGTGTAAGTAAAGTGTTGTTCGAAACGGTATTGCCAAAACAAATCAGGCTCAATTTCTTAGTAGCCTTGCCTTAATTCTCCATCTAAACCAATTCTAGCTATAAACATCTCTTTCACAAAGTCAACGCGTTTCATTTGTCAACAGTGTCTGGTGTTTTTTTTTTTTTTTTTTGGGTCATGAAAAAAAAAAAAAAAACATTTAAAAAAGTTCCAGTTTAACAAAAATCCAAAAAAATGGAATGAATGTGGGGATGGAAGACAAACATTTTTAAACTGTTTTTAACCAACTCAAGGCAGCAACAGCAAAACCTCACGAAACTTTGAGGCAAACTGTTATGTTTCACCCTTCTGGTATAAAAACTAACACTACGCAAGTAAAAAAAAAATCATTATCTATTCCTACAAACATGCTAAAACAAAAATCCTTGCTATAAAAATCCACCATTCCCTACCAGTCGACGTTACGCATAAGCCATCTGAATATTGTAATCTCAATCAAAAATACTTTTTTCCACTCTCTTAACTATAATTTCAAATGATGAGATTTAACTTCCTGGCATAATATATACAGTTTTAAATATATATGTTTTTTTTTTCTTTTTTGACAAAAAATTGCTCATTGGACCACAAATGACGTGATAAACATATTTTGTGAAAGTCGGTTAGAGACCCTGAGTAAATATGATTGGACCAGATGTGATTGAGGCCCTTTTTGCTCAGCTTACTAATGACATGCATATTCCTACCTTTCAAACAAAACCATTCAGATAGATCTGCCGAAGTCAACAGTCCGGTATAACTGTGCAGGCACAAACAAGTGTCAATTATTCCAAATCAAAACAGAACATCCACTTTAAATAGGTTGTCATTCCGCTTGCCAAATTTCTCTCTCGGTGTGATATGGTGCATGTTGTTTTGCCCGGCAACTGCAGGACCGGAGGAAATAAAACCGCTGTTTCACATTCGAGAGCCTTGTTCTTGAAGAATCTGTAAGAGAGGAATAACTGTTAATGGATGGAGTGGATGATGAAAGTCAGCAATGTTTAGATAAAACAGGGGCGGACTTATTAAATATTCAAAACAAGATTTAAAATTCATCACAAAAAAAAAGAAGAAGAAAAATAAGAAAAAGAGAATCGTCTGGTTCACTTCAACACCGAATCGACTCTCAAATGTTCAAAGTAGTATTTGCAGAGTACATAACATTTATGAAAACATTTTAAATTATGTAAATAAATTAATATGGCTGTATGTTTAATAATAATAATAATAAGGGTTATAATTGTTAACTAAAACTATTAAAACATTTGTTGAAAAATGAAAAAATAAAATATTATAAACGTTAGTTGAAAAACTTTAAGTAAATAAAAATTAGAAATGTCGCCTTTACAATAAGCTAAAATAAGTTAAAATTAATTGAATAAAAATTAAGCTAAATCTGAATTAAAAATATATATTAAAAATAATAAAAACTAAAAATCACAAAACTACTAAAACAAATCAACCTAAATTAATATGGAAAGTAAAAATAAAATCTACACAACAAAATATTAATAAAATTATAATTAATATAATTAGTAAAATTTAATAAAATTTTTGGGAGAATTTCACTAATGTTCTACTTTGCTAATGTGACTTTGACTTTGCTTTGTATTTTACTACTTGGCTAATGGCAGTTTGGTTGAAAAAATAAATATATATATATATATATATATATATATATATTTATTAGGGCTGTCAAACGATTAATCGCATCCAAAATAAAAGTTTGTGTTTACATAATATATGTGGGTGCACTGTGTATAATTATTTTTTTATATATATATATATATATATACACACACATGCATATTTAAGAAAAAAAAATATATTTATATATAAAATATTTATATTTATATATAATATAAATTATATATAAATCTATATACAGTATATACATGAAAATATTTCTTAAAAATATACAAGCATGTGTGTGTTTTTATATATATGTATATAAAATAATTATACACAGTGCACCCACATATATTATGTAAAAACACAAACTTTTATCTTTTATTGAATATCTTTTAAAAATATATGAAAATCATATATGACTTCTTTTGCTATATCCCCTGGCCCCACCCGTGAGGCCTTTGCTTATTTGTTCAAGCGTTTGTGTGGACCTCACAGGAAGCGTACAACAATGCCTTGTATTGGTGATCTCACTCTAATGCGTTTATGACAGTGTATGACTTCTATTGACCTGGGGGGTGGGGGTACATTAAACATTGAGCAGGTTTCCCATCATTATCTAGGATAAAAAAGCAGACTGGATGAGCTAAGGATATGATTCTAGGGCTTTCAAATAGGCACGAGTACAGCCAGACAGCATGCGTCAAATTGAGCACTAGTAACAAGAGATTCAGAGATGGAGGGAGCGAGCGAGCGACACTGCCTTCAGCATTCAGCAGAGACCTAATTATCAGTTTAAGTGATATGTAAATGATGCCTCACCAAGAAATACTGGGGGAAAAAAAAGAAAGTATTTCCATATCCTCAGCGTGCACAGCATGCAGGGAAACAAAACACTCAGGCATGAACACATTTGATCTGGTTAATCAACTCTTTGAGTACTGTTATGCCATGTGACCATCTGAAGAGCAGAGCTGTGGGATATTTTCTTACGATCTGTGTGCAAGTGACTATTTCTGTCTGTGCACGAGGAATAGAGTGCATGGGAGACTGTAAAAGGGTTCTGTTATCCTCACCTTGGCCTTTTCACTGGGCTCGCTGTTTGTGCCGTATGACTGATTGTGCAGCTCCTTAGAGACCACGCAGAGGAACTCAGCTTGATCCTCATTTCCATAGTTGTAGGAAGAGCCGATACTAACCAACTGCCGGGAGAGAGGAAAGGAAAACACATGACGACAGTATTTCCATAGTGAACTGATTTGACTATGATACTATAAATTCAGTTTTTGCCTGATAATGATAATGAGTAAAACCACAAAAATCAAAAGAAAATAAAGAAAAACATGCTTGCATTAAAAGTAGGGTATTTTTTGTTATACTGGTTGATACTCTCTTCTCATCCTGATAGTAATTAATAATAACAGTGGTCTATGGGTTGGGCGATGTGGCAAAAATATCATATCACGTTTTTGTTGTGTTTTTCCAGGAAAAAATCACGATTTTATCACGATTCTTTTTCATGTTGGTTCGACTATTTTACAGGTGACTGAGCATTAAAGCCAAACCAATGTCCCAATTTTAAAAACAAAGCCTTACAAGGTAACAAAATATCAAAAAAATAATAATTGCAGACATTTCGGCCAAAGTGGTGATGGTAAAAAAAAAATCTGTCATTATTTGCTTTGTTTTAAAAAAAATAAGAACAGATGTACACATTACACATTCACGACTTAACAGACTAATGAAATAAACAGTGCTTTATTTAAGACTAGCATTCAAGAAATTAATTGAAAAAATATGAGTCAATGGTGACCAGCGACTGTATTGGAGCCCGACCAATAAAGGATTTTGAAGGCCGATACGATACAAATATTTGTTGTTTTTAAAATCCGATATTCCGATATATCGGCCGATATTTCAGAAACACGCAACAAAATATTAACAGATTTCTCTAACATTAGTTATTTGTTGTTAATTATTAGTTTTAACTAAAATATTATGATAATGCATAACTGGTTCTCTCTGCCCGACTCTTGCAGGATGTGGCGCGTTATTGTTGCCAACAGGGACACTGTAGAGTGCCCTCTGGTGGACAAACTATACAACTCCAACACTCATGAGATGGTTGAAGCGTGATTCGTCCGTTTTTATTTTTATTTTTGAAATATTCATTTATCGGCCATTATAACTGCCGATACCGATATTTTAGAAAATGTCTAATATCGGCCGATAATATCGGCCTGCCGATATATCGGTCTGGCTCTAGACTAGACTGTATGGTTAGCCACATTCTTCAAAATATCTTCTTTTGTGTTCAGCACAAGAAAGAAATGAATACAGGTTTGGAACAGCATTATTGTTGATGACAGAATTTTCATTTTTGGGAGAACCGTCCCTTTAAAGGCACACTATGCACTCTCTGGTTTTTTTGTAAAACAGTGACCTCTAGAGCCGCTGTGGTGTACTTGCACTGTCGTAAATAACCGTTATTCCCCTGTTACTGCATATCTACTGAACTACTGTCAAGTGCTAGACTGCTTTTTAACAATAAAGTTGCCTATCGCGTTTGCTGGCTTATAGCGTTTTTACATGATTTCTGCAAAATCAGAAGTAAATAGCCTATAGTGTATAGGCTACTGTATAATTTCATTCATGTTTTTTGATTGTAATGTAAACATTACAAAATGTCAGATGACATCAATCAAGTTAAATGTACGTCGCATTATTTCATAACATTGGACGTTATGATTTAGACATGATTACAATTTATCATAATAGCAAATTGTGTTCAATTATTTACAACCTCTAGGCTTATATATATCCTAATAATTATGTGAGATATTGACTATGTCCTCATGGTAATCGCAAGAATCAACATCAACAGCGTCAAGATTTGATTGATTCATAATCAACACAATTTGAAGTTACAGTAGGGAAGTGTACTGTTAGTCAGATAAACTTGATATAACAGTAACTTACACACGTCATAAGAAATCCGAACCAGACACAGGACTAAAGATACGTGATAAATACACATCACAACACCTGAGTTCAGCTGGCAAACTAGCTCTTGTGGCAAGCTCGGCAATAAAACATAACGAAAAAAACAACAAGACTAAGAGAAACGACTGTTTTTAGGAAGTCTGCTTAAAGCTCTGGTAATCGAAAGCTATAGACATATGTGAGAATTATTGAACTGGTCTTATTATCAACAACGGATGAATGAACAGCACCGTAAAAAATTACATACCACAAGCCAGTGCAGAAACATACAATATAGAAACAAGTATATAAATACAAACAAGTTTATAAATAAGAGATTTACTTTCAAGTCCATCAACAAGATCGCCAGGTCAGCATCGCAGTTACAATCCAGTGCAGCTTTTAAGCTCGCGCCAACGAGTGAAAGCCCGACCGAGTGGACTCTTGTCCGGTTTCTACTAGCACGGTCCGATTCTCTTTCCCTTTTTCGAAAGTAGCTTCATACAGTATGATGTTGTTGATGCGTGTGACGTCGTTGCCGTAAACCATTTCGTGATTCTCACGCGCTGTGTCAGGGGCGCCACTCTCAAACTTGCATGGCTGGTTTTTCCGGCGGCGTCCCCCCCAAGCTTTCCTACCAGGATGATTCGCCCTACTATGACTTTGTTAACCACCAAAACGATTTTGAAGCTGTTATATTAAGGTACAGATCTTGCATAGAGTGCCTTTAAGGACAAGCAGCAACATGTTTACTATGAGGCTACTGTCATTAAGACCTGCACACGACGTGCCTAATACACACGTAAATTACACGTTTGCTATCACTTTAGACATAACCAACTGTGTTTATGCAAACCTTGTGTGTATTTGACAGTATTAGCGGACTAGAAAGATAACTTGTAACCAGGCGCTGTTTGACAGGCTTTTAGTGTGTGTACTTTAGGTACTCAGAAAAGTGCATGTTAGAACAGCGCATCAACACAGGAAAGAAATGTTTAAACAGCAAGGCTTTAAAGCACATGCAAACAGTGAAATTTTGTGAACTGCAGTGTCCTGTATCTGTGATTTAAAGGGCACCTATTATGCAAAATTCACTTTTACATAGTGTTTGAACTTTAAACATAAATGTGTGTCGGCAGTGTGTGAGCAAATCCACCCAGTGTTTTTTTTACAATCTCAATAAATCATATGCACTGCCTCAGAACGAGCTGTTCTAAGATTCAGCGCTTTGTGACGTAGAATTGAGCAAGGGGTTTGATTGACAGTGTGGTTGTGGCATAGACCCCGCCCTCGGTGATCTGTACACCATCCTCCATTGTTTCAACGACAGCCGGTAATGTCTCTTGGAAACATAAGTGTTGTGTTGTGGGATGGGATGTAATAATGACATACATAGTAGTTTTCACCTATTTCCGACATCAGAGCCACTGAAAACACAGTGGATGTATTGTATTTTGGAAGTTTAAGTGGCGCCTTTCCTTCGTAAATAATTTTATGTTTGAGCGAATCATTCGACTGACTGTTTTGTGAACGAGGGTCGATTCAAAGTAGTTATTGCTTCAAAGTTAATCCTCAAGTGTGGATCGTCGTCTACTGTTTGCGATCCACCGTCACCTCCAGTAACAGTAAGTGTATTTTATGATTTTTGAGACAATAGTTGTTTCAGTCGATGTCAGCCAATTCAACAACAAATGCGTCTAAAGTTGTCGTCGACGTAGGATGTCTGTGTATATAATTTAAACCTTGTTTGTATAGTGTGTGACCACACGTTTATAAAAGAGCCAGACCGATATATCGGCAGGCCGATAATATCGGCAGGCCGATAATATCGGCCGATATTAGGCATTTTCCAAACTATCGGTATCGGCAGTTATAATGGCCGATAAATTAATATTTCAAAAATAAAATAAAAAAAAACGTTGTTACAGTGTAGTTGACTGACTGTCCTTTTAACTTTTGACAATGTGACTTAAGTATTTCTTTAATAGTACATGACAGTTATAGCAATGAGACGCATCATCTCTCCTTGGCCTGTTATATTGAAAATGTATATTTTACAATTTGCATTATGACGTTATCCATTACTAAATTATGGAACATCATAGACTAGCTAACCACAAAGCTAGCTAATGCCACTATCATCAGTGGAAGACCGCTAACGTTAACATTAATGAGCTTTGGTTCCTCTATCCTGTTGCGACAATAAAAGAAACAAGTTTCTTTTTAAAATGCATTATCATATTATTTTAGTTAAAACTCATACATAACTACAAATAACTAATGTTAGGGAAATCTGTTAATGTTTTGTTGTGCTTTTCTGAAAAAAAAAAAAAAAATAAATAAATAAATATCGGCCGATATATCGGAATGTCGGATTTTAAAACCAACAAATATTTGTATCGGTATCGGCCTGCAAAATCCTTTATCGGTCGGGCTCTAGTTTATAACTGTTTTAACACTTTTTAAATACTGCAACTTCTGCAATTACACTTACAATTACAATCAAAAATATAGTGTAATGTCACCAAAGTGCCTTCTTATCTTTGATCAAGTAAACAAACAGGTAACGGCTATGCATGTAAAATTCAAACAAATAAAAACAAATATAAAATATTCTAAATAACCTGAATTTCTGAAGTGCAGCTTAATAATACCCCAGTTTCATCTTTTTATTTATAACAACAGCATTAATATTGACAACAGGAAAAATGTAAAATTAAAAATTAAAATAAATAAAATTACTTACAAAGTCAAATGCTTTGAAATTGAGAACATAAAATAAAGAACAGGAGTCTATCAACTTCATAAATGTAAGCATTCGTCTAAACTATGGTTGTAAAAGGTTTGTGTTGTTCAATACACCAAAGGAGTGAAGAGAATGGAATTACAGAGTCCATCTCATTTGGCATGTTATCATAATTAATCATTTTTAGCTGGTCTACATTATGAAATACCTGCTGACAGAACGCTGTTTTTATCTCTGTGTTTACACATAACTTCTCTCAATAATTAAAGCACCATTTTCGGGGTATCTCTCGGGGTCCCCCTACAGTTGGGAAACAGTATGGTCTTCTACTACTGTCGTAAAATCTGTCATGGTTACACTAGGGAATACACGCGTGCATTTGTTGAGAAGCGATACCCCCGAACTCTGCAGAAGGAAGGAGATCTCACATCTTGGACAGACTCCAGTGTTTCGTGTGAAATGTCTTCATCCCAGGTGCATTGGCATATATTTCAGCATGTCTTATGAATATAGTTTCATGGGCTTAATTTTCATGTCAAAAGATTACGTAGCTCACGTTTAAAAGTCAGCGTATTTATAGTAACGTTAACCTATAGGCTACTGTTTTACATAATGGCTATGCTAATTCAATGTTTGTGTGGTGGATAATAGCCATATTGTCAATATTATAATATCAAGCTGCAATGAATCTGCAAATTTGAAAAATTGATTTGCATTAAAGCCTGAGGCAAGACACTTTCACCAGAAAAAGAAATAACAAGCATGACCATGAGCCTGCAGACATAGGAGAGTTATCCTGACCGATTATTTTGTCCATCTAATCATGGATTATTTACTTGCAAGAATGCAGCCCCTACCAAACTCAGTAATCAGTATACTTTCACGTCTCGATCTGGCATGAGCTGCCCGCCCCGGCTCTACAGGGATGCTTGAGTGTGTTAAGCGCCCTCAAAAGAAAAGCAATGCAGTCTACATTGGATGCGGCGAGGGATGAAGCTACACAACACATTACCAACAGTAAATTAATCGTGCACGCGCTCTGTTTCTGACGCACTTCACATTTGCTAGGCGGGGGAAGATTGATGCACTGGACCGGAGCCATGACAACATACAGAAGTAAAAAAAAAAAAATGCTTGTTGGGCTCTTGCGTCGGAATTTGAGGAAGTGATGTATGCCGTAAAGCAGTCGAATTTTGTAGTTATTTTTTGTGCTCGGGTTCCTACCCCCACCCGAACTTACAGAGTGCCAGTAAAAGCGATACAGACACTGTCAGGCTATGGCAAACCTGTCATTCAACCAGCCCGTTCTCATCCTTTAGCGTCACATAGAACGTATATGACAAAACGGCGCTATACTACGCACATGGCACCCTTTATCGTTAATATAACACCCTACCCTACCCCACACCTAGGTTAAGGTTTTGGAAAAATATTATAAAGGTTGAAAAAGTTACAGAGTGCTGCTTTAATAATTTACACAGATCTGTAATTATTTAGATGTTCATAAGTAAAATAAAGATTAAATAGTATATGTTTATATTACCGGTATTTAAGAAGCTTAAAATGGGTGGATTGTGTTGTGTTTTATTTAATTACTGTAAAGTTACGTCTTTATAGACAGAGAAAAATCACTCACTGCTCTTGACTCTTTATCAACTGGTTAACCTGCTGAAGCAACTCTAAATATCAACTGTGCTAATAAAGGGATACTCCACTTTTTTGGAAATAGGCTCATTTTACCACTCCCACAGAGTTGAACAGTTGAGTTTTACCATTTTTTAATCCATTCAGCCGATGTTCTGATATTTAGAAGAATACCAATAGTAGGAAAACTACTGATATTATCAGTATTTACTACTGAGTGTTATCAGTAGTAAAACTACTGATAACTACCTACTATTTTTTCCATAGTAGGAAAAAAATATACTATGGAAGTCAATGAGACCAGAAACTGTCTGGTTACTGATATTCTTCTAAATATCAGAAAGTCGTCTGAATACAATCGAAAACGGTAAAACTCAACTGTTTAACTCTGGGGGAGTGGTAAAATGAGCCTATTTCCAAAAAAAAAAAGTGGAGTATCCCTTTAAATTAAAGATACAATATGATACGAGCAATCATATGAATAGTGAAAGGAACAGTAGCTCCTACAAAAGTGTAACAGACATAATTAGGCATGAAAATAACTGAAGAAACTATCTTCTAAGTCAATTCATATTCTTTTGGCTTCTCTGCCCAATATTTAAGTTAAAAATACAATGAAAGTGCAGGTGTCGGTAATCGGTACGGGCAAGCACTAAAAATAAAGTATAGGTATCGGACACGTTCTGGAATAAGTGGTATCAGGGCATATAGACATGTATTTCGTAAAATTTAGTAGCATTAAAATTAGTCCAATATTAATACAATTATACAAAAATAAGCTAATTTAAAATGTATATAATAATATATGTATATTTTATATGTATATAAAAATATATAATATAATATTTTAGTAAATGTTAAAATTAATATTAACAGAGATTTAGAAATGCAGTTCATTATTAGTACATGTTATACTAGAGGCTTAGTAAAACAGAATCACAACATTAATGACATATATATAAGTATTTTCTAATAAGTTATGATGGGTGATGACATCTAACGCTGATGGAAATAACCCAACATTGTATGTATCGTTGCTTTCATCCACAGCATTTTCAAAGGTGCATTACAGGGAATTCCTGGCATTCTGTCACCTTACAGCTGCCCATAAAAGGTAACACTTCAGGACGAGCCAAAAGCAGGTCAGGAGAGCCCACACACCTCACTCACTTCGCTGGGGAAAACCCTCCTATACCACACGGTTCATTCTTTGGCCAACGGCACCTCTACACCACATATAGACAGAAAAACACCCCCATTCACTACAGTTTTCAGTGGATGGATGTCAGTTCATACAAACCTGAACCGAGTTGGTTCATAGGTTTTATGAGCATTGATTTAACGGGCTGGTTGTTTTGCAAACTACCGTCAGAATAGTAAAATTAGCATCCCAAAATTTTAATCAGTAAGTTACTGTACGTCTAACCATTAGCTTAAGATCACCATCACCAAAATCCATCACATTTAAAGAACAGCGCATTAATCACGGTTGTTACACCCACCCTACAACAGACACGACAGACGACCACAACATCGAGGAAGGAATTGCGGAATTGGCGGAAACGCGGAATTTCATGGGATTTTACATATTTGGTTTGAAATTCTGTTTTTGTGTGAATTTCAGAAGAACGTATGTCTGGTGAAAACGCAGACCGGGGGAAGCAAATCTGGGCAACGTGCACACCGCTTTAAAAACAATTGAAATATCTTTTCGTTTGATATGTAATCTTTTCTGATAAGTTATGTACCCCTGTCTTATGTCTTTTTTTTTTCTTTCCATTTATTTGTTCTATATCGTGACTGTTTTCTTCTTTGCTTATGTTTCAAATAAAAAAACGCTAGCGCCAACTTCAAGCATAACAATTACAAAGGCGGACTCCATCGTGTTTCTGCAAATGTTTCTCCTGGATTTGCGATCCTTTATTATGGTCAGAAAAGATGTTTAGAACACATCTAAACCCGCCCCAGCCCCCAATGTAAGTATGACGTGGTAAAAGAACAATTCTAGTCCAGCAAAGAGTTGGTGCCGCTTTGGAACCAGTTTTCCCGGCCGAGAACCAGCTCTTTGGCTGTCGAAACACAAAGAACTGGTTCGCGTGCAGGCACCGGCTCCGAACCGGTTCTCAAAATGCTTTGGTGGAAAAGGGGCTTATGAGGCGCCGGACTGGACAAAAGCGAAACGAACTCTGTGAGCAACACTGGGCAAGGGAGAGACAGACTGTGACTTTATTTAAACTTATATAAATTAATATAATTTATATTACTGGACAGTTTAAAGCTCATAACCATATTTTGATGTCACTTGAAGAGTGCAGTGCTATTTTGCATCATGCAGTATTTGTCCTGAAAAGGCTACAGAGTAAATGTCTGTATTACCTCAATAAATTTAAGGTCATTCCTAATTTATTTGTATTTTTTTTTAATACATTTTAATCATTAACTTTAAAAGCACACAGCTAAAATAACAGTCAAGGGTAAAAAAAAAAACCTAATTCCCAAAAATTCAAACGGAAAGAAACCGAATTTGGATTTTTATTTTATGGACTTTCTTTTTATGGACTTTTATTTAAAAAAAAATAAAAAGGATTTCATAGGGCCCTACATCAGATGGTAACTATACATCCAGCAATCCCATCGCAGACAACCGATGTTATACCATTTTGTTCAAACCACTATTAAAAAAAATGAAATCTCTTATACTCACCAAGGCTGCACTTATTTGATTAAAAAATTCAGCAAAACAGAAATATATTGTGCAACATTGTAATTTAAAATAAATGATATATTTATTCTGAAGCCATTACGCCAGTGTTCAGTGTCAAATGATCCTTCAGAAATCATTACGTTGATTTGCTGCTCAAGAAAAATACATTACTATTAATGTTGAAAACAGTCGTGCTGCTTGATATTTTTGTGGAAACTGCAATATTTTTTTTTTTTTTCCCAGAACTCTGAATTGAACATTCAAAGAACAACATTTATTTGAAATAGGCCTATGTCACAAAAAAATTGGAAGTGCGACATAGGCCTATAGAAAACCTTTGTAACTTAAATGTGTTTTCTTTCGATCAATTTAATGCATCCCTTTTCTTAAAAAATATGCAGAAATCTTATTGGCCCGAAACCTTTGAATGGTAAAGTCTCGGCCACGAACCGAAATAGAACAGAAATTTTGAGCGTCTCAAATTAAAACTCCTCAGTATGCTAAAAACAAGTGATTAATCCCAGTGTTGTGCTTCAATCACCTGTTCAAACTTCCAGCCATCTGACATGGTGGAGACCATCTGTGTCAGTTCCTCCTCCTGACACTGTAGGACTCTGTAGACGTGCTTCACAGGGAGCTGAGGGCGGCAGAAGAAAGACTTTGAGAATACAAAAAAAAAAAAAAAAAACCTGCCATATTATGCAAAGTCAAGGCACACTTTTTCTTTTTGTCTGTGCTTTGATTTAATTGTAAAATGATTCTGTCATTCCTGCAGACCTACAGATGTCATCGGATTAAGGTGCTGAGAAGGCAGGTTTCAGAGGACACCTTTGTCATGGAATACAGCAGGAGCATTTTGAAAGGACCATGCAGACCAGTTAATATGTTTGTTTTGCATCAATGTGCCACAAATACAAGTGTGTAAAGTGTATAATGAATTTGAATATATTCCATTCAATTAAAGATTTGACGCTAAGGGGTTTTATGAAAGATTTACACATACATTTGCTCTGCTTCAAGTTTGTTTCCAACAGGGAATACAACATTCAAAAAGGCAATTGTGACATTTTTTCAGAATGGCGAGATTATATCCCACAATTCTGACTATTTATTTTTTCAGGACTAATAGTTTATATCCCACAATTCTGTCTATTTATTTTTTCAGGACTAATAGTATCCCAAAATTCTGCCTATTTTTTTGTTTTGTTTTTTTTAGAGTTTAATCCCGCAATTAAAAAAAATATTAATAATAATAATAATAATAATAATAATATATATATATATATATATATATATATATATATATATATATATAGTGTTCCGGAATGGGCATGTCATTTTTTAGCAATCAAAAAGCAAGTCTAATTAATTGAAATCATGTACTATGAACATTTAAGAAAAAAAAAAAAAAAATATATATATATATATATATATATATATATATATATATGAAAAAATTCCACACTAATTCTGTGTTAGTGTGGCCAACTTTTTGTCAAATAACGTGCTGCACAATGAGCTTTATTGTTAAAATTAAAACTTGGATTATTCCTTAAATTCAGCTTTGTTCAAAAAAATTCATAATTTATTTGGATTAGTGTTACTATTATTACATCTGGACATATCTAAATTCTACTGTACAACAGTAATATATTTCTGTCAAGTTAAACCAAACTTTTGTTTTGACGGGTTGCCGTGAAGACTTTTTGAGTTTCTGTGTGTTTGTCATGATGATAGTTTCTCAAATGAAGCGGTTAAATGATCACAAAATGACTTTCAGAGTGGATCTAGAGCCTGGAGAGGAAGTTCATGCATTTCTGTCTTCATAAAGGCAAAAAACAGCGCAAGCTTCAGTGTGTGTGATATATGAAACTACGCGTCGGCTGCACCATTCATTCACACGGAACAAGGCAAGCAGGAATCGTATTTAAATAGACTTTGTGGTTTAATATTCACACACACTAGTCTACATCGCGATTTGATTTCAAGCGTAGTGAACCGCTTTTTATTTATTCCTCGAAAATATACAGTAAATTCCTTTTTTATGACTGGATTTCGTCAGCATTTTCGGGGGGGCAGGGGTCGTTTATGGGTAGGGTAGGGGACAATGGTAGGGGAAACATTGATCACAACCGCAAGTTTCTATCCCACAATCCTGACAATTTTTCTCAGAACTGTGAGTTTACATCCCGCAATTCTGACCATTTTTCTCAGCATTTTGAGAAACTTGCAATTGCGAATAAATATTTAAAAGTGTAAACACTTAGATTAGTTGTTTTGATAGACACAAAGTAGCACAATCTTAACATGACTTACCTGAGCCGTTTTACAATCCCGCTCCCTGATTTTGTCTTTAATCAGTTTAATCAATGAAGTGATATTGTAGAATTCAGCCTCTTCCAGCACACCTGAGAAACATTTTCCAGACAAAATGTTTAAATAAAAACCAAAATATCATAGACAAAACAGCTTGATGTCCAAAACATGCAGAACATAAAGGAGTAGTTAACTTTTAAAAACAACTTTTGCTGATAATTTACTCACCCCCATGTCATCCAAGATGTCCAAGTCTTTCTTTCTTCAGTCAAAAATAAATTAAGGTTTTTGATGAAAACATTCCAGGATTTTCTCCATATAATGGACTTCATTAGGAACCAAACGGTTCAAGGTCCAAATGAGAGTTTCAGTGCAGCTTCAAAGGGCTTTAAACGACACCAGACGATGAATAAGTGTCTATGCTAAAAAAAGAGCAAATCTTTTTTTTTCCGAATCATTTCGTTCATTGAATGAAGCAAATGACTCGAAAAAAGATTTGTTCATTTTGATGAACGAGTTCGAACAGAAGTCACAAACGCGCATCACAGAACAGAGCAAGGCGAGCGTTTGAGCTTATAAAACAAAGTTTTTTTGTTTTTTTTTAAATGATCGATCGTGAAGAAACTTGAACCGTTTGGTTCCCAATGAAGTGCATTATATGGAGAAAAATGCTGGAATGTTTTCATCAAAAACCTTAATTTCTTTTTGACTGAAGAAAGAAAGACGTGGACATCTTGGATGACATGGGGGTGAGTAAATTATCAGCAAAAGTTTTTTTTTTGTTTTTTTTAAAGTGAACTACTCCTTTAAAAACAAGTTACAACTGATTTTGAAATCTAACAACATGTCCAGACATATCTAAAAGTTCTTAATGGCATTCCCATCATACCTTCCTCTGCAAGGCCTCTGTTCAGCACCAGCTTCCCATGTCTCAGATAGTTGAGCACCGGACCAAAATAAGTGGGATCACGGTCTATCAAATAAGCACCCGTGTCATCCTGGATGAGGAAAGAGCGATATCAGAATGACGATGCTTGTTTGCAAAGCGATTTCAGCATTATAAACATCATGCAGATTATTAAATCTGGCTATAATGACTTTTCAGATAGTTTGTTCAAATTATAGAACATTTTAAAAGAAATAATAGGCAGTGTCTTGTCAGTACTCAAGGGTATATGACTTTATCTGTACTCAAGGTGTGGCTGACATTTAACATACATGCAGCAAAGCCCATAGGGACGCTGATCCATCTCCAGCACAACATGATTACCACGGATCAATATTGAGGTCAGGAAAGAAGAGAGCTTTACTCCACAACATATGCCCTTAATAAAGAAAGCAATTGGCAAGAGCAACTTTACAGATAAAATTTCTATTTTTTGTAATGAAAACAACTTCATTTATCAGAAATATTTTTGACGAAGCAGAGGAACATAAGCAACGACTTGTCTTTTAGCAGCTTTCAACTGCCGTTGCCCTAATAAATGATGCATACTGACCTTTAAAAGTTTAAAAGCATGCAGGCAACCTATTTCTTCTTGTGTCACATAGAAGAAACTAGAGGATTAGTTAAAAAAAATACCAGTATATACTTGTATGACATGATATATCTTAGTGCATTCACTAATTATACTAGTTTAATTGGTTGCTAATTCTATTCAGGATCAATTCCTGCAAATTATTACGCGTTGTGTGTGCGAGCATTAAAAGATTTGTAGTTATATTAACTGTTTTGCTCACAGTTTAAAAAAGTAAGGTAAAGGTATTTAACAACCAATAACTCAATAGAAAATAATAAATAACTAAATAAAAAGCTTACTTGATTTCACTAATATTAAATTCTTATTTACAAAGTAAACTGACTCATTGTTTACTCCTGATAAACACTTAGAAAATAGTTTTAAAACAATTCTACTAAACCACATAAATAATATTAATAATTTGTAATATTGTCAGTTTAACCAGATAAACATTAGAGAAATGGTTTAATTCGATAAACACTAGTTTAACACAATAATTCATATATTTAGATAAGCACTAGTAAAATGTTTTATAGCATAAGATTGCATACTAAAAGGCCACTGAAGTGCCTTGGAACATGCACCTTTTTTTGTACGACTAATTTATGTAATATCCATTGTAAAAGGAAGCTACGGCCTTCCCTAAAAGTTGCTAAATGTCTTTAGATGACATCATTTGTGAATTAGCATATTAATGATGTCATTGCGTCATACTTGCATTATGTCATTTTTTTAAAAAAAAATTTTTTGTCAGACAACAGAACGAGTAGCTATATGATGAATGACTTTTTTTATAGGCCTATGTTGAAAATTATCTGAATTGAGAGAGTTTGTGAACCAGATGAAATAAGGCTCTGTGATATTGAGTGAGTATTACAAATAATAAGCCCAAGATAAGAAAGGAAATTAAAATGGTCAAACTAAATTCTTTAAATATAAAAAAAGAAAAGTCCGTGGAAAAACACTTCTCATTCGCGTCTGTCAGCAGCCGTGCACTCAACAGATCATTCACTGAGAGAATGCTAAATCTTTTTTTTTTGCTAAACGGGTCTGAAAAGTCGCTAAAAATAGCGACAAAGGTGCTAAGTTGGCAACACTGGGCGGGATATATTGAACGGCTCCTCCCCCTTTTCAAATAGCCAATAGCATTTACCTCACAAACTGCAAGTCGTACTTGATAGCACCATGGAAGCGAATCCGAGCGCTGGTGAAACGTTGGATTCAATAGTAAAGCTGTGAATAAATTCTAGCAATTTCATTCTTAACTAACGTACAGTTAGAAAACGTAATCAAACTCAAGCTTTTGAGCAACCAAACTCATATCTCCAACCGATACGGTTCCGTGACGTGTGAACGGTTGCTTTGGCCAGGTGGAATTTATAGCATGGGGGCGAAGCTTTAGATTCTAGAGAGCATTTGATTTGACAGAAGAAGTGATGAGAAGCTGAAGTCTGTGGTGATGTCATAAAAATACGTGATCCATTTTTCCAGGAAGTGGGAGACTAAGTTTTGAACGCTTATCTCCTAAATGTGAATTTTGTCATTGTTTTCGAACACACCAGCTTATTCATAACCTAAATCTACTGATTATGAATAATAAGTGTGCAATTTATGGATTGGTACTGTATGGAGAATGACATTTCATAACCCTGCAGCTATAACATATTCATGCACAAAGCAACGGACCTTTAACATTAAATATTTTGCATTGGATATTGATGCATTAGATGTAGTAAATTAACTTTCCGACAATAATAAAGCATTTAATAGCCATATAATAATGCTAATAAATACATTTTCATGAATTGTTAGTTAATAATGCATTAGTGTTTATTCAACTCGATATCTTCATACTGGTATTCATGTTCATATCATTAATGTTTAATATTTTGAATAATTAATTTAAATTTTAAAAATATTCATGTTAAAACTGCACCACACATGACACGAACCAAGATTAGTAAATGATGTAAGAGTATTGCTTATTATTAATTCATGTTAACGTTAATGGTAAAGACGTAATGTTATTATAAACAGTTAAGTTACCAACATTTCAATAGTTCATAACTAGAAACTTTGTTAATATTTCTAAGTATCCAGTCAGAAAA
Source organism: Pimephales promelas (assembly GCF_988280905.1). NCBI lineage: Eukaryota > Metazoa > Chordata > Actinopteri > Cypriniformes > Leuciscidae > Pimephales > Pimephales promelas. Next base: position 32,689,054 of record NC_142771.1, read on the forward strand.
AAAATCAAATTGTTAAACAGGCAAGTAATCTTTGTTTTATTATTATTTAAGGTTTAGTGAAAACAGTAATGAAAGTTCTGCAATTAAATTAGCACTTGACATGTAACGTTAGCATGCAAGTTTGTAACGTTACTGATAAAATAACTATAGGCGATGTATTTTTGTAACTTATGTTCGTATTTAAACGAGCAAATGCTTATCAAATTATACTACAAGCAGCATCTTTAAACATAATCTGACAGACAAAAGCTAACTTTTAATAGTAAACAAGCCACATCAAGTGTTATCAGTTAAGCTAAGCTAGTAAGCGGAGCTCCATTGACTGTAACTTTACTAGCTAGCCGTCCAGCTAAAACAGTAAAATACATTAATACAGCGAAATGTTAGACTATAAACCCATTATTTTGCGTCTACACAGTTAAACTGATTTGCCTAAAGTCCGGATACGTGAAGTCGCGGTTAGTGTTCACTGTCATGCTAGTGAAGAGCTCGCGGTATAAATACCTTGTCAGAGTCGAGGTCGGGGTCGGCCTGGCACAGGCGGTACAGGAAAGACTTCGGGTCTCTGCACAGCGTTTGTCTCGTCGTGAGAAAGTACGTGCCGCCGACGTTCAGGCGAACCCATTTGGACGAGCCGCTTCCGGGCGGCTGCAGTCTCTCCCCGGGAAAAAGTGCGGGACACCTCCGACCATTCGAGCCGCTCGGGTCAGGGCTCTTCTCCGCCATCCCTCCTCTGGCTCCCGCTGCCTGGCTGTCGACTGATGGGACTGAGCTGACTCTGAACGAGACTAGAGCAGGAAGTGTGTGGGGAGTTTGAGAGCCGCTGTTCCCTGAGCCCTCCCTTCACACAGGCTCCGTCACCATACACACAGAGATGCCTATCTAGACCGCACGTTTCCCACCCAAGAATACTGAAAGCGCCGTGATGCGCATCCTAGCTAGGCAGCTCTTTACGTCTTGAACGTTTGGAACAATTATGTCATTGTTGTTTAGGCGTTTAAAACAGCCACATGATTTTTTTTTTTTTTTAACAGCCACATGATTATAGACATATATATGACTGCCAAAGTGTGTACAGTAGCCTAGTATTAAACACTAGTAAAACCACTTAGGCTACTTAAATTGTTTAGTCAGATGAACACCTTTTTTTTTGTCAAATTGTTAATAATACAATGATTTATATAGAAGTATAGAAGTCAATTTCTGTCACATATGAAGAAGAAAAAAGGCATTCTTTGGTATGGTGAGGCATACTTCTTGTGAAATAAGTCCAAAAATTACCAGATAAAAAGCTGAAATTATGAATGACTAGATCAATTGACAAGGTAAAAAGTCAGAAGAACAAAGGCATTCTTTGGTACTGTGAGTCATAATTGTTGTGAGATAAGTCCACAAATTACCAGATAAAAAGCTGAAATTATGAATGACTAAATCAATTGACAACATAAAATTGAGATTAAAAAAATACTAAATTATGAGGAAAAAAGTCAGTTATGACAAAACATCGAAATAAAAAAGATAAACTCTTATGATAAACTACGTACAAAATTTGCCATATCATTATGAAAGTCATAATCTTTGTCACAATTAACTGATAATTTCATAATTATTTCATAATTATGACTATTTCGTATGGCATTTAATCTCAGAAACCTTACTTTTTATATGCCATAATTATAATTTACAAAAGCATGTTTTTTTTCTTCTTATGTGATGGAAATGGTCTTCAACAGTGATAAAGACTGTATTTGTATGGTCTATTTAAAAAAAAAAGCACTAGTAAAATAGTAAACATTTCCAGAGTTTAGTTTGATGAACACAAGTAAAACAGATAACATTTCAATAGTTTAATCATATACTGTACAAGTAAAACAGTTCATATCTGAATGGTTCAGTCAGACAAAGACAAATAAAGTTCATATTTCAATGGCTTAGTTAAGTAGTGATTCAGTTCATATTTCTAGGTTTAATCAGATTATCATTTATCTGCTTCAGTGCTATGCAATTGTGTTCTCATGTGCAATTAGTATAGAATGAAGATCATTTGAGAGAGCCGTGTGAAGATTGACAATACAAAAGACAGTACAGCGAATAGCAGGCATTTATCATCACTTGATGGTCCTGCTATTGCTAAGTGAGATGTGTTTCTCATAGCTGATATTTTTCTGCGTAGGAAATGCCTGTGGGCATTCTCTTACTGTATGTTTACCTAAGACCTGGAAAGCTGAACAGCGAGTTCATTCAACGTGACCTCATTTCAGCGCTGCAAGATGTTGAGAAATGTAAACAGCCAGCATGCATGAGAGACCCAACTGTAAAAGACAGGGGAAGTCTACTGGGAGCTGTTGTCTTAGCAGTGCTGTCTTGCACATGCTACCAACAGTCTGTCAGAAACAGAAGCAGAAAGATGTTACTCTTCGTGTATACTTTTATTATGAGACTTCATTTTCTCCTCAACATCCTCCAGTTTCATTAAAGGTTTATGAAAGATTGTTTCTGTCATGGAATAAAAAAATAAAAGAGGTAATTACAACTTTTATTTTAAAACTTGCATTTGCGAGTTATAAAGTCAGAATTATGAGATAAACTTGCATTTGCGAGTTATAAAGTCAGAATTATGAGATATAAATGAGCAACTGTGTGTTATAAAGTCAGAATTATGAGATATAAATTTGCATTCGCGAGTTAAGTCAGAATTATGAGATATAAACTCGCAACTGTGCGTTATTAGGAGAATTATGAGATATATGCTTGCATGTGCAAGTTATAAAGTCAGAATTATGAGATATAAACTCGCAACTGTGTGTTATACTCATTTGAGAATTATGAGATATAAGCTTGCATTTGTGAGTTATTGAGTCAGAATTATGGGATATAAACTCGCAACTGCGTTTTATAAAGTCAGAATAATGAGATATAAACTTGCAACTGCGTTTTATAAAGTCAGAATAATGAGATATAAACTTGCAACTGCGTTTTATAAAGTCAGAATAATGAGATATAAACTCGCAACTGCGTGTTATTAAGTGAAAATTATGAAAAATAATCTTGCATTTGTGAGTTATAAAGTCAGAATTATGAAATGTAAACTCACAACTGTATGTTATTAAGTGAGAATTATGAGATATAAATGCGCAACTGCATGTTATAAAGTCAGAATTATGAGATATAAGCTTGCATTTGCGAGTTATTAAGTCAGAATTTTGAGATATAAACATGCAACTGTGTTTTATAAAGTCAGAATAATGAGATGTAAACTCGCAACTGCGTGTTATAAAGTGAGAATTATGAGATTTAAACTTGCATTTGCGAGTTATAAAGTCAGAATTATGAGATATAACCTCACAAATGTGTGTTAAGAGAATTGAGATATAAGCTTGCATTTATGAGTTATAAAGTCAGAATTATGAGATATAAACTTCCATTTGTGAGTTATAGTCATAATTATGATATACAAACTTGCAACTGTGTTATAAAGTCAGAATTATAGATATAAACTTGCATTTGCAAGTTATTAAGTCATAATTATAAGATATAAACTTGCATTTGCAAGTTATAAAGTCATAATTATGACATATAAACTTGCATTAGCAAGTTAAAAAGTCAGAATTATGAGATATAAACTTGCAACTGTGTGTTATTAAGTAAGAATTGCAAGATATAAAATCAGTCAGAACTTTCTTCTTAGAATTGATATCTTACAATTTGGACTTTATAACTAGCAATTACGAGTTTATATCTCTCAATCCTTGGAAAAAAAAGTCAGAATTGTGAGATATAACTCAAGTTCAACTCAAATATAACTCCCAACAACTCTCAATTATGAATGTATATCTTGCAAAAAAACAACAACTGAATTGTGAGATAAAAAAAAAGTTGCAATTAGCTTTTTTTTTTACTCCCTGGTGGAATCAAGCTTCCACAAAGGTACGAAGAAACCAAAGGGCATAAACATTGAATCTGATATAATTTAAGAATTTAAGTGACCTGATTAGGACACATAAAAATCTAGCAAATAATTACAGCAATCATTCACATTCAAAGGTAATATTCAATATTTACAACACATGGCCCCTGAATATTAGAATTTAAATAATACAAGGTACTGTGCCGCTGCCAGCAAATAATCTTATATAAGAATAAAATTATTATACAAGGTGCAAATCCAGTAACACGGTGTTACTTTCTGAATAATACATCATCTGTACATCACAGTTATATTCGGTGACAAACCCAGTCGAATCATAAATACACATTTGAACAATTCCTCAAAAAATGGAAGGAGGAAATGCAACAGAAGAGGAAAAACACACTTCTGTGCTTAATTCTCACTTGGTTACAGCATTTTCATTTGCCTGTGCTGGACCAACATCCTTTTCAATGTACAATAAAGCGGTCAAAAACTGCATCTCCAAACGCGGCCCTTATTTACAGTTGCGATTCTCTTCACAGCTCAATTCCCGTAGGTATTACACCATATCTACAATGCAAGAGACTCACATGGTACTACACAATGTGACTGTCGACAGCCATCCACTTTTGTTGCAAAACATAGTGCCGCTCGCCTGCAGTGTATACTGTGTAACGTACCTTATCAAGTACATCTAGTTTTCAATCTGAACCAATGTTTATAAATAAAATATAATATAAAAAATATATATAAACAGCAGATTTAAGGAACCAAGTGCGAGTTTCACATGTGAACCCACAAAATCCATTGCCGTTTCATATTAAATATAACAGTGATTCTTCTTCTGATGATAATAATTTCATGTAATAAGATATACAGGTGAACAAGATGACTCAGAATAAATATAAATATATTAACGATTTGAGTATGAATTTAATATTTACTTGACCTGTAGGATCATTTTCAGTGTCCTCTATAGCTATCCTAAAGCACTCTTATTATTATTTAAAAGGCAACAGATTATGAGTGTTTTTTTTTTCCTTTCCCCAAGCTTTTGTGGATATTTTCCTATGTATACAGTATATATACACATAAAGTGTACATGTTGTGGATTTTTTTTTTTCAGTTTTACTGATCTTTGATTTTATGTTACAACTGCTGAACATGACAAAAACACTGCAAGCAAAACATATTTTGTCTTCAAGAAGAAATATCGATGCACTAGTCCCATAAATGAACAGATCTTCCTGTTTGGTAGTTGAATGGTGGAGGGCTCAGACCTCTCAGACTTGCCTTGAGTCCAGTGGTCCTCTGTTGACCAGTCATGCCAGTAGTCTTATGTTAGTGATAAATGGTTCCCCAGACCTCTTGAATCTTCTTACACCATTTGTCTGCATTGCCACTGGGATCCATTAGGTAGTATGTCCTGTTTGGCTGCAAATGAGGAAAACAATGACAGGATTTAGCAGCATTTCGCAAAGTCCCAAGAAGCCCCATGTGCACTACGGCTTATAAACGATAGTAATCATTCAGTATGATGTGTTTATCAAAGTACCATGATATTGTAACTAAAGATTGCAGAGAAGCACAGCCTATTAGGCAATTGCTTATAAAAAAATAGCTATATATTTAACTATGTATACCTATAATAACTATAATTTGTACCGTGTGGACAAAAAACGTCTTGAAATTCTTGGCCTCGGGGCGCAACTCTGGAGACCACGGGATTTCCCCCTTCAGTACTTTATTCACAGGATCCACGTAATATAGATGTGGTCCTTCAGTCAGTAAAAGCTGACGGCGTCGAGCAAAGAGTCCCTGTGAAAATGACAAACAAGAAAGGGTTAAAACACTTACCAAAGGAAACCAAAAGAGGGCGCTATTTGTTTTCTCACTAAAAACTTACATTTATTATTTTTTTTTAAAAAACATGCACCTGTTTCATACCATTTAAGATAAGAAACAGGAAGGAAAATGTTACCTTTCTTTTGTCAACGGGTCCCATTTTATATATCAAGTTATTTTCAACAAACTGGTGCCTTTGAGACAGAAAAAAAAAAACCCCACAAATGTTAATGAATAACAAGCTGGCAGTGCTACCCGTGTTGTTGACCGATTGAAAACAGAACTATAATGATCAAGAGTTTCTTTTACAACATACAATAAAAAAAAAAAACTCAACAGGAAATGTGTGAGATAAAAACTAATCATTATTACTGCATACACCCACACAATCCCTAACTATGTATAATAACAAAATGAATGTGTGTTTAACTGTGGTGTACATGATGATAATTTAATATTTAATCAGAATGAATGTTTATGAGCTGTACAACTAATTTCTGAATAAAGGTTGTGACATACCAAGGGTTGCCTCTTGTTTGCTTCTGCAGCAGAAGTTGTTTCTCCTCACTGGAGAACTGCAGGTGCAGCTCAAAGGAGTTGCTGTCCAGGTCATGGATGTACTGATCAATGTTGCTGCAGGGTCTCAGTGGGACGATCTGAGATGAGCTGGATGGAGCCACCTGCAGGCTGCTGAACTGACTGAGGAGATCTTCATACTGTGGGATCCAAAGCAAACAGCAAATCAGTACACAGTGACCCATTGAGACTGCAATTGGGAGCTCACAATTTGTACCATTAACTGACCATACTCACTTAAAGATTTTACTTTATTTAACCGGAAGTTGTGGCCAACTTTACTAAAATACTGTGAGGTAATTCTGAAGATCACTGAATGTAAAAAAAAAATAAGAGAGAAGCTTGATTTTAGCGCACTTCTTCACCATCTCTAGCTTACAGCCGACTGACGTTTGGAGGAGACCGTTTAAGGACTCTCTGCCCATTAGAGAAAGAACTGGAAACTTTTGGATTTTAACTAAATATTACGACACAAAAAAAAAAAACAAAAAAAAATAAAAAACGAATTTCTTTGCACAGGTTAATTGTTCACGACAATACTGGTAATGCCCGCAAACAAAGTGAATAGGGTCAGTTTTGATTTAAAGCAGACTTTAAAGAAAACATGAAATGGTATCTGTAATGTCGGACATAAGAGATCAATTCTGATTAAAAACAACAAAACAAAACAAAAGGTCCAAACAAAAACAACGCAACAATAAAACAAAGAATAAAAAAAAATAAAAAAAACACACAACAAAGACCAAACAAAAAAAACACAAAACAAAGACCAAACAAAAAAAACACAAAACAAAGACCAAAAAAAAAAAACACACAAAACAAAGACCAAACAAACAAAAAACACAAAACAAAGACCAAACAAAAAAAAAACACAAAACAAAGACCAAACAAAAAAAACACAAAACAAAGACCAAAAAAAAAAACACAAAACAAAGACCAAACAAACAAAAAACACAAAACAAAGACCAAACAAAAAAAAAACACAAAACAAAGACCAAAAAACACAAAACAAAGACCAAACAAAAAACACTAAACAAAGACCAAACAAAAAAAACACAAAACAAAGACCAAAAAAAAAAAAAACACAAAACAAAGACCAAAAAAACACAAAACAAAGACCAAACAAAAAAACACAAAATAAAACACAAAAAAACACAAAACAAAGACCAAACAAAAAAACACAAAACAAAGACCAAACAAAACAAAAACAAAAAACACAAAACAAAGACAAAAAAACACAAAACAAATACCAAACAAAATAAAACACAAAACAAAAGCTCCAAACCAAAAACAACACAACAATAAAACAAAACAAAAAGCCCAAAGAAAAAAACAAAAATTAAAAAAAAAACATCAATACATCAAAACAAAACAAAAACTAAATAAAAAGTAAAAAACAACAACAACACAACAATAAAACAAAAGCAAAAAACAAGGGAAAAAAATAACACCAAAATAGCACAAAAGACAGTAATTTAGCACAGTATAGTGGATCATATGTAAGATAAGTCTGACTAACATTGCCATAGTAGTCTTCATCATCTTCAGCCATGGCTGGTAGGTAAGGGGTCAGCTTGGGTGGCATCTGAACCGGCAAATTATCCCATGAGATAGTCTCAAAGAACATATGGCCTTTTAGTGGATTGAACCCACCCATTTCCTCACATCCCAGCCGCTTTCTAGGGTCCAAAGACTGAAACCAGGAGATAAACAATGAATTTTCTTCATATCAACAGAAAGTGAAGGTATATAATAAAAACAAACTATTATTACCAACAGTCGCTGAACCAGATCTTTAGCTTTAGGGAAGAACTTCTCAGGAAATTCATATTCCAGCTTTGTTATCTTTTGGAAAATCAAGTACTCGTTCCTATTAAAAGACAAAAGCAAATCACTAACTCAGCCAAATCAATATCAACTGAACGGTTTGTAGTCTCACAACGGAAGAGCTCTTAATAATCAGTTTAGAGAAGGAAAGGGTTCATTTATAGTCACGTGGTTCAGTGTTTTGTTTTTTAAAGGCTGTCTGAGCCAATTTATTGGTTGTAATGTAACCAAAACTGCAAGTGGGTCACGTGACCCAGTGGTTGGGGTTTCCTCAGAAGCCCTCTGTACTGTCTACACAAACAAGTCATAAACACCAAAGCCAACATTTCCTGTTATTTCACACCATGTTTTTAAAAACTGCAATTACAACAGTGATCAACCACCAGCACCAGCACTAAAAACGTTTAATTGAACTAAATCTGAAACGATCAGTAACTCACCCAGCTCTAAACGGAGGTAATCCGGCCACCAGCTGATAGATTATGCAACCCAGAGCCCAGAGGTCCGAACTAAAAGAGAAATATCACAGAAAAAAAAAAAAAAAAACTAATTTGAAGCAATTGACTGACATCTTAATCTGGTAATATTGCGCTATTGCACATTAAATGGCAAAACCTTTTGCAGGCTGATTTTTCCGTCAGAAGCTCCGGAGAAACGTACTGTGCAGTGCCGACAAAAGAATTGGCTCTTGCTGTAAAAACAAATCTTTCAGGTTTAAATTCAGGAGGGACAAACATCATCACATCCGTAACCCTGCTGACAACTCATACACTGTTTTTGGTATATGTAATCAAATAATTGTAATTAATGTGGTTCAGATAACATAATATTTTGAGTTTCTGATGATTAAATCAACCGCCTTCATTGTATTAACTCAATTTTTTCAATTTCAATGAACTTAAAATTTTAAAGCAACCAGGTTACTTAATTTAAGTTAAACCAACAATATTTTTTTTTACAGTGTAGAAGAAAAATGATAGACCGTCCCATATTTATGCTACTTGAGCACTGTTGGGAGTGTATCTATAGATAACAAACACTTCATGTTTGTTATGAAACGTTATAAGGAAGTTAACGACAGTTGTTATGAAAAACACAACCAGAGCAAAGCAATTCAATGAAACATTCATGAACTATACGTTACTTTGAGAGCTGTCCAAAGACAACTGTTTCGCTGTCCCGAAATCCGTAATATGAATGTGCATGTCTTCGCTCAGTAAGATGTTCTCAGGTTTAAGGTCCCTAAATAAAAACAAATAAATGCATATTCAAAAATGCAAATTTCAATCAAACTCGTACTCTTAGTCGAATTACCTGTGAATAATTCCCAGTGCGTGCAAATACTCGAGTGCACAAACGATCTCAGCAGTGTAGAATCTCGTGCAGGTCTCATCGAATGAGCCTATTTTGCGAATGTATCTAAGTAGTTCTCCATTCTTTGCATAACTGAGGGCGAAATCTGACGGATTAGAAGTTAAGCACATTTTAACAAAGTACTAATGAGTTTAACAAACACAGACCTGATTGCATAGCTTCACAGCTTAACACCCTGACTCCCCAAAAGGATACAAAGTTTATGTGAGTCTTGAAACGTGAAGTAGAGCTTTACGAAAAAGGGATGATCAATGCTTGACAATATATCCTTCTCTCTGAACACATAGTGTGCTTTATTCTCTTTCCTGATGTGATTCTTCTCAAGAATCTTCACTGAAAAAAAAAACACATTTCAGATGACATCAGTGTAGTCCATTTTAGATATTACTACTGTACTACATTTGTATATAACATAAATTGCCCATTACTTGCATATTCCTTTCCCGTGGCAAGTTCTTTTGCAAGCACAACCTGCAATTGAAATGTGTTCAGCTATTACAACAAATCAATGGAGCCATCGTAAAACTTTATTGTTGTTCAACAACAACAAAAAATATAGGCTGTTTAGTCCTGGAAAAAATTGCAAAATCACAAAAATTGTACCCACCGTCGAGAAGGAACCCTCTCCTAAAATTTTGCCAAAGCTGAAGTCCTCCTTCTTGCGTGATTGTAGAGGCTTGAGGGTCGATGTTTGGGCGTTCGCCTCACCCTCACCCCCGCGGACCTCCATACTGAGACAGTGAGGAAGGCTGGAGTTGAGCTGAGTCCTTACCATTGATGAAGAAGCACAGGAACGCAACGCCACGCTAGGCTGGATGGGAGCAGCATCGTACTGAACGAGCAAAACACACACACAGAGCAAACATGACACTGACTCAGACATGCGGGTGCATGTGCAATGAGGAACAAAACCACCTTGGAGGCAGTAAACCAGCAGCTGATAAAGTACAGTAGAGCTTCCGCAGAGGGGAGGGCTGTGTTTGTTTTCACCCACGATTACGAGTACTCAAATTCATTCACTCAGACACTCTGCCTTTGTTTACGCTGCAGAGAACGCAAAATATTTACCCTGCTGAAGTTGCGAAAACACCGTTTTTGGTTAAGTCTAACCACACTTTTGATGCTGAGTAACCACGTGTATAATAGGCAACCCGAATTAAAAGTTTGAGGTGATTGATCGTTCAAAGGTGCACTCAGTCACTTATTAAAAAGTTCAAAAAAGATATAAAGAGATGAATAGTACTTTGGACAAATATCCCGCTCATTTAAATGAGATGAAGACATATTAGTAGCCTGATAACACCAGCTTTATTTTACAGTGGGTCTCCTCATGGGGGCAGACATGTTGAGATTACATGACATGAGTTTTATCCCAGCAGAAACCACCCCTTTGCTGCTATTGGAACCGAACGTTTGTGTTATAAATGAATCATGACTGACTGTGAATTATGGCACTGGTAAACTTTTGCTTTGACATGACCACTAGGAGACAGTATAGTCAAGTCAAGTCACATTTATTTCTATAGCGCTTTTTACAATACAGATTGTATCAAAGCAGCTTCACAGTGATAACATGAAAGTAATACAACACAGATCTATAATATTATAAGACCAGTATAAGACCAAGACCACTGATATAACAAATTCGTACATCTAAGGGTACATTTACACAAAGATTTTCGCGTACAAATGGCACCATTGTTAAAACGATTCCCATTTCCACGGATGCACGAAACGACTAAAAACGCTGTATTCTGCTGCCGGGCCATTAGAGGGCGATGATACACCGAACACGTAATACGCATGATGCATGATGTCATCGTCTTCGGAGATTGCCGTTTTTGTTGTTTACACGGAGACAACAAAACTTCTTTTTTTCAAAAACTTGCCCTTTGAAACCCGTTTTCAAAAGTCTGCGTTTTCAGGCACCGAAACGCCATTGTCGATCTTTGTCAAACGGCCAAAATGCATAAAAAGCTTTACGTTTTTAGTTGAAGATGGTGTTTTCAGTTTAACGGATTAGCGGAAAAAAATAAATTAATAAATAGGGAGGCTAGGTTATTTGCATTAACAAAAGCACAGATGAAAAGTTCTCAATAACTATACATATAATATAATAGTCCGTAATAACATATATAACAATATAACAAATAATCTATAACATACATTTGAATGTGAATAACATACATGTGAATTTTCGTTTCGTGCCAACTTCAAAGACAAAGTTGACTAAATAAACGTTTAACAGCTATACACAGTGAAAATTTTTGCAGTCGTTTTCTTCTGTGAACAACATGGCATCATAACTTTTGCGTAAACATACACGCCACTCAAGTCAAGTGGCGTTATCTGTGCGCATTTTGAGCTATCCGCGTGTATGCGTGTATGTCTACGCCGTTAAATGTCCAAGTGATTCCGCGTGTCTGTACACGCCGTTAAATGTCTGAGTGAAACGAAGTTTCTACATCTGGGGAGTGATCTTTTTTTTTTTCTATTAACCCCAGTGACGGGTAGGTTTAGGGACGGGGTTGGGGTAGGTCATATTTATATATACAGTTATGTAACGTTAAAAGTTAACGGCGTTCATAAACACGCTGAAAAGCGATTATGCGTGTTGATAGCACGGCAAAAATAGAAATACGAATTAGCGTGTCATACATACACGACATTTCATGAGATCAGTCTGCTGTGAAAATTAACATAACATTACCGGCGGGGACAAAACTTGCACTTATAGGTTTGATAAATCCAACGCTCTGCCGAATAAGAAAGTTGCCCTAATACAACCCACTACTGATTAGCAATAGCAACTTATGGCAAATTGTGGTTTGCATCTGTGAATGATGTAACCTAAACCCAAAAGGACACAGGAAAGACAACTGGACTCATTTAGCTATTTTATTATCTCTTTGAGTAACATCCAAGTATAGCTAAATCCATTAAATGTATTTATTATCTATCTTATAAATGTCATTTTATGTTTATATTGGAGAATATGGCATTTAGATAGATAGACTATTAGTTTGCTTATAATGACTTCACCAAGAGTCTCCTGAGTCACACAAGACTAAACCATCCGATTAAGAGCATGTTCAGTAAGTTATTTTTTATGGAATATTACAGGATTTATCATAAATTATTTACTCATGCACATCATTATTTTACTTTAATTTAATCCTTAATCAGAATAACTTCCCCGCCCTCTTGCAGCAACATCTCTTCTCTGATGACGTGTTTACTGCTGCGAGGGCGGGGCAACCTGTCACTCACATGAGATCGACCAATAGCAAACCACAACCATCCAATCAATTCCCCATGGACAAAATCAAGTCCCGCCCAACATTTTTTAACATCCGATATGTCTTTTCACTCGTATAAGCATCACAATAGGGAAGAAAAGACTATCGCAACTTGTGTTGCATGCATAATTTAGAGAAATATATATATATATATATACACTGAGGTAGTTTTAGCCTCAAGTCTGAGATAACACCCAAAGCCATGCAAATAAAGCAAGATCTGCTTCCCCGCAGCAAGTTAATCACTCCTCATTTGTTTACTATGAGAACTGCGGAGAGAGAGAAAAAAAACAAATTCTAAAAGGTTCTGTTATTAGTGTAAAGCCTGGTACTTTCCAGACACCTGCTAGGGCACTTCTCCAATAGCCTACCTCTTTGCCAAACACACTCAACCACAGAAACTAAAAAGGACTGTCCCCCCTGCCTGTAACGACTAAAAAAAAAAAGGAATGGATGCTATAGGAGCTTGAAATGAAAAATAAAATCAGGCATATGCACACAGCATATTGACATTTTGAAAGAAAGAATTGAAACTGTCTGCAAACAGCACCATCGTGCAGTGTAAACGTTATACTTTATTATTAGTGCTTGTATTGCATTGTACATTTTTTTTTTAAATTATAGTATTTTGATAAATAGGCCTATACATATTTGACATTATCAATTCATATTTTCAATTCAATTCAATTCAATTCAATTTTTTTACATTGCTTTAACTCATCAAAATAAGGTAAGCAACACAGTTTAATGTAATTTAAGTTGACATGAATTAAATATCCAAGTTGATTGTACTTTTTTATTTATTTTTTGGTTGATTATTTGTTCACTATCCAGTCCAAATCATTTTAAAATAATTAAAACTAAACGAATTAAAATGGTGTAAAGAAATACACACAATCGTTGTTTATATTTGTCCCGAATTTAAGATAACGAAAAACACAAGTTAAACATTTGATTGCTAGTGTATGTTTGTGTAAGGATCAGCCAAGTAATTCAAGCAGACACAGGTAGCATCACTTTCTTTATGACACATTATTAATATAAATGGGAGTGGCGTAAACACAATGGCTAAAACAACAATGACGATTACGAGCTGCGCAATACGACCTCTGGATCAATGGCATCCAAATGGTGAGGCACATTGTAATCTGATCGCAACGGCCAGTTTTCCTGGAAGTCGTATTTACAACTACATTAGGAAGTGAAGTTTAGATAGAGTCACCAAATACACTTACATCTCTTACCGGCAGCACTGGATGATTTAAAAAGCAAATAGTGGCACTGTACGCATGAGAGGACAGTATAGTAAAGGTTGACAGGATGCCAAAGTAAGCGTGAATACAAACCGAGTTAGAAGCTGGGTCATAAAGTGCCATCACAAGAAAAATACATTCATAAACGGCTAGACAAGGTGCTTTTATTTATTTGTGTTTTTAAAAATCGTACTCCTATTCAAACAGTGAAAGGCATTTGACTATGTGGCTACACAACATCTAGATATTACTGTTCGACTACATCTCTGTAGATCCCTGATCTGGGTCGAGGCATACGAGCTGCAAATGTCAGATCATATCTTTTAGACTGTAAACAAACACATTTAGCACATTGACTTCAAGTAAGTGTTTCATTCAGTTGATTTGAGAGATGAGGCATGAATTTCCTGCATGTGCTTGTGGCTCATTATCAAATCTGTAGCCACATAAACAACATCCTGATGCAGATGTCATAACACGATTTTACCAGCACTGCTGGATTTGTGCTATTAAATTGAGTGATTATTGGGAGGCTATTGAATCTTTTGAGTACCTCATAATCTATTCAACCTTATAAAACCTTTTGAAAATCTCAAATGTATATTATATTATAGAATATAATCTTTTGGCCCCTTGAATTTCAGTGAGTTCCTTTGAAATACTTAAGCATTTTATCTATTTGTTTTTAATCATTGTGTAGATTCTGCGGTAGATTCCCATTTGCATATTTTCCAATGGTTAAATCATTAATTCTTGAAATTTATATATTTAAATTAATGTTTTTTTTTTAACTGTCAAATAATATATCTAATACAAGCTCATTTCTGCCACATAAAAAAAAAAATCACGCTTTGGTAATTCATAATTCGAAGTTATGACATATACACTAAGCCATAATAATGAAAAAAATATAAAGTTGAAATTATGAGATAAAAAGTATGTCAAAATGGGCTGGCTTAGTATCTCATCATTTTGACTTTTCATCTCAATATATTAGTATATCTTAAAATAATTATGAGTACCTATGATAATGACTGAGAATGTTTAATCTCATAATGAATTAGTATCTCGTAATTTTCATTAATTTTTTTTTATTAATTTTTTTTTTCTTATTTGGCAGACATGGCGTTCCATAATAAGACAAAAATGTTGATATTTGGATTATTATTTGATTGTATTCATTCCCACGACCAGGAGCCTTTATAACACGTATACAAATAAAGTTGAGCAAGAAATGTTCAGAAAATGAAGCCATAAAATGGTAACTTATTGGACAGCGTGAAAGCCAAGGAAAAACACATAAAATGCAAAAAGCAGAAGAGGCGTCCAAACATAGGTGAATATCTCTGAACGCGTTAAACAGAATAATCTAAAACCAGTTTATCCTTCTGCTTTAGAATTGTTTTGTTTTTGTTTTAAAGGTCTCTGCTGATTTAGAGCAGCAGTTATAGTCAGATGTGCGTATTTAGAGTTAGATTAGCTTGTTCAACTCTCGTTAAATTTCACGGTGTTGTTTGTCAAGTGAGCAGGTCTCGCGTGAGAGCAGTTTCGCGAGGACACCTTAAACACATTAAACAAATCCATCATTAACCGACTCTGCGCTGCTGCGTCACTTCCTCTGGCATGTTCACGAGCACTGCTGTTTGTTTTTAGCCTGTCAGCTGACAAACTACATGTCAAAACAACCGAGCTAATTAAAATAAAATGATACATAATAAATGGCATCACTACATGCAATAACGATGAACTACTCTAAAGCACGGAAATAATTGTATTTATTTTTTTTACATTTTTTTTTTTTTTTGGAAAAGCTAAAAACAAACAAGTGCGTGCTCTTCGTCTTTCAAAACACCCACACGAATGACTTAACGTTAAATGGTTTGAATTACATTTAGAGAATGCAACTTACTAAAGTGAAATCCCTTCCCAAACACTAAGCTGCTTAGCTAGAAGAAGATAGCAAATGGCTAATTTGAACACTGTAAATAAAGATGCAGGACCATGACATCCTATCATGCAGTGTCACTCGGTGTCTAATGTTGTATTTGTCATCATATACTCACTGTTTGGATCTTGGTCTTGGCCATGGACGTTCACAGGCAGATGTCTCAGTAATGTTGTCATTACAGAGCTGTTAGTGGATGGCCGCTGCTGCCTCTCTCTCCTGCCAGCTCTGACGTCACACCACAACAACGTCTCATGCAGTGGAGAAGTTGCCGTGAGAACTGCAGTACGGGCTCTCCTGCCAGCAGAGGGCAGCACAGCACGGCCGATGAGTGAGACAGAAAGTGTTTCTCAATGTCAAGGATACTTCCTTGGCAGGACGGGTCCTTCCAAGTCATTTCCTTCAGAGGCTAGGCAAGTCCTCTTTAGCGTTCGGAGAACACGTAAATGGAACAGGCTAGCAAGTGCACGTCATTACATCAGTGAATGGTCCGCTTCGGCGCTGCAAAAATCATTGAGCTGGTGTACTGCACTGTTTAAATACACTTGACAGTCCTTATTTTGTCTTGTCAGTCCTCATAGAAATAAATAAATAAAGGGATAATGTATAACCAGGCGGTTGCTATAGTGAATACAACCCCGCAAACTCTAATGAAGAGGGGTCTTGATCAGCCGGTTGTATTCGCTGTAACAACCGCCTCGCTATACATTTTCCCACTTATAACATGGCTACCTACCAAATAAATCAATAATTTGACACAAAATATTGATTTAAAAGGGAGTTTATTCATTCAAAAACGATTACCGGAGTGAACAGAACTACCTCCATATCTAGCTGTTAAAACACATGCAATTGTAAAATATGTGACCAACAGAAAAGGCTATGAAGTAAAAATTAAAAAGTTAATCACCAGTAAAAGGGAACAGCTTTAAATCCCCTCAGCAAATTTGAGCCGATATGTTAAATAGTTTAACAAACATTAAATAAATGGCTAAACTGAAATTATACTTGCTTACATTTGAAAGCATATTGCCGTTATCACTCCAACTCCGCTAACGGTCGACATTTTTTAGTTTTTGAACAAGATAGCAAAGCTGCGCATAGGATTGTGGGTGATTTAAGAGCACGAAGGCTACACATATGCATCCTTTCCTGTGTATGGGATATTTTCCGAACGAAGGACTCAGTCCTTGGTTGAAATTCTGAGGATCCTCGACATTGGAACAGTCCTTCGACGGACGTCGATGACGTAGCATCCTTGAAATTCCGGCTTCCGAGGATCCTTCCTTGACATTGAGAAACGCCTAGAGACTGTGGATTTTTTCAGTTGTGGATTTTTTGTTCGGCTGTTGAAGCAACTGGGAAGACAAAATAAATGTCTACCTGTTAATTGATTTATTTATAATAAAGTTTAGCCTTGGTGAAGGTTACTTTCATTCATTCGCTCTTCCATAAAAGTAAGTGTGTGTGTGTGTGTGTGTGTGTGTCGACTCTTTTTCAAAATCTTTTTCATTAAACCCTATCCACAAGTTTCCTGCGCCCCATGAGGCCTTGCGTCAAAAGTGGGCGCGTCTTCCGGTTCGAAGTAAACAAAGCGCGACTTGACATACTTCACACTCGTTCATTCGACAGACATTCAAGTTATAGCGATCCAAACTTGCTAACGATGTGGGAACACAACCTCAATGAAATTAAAAAGAGTGAAATAAGTTACCCTCCGCAGTTGGTTGGGAGTATTATAATAACATTATTAATAACCAATACTAATCAAGGCATGGTGACAGACAGTTGTGTGAGCTGACAAATAATTAAAATAAAAAATACACACTTAGTCATTGTGCTTTGGAGTTTATTCAAAATTATAAATGAATGTGCTACTTGAATACATTAAGTGGCACTTTTGGTATTCTCAGGCTTTGATCCTGAGTTTAGGTGTAACATCAGTAGCGAACAGCCAAACACATGCTGATATAGTTTATAGAATATTAAGAATTTAAACAAATGTACACAGGAAGATTCGTCGTCTTTTGGGAGGTGATGGAAACTAACCTTACAGTAGTTGGCAGGATCACTCTGATTTCGTTTTCGGCTTATGTTCAAAACAATATGTTCAAAGCCACTGAATTAGTTATAGTCCGGTTATACATACAACCGCGAACAGCACATGTTGTCCCTGAGCTCCATAACGACATCTCTCATAAAGATTTGCGTCTTTAAATAGTAAAATAATTCTCCGAAAAACAGCTAGCCTCTTTGCTAACTAACTTTGCTACTTCCGCCGCCTTACCGGAAGTTTCATCCACTTTATTTTTTTACAGGAGCGCCCCTCGGAAACTTGTGGATAGAGATGATTGTAAGTTGAAAATTCCTGTAGATCCTAGGTTTTTTTTTTTTTTTTTTTTTTGGGGGGGGGGGGGGGAATCGTAAAATGAAACGTGACCGGAGATTACAAAAAACACAAGTTAATGTCGGGGTAGCTTTTTCCATGGATAGAGCTAATGCAGCAGAAAGAGTTCAAAAGAGACGCTGAAGTCCTGCTTTCTTCTCGACAGGTAAGTCAATGTTACAGTCTTAATTACAAGCTTTTTTTCATTGTTTGGTTGTGTACTTTATTATATAGACAGATGAACATTTATAGTTAAAAGTTGATGATGATATCTAATGCACGTAAGCTACTTCATAAAATATAATGAATAAAGAAGGCTTATTACTTATTACAATAGTTCATGTTTTTCAGTCAGTAATTCATACTGTAATATTAGTTCATTTGTTGTGTCAGGTTGCTGTTTGTTTGAAATAACAAACCTGTTCACCTGAAGGAACACTCCATGAAGTGCTAATCCTGTCATAGCTTTTTGGTACATAACAGTTACTGTAGATGCAACGCGCGTTTCAAAAAGCAAGGCGCTGGAGAGCACAATTTTCTGAATGCAAAATAGCAATTCCTACACATATTCCCTTTAAGATTTGTAACAACATGTGAAAATGTTTACATCAATTAATGTGGATAAATATCAGGTACAGTATATAGCTGTACATTTCTTAAGGAAAAAAAAAAAAATCTCTCACCAATAATGTAAACGTACAGTGAGCTGGTACTATTATTAAAGTTTAAAATTAACAACTCAAATAAATATAATGTGTTATAATTTTAATATAGTTATAATATTTTTTAATGATATGAGTAAAAATATATTATGTAATATAGGGCATATTTAACTTGAGGGCTTTGAAGATAATTGGCCCCAGCGCCTTTGCAAGTCATGTTCACTTCCGGCGCTTTCCAGCACTTGCACAGACCGAAGTGTCCGCACCCTCAGATGACTTGGACGTGGCTGTGGTTACAAGAGGTAAAAGCGATATAAATACTGTTCATTTTCTCACACAAACCGCTCGTTTCGTGTCTTAGGCCATCAATGTGTACTTACATTTACGAGTCATTAAATCATGTTTAATTTGGACTTCTCTGTGCATGCTCTTTGAGGTGGTGACCATAGACCTCCATAATATGACTGACAGACAAGAACAGTTTGACCTAAAAATATCAAAATTGAAACTACTGCGGAAACAAAGACACCTACATCTTGGATGCCCTTGAGGTAAGCTAAAACATACCAAAAAGTAATTTCAAAGTGAGCTTCCCTTTAAATCACATTTTCTTTTCTGATGCTCAGTTTGAACTTCGGTAGATGCTCTTCACCATGTCTAGCCCAGTTCCTGCCATGTGATTGGCTGATTAGATATTTGTGGTAAGGAGCAGTTGAACAGGTAAATAAATTGGCTTGTGAGTGTGTCACGCAGTGTTGTTCAGACACTTTGCAAGAAGCAGGGATCAAGATCCAAAGAATGTTATTTTTAATACACCAACCAAAATAAAGCGATTCCTAGGAGTTACACAACTTAAACAACAACTTAACGACTAACAGCCTACCATAGCCAGCACAGACTCAAACTGAGAGATTAAATACACAGCAGACAAAGGGCAAAACTAACTAGATCATTAATGAAACACACCTGAACTGAAACTAACACAATCAATTAGAAACCATAGAAATAAACAGGAAGAGAATGGAACTAATTTAACAGCCTGAGATTAACAAAGAAACTCAAAAATGAACAGAACAGATCAAAAAATGGGATAGATATACACATATACACACACACTCCTAATTCCCCCATGTTAAGTGTATAGGGTCATTGTTCTGCTGGAAAATTGAATTAATGATACAGATTCAGTTATAAGTCATACAAAAAAAAAATCACACTCTTTACATATTGTGATATATTTTTTTCAATAACCTTGAATTAGACTGAATTCATGTGTGCATTGCTAAATATCATCTATTCTTCTAGGTGAAATTGCTTTAAGTGTTAGTGTGCTTTTCCACATGAAATGCACAAAATGTATAAATATCACAAATAGAAATATATTCAGCACTAATGAAACAGAATCTGAAGAATCACATCACTGCACACAAAACCTCAAACCTCATTTGAGCTACTTTTACACCTCTTAGCATGGACAACTTAACATTATTTGAACTTGATAACATTATTTGAAAAGAGCTTGTTTTATAACATAAATTCTATACTTCAAAAAGTGAATAAATGCATTAAATGTCACTTCAGAATGACCACATGTCATAGTCTACTACAGATGTCTTCATGCATTTAATCCCTGAAGGAGTTTTCATCCAGCTCTATATCTCTGGCGATGGTGGGGACGGGGCTTATGGGAATGTCAGTGAGAGTGCAGTAGTCCTGTTTCGAATGCATAGGCGTTGGGTTAATGATAACTGGTGCTTCAGAGGCCTCAAAGTCCTCAAGGCTCTCAAGACTAAGAGCAGAGTCATTCAGAGACAGAACATCTCCACTCAGACACGCCACGCTGAGGGACTGCATGAAGTCGTCCACTTCATCTGGCAACACTTCACATAACAAAGACAATTCCTCACACGGGATACTCGTCTCACTGCACGTATCGGGCATTTGGCGTGGGGCCCAGACCTCAGCTGTGGGGCCCACATAGGGTTGATGGCACTGTGCTGCGGGATACATGCCCGTTTTCTCTACCTGATCCTGTAGTGTAGATATGACCTCGGAAATCTTGTCGACTGTTGAAAAGTCTTCTATAACGTGAATGTCTTGTAAAGGACTTTTTGCCAAAACCCAACACTTTGGGGGGGGGGGGGGGAAAGAGGATAATAAAAGAAGAAATATTAATCTGATATGAATATGAGGATATATCTTAAAAAAAATATATATATATATATATACATACATGTGTGTGTGCGTGCGTGTGTGTGTGTTCGTGTAAAAAATACAGTATAAATATATACATTCATTAAATTAATTGATATTATACTTAATATTGTAGGATAACATAAGTTTCTGAATGTTTTATACAAATTTTTTTCTTTCTTTTTTACATATATTTTTATGTTACTTTGCGTTTTTTGTGTACAGACAACATGGATCTCCATGAAAATGATTAAAAACTTTGTATTATTCTGCCAAACCAATAAATGGCAATGTAAAGAAACACTACACACCTTTAAACTGAACACGTAATATGCATGGGCTTGACATGTACATACTCTGTGTGTGTGTATATATATATATATATATATATATATATATATATATATATATATAATCACATACATACTTTTTAAAATATCTGTATCTAAAAATAAAAATATCTATCTCTATCTAAAATAAAATGCACTTAAAAAAATATTTATCTATACATGAATTCATATTATATTTCAGTGGTTCTCTGTGTTTTCCATATTTTTTTTTTAAGTGATAACTTTACATGCGATTTATTTTCTCACAAGCCCCTTGTTCTCATTTAATGTACCACCAACGGGTTCAAACCCTCACTTGGGAAACCCTGGTTTTGAAGTCTGAAATCTTACCTGAAAATTGCCCTGGTAATTTTGATAAAGAGGCTGGAAGTACGTTGCTGGTGTCGGCACCAATGAAATTTCTTTCATCTTGAATCTGCAATGAATAAATGTCACATTATATATCTTTCCTTTCTCACCTGTTGGTGTATTGGATCATTTTGCAGTAAATTTGTGGCAATAGCAGATGTACTGTATGATAAACAATTACCTTGCAGCAGGAAAAGATAGAAGCAGAATTAGAAGTCCCAGTATTAAAAATATTCCAATGGCAATCTTTCTGACTTGAATGGACTCATCTTGTACTAAAAAACAACAAATAAATAAAAAACAATAATAATATTAATAAAATTGAGGAAAAAAATCAAAATAAATTTGACCGATCCCAGTTTGTTTCATTTTAAAGGTGCAGTGAGCAATTTCTGAGAAACTGTTGATATTTGAAATAATCCCAAACAAACACACTGCTCCCTTCATTGCTCCGCCCCCAAATGTATGAAAACACAATGCAAGAGTGGATGTCTCTTTATCGTAGCTAAAGCAAAATAATGCTTCAATGACACTCAGAAATGACAACAGTATATTTTTGTTCTGTGAATCAGCAAAGCCAATGCTACCCAGAAACAACCCAACCACGTCCATTTTCAGTCCTTCCCACTTAGATCTCTCCAGCTCTCTTTTCTAATATTAACACGGGTCCTAAAGCTCTTGCTTGATCATAACCCTTCTTTTTACAGTGATTTACTCTGACCTTTTTTTCTTTTGTAATGTCTCTCAAACATTAGTCTTTTTTTAAGGCCACGTCCACTCGAAGCCAGAGCTTTCCGACGTTCTTCATATAGACCATTTCACAAGATGTAAACAACACTGGTCCAGAAGCACTTTCTGTTTCAGTTTGTAACTGTTTTCTTTATTTCACATGTAAAAAAAAATCTTAAAGATGTTTGTTTAACTTTTTGATTCAGTTTTAAATGTTCTGTTGGTTGTATTTTATCCCAGCTTTTATGTAGTGTTAAAAAAACTTTACATTTACATCTTGTGAAATGGTCTATATCGGTGTGATCGTAGATCGTACGCCTCAGCGATCAGCCAAGACTGATCACACTGATGTGATTGTACGTGCTAAAGGGTAAAAAAAAAAGGCTCAGGCTCCCAAAACGAAACGGCGATATGATACAATTTTTTGTACAAGGCCTAAATCTCCCTCTTGCTCACTCTCTCTCCCCTCCCCCATCATGAGTGGATACGCCCCCTACTGCTGATTGGCTACAAGTGTGTTGTGCTGCTCTGGCCAATCCACTTTCAACAGCATTTTTTTTTTTTTTTTTTTTAGAAATTGCTTACTGCACCTTTAATCTCTCAGCAAACATATAGATTTATATAAATCAAGTACATGAGAGTGTAAATATAGATATGATCATAGTATTCACCTCTGTATGGCGTATTCCACTTGACTGTGCTGCTCCAGTCGCTCCACGTTCCACTGTATTTGTGTGTCTTATGTATCGCATTCCTCACCATAGCAGTGTACATAGTTCCAGGATCAAGCTTCATTTCATCAATCTCAATCATCGCAGTGCTTGGATGAACAGTGAACTCCTTCAAAAAAAAAAAAAAGAAAAGTAATGTCAATGTGAAACCATTCATAGAAAACATTCATTTTCAAAGCATGTGGGTGAAACTGAGGATGTTCTTTGAGAACACACACTATGAATGGTGGACATTTACAGCTGAATCATCACTCTAATTAATCTTACGCTGTCATTTTCTGCATCTTTGTAGTACAGGAATTGGTACATGATGGGTAGAAACTTTTGGAACCTATGACCTTCGTATCCATTCTTCCAAAAGAAACGATACGTCCCATTTACATACTGTAACGTCAGATTAAATGGGGCGTTTGGCTTAACTGGGAAAAGAGAGAAGCTTTAAAGTACGTGAAATAAAAAAAAATAAAAAATTCTTTAGTTACATAAAGATTTACTCACTGTTTTTTGCTGGACGAAAATTATCATCCAACAGAGATGAATAATTACTGCCGTTTTCCAAATAATGAAGCGTCACATTATAAACATAATAATCAACCATTTTAACTACTGTGAAATTGCAGGTGTGATCTTCACCTGCTCTCTGGAGTGGGCATCTATACGTCCTGTGTGTGTTGGCAGAATCTGGCTTAGTACTTGTAATGCACACAAATTCAACTGAAAAATAGTGTATGAATTACTAAACAGATCATGGTAATGAATCACTGCTTACTCGTTCGGCCTTTTAAATTCCAACCAGTATGATGTGTTTCTAGTGGGTGTGACTGTTAGATTTAAAGAGCAGCTGATGTTTTCCCAGTAATCTGTCACACAGATGAGCCCCTTTGTCAGAGCTGAAACATGAAACAGAAAAATGGTCACATATTTTTGGAAATACTACATGTAAAATCCATTGTGACTATTTGAGAAGCCTTTTTTTACCCTGTGAACTGCCATTTATTTCCACTAAAAAAGCCAAGAAAATGCAGATCATTCCAGTGCGGTTCATCATTCTTGTAAAGGATTGTATGTACACACACTTCCACGTTTCAACACATAATCCAGCATGCAACTGAAAAGACCCCATTGAAAAGTTAGCCATAAATGAAACAATTAAACTGATAAAGAAACACTTTCAATGTAAGTCCATTAGGTATTGTTGATTTAATTAAAAGCCAAAACACAAATCATATGTCTCATACATTCCTGTACTTAGGCTTCAAATTTTAAAGAACACATGTTAGAACAGACACAATTATTTCAACTCACCAAATTTATTCTGAAGCATTGGAGACATATTACATAATAGCGTGAAAGTTGACATCTGTGGCAGTGAAGGGCATCAAGTTGGTTTTATACACGGAGAAGTTCCTGTTTATGTAGGAGGTCTGAACCTCAAAGTTATCTGAAATCTCTGATTAGTAGTTTAAGATGGCATCACAAGGTTCTCACACACACGTGGAACCACATGGTACATTTTCACATTAAGTTAAACTGTCCTGGTGAATACCTTCTTAAGAGGAAATACACTCTAAAAAAGTTGCAAGTACAATCAACGTGGATGTTTAAATCATTTCAACTTAAATTACATTAAACTGACTTGAAAACTGTGCTGATTCTTGCATTATGTTATAAAAAGGTTGAAAAATGCATGTTGTCATAACTTATGGATCATATCATTTTTTACAGTGTACAAAAATATAAAACAATGTAAGTAGACAAGTCTAAAGGGATATCTCTTTAAAATTAAAATTCTGTCATCATATACTCGCCCTCAAGTTGTTTCATACCTCTATGAATTTCTTTCTTCTGCTCAACACAAATGAAGACATTTTGAAGAATGTAAGCAAACAGTTAACTGGACGCACGCTCGGGTTGTTATTCACTTGAATGTTCACACACAAGTTAATATGCTTACATTAGCCGCTTTCCGACCGGAGGGACTTTTGCAGTTCCTAGAACCTATAACGTTCCTATAACCCTTGGGATTTTTTAGTTCCTCAGACCGTAGTTCCTATAACTCTTTCAGTACCGAGTCTAGAGCAAGGACTTTTTTTAGTTCCCTTTCCCTAGGTCTACGTTGATTGGTTTAACTTATAAGTCATGCCCACCGTCAACACGGACAGAACTTGTAGCGCGCTGTCTGCCATACGCGGTGTGTTTTTGCAAAAACAATACAACGAGGATTAAAGGTTCTCTAAGCGATCCTGGGTGTTGACGTTCGAATATTTTCAAACAAATCGGAGCTAGACCCTCCCTCCTCCACATCTCATCTCCTCCCCCTCCCTTCCGTGCTTCCTGAAATAATTGTGAACGTGCATTCTGGGAGTTGTTGTCTTTCATTCAAATAAGCCAAAAATACATTTCCTTTTCTCAATCTAGAAAGCTCCAAATTCAAAAATAATTTTACATTTCTTCTACTTAAATGACCCATTTTAAATTCACATTCATCTTTCCAGAGGTGAAGTATCCCTTTAAGGATAATGTGGAATTAAGGCCTGTGTGGCCCAACCTCAGTCTGGTTAGAACAACTTACTCATGCCTTTTAAGACCCAATGAGGTGATTCTTTTCCCTCCTGCTCTGGTTCCCATGATAGTGTCTGGCATTAGTCTGATGTCCATTCATCTTGCAACCTTAACATGATCTCTGATTTAATTAATAGCATCTCCTTTGCCCAATACAATGTGAATTCCTACTTGATCTAATTCCAGTGTTTTTTTTTTAGCTAATTTATCAGCAATTTCAATGACCTGGAATCCAACGGAAGTGAAAAACTAATCCAAGGCTTATACAATTTAAAAGAAGATGCTTCACCTCTAATACCAAATCTTCACATATTGCATTATCTGTTATACAACTTTGTAGTATTGCCGAAGAGTCAATACATATGACAGTTCTAAGAGGTTTAGTCTCTTCAACCCACCTAAGGGCAGTTATTATTGCAGTCATGTCTATTGAGTACACTAATGGAAAAGTCACTCACTCTATATCCATATCTTTTGTCAAATTCTGGAATATAAATACCAATACCACATTGACCTTTCTTTAGAACCATCTGTAAATATTTTCAGATATCCCTAATATGAAGTATTTATACAACTTAAACAGGCTACAGAATAACTTTGTTTGGTGAGAAGCTCACTTTATTTGCTAATAAATCAATGTTTACCTCTGGTTCTGGGAGCATGCCATGGAAGAACACAGCTTACAGCTAATTCTGGGCCATATTTCCATCCTTTCAATCCATAATGATTCACAAAACTGAATATTCCAATCAAACCCATTGGACTTTTTATAATATCCCCACCAATCACTAAGCACTGAAAGAGCTTGGTTGTTAAAACTCCCATTTTAACCCAACCCAATAAGTTAAAGACAATTTATCATACTTTAAATGAATAGTGGTTTCCTTAGATTCTACAAATAAAGAACTTGTAGGAGTTGTTTTAAAAGCACCAAGGGCAATCATCAAAGCCTTAAACGACATTCTTTCCATTTTCTCGAGGAATATCTGACATGCTGAGCTATACATTATACAATCATAGTCAATCGTTGATCTTATGTGGAGACATCTCCCCAATTACGTCCAGTGACCAATCTCATAAGGCTCTCAATGTGCTATTTCCATGTAAGATTGGCATCCAACTAGCCTGGGAAAACCCAGACAACTTCCGGCAATTTTAGATTTGCTCTGAAAGTTAGTCTGGCAAAGAGCTCGTTCAAGCCCATTTCCAATCCGTCGAAATCGAGGCACCAATCAGAAACGTTGGGGCGGGGTTTACACGATGACGACAGCGCTGGGATTTTGTAGCCTACATTACAAAGATCGATGCTGCCGTCGAACATCACTCGTTCGAATCAGCTATCGCGTCTGTTTTAGGCGTTTTGAACGTTTCCTTTTTGTTAAAACCGAGCAAAGAAACACTCTCGAATGTTTCTCCGCTGCTCTGCATACGTCATCTCCTTCATTTCTCTGATTGGTTTTAGGTCTATCCGCGACGTCTTTTTGTGACGCCCCTCTGGAAATGATTTGTCTATGACGCTTTGCCAGACCATAACTGAGAATGGGCTGGTTTTAATTAGGCTAACATCCAACCATATTCCTAGCTACTTAAATTTGTCACTTCTTTCAAGTTGCTGATTATACGGCATAATTTTCTTAAGTTTCAGGGACTTTCTTCCTAGTAAAATACACAACCTGTGATTTTGGAATGGAAAATGTAAAACCCCAAATCAACTCCCCACTTCACGTATATTAATGTTCTTTTGACCCTTATCATTAACATATGAAATGTTACATGATGGTATTATCTGCATATAATAGGCCTTCATTACTCTCTCCCAGTTGTTCATATATGTCATTTATCATTATGTTGAACAAGATAGGACTAATAACACTCCCCTGAAGAATTTCATTTTCCACCTGTCACATGAAGGAAGGTTCCCAACTGTATTCAGTTACCAATTACCCAAAGACAGACCCCTATTGGACACACACTTACATAAAGTTTAAATAATGACAACATGGCTCTTATACACAACATAATGTAACTTTGTAGTGAAAATAAAGTTTACTCACATTATGATACATAAGTAGGCTATATAAAGTTTACAGATGTTATAGCAAAGGAAGGACCTGAATGCATTTTGAATAGCCCTAAAATAATTGTTGTTGTATTTTTGTTTTATACTAAATTACAACATTAATAATATATACTATTTTCAGACACAAAATTGATTTTCCCATGTATGACTGACATTTATTGCAGTAACTTTAAAGATGAAAAGATACAAATATGAACTTTTATTTGTGGTTTCCTACTGTATGTCACTGTGCCTTTTTCATCTTCCAGTTTCAGATGTTGCAGAGTTACTAAAGTGCTCCACGCGCTGCGTGTCGGAAAAAAAAATAAGGCCACACATGTTGCTACAAGCTTCCGTCATATACAACTTGTTAAAGGGCTGGTTGATTATGATTTCACTTTTATAACTTTAGTTAGTGTGTAATGTTGCTGTTTGAGCATAAACACCATCTGCAAAGTTACAAAGCTCAAAGTTCAAAGCAAAGGGAGATATTTTCATTTAAAGAAATCGTTTTTCAAGGACTACAACAAATGGCTGGTAGGGACTACACAACAGTCCTCCCGGGTTAGTGACATCACTAAACCTAACATTTACATAAACCCTGCCCCCGGGAACACGCAGTCCATGTTGAGAAGAGGAAGAGCTGTTGCAGTCCAGCATATTTGTGAGTCAGCTCATCTTTTCACATGCAATAGAAAGTCATTCTGTGTGCATCTCACAACAGTTCTTATATGAGCGATTCATAGATTATCCTGACAAAATATGCTAATTGAAGACAGTTAACCCCACATTAGCAACATAAATTCATCAACTAACCATTCAGAGATGTCCTGTTGCATTTTACATGCCACTTCTTCTTAGTCTCTCCACCTTTAAACATAAAAGGCAGAACATTTTAGCGTGTGTCTGCGAGGTAATCGGAGCTGCACTCTTGAAGCTCCGCCCATTGTGTCGGGAGCTGCTGCTCATTTGCATTTAAAGGGCCAGACACAAAACGGTGTGTTTTTGCTAACCCTCAAAAATGTACAACTTTATCATGCTATATAAAAATATCTTTGGGGTATTTTGAGCTAAAACTGAGCTGAAAGGGGCATTTTACCACCCCTTTAAAACTTGGCTATATAACTTTTAAACTAAATTAATTGAGAAATAATAATGCTAAAGAACAAAAACTATAAAGATAACTAAGACAAAGATCCACACAAACCCACCACAATCTGCGTATTCAGTTTTGTCGTCGGCAGCTTTAAATGCTCGAGCTCTTTAAAGCAGGATGGATTCTGATTGGCTGTCAATGTTTGTACCCAAATCATGATTTAAACGATATCGTTTCTCTGTGCCGTTAGTGTTATTGCTGTGGTGTGGATTCTGGATTTGTTTTTTTTAGAACTACGTTATCCTTGTAGTTAACATGTGAAAGGGCCTGTGTCAAGTGACCATAAAGTTTGTTTTCAATTCTATTTGCAAATGAGATCACCTACAACCTACGAGTAGCCTAATACATTATAAGATCATGAAAATAAAGTGCATGAAATAATTTCATGAAAATCATGAGATATAGAGCATTAACTGAAAAATGAAACGCTCGCTAAAGCACTTGACCAGAAAAAACAAAACAGAAAACCGAGATACTGTATTCTGCTGAAATAATTATTTGTTCGAAAGATCTGATAAGTAGAAATACCCTATTATTATCAGGTGGCTGGCATTTTGTAGATCCGTCTGTGACTCATGCCTTATCTTGCTCTGTGCAGCAAAACACTGATAACTCCAACGTTGTGTGCAATGACTGAAGAACTGCACAGCTAATGTAATCCTCATGCAAAAAAAAGTGTATTTCTCAGTATTACCTCAATAGATAATCGGTAGGCCTATAACATTGGTCAGACCTCACTTCACATACTTCTGCTATACAAGCAAAATGTACTTCGTCTGATGCAGATCATGGTTTGTCATAAATCACCACAGTCCGTTGTCATTCACTTTTGGTGTTAGCATGTAAACATTAGCATGTAGCTAAATTCATGACTCTTCTTTGGTTCACATTTTAACACATTCCCCAAATATTAAGAATATTGGTTGTACAGGGCTTTTCAATGACCAATTCTTGAACTTTAACTTAAAAAGGGTTAGTTACCCCAAAAATGAAAATTCTGTCAGTAATTACTCGCCCTCGTGTTGTTCCAACCCAATAAAACTTAATGTTGAGCCACTGTAGTCACTTGGACTATTTTAACAATGTCTTTACTAACTTTTCTGGGCTGGCAGATGAATGTACCTATGTTCCAAAGATGAATGAAAGTCTTACAGGGTTGGAACAACATCAAGGTGAGAAATTACCGCAGAAACTAACCCTTAAATATTTGGTTACATCCTTGTCAGCTCAAAAAGCAAATGCAAATGAATGGTTTTTGGACACATCACCTGACATCCCAACTAACAGGTGATGTTCTCAGAACTTTAGCTAAAGTTTTATCAAAGTTCTCTCAAAGTTATGAACAAACGTTCTTCCAGTAAAATTAACAGAACGCTCACTCAAAGTTATCTTTAATAATGTTTAAAAAATGTCTTTAAAAAATATTATTAATATAGTTTTTCCCTGAAATGTTGTTGTTGGACGTTCATCAAATATTTTTTTGAAAATGTTCAGAGAACATTCAAACATTTAGATATTGTTTTAAGAATGATAAAATGGAACGTTTCCTCAACTTTTGATCCTTCAGAGAACTTAAAGGAATAATGTTTTCATAACTTAAGCAGTTATGTAAGCAAAACGTTCTTATAACGCATTTTTTGTAAGCTGGGATAGTAAATCACCCAGGCACCTTTGGCATGCTACAGACTATGATTTAGGACACACTAATTGTACTTTTGCATACAACATTCCCAGAGGAAGAGATATTAATTATAGAATAGACTTTTGTGACCAACAAAGAAAGTTGTAGTTGCCTTTTTATTTATTTAGTTTTACTCTGAGACTTTATTTCTTGTAATTGTAACTTTCATTTACTACTATTTTTTTTTAACTCTGAGCTGAAAAGGGATTTAGAACTGAAGTATAGGAGATAAAATATAGTTTTAAAGTGCAAACTGGGACAATTCAAAGAGAAAAATTAAACTAGTTTAGTGGAATAATTCATGGGATTTTGTTTAGTATCGTTGCCACAGAAGTTCTTGTGATGTCAATGTCACATTAAAAATGCCAAGCATTACAATATTTTACTGACAGATAAAAATAGAGCATGACAGAAAATGTACAATTAGAGTGATTGATAATGATTATTAGTTGCGCAAACTCTGATCTACATGATTGATAGTATGCCAGTCGAGATGCCTCCATGGATAATGTCCTGCAGCCTAATGTAAACCAATGTCCTGTGAGCGATCATACAACCGACTAACATTTAGTCTATTTTGTGAAGGTGAAACTGCTCAGTGCTCACATCAATACATCATGAGCAAATTCGATTCAATGTCTTCAGATATGTCATACAGATGCTTCCGCCATGTATTATTCAGTTGCGGTTGATTCACTTCAATGTAGTAATAGAAACTCCCATGAACAGCTACTTTCCAGTGCTGTGGGCATCAACTTGAACTGCTGTAAAAGCCACCCACTGTTTGACATAATTTGAATGAGACCCTCCCACGCCATCCAGTGAATCAGTCTCTGTCTGCTCATTCCCATCAAAAGCCGACGGACTTGAACAGTCTGACTCCAGAAATCCACTGTCTATGGTGTCTAAATCCAATCCCATTTGAGGGTAACCATCATCGGACTCCTCATTGGAATTGTAAGAGTCCAGCGAGTTCTGTTCAATGTTCTCCAGGTCGTGCTCTTGTAGATGCCAGTCATCACAGTCTAAACCCTGTAAACTCCCGCTGCCTTCAGGTAAAAGAGGCTGTCTGTCTGCGATCTCAGCCGCTCTCTGATTGGCGTCTTTGTCATCGAGGAAGTCCTCTAGGCTCCGTCTGTGACTGTCACTGGACCAGTCGGCCACGACGCCCTCCTGACCGGACACTGTGACGGTGTCCATCGATATGTGTCCGCCGGAGTGCGCGACGCTGTTGCTGTTGCCACCAAGGAAGTAAAGTTTCAATGAGTTTTGACCCGCCAGACCAAAGTCCCGCTCGCCGTTCCCACTGTTACTTGGCTCTTCTGAGCTGTCGTTCTGCTGGTTCTCACAAAGAACCTGCAAAGAGGTGCTCTTCTCTTGGAAATCGAAGTTATTGAACGTCAGGACTGGTCCGACCCACCTCTGAAAAAAAGTAGATATTTTTATTTATTTGGTCGTGATGACAATAAATGTGTTTTCGTTATTAATAAATACATAAATAATGTTACCCTGAGTGTTTCTGTGTTTTCTTGAGTGCAGTTATTTGTTAAAATATGTTGAAATAAGTAGAACAAACTTTTACAAAATGAAATATTACATGTATATTGAAATAAACAGTCACTTCCATAATCCTGCCAGATTACTAAATGATACACTTGTTGATCTTGTATTCGTCAATAGGTCAATGACAAATAAAACGTATAAAAACGTATATAAACGTATAAAAACAATTTTAAATAACACAAGACTTTGATTAGCAGAACTTCAACAATGCTTAAAGGGATACTCCACTTTTTTTTTTTTTTGGAAATAGGCTCATTTTACCACTCCCCCAGAGTTAAACAGTTGGATTTTACCGTTTTCTAATGTATTCAGACGATTTTCATATATTTATAAGAATATCAGTAACCAGACAGTTTCTGGTCTCATTGACTTCCATAGTATATATTTTTTTCCTACTATGGAAGTCAATGAGACCAGAAACTGTCCAGTTACTGATATTCTTCGAAAAATCAGAAAATCGGCTGAATACATTCGAAAACGGTAAAATCCAACTGTTTAAGTGGTAAAATGAGCCTATTTCCAAAAAAAGTGGAGTATCCCTTCTGAGAAATTATAAAAGATTATGCCAAATGATTATATGCAAGAATTTCATTATTTTAATCAGTTGTTTGTCTTCATTATGATATTAGGACATGCATAACTCCCTCACCCCCCTCAAACATTTTAACCACATTTTAATAACGAAATTAAAAACAATTTCATCTTAATGAGGTGCATTCAAGTCATTGTATTGATGATCTCTTGTAAAATGCATAAACTACAATTTGAAAGTTTGTGTAAAATAAGTCTCTTATTATGCTCAACATCAGGCATTTGATCAATAATGCAGTAACGATTTATGTGAAATAATATTACTGTTTAAAATAACTGTGATAAAGCTGAATTGTCAGCATCATTACATTAGTCTTCAGTATCGCATGATCCTTCAAACCCACTAAACGAACCCGATGAACCCGACACTGATCTTTATGTCAGAACAATTCCCGCTTGCAAATTATCTCATCACAATCATCATTTCCTGTACTTTAAAATGTGTCCATATAAAATTGAGGGACAAAAATCATTCATTAAAAGCGTTAAATGCTTTTAGACACAGTAGCCTATAAGTAAAACTGACTCGTGCAACTACAAAACAAAAGACATGACATTCAGGTATAAAATGATTATTTATCAATTATTGATTTTTCTAGAATTTTCTTTCTGAGTGGGCCTAATCTATTTTAGTAGGCTATTAAGTCACAGAGAGATCAAAACACACATCTCCTGTTCTCACTCAGTAGGCTGCTTTGTTAAATCTATCCTTCTAAACGTTTTAAAAACTTGCTAATGCAGCCTGTTACTGACCTCTACTGGAATATGTGTTCCTTTACAGTTCGGAAATAAAGATCACCACCACAAAGCTGCCACGATTTCCTCATTGACCTGCTATGGTTAAATAAAGCTGGAGCCTCGAGTCTTGCAAGTTCACAGGAAAAATCCTCAAGCTGTGACTATTAGAGTTACTGAGGTGCTCTGAGGGACAACAACAACAACATTTTTATTTGTGTTGTTCCGAGCTTATATTTTTCACGTCACATTAGCCTACCCAGTGGAATATTCACTGAATTCCCCTTTAGTTAAAAACAACTATTTATAACTACCCACCTTATCAGAGTTTGGGTTTGAACTCATAGTACTTTCCATTAGAGGGGAAAAATGCTACTTTCAGTTTTCAGGTTTAACGCAATCGCTAGCAAATGTTAAGTGAGCCCTCCTGTTCCTTTGAAGCCCCTACAGACTGACTCATTTGAGAAATGTCACATTCCCCCGTTGCGAGTGAGGTTAAGCAAGTCGCATGTGAGAAAGTCCCCTAATGCTACACGCACAGAGACTTCTGCTTATGCACAAGAGATTTAGAGTAACATACCTTAAAGTCTCCTTGATGTACATGGTAGAGCGGTTTGAAATAATCATGCGGGCTTGGGATGTGCTGCCATACGGTCGGCTTTTTGATGCCCCATCTGCACGTATGCAAAAAGACAAAGTGTTATACGACTGGGGTGCAGTTTGGTGGATGCATTTAAAACACGCTGTTATTTCTGGACGTGCTGAAAAACAAATGAAAACAGCAGTCATCATGGAAACTGTCGAGCTCTATGCACTTGCAGAGCTTGTCGCTCTGACTTCCTCCAGTTTTTTGACCTACATGAAAATAGACTGTCTGCACAAACATATCTGCTGCTGTTGTGGTTTTTGTGAACGTAGGAGGTGAGAAGGGACTATTCATATACGGTAAGTGGCGTCATATCGATTACTGGAAGACTCATTTAGAGGAGGCGCTATCGAAATTTAAGATCACACTTGTCGGTAGACTTTTTATTAAGTCCGTCACTATGTGGGATATCAGGCAAACTTCTCGGTACATAATCTTTCAGATTTTTAAGAAGGAGTGAACTGATCTAGATGGTTTGAAAGGTTAATAGAAGCCTCAATGGCATATGACTAACTAATAATAAAGACACTCATGTGACTCATAAATGAAGAAACAGTCATAATGAGAGAGGTTCACTTCTCCATATCCCAAAAGTGACTTCTGTTTGAGCTTGTACAATTCCCTAAAGTCTTAAAAATGTACCTTAATGGCCTCCATGAGGAGCTAGACTTTGAACTTTAGCTTTGGCAAGTAAACAGTTAGTACTGAGAATTCAGACGAATATTCAGAAGAATATCAGTAACCAGACAGTTTCTGGTCTCATTGACTTCCATAGTAGGAAAACATATACTATGGAAGTCAATGAGACCAGAGAATGTCTGGTTACTGATATTCTTCTAAATATCAGAAAATCATCTGAATACATTCGAAAACGGTAAAACTCAACTGTTCAACTCTGGCGTAGTGGTAAGATGAGCCTATTTTCAAAAAAAGTGGAGAATCCCTTTAAGCTTTGTTTGTGAAACTGGCACTTATGTTCCAGTTCAGATCTGCAAATTGCATTTTTTGGAAATAGGCTCATCTTACCACTACGCCAGAGTTAAACAGTTGAGTTTTACCGTTTCCGAATGTATTCAGACGATTTTCTGATATTTAGAAGAATATCAGTAACCAGACAGTTTCTGGTCTCATTGACTTCCATAGTATATGTTTTCCTACTATGGACCAGAAACTGTTTGGTTACTGATATTCTTCTAAATATCAGAAAATCGGCTGAATGGATTCGAAAACGGTAAAACTCAACTGTGTAACTCTGGCGTAGTGGTAAGATGAGCCTATTTCCAAAAAAGTGGAGTATCCCTTTAACCCAATCATATTTTAAGCCTGAACATGTTGTGAAATACACCAGTGCCATTGTTTTGTCTCAAG
Organism: Pimephales promelas; assembly: GCF_988280905.1. NCBI lineage: Eukaryota > Metazoa > Chordata > Actinopteri > Cypriniformes > Leuciscidae > Pimephales > Pimephales promelas. Next base: position 32,724,843 of record NC_142771.1, read on the forward strand.
ATGCACACCATCCCCCTAAAAGAACGTTTATAAAAAGCTACTTAAATGCCCTAATTTTGCTGGCTAAGTCTAAGCCCAGTTTGTGAAACCGAGCCAAGATGAAATACTGACAGTATACTCACAGTTTCCCACTGTACACCAGCAGAACCACCGCCATGACAGGAAGTGCCAGCAGCAGGAAATAGTACTGATCTGTCTCTGAAGAGTCTGATGTCCATTCAACACTGTTGCTCCATTCACTCCACATGGATCTAAACCACTCCGGATACACAGCGACCCGAATGTCTGCCACATATTGCCTCCCTGGCACGAGTTTTTCACTGATGATAACCATAGACTGTCGGTTCTGCTGCATAGTGTAAATTTGCCCCTTCTGTGGAACAATCAGCATATTCAAAAGAAAGTGTGCAAAATATGGCTCATTTTCCCTCCATATGGACAGACAAATTGATTTTTTACCTCATCCGGGTCACTTTTAGTTCGTAATCGTACTCCGTAGTATAATCTTTTATACAGATCGGATTCTTCATAAGCCACATCCCAAGTGAGGTTGAAACCCCCATCAATTTTTGCAATGCTTAGGTTGAAAGGTTGCATTAGCTTGACTATAAAAAAGAAAAGAAAACAAATGTTAGTGAATAATGTATAGAAGTAAACAAGGCCGATGATTTACAGTGGAGCCCAAAAAGTCGGAGATCACATTAAAAATCTGGTAATAAAATCCAATTCCAACCAAAATGTTTAGGGGATTTTTGAGTTATAATGTAAAATTAAGTAGCGATATTTAAGATTCTGCACAATGTCTATTTCCCTAATCAGTGATGTACTTTTGACGATGATCATGTGACTCTGTACAGCCAGTCAGGTGTTCTTCTCCCACTGAAGCTCAAGATGCTCTTTGGATCATCTTGAATCATGCTGGAGAACATGATCATTAGGTTTGACACAAACTTTAAAGGGGTCGTTGGGTGCAAAATTCACGTTTATATGGTGTTTGCATATAAATTTGTCTTTGCAGTGTGTGGACACAACCACCATACAATGAAAAATACAATCACTCCTATTTATTAATCCTCAGAAAGTCTAAACAGTCTCAACAATCAAGCCGTTTGAGTCTACTTCATAAGTACACTTCAGACAGCTCCGATTGTGACGTCAGCGCATACACTCTAAAAAATGCTGGGTTGTTTTAACCCAATTTTGGGTCAAATATGGACAAACCCGAAATGTTGGGTTAAAAATGTAATGTAAAAATTTAACCCAACGGCTGGGTTAGTCCATATTTGACCCAAAGTTGGGTTAAAACAACCCAGCATTTTTTAGAGTGTATTGAGGTTAATTTACCCAGCCACAAAAAACTCTATAATATATGAATTATTATTAAAAAAAAAAAAAAATTAAACAACTCAAAGAATGCTGCATTAAACAATTTCCTAAGGAAAAAAAAATAATACAAATAAATCAACCCAATAGTGGATTAAGTGATCAAGGGCACGTTCCGATTCAGCCTATTGCAAAGGTTCCACCAGTAGTGGGCACTTATGCAACATAAGCTATGACGTCCATCTGAGTGAATGAGAGAGAGAGGGAAGTTAGCGAATAGCGAGTGAAGGGCATGACAATTTTGGACTTTAATGTCTTTTGCCGACACGCCCCATTGAAGAGAGGGGTGGGGTGGGCAGTTGCTCATTATCATTTAAAGAGACATGCACCGAAACTGGTCGCTGTAAACAGAGCCGTCTTTTTTTTTTTTTTTTGAGGAGGTAAAAGGATGTTGTTTTACACAACCACCGATAAATATTTTAACCAAAGGATGTTACAAACTTTACATGAAGACCCTAAAGAAGCATACCAACTTTTAAGCAAACGACCCCTTTAAAGCAAAAGAAGACAAACCAAAAACTGCAAGACTGTGAAAATCCTCATACACTCTTAAAAAATAAAAGCCCCAACAGGGTTTTTTTGCAGTGGCACAGAAGAACCATTTTAGTGCAGAAGTTTTTTTTGCACAGAAGAACCATTTTAGGTTCCCCAAACAACTTGTTTGAAAAACATTTTTTATAAAGTAAAGAGCGTGTTTTGATTACAACGCACTTTTTGTAGTGATCTCAGATTTGGATTTCACTGTAAATGACGCTTATTTTTACACTGCTGCTGAAGTGGACAGAGGAACTTACTAGATTTATATAAAACAAAATGTTCAGAGTAACGCCCTGTCGGGGTCTCCATATTTCCTTGTTTGGCCATTTGTGTTACTATGATAGAGCAGTTGGTATCATAGGAGGATAATACGTCGTCCGGATCCTCTGGTTCCATTATACACCAGGACTGTGGTGATTTGATTCTGCAGGTGCCATGTACAGAAGAAAATTCATCCCTGCGAGACATGAAATGTGCTAATTAAACAATATGTTGACCAATGGTAATAGCAGAGACCAGACAATGATTCAGTAGATTCGCATTCTCAAAAGTAAGAACACAATGTGCTACATCAGTACCTGCAATTTGCCACAATATCACACGAAGCCGTTTCTGCCGAGTCAGAGTTAGAGCAGTTCAGCTTGGAGATGAAGTCTGTGGTGCAGGTCACACTGCACACGGCGTCATCTGCAAAGAGTGATGTGAGAGGAAATGTGGTCAAAAGAGCTCAGAAACGGTACAGCTTTTCTTCTCAAAGCGACACCTGCTTAGGTCAAAGAACACAAGGCAAATCAGACTGTTGCTGTTACATCCTTCCGAGGATGTTTACACTTATTTTACAAGATGATACGGATGACTTTCACTGTACAAAATTCTATGTATATGATCAATATGTTGTGACAACATTTGTTTTTACATTGTTTTAACTCATCAAAATAAGTTCGACCTTTTTTAAGGCAGTTTAATGTAACTTAAGTTGAAATGACTTAAACATCCAAGTTGATTGTACTTAATTTAAACAGGAATGGTTGCAATAAATGCAAACTTACTGCATGCAATAAGTCCACAAACAAGCAAGAATATGGCTTGCCATAGAGCCATTGTGGAGAAACAACGGCATGAACTGTGGTCAGCCCTGCTCAAATGCATTGTAGGGAGCCCACATGCAAACTGCAAAGAAAGCAAACATGTCATTTGAATACATTACGGGATTTATATCGGTGATGTATAACCACATTTTATATTGTACAGTTAATATAAATAAAAATATAAAACGTTATAACAACAACAAACTTAAGAAAATAAAAAAAAGTAATTAATAATACATAATTACATATGTATACATATAAAATATAGAAAAGCATCACAAACATTTAGGTGTTCATCATCATATTGTTTAGTCTATAATCAACGGTGTTTAAGAAAAATAGATGATTGAGGTAGGGGGAAAATACAAGCAAAAGTGACTTTAAAAGAAGAAGTAGAGAAATTCTAAAACTTACCTTGATAATATTCCCATTGAACCGATTTACAAAAATATCAAATGTAGCTGAAAATATAAAAATCTGCAGTTTTCAAGCAAACGCCATTGCATTACTCCACCTGGCATTTACGCTATGGCAATCTTCTACTGATCTAAATGCACAGTCAGAGTGCTTGTGATGAAAGTAGGACATGAAGGATGTGGTTGTGGTTAAAACAAGATCCCATTTGCAGATGTTCCGCCCCTGTCGTTACGTCACTACTCGGTCTGTACTGGAAACATGATCTTTACTGCGCATGTGCAAGAATGTGTCTCCTTACTGTCTGATGTCAAACCCATCATATTATATTATATCATATATCCACCTTATTCCTGACGACCTTACTGCGTTTTGAATTATGGGTGACACTTCCGGTTTGGGTAACTTTCAAAAACAAAAAAACATTCAAAAAGGCTAAAATTAATCATTTCAAATCATAAGGTTGCCCTACAAATAAATCTGAGCCCTCAGTTTAACTAAATGAGCTGTCAATTTCCCTTCATGGTTTATTTTCAAACATCATGAGAATAACGTTACACTTTTAACGTATTTTAACGTGACATGTTATAATAAGAATATCTATGGCAAGAGCTCTTTTCAGTCGCTGCTTTCTTTTCCTGATGATTTTATTTTTTCCTTTCCAATCCGCTGTAAAAGTATGAAAAAGGACAACATATACGTCACATTTGTGGTCTGTTCTCCCGGATTTAATTCACGATATTCCGTTAATAATTCATTTGAATGCACAAAGAATCTCTCGTGATTCTCCTCAAATCCTCATGTCCCTTTCCAGGTTTGTTTTCACAGTAAATGCAATTTAAAATCTGTCAAACTGACGGAAATCACTTTGATATAGTCACGTAATGCTGAAGTTACTGAAAATATTTGATTAATATAGATATTTGCCTACTACAGTGATATTTCACCAAAGACTTGCGCTTATGGGGCTTTTTTGGGTCTGTTGTACCTGTACCTGTATATAAGGTACAGGTATACCTGTTGATTCTTTTAAAATTAAACATTTTATTTTAATGTTCGATGGTTGAAGGGTGGGTCGATTAATTTCATCTCATCGTGACACTTTTTTTTTAACATATTGCGTTCGTAGAGCGAGCCTTTCACTGTTTACAGCTTAACGGAAGTTATGCCCATAATTCGCGCAAAGCGTCATGGGGCGTAGGAATAAGGTGGATAGATAGACACCCTATTGACCGCTACTGCCTATTGGCATGGACCAGAGTCATAGAGTTGTGACACTCCCATAGGCCGCCATAGGAACTTTGGAATGCGGAAGTAACGCGTGTCGTGGAGCAGTATAGACAGTAAAAGAAACGGACAGAGCGACCCGCTGATTTCAACGGAGAAGACTGAAGCCCGATTATTGCACTTCCTGTCTGAGGTCTCAAACTGAGCGTGACGACAGTCTGACAGTTGTACATCTTCTAGTAGCTGTGCCAAGACAAATCTAAATCACCTAATTCCAAAAAAACGTTGAAATACTTTGTCCCGTATGCTTTTATGGACTCTCCATTTATGGACTTCAGCCTTGACTTTGTGCCTTCATGTCCCCCCGATTGCCTCATGGACAGTGAAAGATTGACCGCGAGCTTCTCCTCCTGTCTATTCGGTAATGTCTCTAATGTGCGACAGAAAGTCCCGTGGTTATGACGCAATATTTAGCCTATTTTTACAAAAACGGCTTCTACGGGGCCGTAACTTAAGATACAAAGTAATGGAGCATTTTATACATTGTCGTGTTTCTTTAGAAATAAATAATGGACAAATTAAGTCTTTGGACGCCTCAGATGTAAAGTTATTCGCTGTCAAAGTGACGCCAAAATGAATGGGAGTCAATGGGATGCTATAGCAGGTGAAGTTCTGCTACAATGGCAGCTCCCGCGAGGCTTCAACTTCCGGCTGATGGATTACCCCCTTGGGAGCAGCCAATAGTTCCAACAACTGATAGTTCCAGCATTGAACCCCATTCATTTTCAGTGCTTCCGAAGCGCGCTCGCTGGTAAATTAATGAAATTACTGTATTTCTTTTACTTTTACACACATTAGCCGACCTCTCGTGAATCTAGTCCAGTGGCGTAGCGTCTGGGCATGCATGGTATGCACGTGCATATGGGCCCGGCAGACTGATCTCATGAAGTAGCGTGTGTATGACACGCCAATTCGTATTTCCATTTTTGCCGTGCTATCAAGACGCAAAATCGCTTTACAGCGTGTTTATGAACGCCGTTGACTTAACGTTACATTACTGTATATATAAATATATGACTTACCTCAACCCCGTCCCTAAACCTAACCGTCACTGGGGTTAATGACTGTTTCCTTACCATTCTAGGAAAAAAAATATCGCTCCCCAGATGTAGCTCTACATTTTGCTTCGGTTCGCGCGGACATTTGACGGCGTGTACAGACACGCGGAATCACTCGGACGTTAATGGCATAGACATACACGCATACACGCGGATAGCTCAAAATGCGTAGAGATAACGCGCCACTTGACTCGAAAGTGGCTTGTATGTTTACGTAAAAGTCATGATGTCATGTTCGGCCCGGGCCGATAGGGGGCCCGCCCATGGGGAATTTTTTTTATTAAAACCAGGTAATTAATTTGGGGGTTTGCCGGAAAGAAGCGATCAACGTCATTTTCGCGCAAAGAAAGCAACATAGTAAACAACAATGGATGACAGCAGATCTTGTTCTTGCTTCTCGGCTTGTTTGTCACAAGAAACAAGCGCTGGAATAAGGCGTTTCTCAATACCAAGTAGCCTACGCAAAGTCCGACTCAGGAGAATGATCCAGAGGACGCGAGTCCAGTAATTCTGCCAATGGAAAAGCGTGTTCTTGAATGCACTCAGCTCGCTCTGCTACTCCGGTTATCACTATATGAACATTTTAGGCAACAATAAAACGAAATATGTTATAAAACACCACTCTGCTTCTTTTCGATTTCGTTTAAATCCATTTTAAAACATTATAAGCACACAAATGTGGTTCAGGCAACGCATAGCCTATTGATTATATTCACTGCATGTACGGTAACACTATATATTTATAACAAAACTAAATATAAAACACAACCCTGCCTCTTTTCGTTTAAATTTAAAAATATTGAACACATGCCAGGCAATATGTATTGCATTTTGCATTGGTAAGTTACAAATGTTGCAATAAACAACATTACAGATGAGATTGTAATAAAATAAAAAATGACAAAACTAACTCTTTTTGTTGAATTCCAGTTTTATCAATAATAGCCATTATAAAAGTATAAGTAAACGGTACAAAAAGCTATACAGCTTTAATAACATAAAGCAAACAATTCAGTCAAATATACAAATTCAGCGCTCAAATATATGAAACTTCACTTAGCCTTCTCCCCAACCTATTGGCCAGGGAACGAATTATAGATTCACGAGACCAAAGATCGCCTGTTAGGTTTATACAAGACGAACTATATCTCATGTTTAACCACCACAGAGACATCAGAGTCAGCGGCAAACATCAGAATGACTAGTCGAGGAAAGGCTGTTCCAGGCGGGGTGCACGAGTGCCGAGTGTCTGGTGATTGCTTGGAATGGATGGATCTCAGCCAAATTATAATAAATCTATAAATAAACCACAGATTTGAGCTTTAAAAAACTACATTTTCACCTGAAAAACTCTTAAACTACATTTCGTGACACAATAACAGTAGTATTATTTCAACTGCATAAGAATGGTGCTCCTAATGCCCTTGCAGAACGTGCAAGTGACGATACTCTGTCAACCAATCACCATTTCGCAGTGAGTCTAGCTCCACCTTTTATTATCGTACCACTGTGCTACGTCCAACAGAAGGGTACCCAAAAAGTAGTACGGTACGGTTCAGTGTTTTGGTACCATGCACAACTTTGGACAGTGGAAAGGCAAATAATTGCATACCGAACGGTACCGTATCGCTCAGTAGAGACGAGCCATAAAAAAACTGTGTCGTTCCCCTTTAAGGATTGTTTCTGTTGTTGTCATTGTTGTTGCCTGGATAAATGTGCAGTGTCATCAGAATCTATTTTGGGGGGTCAATATAGCAGAAAATAGATAAATCAGGGCTTGTCATGGGTATAAAAAATGAAATGGATAGCCTAAATAAAAATGAAAAAATAGTCATAATGTGTTTTATATTATGGTGTGAGTGCTCTAAAATGGTAGTAATATATACAGTACTGCATAAAAAAGAGCAGATTGTGATTTCAATATTAGACTAATATTTATTCATTTATATCCTCAGTAATATGTGTGCTTGAGACATCCTTTAGGTGTCCAAGAATTGCCTGACCAAAAATCTTAAAGGGATAGTTCACTCAAAAATTAAAATTAAGTAATTTACTCACCCTCATGTTGTTCCAACCCTGTATGAGTTTATTTCTTCAGCTGAACACAAAAGAAGATGTTTTTAAGAATGTGGCAAACCAAACAGTGGTGAACCGTAACTTCCATAGTGTTTTTTTTCTGCATACTATGGAAGTCAATAGGGTCATCAACCGCTTGTTACCCACATTTTTCAAAATGTACTCCTTTATCTTCAACTAAAGAAAGAAATTCATACAGGTTTGGAACAACTTAAAGGCCTAGTAAGTTAAATAATATTCATTTTTGGGTGAACTATCCCTTTAAATCAGTGTGTTTTTCTGACTCTGTAAAAATACGCTGCAAATAAGTTAAATGCAGTGTTAATGAACTAATCACAAAATATAAATGTTTCAATCAGCTACATTGTCTAATTAGTCTAACTGTTCGTGTTTTACCTTAAATTGGACGTCCAGGTGATTTCCATCAGTTTGCGTTTATAGAGAATACCTTGCAATTCATTAGCCTGTAATTAGGAAACAATCCATTCAATTTTACCCAGTATATATGGACACTGTTGAAAGTTTCATTCAGGCATCTGCCTGTGCACTCACGGGTCCTAATTATCTTGGCTAAATGTCTGTGTTTTCTTTTTTCCAGGAGGGAAACTTCGCTAGATTTTTGCTTTGAGTTTGACGCGAATTCCCAATTAAACGGCTCTTGATAGAGTACAGTACTCATCTTCACTGACGAGGTATGTCTAGTTTGAAAGCAGGGTCAATTTGTGGACGTTCACTCTAGTTTGCGGTATTTTGTTTGCGGGTTTTGTTAGCTAGCCATCTATGCTACGCTAACAGCATATCCAGACTGCACGCGACGCGACAAATTACAGCGCCCGCTTGTATTATAATAATGTAATTGCACACATGCAGAGCATAGATCTATGTCCGTGTAGTTTGACGCGAGCAGTTAATCGCAATAAAGCGTGATTTAGCTTAATCAGCAGCTGATGTGCGCGCAGTGGGGAATGCGGCATCGCGCAAAAAAAATGTGCATCTGACAGGTTCATTCAATGCGGTTCATTTTCACGTTAACTTACTCTAATCAAACAAATGTGGGCGCTGCTTATTCATTAAAATAAGTTGCTTTGATTGTGCCAACTGTGGAAGCCCTCAGTAATTTGCATATTTTTAATAGTATTCTTGATTCTTGCGTTCTCTCACTGAATAACTTTACAATGCAATTTCATTATAGATTTCAACTTCAGGCTAATTATTTTTCAGCAATTTATTGAGTTTGTTTGTTTGATCATGTTTATCTACTCCTCCTTTTAGAGTTAATGTCCCCTAATTTTACACTTTCTTCGTCGTATTACGCAATCATTGTCTCATGCGGTTATGAATAACGTTACGTTACTCATTTATAATTTTCTCACTTGTCAATTTATACGTTATCGTCTCACCGCACTACTTTAGATGTCATTTTATGCAAAGATTGTTTTTTTTTTTTTAATTTTTTTTTTTTAAACGGTTTAATCAGTCACCTGGAGCTTCGGGTGAAACCACAGAATGCTGGACTTCTCCAATCATTTTCGTCTGCTTAATCTTAATCTAATTGACTGTAAGTGCACATAATTTTGTATTTATAATGTATACACATACACAAAATTATGTGCATTTACAGTAGTCATTATATATATATATATATATATATATATATATATATATATATATTTAGACCATTTCACAAGATGTAAACACTGGTCCAGAAGCACTTCCTGTTTCAGTTTGTAACTGTTTTCTTTATTTCACATGTAAAGAAAACAACTTAAAGCTGTTTGTTTAACTTTTTGATTCAGTTTTAAATGTTCTGTTGGTTGTATTTTATCCCAGCTTTTATGTAGTGTTAAACTGAAACAGGAAGTGCTTCTGGACCAGTGTTGTTTACATCTTGTGAAATGGTCTATATATATATATATATATATATATATATATGATGCAGAGAATGAAATATCAACCATTTTTGTTTCCGATTAATCGTTAGTCGTCTCAATATGGATTAATAAAACGCTCCTGGAGTAGTGTCGCATGTCTCTATTGCTACCATCCAAATTATGGCAGGAATGCTGCATAAAATTGTTTTTTGTTCAGGCGGAACTGTAAAAGGTGTTTCGGTTACGCTGCTCGGTGACTGACTTCTGTCTAACTCATGGTGATGGTGTGCTTTTGGACCGAATAGAGTGATTGGGTGAACAGGGTGAATTGGGTGTAGAGACTTTCAAACAGCAAAAGTAGCAAAAATGTTTCTGGAGCAAATCGTTTGCCCAGCCTTTAAAAAAATATGTAGACATTGTGAATCATGCTCCTTTTGAATCATGGTGATCAAATCCTCAGAGTAAATTAATAATGAAACCATCTTGATGTCTGTCTATTTTGAACTTCATTGAAATGAAGGGAGAGTGCAATATCTGTCGTTTTGGAGACCCCAGAGGACAAATAAATAAGTTTTAGAAAGATGTTTAATAACCTTATCACTGCTGATAACATTTGCACAATTCTTTAGCATGGTACATAGTCAGTGTCACATGTTTGGTTGACTCCAGGACCCTTATGTTGATAAATCCAGGATTTGTTTTATTTTGTCAAATCATACATCTCCTACTGATGGAGATTTGGGAAATGTGCAGTTATTCTGTATTAGAACTATAAACAAGTGTGTATCACCACCGCAGTTTCACTTCTGCATGTTCTTATGAAATCAAAAGCTCCCTAGATATGTTTCGTACTCCAATGACATTTCCTCATTTGTATGAACCCAATGTAGTTTTAAGGTTTTACCTTTTAATGGCAATCCCAACCTAACAACTTGTTTTTAAATTTTAAATGTCAATTTAAGCAAATCATGATGCATGTTATTACCCCTCCCCCATAATTCTTTATTAAAGGGTTGTTATTATCGAGTTAAATATTGATAATTAATAGGAAGAAAATTGTGTAACGACTGTCTATAGTTTTACAGATGTGCATCTTGCTTGAAGAGAAAATATTGCGTCCTTTTTCTTTCAGGTTTTCAATCATTAAGTGGGTCACAAGTCATGTCTGGTATAGCGTTAAGTCGTCTCGCACAAGAACGAAAGGCTTGGCGGAAAGACCATCCTTTTGTAAGTATGAAGTTTCTGATTACAGATGTGAGGCTGACATATAGGAAATAAGAGTGAGATTATTTATATATATATATATGATCTGTGTTGAAGATGTTATTTTAAATGTCACTTTTATTTTCATTTATTAAGCTGAGAAGTCACTATTGAAACTGTTGGGGGTTGTGTGCCATAAATTAAAAAGATTCTAGAGACGTTTTGAAACTTTTGCAGCCACCCACAGGACTTCAAACCTATCTTTTTATTTTTTTTTTAGGGTTTTGTAGCCGTACCGACAAAAAACCCTGATGGAACGATGAACTTGATGAACTGGGAGTGTGCCATCCCAGGGAAAAAAGGAGTAAGTGCCAATTTATATATTTCATATATGTATAAAAAATATATTATATATATATATATATATATATATATATGAAAAATGTATTCATGCCTTAAAATAGCTTTAATGTAACTCTACACCCTTGCCTCATTTATTATACCTGGTTGTATGAATATGCAAATTAGTCCCATCTCCACTCACTCGCACCAGCTCAGAGATCCACTCAATGATCACTCGTTGATGATTGGTTACAAGGTAGTTTGTGGCGTCAGAAACACCAGCGATTTCAAACCGAGTTTGAGACCCTTTGGTTTACTGCGGTTTAAGGTGATGGTGTTGACTTGTGCTTCAAGACAAACCATGTGCAAATGCATAATTAAAATGCCACTTTTTTTTTTTTTTTTTTACACACAGTGGGACTTAAGTAAATTTAATTTTAATTTTTTTTTTTTCTCAGACACCGTGGGAGGGAGGCTTGTTCAAACTTCGGATGCTGTTCAAGGATGACTATCCTTCCTCTCCACCAAAGTGTAAATCAGATGCCTAGTGGAGCTAATCCATTATCTGTACTTTGCATGCACATTGTGTTTTTAATTATGCCAGATTTTTATGGTGTGACTTCTTCTACAGGTAAATTTGAGCCTCCTTTATTCCATCCGAATGTATATCCGTCTGGTACCGTATGCTTGTCTATTTTAGAGGAAGACAAAGACTGGAGGCCTGCCATTACAATCAAGCAGGTAAGCTTGGATCTTCTTAGACTTTCGTTCCTCTTTGGAACAGACATGAAGATACTTTAAATGAAATCGGAAAGATTTCTGTCCCTCCATTCTAAGCAACTATCACTTTGACGCTTTAGATTGTTATACACTAATTCATATGATTTGAACAGTTTAGTCCAAATTTTCTGAAGAAACATGATCGCTTTATATATTGATTTAATTTAGGCATTTATTCACAAATTCATCAACGCACCCATCAGATAAGATAAACGAAGCTAAAGCATGTACACTTGATGTATGAGAGCCAGTGAGGTTCATTCTTGAGTTACGCAGCACGTTTGAGCTTCTCCGAGAACCAATGAGGTTCATTCTCGTGTTGTGCATCACGTTGGAGCTTCTGCGAGAACCAATGAGGTTCATTCTCGTGTTGCGCATCACGTTTGAGCTTCTGTAAGAACCAATGAGGTTCATTCTTGAGTTACGCAGCACGTTTGAGCTTCTCCGAGAACCAATGAGGTTCATTCTCGTGTTGTGCATCACGTTGGAGCTTCTGCGAGAACCAATGAGGTTCATTCTCGTGTTGCGCATCACGTTTGAGCTTCTGTAAGAACCAATGAGGTTCATTCTCGTGTTACGCAGCACGTTTGAGCTTCATCAAGAACCAATGAGGTTAATTCTCGTGTTACGCGGCACGTTTGAGCTTCTGCAAGAACCAATGAGGTTCATTCTCGTGTTGTGCATCACGTTGGAGCTTCTGCATGAACCAATGAGGTTCATTCTCGTGTTACGCAGCACGTTTGAGCTTCTGCATGAACCAATGAGGTTCATTCTCGTGTTACGCAGCACGTTTGAGCTTCTGCATGAACCAATGAGGTTCATTCTCGTGTTACACAGCACATTTGAGCTTCAGCGAGAACCAATGAGGTTCATTCTCGTGTTGCGCATCACGTTTGAGCTTCTGTAAGAACCAATGAGGTTCATTCTCGTGTTACGCAGCACGTTTGAGCTTCATCAAGAACCAATGAGGTTAATTCTCGTGTTACGCAGCACGTTTGAGCTTCTGCATGAACCAATGAGGTTCATTCTCGTGTTACGCAGCACGTTTGAGCTTCTGCATGAACCAATGAGGTTCATTCTCATGTTGCGCAGCACATTTGAGCTTCTGCGAGAACCAATGAGGTTCATTCTCGTGTTACGCAGCACATTTGAGCTTCTGCATGAACCAATGAGGTTCATTCTCGTGTTACGCAGCACGTTTGAGCTTCAGCAAGAACCAATGAGGTTCATTCTCGTGTTACGCAGCACATTTGAGCTTCTGTAAGAACCAATGAGGCTCGTTCTTGCGCGTCAAGTACGGTTGAGTTTATGCTTGGATCAATGTTTGCATGAATAAATTCAATCTTTTCATTTTAAAGTGATTATCTCTTCAGAAAATTGACTAAACCACTCAATATATATAGATATATTTTACAATCTCTTTATGATTTTTTTTTTTTTAAGTGGTAGTTGTGTAAGCTGTCTATGGTTGGACAGAAATCTCTCAGATTTCATTTCAGATGAATGACAGGCTTACGGATTTGGAATGAAATGAGGGTCAGCAAATAATGACAGAATATTCATTTTTGGGCAAACTAACCCATCAAATAATGTCAGTAAATGGTTTAAAATGTAAGTAATTTTCAAGATGTTTTAAAACGTTTGCTACATGGTTAGCTACACATCATTTCACCTTAGTGCTTAATCCAGTTCTGTATACACCGTTCAGTAATTAATGGGAGTGACAACCGCATTCTACAACTGAATTAAAGGAGAACTCCGGTACAAAATGAAACTTTGGTCTAATAAAACATCGGTACCTAGTCAACCATTCTCTGAGATTTGTTTTCATGATAATCGAATGTTAAGAGTTCTATCTCTATAATCATGATCTCTTTATAAGCCAAGCTTAAAGGGCTCATATGATGGCACACGTTATTTTGTCTATTTGATTTAATCCAATGTTCATGTTGTTTTTGCTGCTTCTATGCCCCGACTTTCTGAAACGTTTTGATTTTTACAAAGTCCATCATTCTGAAAAGAATTGTGTTTTGATTGGCTAGCAATCCAGTGCATTGTGATTGGCCCAAAAAACCTTAAGCGTGTGATGGAAGTGTCCCGCCCCTTACCATATTTGGAACATCAGCTCCCAAAGCAATAATGGTAGGTGATAATATCGGTACTACCTTATCAATTCAAGCTCGAATCTGAACGGGAAAATGCAGATGACCAAGCTGATCGATCAACTTTGCCAGCGTGGCTGGACCAGATCGTATCAGATTGATAAGGTTTTATTTAATTGGGGACATAATTATTAGACTTTAGGTGTGACGCACTACTGGGGGAGAACACTATGTAAACACAAAACTATGTGCCGCAAGTGCTTCTCTGTACCGCTCAACTTCTTAAAATATGAAAACAAACTTGCAGGCTGTGTCTGAGATTCATCAGCACCAGAATGTACATGCAAATATGGAATTGGCTAACTTCGTAGAATCAGCGTTTGTGCACAGCTGGCCTTGTTACTCAGGTTCTGGAAACAGTCCTCTGAAAAATGCGTGGCACACTGTGGAAAAGTATAGTTTTAGTTCTACATTTCTGTAACAGTGTTGTAAATAAAGCTTAGCACTGTTTTCTAATCGTGTCCTCTTTGGAAGGCCAAACAAAGTAGTTTGGCTTTCGCAACAGATAACACAGCACCTCCATGACATGGCGGTGCCGGTGGTGGCAACAAAAACACAGCGAGAATAAAAGTTCTGCCTTTCTTTGCATGTGCATTTGGGTGGTGTTATGAAACCCTCCCCCCCACAGACTGACGTAGGTTTGTGGGGGGGGTGTTTGAACGAAGCCTTTCAGAAAGGTTGTGGCTGAGCCTCAACTTTTATAAAGACTATCCTTTTAGGTTTGACACTTTGAGCGGTGTAACTCTGCAGAGCTTGCTTCTTTTTTTTTTTTTTTTTTTTCTTTATTGTTATGTAGCTGTTTGTGGATCACATGACCCCTTTAAACAAGCATCAAAATGCCAAGAATACATGGACATGGCAACTCTGCAAGAGCAGAAAAAAACCTGAGGCCTCCGTCTCCGCTTCCATTAAAATTGCTCAACACATCGGGTCTTTTGTCGCCGTAATGTTACTTTGGTCAGAATAGTGGAGACCAAAGACTAGATACTAGAACGTTGCTATGGTTAACCTGGTGTCAATCATCGCAGTTCCGGGAGTCGTGTTCCGTAAATTAATGGAATGGTAACTGACTCGCTCCTGCATTTAAAAGCGGTTGTCACTCCTGAAGTGTATGTGGCCTTTTTGTGCACAAACAACTAAACCATTTAGGTATCACAGATACTTTTTCTTAACTTAAACGAAAACAAAACCGAAATAAAATGGATGCATTGATTGGTCCACTTATATATCCAATAACAATGTGTAGTTCAAGATCTTTAAGGATTTTATTTATTTAAACTGCAAATGCTGCATCTTTTCTTTTTTTTTTTTTTTTTTTTTTTTTTAAGAGCCCCTATCATTGCATTTAAAATGTTCCTATTTTTTTTTTTTTAGGAGTTCCCAAAAACAGTTTAACATGCATGCAAGGATAAACACTTTATTTGTCTTATAATATTCATTTATTTTTAACTGATTTGCTTACCGACTCCTAAATGATTCGTACAACTCATTTTTCCAAACCACTCCTTTGCGTGATGCTAATCGGCGGTGATTGGTCAGATGACAGACCCAGTCAGTTGTTTGTAAGCATAACGCATAAACATATTGATAAAGCACTGCAGTACTACAAGACGCTCTATTCTTTATGACAACTCCAATAACAGCGACAAACATTTCACATATTTAAAAAAAATTGACATTGGAGACCTAGAAGCTGCGCTGAACGTAACTTACACACACGCGCACACACACATACTGCCTCGCCCCCCGACGCAACAAAACCGTTCAAAAACCCATAAAAGCAACAATTATTAATAATACTTACAGGTTGTGATTTGAAGGAGGAAGCTGATCCATATTCACTGGGTAAGTAAGTTACTGAGCCCTCCTTCAGGAACAACCGCTTGCGAATCCACATTTGAATTCATTTATGTTTTTGAACTAACGTTATTCGTCAATAAAATGATGAGAACACAATCGGGCTATACTGTTGTGGTATCGTTGCAAATATGAACTCTAACCACCGATTCTTCACATGCCCGTCCCTGGTAAATGAAAACAAAGTGGCTGAACTATCTTTGCATTGTAGAACACAGCGTCTTCTCGACATGATGCTATGATGAAGTATTTGAATGTGTAGACTTCAAGTTTACACTTCCGTCTGCGCGCGCAGTAACTGGGCACGGCCAGTATGTCTCTACGTCACGATGGAACAGCTAATGACTCGTTTCAAAAACAATTCATTTCATAGACTCAGAGTCGACTCTCACTTTTGAAAGACAATAACTTTATATACGGTGCACTTTCAGATATAAATCTTGATGTTTTCATTCCCTTAGAGCTATATTCCACACCTTATGAACAGTCATTTTCAAAAATCCATGATAGGGGCTCTTTAATCCATAAGCCAAATGTCCAATGCATTCCTCAAGAGGGCAGTATTGTCTCATGAAGCACCATAACACATTTATATCTTTTTAGATCTTGCTAGGAATCCAAGAACTCCTTAATGAACCAAATATTCAGGATCCCGCACAGGCTGAGGCATACACAATTTACTGGTACGCACCTTCAAATATAGTCTTGCCTATTGAGACTGACATTCTTATTGCCTTTGTTATGAATCTTGTGTTTGCGTTTCTGTTTCAGCCAAAACAGAGTGGAGTATGAAAAAAGGGTCAGAGCACAAGCCAAAAAGTTCTCACCGTAAACCAAGATTTCTCATTTAATGGAAATGGGTTTTGACCAGGTCTCCTCACCCCTGTTCCAGCCCACCACCCCACCTACCTTTCATATCCACTTCATACTTATTTACTGCTGGGCTTAAAGAAATGAATGTGTTGTGCCATTGTCAATCCACCGATGCTCACCCTAACAAACTCTTCCTGGAGGTTTTAAATTCGGTCTTTTGTATAAAAAGTCTTTTTTCCCCTTCGAAGTTGGGCAAATCCACAGCAGAGGAGTTCACAATAGGTTGTGTAGCTTTTTTTTTTATTATTATTTAATTTTTTTTGGGGGGGTGGGGTTGCTAAGTAACAGTGCTACATATTTGCAAAAAAAAAAAAAAGGCACAAACATCCACATGCAGAAGAAATGATATTCCACAGAGGCATGAGCCTAAAACTTTTGTTTTGCTTAATCTTTCTTTTCTTTTTCTTTTTTTTTTTTTTCTCAGACTGGCCTCCTTAGTCTCTTTCATGGTTTTAATGATTTAAAACTTGCTATTAATGTCAGTATTTCAACTGCTGTAAAATGATACTTTTATACTTTCTTTACTTTGAATTAGTGTCTAGAGAGATTTCCATTCCTGATGCAGGCAGTGTACTAAGCATGTATCGTTCAGTATGATAGCATTGTGCCTCGGCCGTCTGTGTTTCACAAAAAGAAAAAAAAAAGACTTGCGTACAAGGCCTCTGAATCAAATGGTTAGTTAACCGCTGCATCAGTCTCTTTGTGTTTATATGGTGTTTTGTTCATGTAAGTGTATAGAGTAAATAAAAATGTTTATACAAAGCCACTCGTGACTGCAGGTACATTTTTCACGTGCTTCATCCCATGAATGGATTGAATTCAACCCGTGCTTGAAAGGTAAGTCTTCTCATGATTCGTGGTCATGGTCATTTTGTTGGAAGATTTCTATGTGACTGGCATTCACTGAATCAAGAAGTTAAATTTGCCGTGGTTGTATATCAGTGCAGTAGATGTCGGACCATTTTCTAGTTTTGAATTAAACGTCTTGGGCAAAACCTTTAAAAATTATAGTATTTTGATGAAATAATACTGAAGATGAATAAATATATATATATATATATATAATGCTCATGTTTAATTGATATTTATTAATGTTTATCACATTTCATACATCAGGCTTTTATAGCTCATATAAGCAATTCAGTGATAACTAGAGATTGGCAAATTATTGTTCCCCAAAAGCATGTTGTGTCTTATATAGTGTGTGTGTATTTGATTGTATGAATGATTATGTAAATCCAAGTTGCTTCAATCCTGTAAATGTTCATCTTGCATGTATTTTATGTAAATCGATAAAGATTTCTCAGCCAAAACAAGACTTAACTTGAAATAAAAGTATGAACTATCAATTACATCTACTATCAACAACAGGTTTTACAGCAAAGTTTTTTTTTAGGCCCTAGAAATGGGTGCATCAAATATGAGACGGTAAGTTAATATATTTACATGTATTTTACTAATTGTTTAAAATAATTTTACAAAGAATGTTGTCAAGTTATGAGAAAACAAATTGGTCCGATCATGTTGGGAAAGTTACTTAACAATATTGTGTTACTACTTTTTAAAGGGTCCAAATGGAAGTCTTCATCCTGTTAGGCTGTGTTAAAGGAAAAGTTCATTTCAAAATGAAAATTGTCATCATTTACTCACCCTCAATGTCTTAACAACACCATAGATATTTTGAAGAATGACAGAAACCAAACAGTTGATGTACCTAAATGACTTCTAAATGTAAATGACGGCAGAATTTACATTTTAAATCTATTCCTTTCAGTGTGCATGGGTACACATGCTCCTGTTGCCAGTCATGGTACAAAATGCTATTACATCTTATTTTTGGATACATATAAAAACAAAAAAATAGCAGGTATATGCCTTCATCTTCATACACATTTTGTTTTGTTTTTTTGTCTTACACTTCATAAGCTCAGTTCCGACTCGTTTTCAAAGCATTGTGGGTGATTGAAGGACGTGAAGGAGACACTTGATGCATCCTTCAACATGAGCTGAATGAAGGAAGCGAAAGAAGGCTGCCTTCCGAGGATCCTGGCCTTCACTGGCACTTCAGTTTATCTCCAACTAGCGATGTGACATTTGAACCGAGGCGGCAGAGCTTGTGTTGAGAAAAAATGGGCGTGCCAGATGAAGCCGCGATTCGAGGCTTGTGTTGTTATCGTGAAAATCACGTAACTAATGACAAACGAGGCCTCGGTTTGTGTGAAAACGTCATTGGTTCAGTCTGAGTGTTGCTTGCTTCCGGATAAAAGGGGTTTGAAACTTGTGCCACCTTCTGGATGTTGTCAGGAGTAGCAGTTGTGCTAGTAGTGTCAGAGAGTCAGAGTTAGAGCAATCTCATTGGCGTTGTTGATTGTGTTAGGGCTGTATATTATTACCAGAGGTGGGGACAAGTCACACATGGTCAAGTCTAAGCAAGTCTCAAGTCTTAACCATCAAGTCTCGAGTCAAGTCTCAAGTCGCAGTTCAGATAAATCAAGCAAGTCAAGTCAAGTCAAGGGTTCACCCTAAGCAAGTCAAGTCAAGTCCTGATAAGTTTCAAGTAAAGTCAAGTCACACTACTAAAATAAATAGAGGTAAATTTTTTCGATACATATTTATTTTTGCACAGAAAAGATGAACTTTTATACATATATTATGTATCTTATTTAATATACATTTGCTATATTAATCATATGCATATCTGTGCTACATTAATATCTGAAAATAAAATAAAATTGTGTTGTTTACACAAAACGTCTATAGATGTATCGATTCTAAGATGTATAATCCAATCTGTTTAATTCAAATTAATTGAAACGGTCTAAAATGTATGAAATCTAAAATGTAATATCTTATATCTTATATAAATGTAAAATATAAAATATAAAATGTATGAAATGTATGAGAATATAAAATGCATTTTTTTTTTTTAATTTAGTAGTTTTTCTTATCATAGCCAACAAATGTCTTCGGAAACTCATTTTCCTCGATTTACTGAAACCTATATGTAAAACGCATTTGCAGCTCCACAGCCGTGTATATCTATGCTGCATATACAGACATCCCAACCTACAAGAATTCATTTCAGGGAGGTATATCTCAATGAATGTAATGTTAGGGAGGGGGGGATATAAAATATGTTAATAAATATAAAATATGTTAATATGTTATATTAACATATTTAAAATATGTTTAAAATAAATATAAAATAAAAATGGTAATATGTTATATTAACATATTTTATATTTAATATTACATATTAAATAATTTTATGTATATTATATATTAAATTTACATAAATATTAACAAATGATTGTTTTAATTATGGAATTCTCCATAATTAACTCCTAAACTTCAGTAGAGAACAATTCTTTGTAAGGAAGGAGGGGTTTCTTTATTGTACATTTATTTGCATGTAGTATGTAGCATATGGTTTGCGTTGCTTTAAATTGGTCAGTGCAGCGCTGACTATTGAGTGTCGCTAGGAAACACGTCCGCGCTGCGCTGACGAATCGGCTGCGCGGCTCGGATCATTGAACCGTGCAGATGACATGTCTGCACGGCACGAGCTCTGTAAAGCCCCGCTGTCTAGTCCCACTTTTGGTTTGTTTGGCTTCCCATATCTCTGCCGTGCACACGCCGCACACTATGTATGTTATACGCGCAGTATCTCGCTCTAGATTCCGGGAGATTTTAACTCATTTGCAGGCATCAGGGACACGCTATCAATATGCGTGAGACTCCCAGTCCCGGAACTTCCGTTTGGCGCGGTTTGAATTGAGCAGCGTTAAAGGCACAGATGCCGATATAGTGATGCTGATGTCACAATATATATATATTTTAATTAACTGTATTGCTGTTTGTTTATTATATGTTCAAGTCATTGTCGAGTCTTCCACTTCAAGTCAAGTCAAGTCTCAAGTAACTTGTTCTCAAGTCAAAGTCAAGTCAAGTCATTTTTGTACTTTAATCAAGCAAGTCACAAGTCCTGAAAATTGTGACTCGAGTCAGACTCGAGTCAAGTCATGTGACTCGAGTCCCCCACCTCTGATTATTACATTATATCAGGTTAGAATATATAGTATATTGTTATTAATAAGTGAAGTAGCTATATTATAGTCTTGTTATATTAATTAAATATAACTTTATTAGGATTTTTGGATCTGGACTGCACTGCTCTTTATTTTGGATTTGTTTGCCTTTTGCAACTCCTTTTTCCTGGTAGTGGAGCCAGCAAGAAAGAGGAGATCCTCCCCTGTCTGGGGTCAACAGAAGCAATATCCTCATTTATACCAACTGGTACTTTTTTTCCAAGGCTGAAGATTTTGTCCAAAAAGAGGAATCATCTAAACCCCAACACTTGAAACATTTTTTGTTTCTCAATAAAAATCTACTGTAATCCTTCCTTCTCCCACCCCAAACTGCAGTGTTGCAGTTTGCTCCTCTATATCCACAGTCCCATTAGCACAACACTGCACTCACTAGTAACAGTTCACTGCACAACCCCCCCCCCCCCCCCAGAAACAATCTATCCCAGACTATTCTGTGTTTGCTTTATTAAACTCCCTCCAAGCACTGCACTCAACACAGTGTCGTACTGTCACAACAATTTACGAATGATTAATTAACTGTGTGTGTGACAGTTTTCTCTGCTCAGTAAATTCAGACAGAGAAAGAGTATACAGACATTATAGCCTAAGTCTGCTCAGGTCATTGGTTCAGAATTAATTCATTTGTCTGTTACTTCTTTGTACAGTAGTGTCACTAGTGAGCAATGCTGAATGAAGCTTCAAGTAATAAACCTTTGGGTGAAGCAATGGGCTGTGAGGTCTCAGTGGTTCAGGAAGCCTCATTTTTTCATCACTAGCTCGGTAGCTCCAACCCAGATCAAACTCACCTACCTTCAGCCCCGACAAAACGTTGCACAACATTTTTTTTAAAAAATAGAAACGGTTATGCGTTGAACGCACTGTTCTGATGACGCAAGAGTTGCAACCAAGCATGCCGCACAAGTCCTCAAAAGTGAAGCCAAAACGTCTCGGTCGCCCCCCAGTGACCGGTCCTAGTATAGGTCATAAACCCTGCCTCCCCATGTTATTCAACAGGACGTGAGACCAAACTAAACAATTAAATTACACTTCACATATCCTTTCTCCAAAGATAGTTTCTGTCATTTATTTTAGTTTCTATCACTTGGATGTAATTTCAAGTGTTTGTTTTTAAAATAAGTTTGATTATGTGATGCTATAAAAACGGTGCTGATTGACAGCTGTGATTGATAGGTTCTCTGTGCGAAGTAGACACTGAAGCACCAACAGACTTTTTTAAATAATGTTGATTATGTGGTTAGTAGTAACCTTATTTTAACGAGGTACTGAATCAGCAGACATCAGAGGAACGGAACAGACAGAGCAGAGGCCACTTAAGAAAAGTGCGGGGTGTGTGCTTGCGATTGATTCAGCGAGAATGAGGGCGGGGCCTTGATATTGCAGCTTTACTTCCTGCTCACGAGTGCGCATGTCTGGTCCCGAAAACGCTAATGCGCAGACTCAAGTTCCAAGATGTCAGCACTATATCGGGTCATTAGTGGCTTCATTTCTCTCTGATGGAAAAGAGCGAAGGGGCGTCGTCCATCTTTTTTTACAGTCTATGGTTGCAACTATAGCAGCTGAGAAGGCCATTCTTTGTGTTCTTTGTGAAGAATTTCCGGAGCCTGATGAAGTTGGTATAAAAATGTGTTTAATGCTACAAAATATGCCCGATTTTACAGTTACTGCACTTGCTGCCCAGAACACAAGAGAACATCCCAATCGAGTGAAGGGATTTGTGTTTTCGTTTAAAAACGCTCTACGTCCAGCCGGGTGAACACTGACTGATGCAGTTAGCATTTCACAACTATGTCAGTACAGTAATAGCAAATATCCTTGCTCCTTCTTGATTATCTGGTAATATTCTATTCACAAAATACAACCAATAGTACGGTAATGTTAAAACTTACTTGTGAAAATCCTTATTTTCGATGGTCCGGCGATTAGAACAGGAAAATGCTCCACAACACTCTGGCATTTTATCTGCTGCCACGCAACGAACTAGGAATACGACCGGTTCAAGATGGCGGCCGGATTTCTCGGTTTCCAGCGGCCAATAGGGTATCTAGTCACTATATGATCTCTATGGGAACTACAACCAAAATTCAGAAACCTGCAGCGATTTGTATAATGAAATTAACTTAAAGCAAGCAATCATTCCTGTAGTGGTAGGCTAACGGTGGTGAGTCCGGTGGAGAGAAATCCTCCACAACTGACTGTAAACTAGCATTCAAATCTGCCTCCATTTACTTAGCAACACCCAACCTCCAACGATCAATAGGTGGTTTGCAGTCACGTGATTGTGTTGACGTGTGGAATGCAGATGGAGGAGTGAAAACAGGAGTGAAAACAGGTTCTCACATAGGTATTATGTCATTAAACAGCACTTCAAAATAGTTGTCACAATATAATTCACAGATGAACACAACAGATATCCAATCGGAGGAAAAAGTTATAATTATTTTTTTTTCTTGTATCATTTTATTTTTAATTTTTATGGCTGTCTGTCTGTATGTCTTGCCATAAAACTAATTGCCCCCCTAGGGGACATAAAAAAATATTTTATTCATTGTTAAGTGTATTTATTGTTAAGTTTAAAGCCTGATTTCTACACACATCTTTTCATTTTCAAATTCAAGCTGGTCTTGCCTTAGGCAAAAAAAATACTGCAGTGGGTCTAGTGAGAAAAGATTCCAATTTCTGTCAGTCTTGTGACTCTATGTTAGACTTGCCAAGACTTGAAATTTGACAATTTTACTTTCTGCTTTTTTTTTATTTATTTATTTTTATCAAGAGCAACATTTGTTTTCTCTGTTCACAGTGACTGGTTCTTTGATGATTAAAATAGATAGATCAGAGTTTTGGTGTCTAAGCAGTAAAAGTAGCTTTAAAAAAATAATTGTGTTCTTTTGGCATTACGTTGTAAACTACTCTGTGTTACTCTTTAAATAAACAACACTACTTGATATCATTTTGGTTATATATATATATATATATATATAATCCTCAGGCTGAAGGAAATACAAATTCATGTGTGTACAGAAGAGGGCGTCGCTCAAGCAAACTGTTCTGGGCTGCCATTCTGGATAACGGAAGAATAAGATGCAGGAGAAAAGTTTTACACCTTACTGATAAAAACAAAACAAACCAAAAAAAAAAAAAAATCTATGGTTATTTTTGCTTATAGTTAACTGAAACATTGAAGGTCATTGGTCAAAGTGAGATTAAAGGCATATAGGCATAGGCTACAAATGAAGGTTGTATTAATTTAGTGACTGGAGATTTGCGTGGTATTCGGATTCTGTATTTCACTGATTGTATTCATTTTTAAGGAATATAATTTTTTTTTGTGCAAGTGAGGAAATCAATTAGTCTAGAACTACAATCATGTTTGCATGACTCTGCATTTTGATTTGTCTCAACATGGATACAAGAGAGCTGTCAGTCAATAAATGGGAAAACAAAGTAACTTGTGTTACATATTTGAAAAGGTAACTCGGATATTTTGATGTAAATTTTAAAAGTGTGTTACTTTAGTTACTTGGAAAAAGTAATCTGATTACATTACTCAAGTTGCTTGTAATGAGTTACCCCTCAATTCTGGTCCTGATCATTTGGAAAATAGCAATAAATAAATCCTCTGATGTATCTTTATGATCTTGCCCTTTTTTAGGGTTAAGTATCAGCTAACACAACTAGTTCTTTTAATTTTTGGCGTTGTATTCAGTTTAAATATAAATTATAGTGAGAAAATAAACTTTTACATATCTGCATATACTGTATATGTAATGTGCATCGGTTTGCTTGCTCCGTTGAAGATATCTTGAGTAGACTTTTACATTTAACAAAAAAAAGACCTAAACCGGAAGCAACCTGTTTTACAGAATAGACCTTATTGAGTGACAAGTGAAAGGGAGGCATTGAGGGATAGACTTGTCGTCTTTCAATGATATCCGCTTTAAAAAGCTGTATAAAGCTCCTAGATCATTCATAATTTTCCATAGCTAATGTTAGAGTTTTGTGTATGTGTGTGTCTACTGAAATATCTTGGAAATATATTTTTTTGCAGTGTTGTTTTGTCAACAGAACTACAAAAAACACATTAATTAACAGTACAACCATTGAAGAGATGTCTATCCCTTACAGCCTCGCTTTTATTCCAGTTAAAAATGCAAACAAATATGGCCTAGCTCTGATTAAGGTCTATAGGTTTTGGTGAATCAGCTGAAATGAGAGGCAGCAATAGTGTTTAGGTGGGACTTGTATGTTCTGAATTGGTAGTACCTGAAACCACTTAAATGGGATGGTGCTAATTTATACATCAGATTTAGCAGATTCGCTCCAAGGTTACTGTCTATATAGCACATGTCATGGGATTTGTTGGGTTGTCAAGAGAGAGCTAACAGCCAGATAGCTATTATCCCCATGGGAAAATGCCCCACGTTGAATGTTAAAGGTGAAGCAACAGTGGGCCCTAAATTTGATAAGCCTCCTCTCACTGAAATGAGATGTTACAGCAGGAGAATTTCTGTGCTAATTATGTATTCTTCCTAACAAAGGTAATGTTTAATCACTCTGACATTAACTTGGTAAGGTGTTCTCACTGCGCTCTTTCCCGCGAGAATTGCAGAATTAGGTTCTGTGAGCTTGTCAATGCTGTTCTGAGGAAACGCCGGCTGGACTCCAGGGTCTTGTGGGGGTCAGCACAGTT
This sequence comes from Pimephales promelas, assembly GCF_988280905.1. Lineage (NCBI taxonomy): Eukaryota > Metazoa > Chordata > Actinopteri > Cypriniformes > Leuciscidae > Pimephales > Pimephales promelas. Next base: position 32,750,570 of record NC_142771.1, read on the forward strand.
ATGAATATTAATATTTATGTAAGGAAACAGGCTAGAAACTATTAGTGGGAAATCCTGTCAGTGGAGATGCAGAAAGACCCACTTATTCTGTTAATTGCAGTAGGAGATTTCTAAAGTGTAACGTCTTGGTAATTACTCTTATTTTGTAAGCCCGACTCAATCGATCCAATGGCGTCATTCGGTCAGCGGGTGAAGGTGTCTGCGTGGTAAAGTAGTTTGATTCAACAAAATACATTTTTTTCATCTATTAACTCCTCATTTCATCTGACTCCATAACTAAAAAAGGTTTTAATGATATCTGTGCATCATTGAATGTGAGCAAATGTTTGACTATTCTGTTTAACTCTTTACTGGAAATAATGTCTGAGTCGTTAGAATAAAATCAAATGTTTACAATTTATTATGTCAGGTAAATGTATCATGCCAATTTCATTATCAATACAATAACATCAAATGCTCAGAGATAAATAGTAAAAGGTTAAACACAACCTTTAGAAAAATAAAATAATACTGAAGTGTTTGAGATCCTTCAACATTATGGGCTAATCTGAGTTACAGAATCGCCCTGAGCTTCTCATTGCATTTCATTATATAGACAGAAGCCTCTCAAATGGAAACATCTGCTAACAATGGGAATTTGCATTCAGAGGTTACACCATTTGAGAGCAGGAGGCCATTTGACTGGAAGTGTCACGGTTTGGGTTTTGTGTCTTGTTCCTTGTTCTTGTCTGTCATGTGATTCCCTGTTTGCCATGTGTCTTGTCAATAAATACTCGCCATGGCGGCCTGAGGGGTTTTCACTGCCGTGGCTGCCCGAGGGGTCTTCGCCGCCCTGGCCGCTGCCTGCAGATCCTGCTCCGCCCTGGTCACCCACGCTTCATACCCAGGCCCGCCTTGCCTATATCCTGGTTCCCAGAGTGGGCCTGGCCCTCCGTCCCTCCCCCAAGACCGCCACCACTTCACCACTCTCCTAAACTTTTGTGGTTTTGTTTTGATGGGTGTCGGGAGCCGCCCATAGGGGAGGGGCTATGTTACATTTTGGTTTTTGTGTCTTGTTCCTTGTTTTTGTCTGTCATGTGATTCCCTGTTTGCCATGTGTCTTGTCAATTGTTCCCAGGTGTTTCTTATTAGCCACGCCCCCTTGTTAACTTGTTTGCCTGTGTATTTAAGCCCTGTGTCTAGTTCAGTCTTGATGAGTTCTTGATGTTGTAATGTATGCTGTTGCTTGTAGTGGTTTCCTGTCCTTGTTCCTGCCCTTGTTCTGTCCCTGTTCCTGTACTTGTTCCTGCCCTTGTTCTGTCCCTGTTCCTGTACTTGTTCTGTTCCTGGCCTGAGGTCCTTGTTCCTGTCTTGTTCCTGTCATTTCCGTCCTTTCTGTCCTTGTTCCTGTCCTTTCTGTCCTGAGGTCCTTGTTCCTGTCCTTGTTCCTGTCCCTGTTCCTGTCCTTGTTCCTGGCCTGAGGTCCTTGTTCCTGTCATTTCTATCCTGAAGTCCTTGTTCCTGTCCTTTCTGTCCTGAGGTCCTTGTTCCTGTCCTTGTTCCTGTCCTTGTTCCTGTCCTTGTTCCTGTCCCGGTTCCTGTCCTTTCTGTCCTGAGGTCCTTGTTCCTGTCCTTGTTCCTGTCCTTGTTCCTGTCCTTGTTCCTGTCCTTTCTGTCCTGAGGTCCTTGTTACTGGCCTTGTTCCTGTCCCTGTTCCTGTCCTTGTTCTGTCCCTGTTCCTGTCCTTGTTCCTGTCCTTGTTCTGTCCTTGTTCCTGGCCTGAGGTCCTTGTTCCTGTCCTTGTTCCTGTCCTTTCTGTCCTGAGGTCCTTGTTCCTGTCCTTGTTCCTGTCCTTGTTCCTGTCCCTGTTCCTGTCCTTGTTCCTGTCCTTGTTCCTGGCCTGAGGTCCTTGTTCCTGTCATTTCTATCCTGAAGTCCTTGTTCCTGTCCTTTCTGTCCTGAGGTCCTTGTTCCTGTCCTTGTTCCTGTCCTTGTTCCTGTCCCGGTTCCTGTCCTTGTTCCTGTCCTTTCTGTCCTGAGGTCCTTGTTACTGGCCTTGTTCCTGTCCCTGTTCCTGTCCTTGTTCTGTCCCTGTTCCTGTCCTTGTTCCTGTCCTTGTTCTGTCCTTGTTCCTGGCCTGAGGTCCTTGTTCCTGTCCTTGTTCCTGTCCCTGTTCCTGTCCTTGTTCCTGTCCTTTCTGTCCTGAGGTCCTTGTTCCTGTCCTTGTTCCTGTCCCTGTTCCTGTCCTTGTTCCTGTCCTTTCTGTCCTGAGGTCCTTGTTCCTGTCCTTGTTCCTGTCCCTGTTCCTGTTCCTGTTCTTGTTCTTGTCCTTGTTCCTGTCCTTGTTCCTGTCCCTGTTCCTGTCCTTGTTCCTGTCCTTTCTGTCCTGAGGTCCTTGTTCCTGTCCTTGTTCCTGTCCCTGTTCCTGTTCCTGTTCTTGTTCTTGTCCTTGTTCCTGTCCTTGTTCCTGTCCTGAGGTCCTTGTTACTGTCCTTGTTCCTGTCCCTGTTCCTGTCCTTGTTCTTGTCCTTGTTCCTGTCCTTTCTGTCCTGAGGTCCTTGTTACTGTCCTTGTTCCTGTCCTTGTTCCTGTCCCTGTTCTTGTCCTTGTTCTTGTCCTTGTTCCTGTCCCTGTTCCTGTCCTTGTTCCTGTCCTTGTTCCTGTCCCTGTTCCTGTCCTTGTTCCTGTCCCTGTTTTACTGTCCTTGTTCCTGTTGTTCCTGTCCTGATGTCCTTGTTCTGTTGTTTGCCTTGGATTACCTGTTTGTATAATTAAAATTTGTGCTTACATTTGGATTCTGCTTCCTCCTTCTCTGCTGCAAAGTTTACAGGAAGACCCACTCTCCTTTGTGTGCAAGTTTTCTCTAAACTCTTAAAAATGCATTACCTTTTGTTTTACCTCTTTTGGGAATGAGACATTTGCACCAGTCACACTGAGACATTTCAAATGATACCAAACATGTGTAATACTGTATGATAATTATTCACATTAAACCATATCAATTCTTGGGTGAATTTTGGTGATCTCAGCATGATGGAGAAGGAGTGGGGGAAGAGGGAAAGAGATGTACATTAGGATGATTCTGAGGTGAGACTGGTGTCTCGAATGGTGCACAAATGTTAATTTCCTTTGTCCTTTTAGAGCAACGTGGCATCATGACTTTTGCGTAAACATACACGCCACTTTCAAGTCAAATGGCGTGTTATCTATATGCATATTGAGCGAGTATGCGTGTATGTCTACGCCGTTAAATGTCCGAGTGATTCCGTGTGTCTGTACACGCTGTTAAATGTCCAAGCGAAACAAAGGAAAATGCAGATTTTGCTACCATCTGGGGATCGATATTTTTTTTCCTAGGATGGTAGGGGAAGACTCATAAATGGTATTAATGGTATTAACTTGCAGATTGTTTTCAAAGCATCCTATGGCAACCTTTCTGCATGATTGAAGTTATGAGTTTGGAAAAGCCATCTGTAGCGCTTTATGTAAGATTAAAAATGGGCTAGTAACTAGCCGTCAACCAATAAGCGCACCATAGCAACCACAAAAAAAATGGCTTAACAACCTCTCAGAACACCTTAGCAACCACTAGCATTGTGCTATCTTGATTTCATGGGAAAACAGCTCATGTTTTCTTGAGATTTAATTGGATAGTAAAATTCTTTATGCATTTCATGACACAATGGGATTTTGTAACCATGTGCATCAATCTGCCTTTCGCTAATAATGTCGAATACAAGACTGTCCTCGGAAGCTTTTCGAGTCATTTGTGTGTCTTGAGGGATTTCTTACAGTAACCGTTTTGATTGTCATCTTTGAGTAAATAAGATTAACAAAATGCAAATGGCAGTTCTGCAATGCAAATGAAATCATTAACACTGCTCTACACACATCCTCGACATTGAAGCAATTCATGCCTTTCCAAGTCTCTGGAAAGGTGGCATCGATTATTTTTCTCAGTCACGTTTCATAAATACTGATTGCTATTTAGAGACCTTTTACTCCTGACATCCATTTCATTTTTTAAATGACTTATTTTCTCTGCGTCTAGTATAACTGCATATAATAACCATTTAGGAATCACTGATTCATTCAGTGGTCTTCTGAAATAAGGAGGCAAAATCTTATTTTTTTGTTGTTGTATAAATCATTAAAATTCATGTCCTGACCTAGTTAAACTTAATCTTGTCACATTTTTCTGGTTAAATAAACATAACTTTGCAGTACATCAAAACATATTTAGTATTGTTTCATTTATTTTTTAAGTATAAATCTCATCAACGTTAGTGTTTTAAGCAGTGTTGTCACAGTGTTGTCACAGTGCAGTAACAATTTAAACAAATTATTTAAATTGTGTATTGATGTTCAGCTGTTCTTTTTAATAGTCCACTTATTTTCATCAGTCATGAAGCTCGATAAACACTGTCACAGGCGTCAAGATGAACCTTTAACTTCACCAAGCTGATTGCTCATTATATCATGTTTAGGCCATTTCAAGTTTGATTTTGATGTGACTGACGCATGGAATGTGCAAGTAAACAAGATACAGGATCTACTGCACAAACCAATCATATCCGATCATAATCTATCATATCCAATCATAGTGGGATAGAGGCATTGCCTCTTCTCATTCATTCTCAATTACCCCCCTTTAAACCCACTGCATTGGGGGGTCTGTTAAAACACAATGGACCCAAGGGAGGCAAGAGAGATGCAGACTCTTACCGTAACTTTACCGGCTGGTGTTGCTGTTTAACAGTGTTACTTTGGAAAAACAAGTTATTTATACACTTTTTAATGTCGTTTCATCTTTCTAATCTGGATTATTTTCTCATCCTATTGTTTTTGTGGAGGCACTCGTAGGAAACGTCCCTTTCAGATGTCACAGTCCGAGACCAGGAAGAGAAGTCAGACTACTTTTAATGAATCCCTGCATTTCCCTTTCCAAAACGTGATCATTCAAATCTGATATGACATTTTTATATTAATCAATGATAGAGTTAACACAGTCTCATCCCAAAAAGTCATATAACTGACGTCTTGGGACGTTTTTTGACCATACGTCAATATCCGCCTTTTTAGGGCCCCCTTAAACGTCGGTAGATGGCGATCCCGGGCCGTCATACAACTGACGCTTTACCTTTAACGTCAGTTAGGTGACGGGTTAGGTTTAGGGTTAAGTTTAGGTCTGGGGTAGAGTTAGGATCCCATAACCTCATCTACCGACGTTTAAGGGGGCCCTAAAAAGGCGAATATTGACGTATGGTCAAAAGACGTCCCAAAACGTCAGTTATATGACGTCTTGGGATGAGACCGGGTTGATAGAGTTGAATGCCTACTCCCATACCCATCTTCAAAGTAAAGCTGTATTTGTTTTATGTGTGCGGTAGGTCTATTTCAAATAGTCTGAGCCAGCCGGGCCACACATTATATAATGTCAAGAAGCTGTAATTTATTGGGTGGGAATTGAAGCTCTCTGCATAAATTGATGCATTAGTCATTTTAATATCAATAAATAACTTTCCTGTATTTGTGCCTGGCTGTTTATAGAGCCGAACTTTGTTACTCATCAACTTAAGATGTGACGTTGAAGCCTTTCGAATTAACTAGATTTCTGCACGAATGACTCATGAAATGTGATTTCAGATGCATCCAGGTACTAATAACAAGCTGATTTAATTAGCACAAAACAAAGTTTGACTGTGCTGTATTTTTAATGAAAAAATGCTTCGTACAACCAAAACAATAAATGGAACATTATGTGAGCATTTATTTTTGGTAACTCTCTAAACTAAATTGCTATTGCCACTGATTAGACCCCTGCAGTACATATGGGAGTCATTATTAACTAATATATTTTTAAATTCCAAGTTTGTGAAACTGTTTGACATAGCTCTTTCTGACACACCTTAAAAAAAGTACTGAAACCTGCGGAGTTAAGGGTAATTGCAATTATTATTTCCCTCAGCTGTGACTTAATATTGAGCAATTGCTACTTTATCCCAGCTGTGACTTTATATCTTGAAATGTGATCTCTTTATTTCTAATTTAGCTCATTTTTTTTACTTCGAGGTGAAAACAGGGTTCTGCAAGAACTCAACTTTCTATCTGATGCTGTTTTTTTTGCTTTTAGATTAAATAACCTTCGAACAGGCTCTATTATGATCACTTGGGACGGCATTGAAGAACCACCTATGAACGCTTACGATTACACAAAAGAGGAAACGTCTGTGCGACGACAATTCGACCCATAAAAGCTTGAAGTGCAAGCGATAAGGGAAGCTTGAAAGAAATATTCCCATTTGATCCTTTCAAACTGTGATGCATTTTAATACAAAACAGTACGCAGCATCACAAGTGAAGCGAAAACCTCTAGAGCTTCAAAGGACCCATCAATTGCGTCGACTGCCTGTTTATAAAGTGCAGGCCCTAATTCTCCATGTTACAAGCACTCAGCGTTTGCAAGAACAAAACACAGTATAGAATCCTGTTCAAATCTAATTCATTCTGACCCGGCCACTTAGCATGCACTGACAAAGAAAGAAACCTTCATTCTGTAATCCAGTGGAGCTCATTACATGGGTTAGCTATGGCTCAATGAGAGAGGCTCAAACTCTTAATTGAAGCTTTAATGACTTTTAGCATGTTTTATTTGTCGTGGTAAATATATTTAAGTGCAAATGCATCTATAAATTACTAAATCAAGAGTACAAGAGTACATTTTCTAAATATTGCATTACTACTGCCACAGTGCTTACATTTATGGACAGAAACAGAAAGTTATGAACAATGTTAATGTTGATATCTTGGAGAATGTAAAAGGAATTCATTTAAGTAAGGTAATATCAAGTCATGCTGCTTTATTTAACATTTAAGAATAATTCAGAAAATTGAAATAATCTGGCAAGGTGGGGCCACGGGTCGGCACATTCCCGGGATGGATCTGCTGCGTCTTCATCCATAGTTTCGTTTCTTATCTAAATCTGACCATGAAGTTGACTTTGGCGGAAAGCTGAAGGTGATTGCTGATAGCATGTCAATCCCGTTTGAGATGGAAACAACAAATTGAGGGTTTCCGAGATTTTTCGAATTTCCTTTTTTTTTTTTTTTTTTTTTTGAAGTAGTAACTTGTACTAACACTTATGAATAGAAATGTAGTGGAGTAAAAAGTACAGCATTTCCCTCTCAAATGTACTTGAGTAAAGTCATGAGTACTCCCCAAAAATGAAACTCGAGTAAAGTACAGATCCCTCAAAATTGTACTTTAGTACTGAACTCAAGTAAATGTATACTCCGTTACTGTCCGGCTCTACATGTCAGCTAACTCTCATTGAGTATTAGTAGACTGTCTGCTTAATATCTGCTTGATCTTTATTTTGATGCTCCACAACAGACACACTGACTAAGTAACTTTGTACATGTCAATGTATTCTAATCCAAACTCTAACCCAATAAATGTAAGTTTATGTAGTTGCAAAGTTACTCATAGTTAGTATACAATGTCAAAAGTGGAATTTTAGTGTACCATACTATAGTGTAATTACTATTTTTTAACCCTTATGCCGAGTTCAGACTGCATGATTTTAGCCACGATTTTGGCTCGCCGACAGGTTTTGAGAAATCGCAGACAAATGCCCGAAATCACAGGCAAATCGGCGCTCGTTCACGCGAGTGACAATCACGCAGTGTGAATGAACAAAGACGCGAACTGAGAGAATCACCGACGAGTCGCCGACGCCCGTGAGATATTTGGCATGCTAAATATCTGGACCTGTCGGCGATTCAAAATCCTGCTGTGTGAAAAGTGTTTTGACTGAAAACTACATCGGCGATCACCGGCAGCCAGTGAGAGAGCAAGATACAGAGCAGCAGGGAGTTCGGGGAGGAGTTATAGATCACATATCAACATGATATGGCATTGTTTCAACAAAAAAAGCTTCTTCTCGGTCTATTTGGACACAATAAATGGAAGAAAAATTAGTAGAAATTTGGCAGGAGCACTCGTGTCTGTTTCACCAGCTGTACCACAACCGGGTCGAAAAAAAAAAGTCTCACGTGAGAACTCCGGTCTTGCACGTGTGGTGTCGCGCGTTGTTTCCTTTTCATATCTCACGCGTGTTTGTTGTGAAATGTAGTTTGCGTGCAGCGTGCTAGACAGAGTCTGTCGGCGATTTTTCTAAAGTCATGCAGTGTGAAACCTTCTGTCGCCGATCCATCGTCCAGTGTGAACACAGCAGTGACTGAATGCTGGCCAAGATAGTCATGCAGTGTGAAAAGAGCAGCGACCTGACTACTTTGAAAATCGTGCAGTCTGAAAGAGCCATTAGAGTACATTTAAGGGCCCCTATTATGGATTTTTGAAAATTACCTTTCATGTAGTGTGTAACATAGCTCTAATGGCATTTTCCATTACCAGTACTCGATTTTCCTTCCGTTTTCCATTGCAGACAGTACCGGCACAAATATCATAGCGACACCTTTCGTTCCGCGTTGCCACCTCAAGCTCTCGCTGGATCCTCTCTTCGGTAACCAAACAAAGGAAAGTCTGCACCTCCTCTGGCCAAACTATTTAAACATGGTGGGGTTATTCTGGATACTCCATCTGGCACGTGCAATGATGACGCAGTGAATGGTGACGACTCTCTCTGACCAATCAGCAGTCTGCGTTGTTTTCACGTCATATTTTAGTATCGGCTCAGCTCGCCTCAGAACCTCGCCTGTGGTGATACAAAAAAAAAGGACCTGAAAGCAGAAACACAGTGGAAAACCAAACAAAATAAAAAAACACATAATTGTACTAGCCATGTGGGAAATTAATGTGGGAAAAAAATACTCTAAACCCTAGTAGTAGATTTACACAAATTGACAAAGTCAAAAAGTGTCAAGTTGTGCCCCGCTCTCCCCTACATATTGCAAACACGTAGAACTACCTCAGTTAGACACAATAGGAGCATATGGATCACTGTCTAGGCTAAGTTTTATTTTAGTTAGAATCTTTAGTTATGGCGTGTTAAACGCTGAAGAATTCTTTATTTACTATTTTTTGTTTTCAGCTAGTTTAAGAAGGTGGGGATTTCAAATATTATTTTTATTTTATTTTTGCTTAAGTTGTGTATATAGCTGTAAATAAGTTCGTGTTTGTTTTCATTTATGTAATTTATGTGTTTCATAATGTAAATAAAGTGAACCACCTGCTTTCAGTTATTCTTGTCATTCACAGTGCTCCCCAGAGGCCAAAATTACAGGAGGGTGTTTAAATTGTATTATGTACATTTTCATCATACCTCTATGCCATCAGGAGACGTAACAGTAACTTAGCTACTTTTGGTCTGTAGCCTCTAGATTAGTTCTACAAAACAGTATCTTCTTGACTGTACTTTCATTATGATTAAATTGTTGCAATTTCAAAACGGCGTCACCAAAGATTTTTTGATGGCGACAATCCCAATCCATTCCACCATTCAAGCCAGGTAGCCTACTACGATTACAGCACAGCTGGAAAATCAATGTAAGTAAATAACGGTTGGATACATCCCCACCTTCTTGAGAGCAGGTAAAGCCGTTTAGAGCTTCTTCCAGCCATTTGGAAATCCTTTGCCGAGAAAAGATGCCCGGCTGGTGCTTTGTTTTATTGGCTCTGCTAAAGATTTTCAGTGTACTGAGAGGCACCTCACCCCAGCAGCTACGTAATTAATGTGTCCTAGACTATTTATAGTAGCGAGGAAAGGCAGTGGAGACGTGGGTGGTGTAGATGGGTGAGGGGTACCAATGGTGGTGGGAGCAGGGAAGTGACACTTTGTGTGGCTTCTTGGTCATGAATTCTGAGGCTGCATACGTGGATGACAAATAGTGAAACGTTCTGAGACAGGGTCTTATGTTGCAATGAACAACACAAATTGGAGTTTAGAAACATCTTCAGAGGATTTCCACAGTCAGCTAATCCTTGTTGGATACTTTTCTTGAGCATGTACTCTCAAGGTTTGAGATCCATTCAACAGTTTCTCTCTTGTATTCGTTCTATTTTCTCAGCTACACTTCTAAATATAAAGGATCTTTAATGGTAGGGTTCCACAAAAGACCTCTCCATTCCACAAAAAAAAAAAAAAAAAGTTATTTATAATGGGGAAAAAGGTACTTAATGTTCTCCATACAAGAAAAAAAAATTATTTTAAGAACTATTCACTGAAAGCTTCTTTGGGAAACCATTTTTTTTCCTTTGCTCTGCACTCTTAAAAATAAAGGTTTCAAAAGAGTAATGCCATAGAATAACATTTTTTTAGAGGCTAAAATGAATATAAATTGTGTGTCAAATGTTTCTGCTACAATTCATGATGAGAAATAAAATAAACAATTGTTGACATATGAGAAAAGAGCTGTAAAAATGAATTTTGTTAGCATAGCTCAGATCATTTGGATTGCAAGAATTTGAATTCATATTGGGATTTGACATCTGATTGCAGACATTCAGAGCAGGGTTTGGGATTTTGTTTTTAAAGGAGACCTGTGTGAAGGTCTTTTCCTGAAGGAAAAAAAGAATTACAGAAAATTAGACTAATGTCTCTATTTCCTCTCCATTGGATCTATATGTTAAAGGTGCTATATGTATTTTTTAGCGGCCTCTATCGGTGATATTTCAGATTGCAACCGATTTTCACAAGAGCGCTCGTGCTAATGCGTGTGCTCGAACACGGCCTCACTGAGATTTTCAACACACCGGAGAAAGAATCGCACAACATGCTGGAAACTCATGTAAACTCCCACTGCAAAGTTACAATAATAGGCTACGTTTATCGTTGAACTGATGCTCCATGCTCGTACCATGATAACATTACATTTGTGGTGTTATCTAAGGCATTTCACTAACTATTTGTGTATCTTTCACAATCAGCAATGTCAAAATAGTGAATGTATAATATGAAAACGAAAACGGTTAGTGAACTAGACTGAACATTTTCAGTGCAACAGTAAGATCGTAGGAAGTAACATTACTTTACTGAACGTGTTACGAAATGTGTATTAAAAACAACATGATAGTAGTGTGATGAGTCATGTTCGACAGTAGATCTACATACAATAAAAGTTACATTCTAAAGCACCTACTTTTTGTTATCCTGGAACAGTCTACTGTATTTATTTCATGTCTCATATATGTTGTAGTTTACCTGACCATACGTCAACATCCGCCTTTTTACGGTACCCTTAAACGTCGGTTACATGACGATCACACAACTGACGCTTTACCTTTAACGTCGGTTAGGTGATGGGTAGGTTTAGGTTTAGGTCTGGGGTAGGGTTAGAATCCGATAACGTCATCTAACCGACGTTTAAGGGTACCCTAAAAAGGCGGATGTTGACGTATGGTCAAAACACGTCCCAAGATGTCAGTTATATGACGTCTTGGGATGAGACTGCGCTGGTACGAGTCCTTGTCCCAATCGTCACTTTCGCACCCTCCACACGAGTTCCCTACCCAGGTATCATTGCGAAGTTGTGAACTCCCAGTCAGATAAATTAGGGGAGGAGTTTCGTGGCTGTTTGACTTTCGGTGGCATGATGTCATCAAGCCTGTCCAAAAATACACTCTCGCATGGACTCGAGGCCTGCGCCCCTTAGGTCTGCACTTCTTGACGTCACCAAATGTGAACTCGAAGGAGGTCCACAAGGCATGTGGGATCCAGCCCAAATTGTGTATCAAACATTGCCACCTTATGGAATAAAGGTGAATTGCACCTTTTCAGTCACCAAAGATTCAATTATTGTTGTGCAGAAGAAATATAAATGAATGGGAAAACAGGCATCCCATTATACTTTCTTTCATGTTGTATTGTTTATAATTAATTGATTGAGGAATACTCTGAAGGTTGTTGTCTATCTTAAAAAAAAAATGTAACGAGGAGGAGGGTAGTGAATGACTTCCTGGATCTCGAAAGACCCGAGGGATGCGTTTATAATTACCAACTGGCATTTGGCAAAGATTACGCTTTAATTTCCTGAATTGACTTGCCAGAATTGTCTGTTGAGCATGATGTTGGCTACTCCAATAGGTATTTTGACACTAATCTATTTCTAATCTAGTTTCCCATGTTGAAAGACCAGTAATCAATAAGCACAGCTCAATAAATTCAGCCTATATATTAATCAGAAAGTGGGCTAATTTGAGAGAACACCCAATCTATACACACGTCACATGTGCACATATAAATAAATCTGTCTGGAGACGACACTAAAGAATAAGTAAAACAAAGCATCTTAGAGTGGAGGCAATTTTCATCCTCAATGTCCTTTGCTTTCTTCCCTGGCTCCAAGGACTAAAAACATCATGTTTCATCATATTCTCACACACATGTCCATGATCACAAGGCTCTCACACGTTTGGTCTGTGACAGTATGAGTCACCGCACTGTTTGGAAGCTCGGGTCCACGCTTCTGTTTTACTCATACTAATAAATGTCTCAGATCTACTGTCTGCAGGGTAGCACCTCCTCCTACTGGTTTGTCTAATTGGGAACAAAATAGAGAAGACCTACATAAATGCCAAGCCTTGGCTGTGGCCTTTTTTCTGTGAGCTCTGAAAACAATAGCCTGGAGTTTTTTTTTATGGAGATTTTGTGAAATTTGCCCAAGTTATGCAATGGCACAGCATGCAAAACCCACAGTTAAGGGAGAGTCAATTATGAGGCTGATTTGTAAAATTGTAGGCTGTCCAAATTGTGATATTCATCTGCTTGGCAGGCAATACTCATGTAACTATTATGGAGAATCTATTATTCTCTACATAAAGCAGCTGACTTGCTGTATTCACACTTTCTGTATAGGTTTTACCTGACGTTTTTTTTTTTTGGGGGGGGGGGGGGGGGGGGGGGGTTTGCATGTAAGTCTCAGATATGCATTTAATGTTATAGCACATGCTCTACCCATACCAGGGAAATATGCTCTCGTTCTTCTGTAACAGTATAAAACACGGTCTTTCTTGGCAAAGCGGCTGACAGCCCCTCAGCAACAGCTCGAGGCATGCAAACTAGTCTGGCACTTCCCTTTACCATATATGGATTATACCGGTGCGCACGAGAGCAGACGGAAACGTCTCGGAGAAATTAAAACGTTTTCCTGTCATCAGATGAGGACAAATTAACGTTTATTGCTTAGTTGACATCTCCCGTCTTAAAGAGATATACCACCAACCAGTTGCGTAGATTTCGATGGGAGAAGAAAAGTCTGAGACGCACGGAAACAGTCGCGCGCGCATCGCACAACAGTGAATGAGAAATCCACAGGTGAGATAATCGCATTTATATGGATTTATACGTGCCTGAATTATGTTCATTAATTTAACACGGGGGAATTATAGTCTAATAAGCATGAGCGGGAACTATTACTAGCTTAATCTATTTTCTTTGAGTATTAAGTCAGTGTAGGATATTGTTTAGTCTGGCTTTATACCTACCCCATGTTGTTGCAGGATTTCTGTTGAAATAAATCGCAATATATTTGTATTTTAGTCTGCATAATGGGTTGTTGTGTGTTTGAACTGCGTTTTAGTTACATTAAGTTTAAAATTTCTAAACATTTGATTTAATGTTTCTAGCTTTTTTATATTCTTTCAGATCTGTGTTTATGTCTTATAGTTGTTGAACACCTGTAGCTATGTCTCAACAGATGTTATAGGTGGCAAAGTAGCTTTCAGAGGGCGCAGCTCTTTTAGCTTTTTTTCTGACAATGAAAGCTTGTAAAAAAGTAGAATCGTGGTGTAATGTACATAGGCTAATTACGTTTTGTTCCATATTACATTCAATCGTCCATATTGTGAATAATAATGAATTATAAAACAGCTCCACACACTCAAAAATAAATATATATATTTTTTTCCAAATCAGATATGTAAAAGTGTGTGGGTTTTAGCAACCAAAAGTAGAAATAAAGCAGGAATAGTTGAAAAACGTGTGTTGGATAACTTAGAATGCCTGTAAGTGTTTTCATCCAAATGCGAACATTTTATTTTACCCCCCACCCCCCTAATGTGTTGACGGTGCAATGGTGCACAAGGGAGTTAGTTTCCAAGACAACAACACATATAGACAGAAGACAAGGTTGAAAATCCAAAAAGGCCAATTATAAATCAAGTCTATATATTTATTTAAACATGGCACAACGACTTCAGTTCAATGCAATAAATAAAAAAATAAATAAAAAAAACTTTGGAATTAAATGTCAAAATGGACTAAGATAGTTAGAGGTGGAGTTTAGTCGTAACAGTGGTTTATGATGATCTTAGTGAAATGAATTTGAGTGGAAAAGAATTTTTTAAATGATAAAATGTACATTTTCTGTGATTTTAATAAATGTTTATCTCTTGTATTCATCTCTTAAAAAATTGCTGAGAATTCAGAAATATCATATACAAGATTGAAGTTTCAAGATGGAAATTACGTCTTTCTTATTCCATAGAGAAGCATTCGCTCGCACATGAGCTTGTCCCAGTGTAATTTAATGTGAAAGCTCTGCAGACTTCCCCTTTGGTCTCTGATTGACAGTTTAAATCTGTGCTGGTCTTAATGGGGGCTTGAGCAGACGTGCGAGCAGAGCTTTTGCCACAGGTGAAAGACAGCTCTCCATTCTCTCATCTGTCTTTCTGTGAGCTGCCGTGAACATCTCAGTATAGCCAGAGAAAGACAAGAGGAATTGTTTTACTTTTCTTGCAGCGAGTCATCGACTGTATTTTAATGTGCCGCTGTCAGATGCTGTTTTGGAGTTTAAGAGGGCCTTTGATTTTGAAGTTAAATTGTGTTTTATTAGGGCTGTTGGCTTGCAAATGTCCATCCATTTTTCATCAGTCTCCAAAATCATGACGGCTCATCGTCGTTTACCCTTTATTTTACCCAATAATCAGCTGCTCCACTTTAGTTGAGCGACAGATTTCTGCCTAATTTAAAAAGGCAGCTTGAAATTTGCTGCTGATTTGAGTACTTAAATGTATTCCACTCTTATTCTAACAGTGGCTCTCTTAAAACCATGACCATAAAAGTTCAAATGAATCCGTAATATTATTGTTTTATTCTGTCACATCAAATAAGCATCACAAGGTAAATTTCCAATGATATTATGATGTGGACTATGCAACCTGACAACTGGAAAATTTCTGTATTAATTTTATAAGTTGTAATAGTTCACCCCATAAAGAAATTTGTCATCATTTACTCACTCTCATCTCATTCCAAATCTATGTTGCAGAATCTTTACTTCATTTTGATGAAATAAGGCGATATAATTCCTTATAAGATCCCAAAATGCACCATACAATGCATCATTCTTTCCTTACACAATGTCTCATCATTCAATGCATCAGCCATGTAAAGCATTGTGTGATGAATAAACTGAAATGTAAGGCATTATTCACTGAAAAGTCAGAGAACCACAAAACTATCATATGGTTGCAGAAGCCTGGGAATATAGTTTATGTATAAAATATAAATATATAATTTTTTGTCATGAATCTTAACAGCCATGGTCAAGATTTTTTGATTTGTTTTTTGTCCAACTGAAGAAAGAGTCACACGGGTTTGGAATGACATGAGGGTGAGAGATAATGATGACGGAAATTGAAATTTTTGGGTGGACTGTCTCTTTAACAGGCAAACACTCTTTCAGAGGGATTTTTATTTATTTTTTTTATTTTTTTTGGTCTAGAAAATCTTACCATCTTACTTCTGTTATTTTCAGTGCAAAGAGCAGTAAACAAAAAGTAGAATCATGGTGTAATGTTCATAATTAAAGGTCCCCTGACATGAGGTTATTTTATTATTTTATAATGTTTCCTGGGTCAAAATTTAGTAGGCATTTTTCCAAGCCTGATTTTAACCTCTGATTTGAACGCTCTGTTTGAAGGGGCGTGTCTGCTGTGGGATTCAGTGGAACCGCCCACTGCTGTGATTGGCTGACATGCTTGCATATGAAATAGCTATGTATTACATGCAAAACTTTCTCGAATATTTTTACGACAGCTATTATACGTTTTTACTATTACAGCTATCGAGATTACCAAATCGTGAGAAGTTTTTAAAGTATTTAGATCTATTCCCATTACATAAAATTTTGTTGTGATGAGCATTGAGCATGCAGAGGACAGTCTGTCGATCACGAGAATGAAGATCATCATTGTAACGCAGTTTCGGCACTCTCTCTAATGCTTTCACCAATGCAAACACGATGATGTACATACAGTAAGAGCTTTGTTGTGCAGTGTGCGTCATTGATTTCATAACGAGTTGTCCAGATAAACTTGATCGCTTGATCTGATCGCTTTTTTTTATAATTTGTTCAGAATTTAAATAAGAAATTATGTAAAGTTGATATTTTAATCACTGGCTTGACTTACTAATGCATAAACAGTATTGAACGATTTTGAGAGAAAAAACTTACTTGTCTGAACTTGAACAATTAGTCTACACATCAGAAATTATTGCTTGGTCGCTCGATCGATTTATTTTCAGGCGTTCATCGAGATGAGGAAACAGTCGTCGGTGAAATGTTTGGACCATACAAAACTTTTGGAAGTTGTGTTGGCTCATTTCCAGTGAAAACACAATTAACTCATTATTTCTTCAGAAGCTCGAATGAAGGAATTAAAAAAATGTTTGTGTTCATTTGTACACTGATCAACTGCCATGCTTCGCTCGTTTGCAAGCCATATCTCTCGAGGAAATACTCAAATCGCGCCTGCGTGTTCGTTCTTCCTGTTCCTATGTCGTTTTCTCATGGGCGAGCCAAATTCTCTGTGCGGGCAAAGCAGAGAAAGGGGAGGTAACCTTTCCTCGTTATGACGTAATAACGAGGAGATTCAAGATCAGTGCGTCTGAGCTGCAGAGAAGAGAAAAATAGCCAAAGCTCGGTTTACACCGATTGAAAATTCTAGACACGAGGGGACCAAATACAGGCTAGGGGAACTAATATTAATGTAAACCTCAGAAAATGAAAATTTCATGTCAGGGGACCTTTAAGTTTTGTATAACAAAGTGTCCAAAAGTTAAATAGCTTTTTTTTTTTCAAAATCATCATAAATTAAGCTGCTTCCTAAGATGCCTCAGTTTGGCCAAATTTCAGAGCAATATTGTGTGGATCCTTTGGCTAAAAAACAAACAAAACAAAAAAAATGTTAAATGCGTGAACTAGCAGATCTATACAGGTGGAGCTGGGGAAGGTGGAGGGTTTTTGAAAGCATGCTGTTTGCTACAGCGAATGCTGACCCACTATTTGAAGGTGGAGCAGTGAGTTCATTGGCTACCGATTCAGCAGGAACCAATCACCTGTGCACTAGAGAATGATATGATTGCAAACAGATGGAGTTAAGGATCTATTAAGCTGCGCCATCTAGAGTTTTATGACAGAACTTTGTATTTAATCCACCAATGACGACCAGACATGTAATTATCCTAATAGGAAAGGTGGGCAACTTGGACATAGACACTGCATGCCATTTTTAAGTCAATTGGACAAATGGTTCCATTACAAATGAGTAAAAATGAAATGTATAATAATAATAATAATAATAATTACTCAAAATTTCAGCAGTGTTACCTCAGCAACGATGTCAAACTGTGCATCAAGTCCCCTATAAAGAGCACTATTTGTGTTGCTGCCTATTGCTAAAAACTGGTTTGCAGCAAGAAGTCACATATCGTAGTGCAGGCCATCCGCTGAAGTTCATCTACTGAGATGACGGCATGTTGTAGTTAACACATTGCCAAGAATCAGCCATCTCGTTTGTATGCAAGCAAATGTATTCAAGGATCAGGAAAAAGAACAATCTCGTAATTTACGCACCTAGTCAGCGATCACTTGTATAGTGTGTGCACACCACCATGACAGGAGTCTTTTAGTGCACGCAGGGAGACATTTTCTGCCTTGTAGTGAGTGCGTGGCTTACGTGGAGAGTTTTTTAAATCATTTGAGGTGCCATGATGATTATAGGATGCTGAAGTTGATATGAAGTTTTGGAACAGGGCGAATATTTCACTAAGTGTCATTGTTCAGCATCAGTAAACGACTGTCACTGGACGTCTATCTGATTTGTTCCATCACATGGTGAGTGTAAATGCCTGTTAACATCTCGAATGCATCTTGGACAGAGAGAACTATAGCTATTCTTATTTAGGTTCATTTCAGAGGGACCAATGGGTCTTCGAGTCGGATCGATCCCACTTGTGAAACGTCTCTGTGATACTATGCTTGACGTTAACGTTGATCAACACTGCAGATTGGCTCTGTGAAAATGGCCTAGGGGGGAATAAGCTGGCATAGATCCCCTGATGGCCCCACACACCTTTATCACACCCTGGAGGATTATTGGTCTTATCGACTTTTAGATTGTAATGATATGTGCCCTGGTTCCTCCCCTGTAACCTTTTTTTGTCTTAGGACCCCCACAGCCCAGCAATAGTAGTGACTAGTAAGTACCAATTCATTCACATCAAACCAGAAATGGTTTCCTTTTGACTTATACATTAGACAGAGGTAGATTTCTAAATTGCTTAAGTCTTATTATGCGAATAAGCTTATGCTAAAAGACATTCTGTGGAAAGTATTATAATATTATTTTTCAATGACCAGCACTCACGGTTATCTTTTTATAAATCAAATGTAAATTCATGTCCCAATTACACTTAATGTTTTTACAATTGTTTTTCCTGGTCAAATAAACTACATCAAAAAAAAACAAAAATACAAGTCTATTATGTATTAACATGTATTCACATTAACTAGGCCTGTGTAATCAATGTGCTATTTATTAAAAACAAGTATGAATCTCATCAAGTTAATAACTAAAGGCAGTAATAATTTAAACAATACATTTTATTTGTGAAGTGATGTTCAGCTGTTCTTTTTAATAGTCAACTTATAACTTACTTTCATCAGTCATGAAGCTCGATAAACACTGTCTGTCACAGTACCTTTAATTTTCCCAAACTGTTTTATTACATTGCTCAATTAAAACCGCCCACAGTCATCATGTTTTCAGGGCATTTCAAGTTTAATTTTGAAGTGATGATATCTAAGTGGCCGAGTTGTTTACTTACTTTTTAATTAGTCTTTCCATTAACGCCATCATTTCGTTTATTCAGACCGATTCGCAAATGTGCAAAAAAGGCGCACAAACCAATCATGTCCAATCGTAGTGCGAATGCCTCCAGACTTTTGCTTACAAATAACCCTTAATTTCTTTGTAACACGGAGAACGATTCAACATTACAATAAAAAGCGGGTTGAAAATATGACAACACCCACACAACCAATACAGATGACACGTTTTGGGAAAGAATTGTTGGTCTGGTTTGATTTGATTAGTTTATCCGCTATAGGCGGGTTATATTATTAAATATACGTGTATATCATTTAATTATTGAAGTGAAAAAAAAAATTACACCCTTACAGGTAACCTTTTACCCCACCATTCAGAGCTTCATAATGAGAAGGACACTTGACATTTCTTCAATTTATGAAATACTGGAGACACGGTTATGGGCCGACTCTAAGTGCTTATCCAGTGCTTATTCATTCATTGTTTGAGAAGAGAGCAGTGATTGCGTCGATGACAATCACAGGGCCTGCCATCATAAATTATTATGAAAACCGTGTTCCTGTTGGATTAGTGGGCAGAGAGCAATAGAATAAATAGGAAATAGTGTCAAAGAGCATGCAGAGTTTCCCAGCACATATGATTTATGTTGAAATGCCTCGAAAGTAATGCAATACAGAACCTGATTTGCTGATGATCTGATGAAGCCAGAATCATATAACAAGGTCTATTTGGTGACATATGGCTCACATCTCACATAAAACAGACACATACTGACCCGGAAAACCTCATTGTAGTCTGAAAGGTCTTCCTCGGATGGCATATCTTTTCAGAAAGAATTTGCCACAAATAAATGAAGGTTGAGGAATAGGCTTGTGTGTCAGACTGAATGAAAGCATTATACAGCAGCCCTGCCTCATTTTGCTTGACAAAGATCAGAAGGTTAACTCATCTCTATGAATGAGAATGGAAATCCATATGCAAAAGCAGCCGTTCAGCCTTTGTATATGAACGAGAGTGGGAATCTATGTAAAAGAAGATTATGAAATCAATAAATCAATTTGGCAGCAATTGGAGAAATTGAAATCGCTGGGGAGAGAAGCATATCAGCAATATTGCTCATCTGCTGGTGGCGCTCTTAACTTTCACTTGCGAGTTTAGAAATAGAAGATGATTTGGTCACTGTTGCTAGCTTAAATGCCCCGACAAAAGGTGATATAAGCAAAAGAAGAGGATGATTTGTGCAGCTTTTGTTGAATCCTGTGTACCTGCATTGGCGGTTCCTCTTGCTGAACCGTTACCATAGAGACCCCTCCGTCCCCAGCCGAGAAGCCTTTGACTGCCAGGCTTACCGTCTCTATTGAGCAGTGGTGTCATTCACGTGGCCCAAGAGCCTTTGCGAGGGACAGCGGCTCAGCGGGGATGACCTGGTGAGAAGGAGCCGATGTTCCTGCTCTCGGCTATGGCAACGCTCCCTTGGCAGCTGTTGTCTTGAGTTTGGTAGCATGTCAGTTCTCGCCTTTCATTGAAGCCGATGACTGCGACGGAGTGACATTCAATTCAGGTGGCGGAGTGCGTAATTGAAATGTGTTCACCTGGGAAGCAGCTGCTCGGTGGCCTGGTGCTAATTGCCACCAGTAAGAGCTGAGAATTCAGGTGAATGCACTGCGTTGCCCTTCAATGTGCATTATGCTCGATTCCAGCACAGCGACTGATGGAGTCAGCTTTGTGGAGGGATTCAGAAAGACTGCTTTGATTTGGCTCATCTTTTGATATTTCCCTCCTCTTATCCTTGGGGTCAATTTGACCCCATTCAATGTTTAACGTCTGTAAAAACATAATTTATTTTTTATTTTTTTGCTTCAAATTGAATGACTTTTCCTAATTTAATGGGGACAACTCTGTAAACATAAAATTAACCTGCTAATATTTTTTTCAAAGTCCTGTACAAATTTTGTAGCATCGGTGTTCCTTGGGGTCAATTTGACCCCAGGCTCTTTTAGTTGTATAATAAAACAGAAGAAATATTAAAATTTCACACACATTTGTTTTGGTTGTTATATTGAGGTCATTATAACATGTTATAATTTGAATTTATAATGTTCATTGTAATTTTACATATTCAATGTCATTTTCAAAAAACGTCCCTCTGTTTTAGGCCTCTAACCAAACATAACCATATCTGTAATATTGCGAGAACTACTAGTAGTTCACATGACATGTGACATAATTCTCAAGATAACTAATAATTCTTTCCTGTGTATTGGGGAGGGGAAAACATCATTTTTGTGAGAAATTTGATGTTTCCCATGCCATGGGGGAGGAGAAAACATAATTTTTGTGAGATTGACCCCAAACATAATTCGTGTTACTATCCTTGATAAAATAAATAGTTTTTCTTTCCAAATGTCATAGATTGCATAAATCTATACTTAGAAACATTATAAAACAAATAAAACCCCAGATGTATTTATACTTTTCCAATTTTAGGTCAAATCAGTAAGATTTTATGTTGATTTGTAAATTTGTCCATAGTCGTGCAATGGGTATTCTGGATGTATAAGGGGTTAGGTGGGGTTAGGTGGGGTGGGGAGGGGGGTGGTGGGTGGATGTCAACTTAAAACGTTACTTAAGTAATCAACAAAGACATACATTAACTGAGACAAACCTTTGTAAAAAAAAATAAACATATTGTGGAGGTTTAAATTACTGGGGTCAAATTGACCCCAGAGGGTAAAAAGTGTTATCAGATTTGAGGATAACAGGAGGGTTTTAATGCACGTCTGGTCAGATTAAAGGAAGGTGAAAAGCAAACGCATCCTCTCCTCGTGTCTTGCAGGATTAATCAAGCTGAGAGTAACCAGACATGATCATAACCCAGACCAAAGGCTGGAATACACTATACCACGAGTTGATGCTAGTTGGCAAAAGTCAGAGCCTATTTAACCAACCCAGTCTCATCCCAAGACGTCATATAACCGACGTTTTGGGACGTCTTTTGACCATACGTCAATATTCGCCTTTTTAGGGCCCCCTTAAACGTCGGTAGATGAGGTTATGGGATCCTAACTCTACCCCATACCTAAACCTAACCCTAAACCTAACCCGTCACCTAACTGACGTTAAAGGTAAAGCGTCAGTTGTATGACGGCCCGGGATCGCCATCTACCGACGTTTAAGGGGGCCCTAAAAAGGCGAATGTTGACGTATGGTCAAAATATGTCCCAAAACGTCAGTTATATGACTTTTTGGAATGAGACTGTGTTAATTTAACATATTTCAGCCCATTCTCATCCTTTAGCGTCATGGTGACGCTATGTCACAAAACGGCGAAATACTACACACATCGCACCCTTTATCATTAATATAACACGCGAACCCAAGGTGTCATAAATCCTTTAGCGTGAATATAAGACTACCTTACCCTTCCCCACGCCTAAACCTACCCATCACAGCGCGTTATATTAACGATAACGGGTGCCATGTGCGTAGTATAGCGCCGTTTTGTCATATAGCGTCACCTATATGACGCTAAAGGATGAGAATGCGTTGCATATTTCACAGAAAATCATGTTGTGTGTGGAAACAGTCCATTTTGTTTAGTTGTATACTCTAATTCCATCCTGTCAGAGGCTTGCAATCATGTTCAATAATTTAAGCTGGTTTTATAAGACATTGTTTTCATTTGTCAGCCGTCTTCTAGCAGCGAGCTGCATGTTTTATGCATGGGTTTGTTGTGTTCATGTAACAGATGCAGTCCAGTTTGAGCTGTGCCAATGCATTCTCATCCTAGGGCGTCATATAGTGACGCTTTTGACAATGCATATGCAATGGTACCATTTAGCGTCAATATAGACCTTATGTAGCCCCGCCCCTTTTCAGCTCTGCGCTCGTTGTCTTTTGACTTCCGGTCTGTATTTTCACAGCGATCTTGCATAGGTATGAATGAACTGCTCGTAAAAAAATCCCCGGTCGACATTTGTTAAGACATCTGCTTTACAATGCTTATGATAAACATTACAATGCTCATGATAACTTTTGTTAACTCTACAATAAGTAAATCCACTTCACCAGCTAATTACTCCTCGACAGCGCTGCCATAGAAATATACAGAGCGACTGCAAAACCGGAAGTTCAATGACAATATTCTAAAGATGACGGCGCCCACGTTTCTCTAGTGCATAAGGTCTATAACACGCTTCAGTTATGGGTAGGTTTAGGTCTGGGGTAGGGTTATGGTTAGACCACTAGGAGGCGCCTTCTCGCCCATATATATCTGCATCTCATATTGACGCTAAAGGGTGCCATGTGCGTTAGATGTGTACGCATTGTCAAAAGCGTCAGTATATGACGCCTTGGGATGAGAACGGGCTCGCTGAGCAATGTACACCTCATACCTCTGGCCTCAAGAGGCCTGCAATTGATGTTAGCGGGTGCCGTCTTTAGCGTCCTTGTTCCCACGCTGGAGACCTCGGTTCGAATCATGCTTGAAGTGGGTCTAGACCGGATACATTTGGTGCCATAACCTTGATGGGAGTGAGGTTTAGTGGGGTGACCAGCAATATACTGTTATCGAACATCTCAATAACAAAATTAACACACGACAAACATGAGAAAACAGAAAAAGTCATTTAATACAGCATAAGAAATCATAGAAATGTGGATGTTTGCACAAGCTCTACGGCACTGCAGTAAAGTAATGCCACGCTTATTTATTTATCACTTTATACAATAGATAGTTTCAAATCAAGCAGCTTATATTAAACATGAAATCAGTGTCAGTGTCTTGTTTCATTGGAAGTACTACTTAATTTTCAACTGTAAAGCAGCTCTCCAGTGTGTTCATCGTCTGACCTTCACCTACCAATTACGTATCCCCATGGACCAATGGTAGAATGAAGGTGTTTAGAAGATTTCACTTTGGCTATTTAAGCTGTTTCGAACTCCCGAAATAACTTTTCTTATTATTTTTTGTCCGAAATGACATCACATCAGTTCGTTCTTAGATTTCACTTGAAATACATCGGAGCCTTACCGGACGTATAGGCTAGTTAGAGCTGTATGTGTAAACCTCACTCCCGTGGCCTCAAGAGGCGTGCTAGCGACTGACGCCAGTGACTGCAGTTTTCAGCATCCTTTAGCGCCCAGCTAAGTTCAGAAACTAGCTAAAGGCGGGCATACACTGTGCGATTTTCGTCCGATTTTGAGCCGAATTCTGACTCGTGCGACTCATTTTCGTGTCGGACCGATTTTCAGCTTTGTCGTGCGTCGTTTGTCGTGCAGTGTTCGTGCAGTGTACAGGGAGAAACGAGAGGCGATTAACCTCTCACGATCGACAATCGGATGGTCGGATGAATTTCTGGCATGTCAGAAATTTTGGTCGCTCCTCGTGACTATATCGCACAGTTGAAGCAAAGCTACGAACCGATTGCCCTAAACTCAGTGTTTTTTCCCTCACTGCACCTGCGCGAAAACAGAAGTTTAACCATTTCATCTGCAGCAAAAATAAAATTAAAATAAAAACGAGCTACAAATTATTGTTGCTTACCTCCAGTTCGTGTTGCAAAATGGATAATATTACCCACCGTCTTCAAGCCACCTGATATGTAACACCTCTTTTATTATTTTGTCAAACAATGTTTTTGAAATAAACCTGTTTTTAATTTTCATTGATGATTAATAATGGCAATGTTCGGACATATTAGACTGTTAATAGTTATTTTACATGTATATAATTCATTGTAATCGACCTAAATGTTTCAGACAATTTTTAATGAGGAGTAAGATTAATATTTTATTATCCTCACAGCACGTTTATGTGCTGTGAAAATATTGCGTGGCAAATTAATTATAATAGCGGATCAGTTTAATAGTAAAATTAGCCTATAGGCCTCCCCTAATAATTATAATATAATAATAATAATAATTAAATGCATAAATTGAAAATACTAAATCATCTTGATACTGATAGCAGATGCTTGTTTTGACAATATCTCTGGATACATACACGTAAATAGGCGCAATCCAGGGGGTTATCGCAGATATTACACGTATAGTGTGAGCAGTGAAGTCGCAGCTCGACGATCGGACCGTACAGTGTGAGCACATAAATCCTGAACTTTGGCTTTGCATCGCATGCGATTTACTCGTTCAGTGTGAGTAGGTACCTTGCTGAAATCGCACAGACATCGCACAGTGTATGACCGCCTTAAGACACGGGTGTCCGATCTTGCTACTGTAGCGCCACTATCCTACAAAGTTTAGCTCCAGCCCCAATTAAACACATCTGAACCAGCTAATCTGCAGAAAGGTGGTCCACCAGAAGCAGGATTGAAAATCCTAGCTGCGTTCAAATCAAAACAACCCTACAAATGGCCCGAACTAGATAAACTTGTAACCAGCATAAATTACCAGTTTGTTGCATCTTCTTCACAAGTACAAGGCATGCAACAACCAGCATGTAGGGTGCAATATAAACTGGTCCAAACTAGTCTACGGTGATTTAAAAAAGCGAAATCTTCAGAAAAATATACCTATTCCAAAATGTAGTATTATGAATGCACGAGGGACACGCTAGATCTCCAAGTAAACATAGAGTCATTGCATAGAAAACAACTGATACAACAGTGGGCATCAGAACTCCTCCTTGTAACGTTTAGAGATTTGACAAAGGCAAACTGTCATGAGATGAAAGAACTATTTGCACATCTGCATGTGACATCTCAATCAAATTATTCTCCTTCACTCATTTTGTCAGTCTCTTACGCTAACCCCCGCCCCCATTGATTCTATCTCTGAATAGAGCCGTTGCTTCTCCCAAAGATGTGACTGAATGTGGCTCACTTGTGAATCATACTACAGAAGTAGCTGTTCTCACCTCTCAAGACTCCTCAGGTTAAGGGCCTCCAAGAGTTTAAGCCTGTGGTTCCAGTCGTAACCATATTAGGAGCCTCTGCCGAACTCTCACAATCTACATCTGCACCACATCTGAGCTGACGGGTGAAAAATTTGCCTCCATCTTGACATTGAGAGTAATTGCAGGCTTCGCTTCTCACACAGATGACCGCTTTCTGTGGCTGAAGACAAATGCGCCTGACACGTACGTCAATTAACACTGGACAGCAGCCGCATGTGCCCTATGCAAAGCGTGTTTATAACTGGATTACGAGAAGGGGGGATGATGCCTGTAATTACTCATCGTGCCTGTTGCGAGCATAGCCAATGGTCGGCCTGAGAGGTGGGCGCTGGGTTAATTGTTTTTCGCCCGCTCCCGCCTTTATGAGAAGTGCTCTCTGATAATGGCCCCACACGTCCCCTCATTCTATCACCTTTCCTCCTCTCCTACGGCGTAGCTGATGCAGTGTGTGGTATTTTTTTGCAGACAGTGAACAAGCATGTCGACACTGCTGGATCTGAAGAGCAGTGTGCTCAGGCAGGTGCAGAGGAGCCAGTCCCTGAGGACCAGGAGGGAGCCACCGGCCAGCACCAGCGCTGGAGGGAGTCCCCCGACACTCGCACGCCGCTCTGGCACCGTCGTACACAGGTTAGTCTGTACCATGAGAGCACATTCTTAAAAGCCGTTAAAAAACTCAAAGGCTTTTAAAACCTGACACTGCTTAACAAACATTTTTATTATAATTTACTTTAGAATGTTTAAAAGTGAAGTGGAATACAGCCAATGATTGAAAAACACTGCTTTAAAGTCGAAGTTGAGATTGTAATTTTTCCTTGTTATGACGTATATCCGAGTGAAATGGCTTCTGAAATTAGAAAAAAATTTAGGGCAGGGCTTGATTTCGTCCTTCGGGAATTGATTGGATTGTTGGAGGTTGGGCGTTGCAAACAAAATGGAGGCAGATTTGAATGCGATTCTCTGAGAGGCAGTTCACCGATTGACGCACCCTCATCGGATCTGGCCACACCCTTTCGCCATTCCACGTGACCGAAATAGAAGAGAGGTCGTTTTGATGGGGGAGGGAACTGTAATGTATTTGATTTAAGATTATAAGGGTACATGAATTTAAAAAAAAATAATTAAGTGCACAGATACATCATTTATAATAAGCACTACAATATTACATATAAAAAGAAGATATGTCAAATTTGAATTTATGCCGACTTTGAATATTCTAAAGAAGAGAAATAACCATGAAATCAAGTCAATCTGTTTTTTGTATGTATGTGTCACGGGCGTGGGTGCAGGCTGAAGAGGACGAGGAGTCAGGATACAAATAACAATAATATTTATTCCAAATACAGGACTGAAGACAAGTTTCACGTACACGCAGGGTAACATTCAACATCGACCGACAAAGACAGACTAAAACAGAGGGAACTAAATACACTGAAGAATCAAACATAATGAGGTGAAGACAGGTGAAACAGATGAACAGGACGCTGAACGGGAGGCTGATGAGGGAGTGAGTTCAGGTGTGCAGACAAGAGGATCATGGGAAGTGTAGTGCTGGAGACGCAGACAGGATGGTGCAGACGAAGGGCTGTGACAGAACTCCCCCCTCCCGGGAGGCGTGACCTCACGCCGCATAACAGAGGAAGGAGGGGGGACGAACTGGGGGCTGGGCGGGGCGTGGCCAGGGCGGAGCAGGCTGAGGGCGTGGCCAGGGCGGAGCAGGCTGAGGGCGTGGCCAGGGCGGAGCAGGCTGAGGGCGAGACCAGGGCGGAGCAGGATGCGGGCGAGGCCAGGGCGGAGCAGGATGAGGGCGTGGCCAGGGCGGAGCAGGCTGAGGGCGTGGCCAGGGCGGAGCAGGCTGAGGGCGTGGCCAGGGCGGAGCAGGATGCGGGCGAGGCCAGGGCGGAGCAGGATGAGGGCGTGGCCAGGGCGTCCATGGTGGTGAGGTCCCTTCGGGCGGCCATGGCGGTGAGGACCCTTTAGGCGGCCACGGAGGCGAAGACCCTTCAGACGGCCACGGCGGCGAAGACCCTTCAGGCGGCCACGGCGGCGAGGACCCTTCAGGCGGCCACGACCCTTCAGGCGGCCACGGCGGAACTGAAAGGCCTAAGAACCATGGCGCCAGCGAAGTCCTGGCACGCTGAAGCCACTTAGTAGAGCCATGGGACCGAAGAGGCGACGCGGGGACGGGTGACCGGAGTGACGATGAGGCGAGGGAGGCCGACGGGGAGACCAGAGGAAGGGAGGAGTCCAGGGATGCCGAAGGGGTGCAGGGTGAGGGTGCAGCCCGAATCCCGGAAGTCCGTGGCTGGTACTGGGCGCCGAGCAACGAGGGCCGACCTGGCGTGGCGCTCGAGCCCAGCGGAGCTTCCGGGCAGACGGACTGCGGAGGCGATGAGGGAGTGGTGGGTCTAGGTGAAGGCGGAGGGCTGACAGGGTGAGATGAAGGTGTGGGCTCTGAGGACAGAAGTGTAGAACTGAACTCGGCCTTACTGAAGGGGCTTGAGTGAGCAGAGGGGATGACCAGCAGTGGTGGATGAACAGTCCAAAAGTGATGGTTAGGAGGAGGTGGGAGAGGGAGGCTGGGAGGGACCATGGTCTCGGGCTCTGGCTGGACGGTCTCGCGCTCTGGCTGGACGGTCTCGGGCTCTGGCTGGATGGTCTCGGGCTCTGGCTGGACGGTCTCGGGCTCTGGCTGGACGGTCTCGGGCTCTGGCTGGACGGTCTCGGGCTCTGGCTGGACGGTCTCGGGCTCTGGCTGGACGGTCTCGGGCTCTGGCTGGACGGTCTCGGGCTCTGGCTGGACGGGGCTGGACGGAACCAGGAAGGCGTTGAGGGCTGGTGGGGTGAAGATGGTGTGTGTGTGTGGTTGAGTGGTGCTGTTATCTTCAGCCTCACCAACGGTGAAGGCTGACCCACTCAACCACAACACATGGTCCAGGTACCAGGAGAGGGTTCCTGGAAACGCAGCTGCTGGGGCTTGCTGGTACAGATGATTATCCAAACCCAGCCAAAAGACAGTTTTTAAGACATCATCTGACCAGCTTACCCCAGCAGAGAGTTCCAGGAAACTGGCGACGTACTCCTCAATAGGGTGTCCATCTTGGAACACGTTGAACAGCGTTTGAGCTGGGGTGAGGAGAATACCCATGCTGAAACTTCTTTGATGTTGGTCGGTCGATCTGTCACGGGCGTGGGTGCAGGCTGAAGAGGACGAGGAGTCAGGATACAAATAACAATAATATTTATTCCAAATACAGGACTGAAGACAAGTTTCACGTACACGCAGGGTAACATTCAACATCGACCGACAAAGACAGACTAAAACAGAGGGAACTAAATACACTGAAGAATCAAACATAATGAAGTGAAGACAGGTGAAACAGATGAACAGGACGCTGAACGGGAGGCTGATGAGGGAGTGAGTTCAGGTGTGCAGACAAGAGGATCATGGGAAGTGTAGTGCTGGAGAC